>NC_137348.1:29712571-30912571 GCF_965287045.1 Carcharhinus amblyrhynchos | reverse complement strand
AAAGGGGCCAAAATGTTGCTCTGTATTTTCAATACATTCAATTGGACTAAGGGAGCTTTTGGAGCTGAGAAAGAAACAAGAGAAAGAAGGCAATAAACAAGGCCGAGGATTCATGCTTTTCAAATCGGGGTCAAGCTCCTAACCATCCCCCTCCACCCCCACATCTCCCAACCCTGCATGGCAACTGCATCACTCATACAACATTACATTGAAATGCATATGCCTTGACTTCATTCAAGGTGAGATCAGCACACAGTTGGTGGTGCCAGGCACTACCAGGAAGTGGAACAGCCTGGGGAGCATGAATAAGAAAGTCAGCCAGAAGCCACATAGCAGCCTGCCACTGCCTTGCCCAGGAGAGCAGGAAGACCCTTGTAGAACAAAGGATTAACATCTGGAAATGTCAGAATGCAGCCAGATCAAGTGGCTGAGAAGCAACAGAGATCTGGAAGGTAGGAGAAACTCCAACCCCATGTTGTGATCCAAGGCCGGGATTTGCTGTCCTGCCGTGCAGGGAAACAATGCAGGCAGGGTAGGAAATTTGGAGAGAAAGCCAAATGTCCACTGGAGTGCCCAGAAATTCCTGCCACAAATGTGTAAATACTTGTTGTAAATAAAAGGTCGCAAAGACCCAGCTTGCAGGTGCAGCAGGTGGTCAGGAAGGCGAATGGGATGCTGGCCTTCATAGCGAGGGGGATTGATTATAAAAGTAGGGAGGTCTTGCTGCAGCTGTATAGGGCATTGGTGAGGCCGCAGCTGGAGTACTGTGTGCAGTTTTGGGCGCCGCACCTGCGCAAAGATATTTTGGCCTTGGAGGGAGTGCAGAGGAGGTTTACTAGGCTGATACCGGAGTTGAGGGGGTTGAGCTATGAGGAGAGGCTGAATAAACTGGGCTTGTACTCGTTAGAGTTTAGAAGAATGAGGGGAGATCTCATTGAGACGTATAAGATGATGAATGGGATGGATAGGATAGAGGTGGAAAGACTCTTCCCGCTCAAAAAAGACAGTAGGACTAGGGGGCACAGCCTCAAGATAAAAGGGGGGCAGTTTAGAACGGAGTTGAGGAGGAACTTCTTCACTCAAAGGGTGGTGAATCTCTGGAATTCTCTGCCCGTTGAAGTGGTGGAGGCTGCCTCGCTAAATATTTTTAAGACGCGGGTTGATGGGTTTTTGATAAGAGAGGGGATTAAGGGTTATGGGGAGAAAGCGGGAAAGTGGAACTGAGCAGCGACAGATCAGCCATGATCTTATTGAATGGCGGGGCAGGCTCGAAGGGCTAGATGGCCTACTCCTGCTCCTATTTCTTATGTTCTTATGAAATGGTTTTGAGAAACTATGGACTCAAGCAGCATACTTTGGGAGAACAGACAGTCCTCCAAACCAACGCACACCCCACCCCCCCTCCACTGTCTGGGCCTGTGCCACACATCAAAACACACCTTGATAGACCAACAGCCGAACCATGTAGATAAGTAGCCATGTGGCCAACTGAATGTTAGTGCGTACGATCTGGTACAAGATCTCTCAATTTCTGACGTTTTCCACCTTAAGCTTTCCAAATTAAAAATTCTGTTCTTGCCCCTCCCCGCCCCAGCCTTTTAACAAGCTCACAGAGATTAACAGGTCATTAATTGGAGGCAAGCCACCCCCCTCACCCCCCCTTTGAAAACTGAAGAGTATCCCGTAGACATCAGGATCCAGAGATGCCATTTCAGGAAATCTACTTCCAGATCAGCCTCTCGTCCTTTCTCGATCCTACTGTCGGCTGAGCATTTAGCCAAGGCTGTCAGACCACTGTGTAGGAAGATGGGATATGAATCCTATAAAACCTGAATTCAAAGATACTGGTGGCGTAAGCACACTGAAAAATCTGAATCCTCCTTCCAGGGATTGGATTTAGCTTCCTATTAATGCAAAGACATTGTCGTTCATCGCAATATCAATGGCTGGATCTTGCTGCAAGGGATAAAAATGGCATCCAAAATCAGAAAAAATCCAAACTCAGCCAGAAAAGGTCCAAATGAGCCAATTTTGGAATCAGAAATGACTTTGAACTTGAAGAGAAGGCAACAAAATCCATTGCTTGCCAGATTTAAATAAAACCAAACCTGTGTATTTTTGGGGGATTTTCTTCAAACCTTTGACACTTGAATTTCATAGAATCCTGGAATTCCTGCAGTGCAGAAGGAAGCCATTTGGCCCATCAAGTATGCACCGACTCTCCGTTAGAGCATCTTACCCAGATCTATCCCCATAACCCCAAACATTTGTCCCATTAATTCCCCGAACCTATACATCAAGGGACACTAAGGGGCAATTTAGCATGGCTAATCCACCTAACCTAGGAATGTGGGAAGAAATTGGAGCACTTGGATGACATGGGGAGAACATGAAAACTCCACACAGGCAGTCAGCCAATGCTGGAATTGAACTCGGGTCCCTGGCGCTGTGAGGCAGCACTGTTAATCACTGCGCCACCATGTCACCCTTCATTGTGCCATTCTAGCTTTCCTCTAAACTAAAATCAGAAGTGACTTACACTTACATAACCCTCATAATATGTACATCTCAGATTGTATTTTAGTTCTATTTGCAGTTATTAAGTACTTCAGTAATTTTGCACACAGCAAGATCTCATTGACAGCAATGTGGTGAATGATTAGTGTGGACCTATTCTTGATGCTGTTGATTAGAAAGTTGTATTGGCCAGAGGGAACACCTAGTGAACCTCTTCTCTTCTGGCAATAGTGTAACTGGATCTTCAATACTCACCAGAACCTGCCCACAGAGCCTTGGCTCGTTGGCTAATCCAAAGTATAACACCGCCAACAATACATCATCCCTCAGTGCTACATCGGAGAGTCAATCTGAATGATCAGCTCAGATCCAAGAATGGAGCTTGAGTCCAAAACCTTCCAGCTCAAGCAGCAATCTTATCTATTCAGCTGACCGAATTAACGTGAAAGACTCTTTTGTGTACATTTTTTTAAACCAGCACACAGAATGAATCCTTAAATCCCTTGCATTTCCTTAGCAGACCACTCATAAGAATGAAGTTATAAACAAAAGCCAGCATAATCTATCGCCAGCAAATGTCCATCAGTATCTTGTTGCTGAAATATTTCTTCCTAACCCAAATAGAAGTTCTACAATCTTGATATTACAAACCATTTTGCCAAGTTCCAGAATTTCCCTAATCACAAGATTTGACTGCATTGGTTTCAAATATCTTAATAACGTTACATTGGAACACATTCAATTTCTTGTGATCTTAATTTAAAAACCACATTCTTTACCACCAGCGTCTTAAGACATAATCTTTCCTCAAAATGTATATATTTTTTCAATTATGTGTCGAAGTTGGTCTACGTTAGTAGTGTGAGATGGGCTTTTGGCGAATTGGCAGATTTTTCACTGCACCAGTTCTTGTCTTCCATTGATTTGGAAGTATTCAAACTACCGTTCTATAAACTTAAGTGGAAGGAAGATCAGGCATGGTGAACTGAGCTACCAATTCACTGTGGGCCCATTATGTGCTACTGGCCTGGACCAACTTCATCCCCGATGTCCAAGGAGAGCAAATTAAAATTTTACAGCATTCTCCCAGCTGAATATATGTTACGAGAGAGCAATTAATGTTGTCCACTGAGTAACAGAGTTGCACTTAATTGGTGTTGATTGCCAAAGCATTAAACGGCACTGCTAAGAACGTTCCAATATTATACTTAACTAGCAACAGGACTTTCCACCGAGCCATTCAAGCTCTTCAAAAAAAAGAGCAATAGACCACTTGGCCAGCTTTGCCAGAAACAAAGTGCTAACTAAGTCTCCCAATAAGTCCATGCTTAGAACAGTTACTTCACAGTGGGAAGACAATAGACAACTGGATGAAAAAAAAGGAACCATTTCCTTACTTTAAAAAGTATCATTTTAAAATAAGTTACTCCCCGAGGCATTTATTTTGAGCTAAGCCTCGAGATATATACATTTCACAGTAATTATTCAGTGATGATTGAATATGATTGCTAAAACTACCTGTAGGGTGATTTGGGGTCAAAACATGTCTTTGTTACATCAGTCACATTTGGATTGCAGCAATCACCATCATCAAAATCGTACTGTTCAACATTGCATTCCATATCACACACCCCATCTTCTTTCTTCCTTAGCAAAGTGGGACGTCGCGGTAGTTTGCAGTCTCCACCGTCATTTCCTGTTAGCGTGTGGTCACATTCCAAGTCGCAGTCCCCGTTCCCTATTTTACTGATGTCACAATTGGCCAAAATGAGACGATTCCTTAGGGAAGAATTTTTAACATCCAATACTGTAAGATCCCAGGTGATGTTATACCTACGAAAGGCATTGTTTAAGTGCTCGTGCTGAAGATCTATTTGTTCCCTTGTGACGGTTGGCTTTTGGTGATCGTCGCCGTAGACGTTGACGACTCTGTAGCGGACGGTCTTCAGCTGGCGGAAGTTGAAGAGTTTATTGTAGCTGGTTATGACCTCGACGTTGTCGCAAATGGTTTGACCACAAGGAGGGGGTTCCAGATTAGTATTCGATAACCAGCTGTTATGATGCTTCGCTTCCATTTGAGGGTACTTGCTGTCCTTTACAGTTAACCAGTGAATCTCCACGTCCTCAAAGCTGTCATGAAGGACCAGCTCATCAGTTTTCTGAGCATGGTGTTTCATATCTTGCACTATTTTCCCCTGAATTCTTCCTTCGTTCCATAAACTGAAGTCGGCCAGGTAGCCGCGATAGTTCTGATTCTGGAAATTTCCGCCGAGCATCAGTGCCTTGCACTTTTTGCTCAAGGGGCTGAAGATGTCGCCTACTTGCTCAGTGCTCACGGCCACTTGGGCTCCGTTAACATACAGCTTCATCTTGTGTCCATCGTACGTGATTGCCAAGTGTACCCACTGGTTAGCATGGTATTTCTGGTGGGCTATGATGGTGGTCATTTTGCGAGCTCTATCTGTTTTTAGAGAGAAGAAGAAGCGTGGGTCCCTGTTACCCGAGTCACTCACGGACTGAATCCCAAGAGCCCATCCTCTGTCCCGGGATGAAGAACATTTGTCGTAAAGTCCTACATCCAAGAAACATAAAAGGCCGTAAGATGTTTTGAAACACAGCTTTTCATACATTGCAATGACTCATAGGATAACTGGAGGGGTAAAACTGAGGGATACATTTTTACATAACATTTAATGAGATAGGGATTCAGCAATTTATACAAATTTAAAGGCAGGTGCTGGAATCTGAAACAAAAACAGAAAATGCTGGAAAATCTTAGCAGGTCTGACAGCGTCTGTGGAAAAAGAATAAAGTTAATGTTTCAAGTCTGGAGGACCTTTTGTCAGAGCAAAGAAAATTGGATAAGATTTATACTGTGGGTGAGGGAGGGCTGGGGAGCTGGAATGGCACAGACAAAAAGAAGAAGAGAATGTAAATGGTGATGACAAAGGCTGAGAATGGTGCTAAGAGCGTCCAACGGTCATTCACACTCAAAACATTGGCTCTATTCTCTCTCCACAGATGCTGTCAGAGCTGCTGAGGTTTTCTGTTTTAATTTCTGCTAATTGTTATTATCCTCTTGTTCGGCACATTATTGTTCGGCAGAAACATTTGTTGGGACTTTGTAAATTTAAAATTCCAAATATACCCACTGTTGCCAATCACTGTCCAAAGAACGCGGTATGGTAGCACCGTGGTTAGCACTGCTGCTTCACAGCTCCAAGGACCTGGGTTTGATTCCCAGCTTGGGTCACTGTCTGTGGGGAGTTTGCACATTCTCCTCGTGTCTGCATGGGTTTCCTCCGGGTGCTTCAGTTTCCTGCCACAGTCCAAAGGTGTGTGGGTTAGGTTGATTGGCCGTGCTAAAATTGCCCCTTCGTGTCCTGAGATGTGTAGGTTAGAGGGATTAGCAGGTAAATATGTAGAGATATGGGGGTAGGGCCCTGGTGGGATTGTGGTCAGTGCAGACTCGATGGGCCAAATGGCCTCTTTCTGCACTGTAGGGTTTCTTTGATTCTATGAACATCCATCTCCCAAAACATACCTGTTGTGCATTGTTATCCTGTGTGAGGTGCAGTGTACCCTCACCATCTGAATCACCGCTGTTCAAGACAGTGGTAAGTTTAATAAAAGAGAGTTTGGTTCGGCCAAGGAGTGGACTGGATTTATAAAAAGAATTAAATTCATTTTGTCAACTATTTTTGTGAAAAAGCAAGTTACCTTTCACTTCAAAACAGAGGCCATCTGCTAACAATCAGTCATTAGTTGTATGGTCTAATGTCAACAGAGTAAAGGTTACGCGAACATTTCACGATATTTTCTTGAAATTTACCTCAATGTTGGGAAAGTGAAAAGCAAAATGGTACGTTTCTGCAAAATGTTATTTTGCTAGGGGCTCTGAAATCCCCTTTTCCTGTTTCCTTTGGAAGCAGATGTCAAGTTCAGGAAGGTAATGTGTTTATACATATGAAGGAAAATTTTCGTACAATCAAAAAAAAAGCTCGAGTATACTAGTTAAAAAAAATCATGGAGCATTGACTACAAGTATTGCTTGTCTAGGTCATTTTAAATATAGTCCTTGCATACTCATGTAAAAATCTTTGATCTGTGTTAGGCATGGCAATGATAAAATGCCCAGTGTAGCAAAACTCTGAGATGTCTCAGATTTAAAAATAACTCTCGTGTTAATTTTCTGCGCTGACTAAAGCCGATCAAGTAAATGCCAAAATTATCAACATTGAAGTGCATAAGTTGAAGACAATTCAATTCAGTTCTGTTTGCGGGTGTACATACCTACAAGTGAAAGAATGCGAGCCTCCTTGAACGCAACTGCTTCCTCAAATTATTTAATGAGGGTTTTTGGAACAAAGACAGCAGAAGAGAATTGCAATCCTGATTTCTTCTAATGTTTTAAAGCTTATTTGTTAGTGTCACAAGTAGGCTTACATTAACACTGCTATGAAGTTACTGTTAGAATCCCCCAGTCACCACACCCTTCTTCAGCTACACTGAGCGAGAGTTTAGCGTGGCCGATGCACCTAACCAGCGCGTCTTTCGGACTGTGGGAGGAAACCGGAGCAGCTGGAGGGGAGAACGGGCAGACTCCTCACAGACAGTGACCCAAACCGGGAATTGAACCTGGGTCCCCGGCGCTGTGAGGCAGCAGCGCTAACCACTGTGTCATCCTAAACGTGGATGTTTGGGAAGTGTGGATATTTAGGGGAGTACAAGTTGGGTCCCTTAGTTGCTTCAGATTTCAAGGCTGCCCATGAAAAATAGCTATGTGGCCACAATAATGTAAGATGACAAGAGCCCTTGCCCTGTTGCAACAGCCCTTGGTTTCAACAGCCGCGGTCTCTCTTTGACTTTATTTGCTTTCTCACTATACAGCAATCATAACCCCCTATTCCCAGGACTGTGAAATTCATCAAGACTGGAACTGGCCTTGTGTTGTGGCTTTCTGTAATGCCTTCCTTTTCTAATTATTATTTTTAGCCTGGTTTGCCTTTCAGAATTATTTGTTGTACTTGTAACACAGCAATGTTTTTTTGGAGGTAAACTTGATCACATTAGAATTCCATCAAGGTCCCTCGGGCAGCTTGGGATTATTGATGTATCAAATAAACTAAAATCGCTGGCTTGCACAGAGAGGGCATTCCCCATTAAAACAGCAATTATTGGGAATGAACCTGAGATGCAGAATTCTCAAACACTAAACAACTCAGCCGAATGCCATGAACCAAGTGACTGAGTCTCTGTATCATACATTCCAGATTCCCAGTGTAAACAAACAGGAACATTTTTAATTGGATCTCAAATCTACTCTGGTCTTCCGCATATGATGTTGTTCTCCTATTCTGGCTATCACTGTACTCCAACCTTCCACTCAGAAAAAGCACATATAAAGTGACACACTCTGGTTTAATACAAGCTATGTCCTTTGGAAATCAGAGTACTCCAATGACTACAATTGAATCAAACTATGAACGCAGAGGGGAGGCAATGGCCTGTTATTGCTAGATAATTATCGTTAGATATTATTGCTAAATTATTATTAGTCCAGAAACTCAGTTGATGTTTTGGGGACCCGGGTTTGAATCCCACCACGGCAGATGGTGGAACTGAATTCAATAAAAACAAATCTGGAATTAAGAATGGACTGAGGACCATGATTAACTGATCGTTGATTATCATGAAAAATCCATCTGGTGACTTCTTGGGAGGGAAATCCTTACCTGATCTGGCCGACCTGTGGCTCTGGAGCCATGGTAATGTGGTTGCCCTCAGGCAACTAGGGATGGGCAATAAATGCCGGCCGGCCGGTGACACCCGTGTCCCATGAATGAATAAAGAAAAACTTCTGGTGGTTTTGAGGGCCTGCTTAGAATAAAGATTCGACAACCAAGCACATGATGTTCAGTCAGAAATGCTAGGTGTAGATAATTGCGAGTCTAAAGGAAAGGTTGCCACCCCCTACATGAAGTCACTTGAACTGTGGGAGTCCTGGGTCTGAATATTCGGAAGATAAATATTTCATCTGATGAATTATTAAGGTAATGAATGTGACTCAGATATTTATGAGTACATAACCAATACAGTAAATATCTGGTTCTTGCTCACTGGTTTTGTGGTAAGTGAATGTTGGTCCTTTTAGAATATAGTACTGTCCTTAGGAAGGACCAATGCAAATATGAATAGGTGAATCTTTTATCCTCAGTGTTGAAATCAGGGAATAGTGCACTATCCCCAATTTTACTCTCTTCTTTCCCAGGAACTTGTAATGACTTCAATCAGGCTGTTGAGGTTGGATTATTGGAATATGAACCTCCCTAATTAAGGAGTGGAAACCTTTTGAACTCCTTGCAGATGTTGCCCATCTTTTACCAGGACCTTCTGAAAGTCTGGAACACGGTCACCTCGTGCCGCAGTTTTCCCCACGTCAGGAGAAACGGCTATTGTGCGAGAGCCATTGCTCAGGAATCCGCTCCAACAACTTCAGGTGACTGGTGGAGCAGAGGGTCATGGATGCTGGGGTGACCAAGATCAGGGGCATGGTGGATGGTGGAGGACTGGGTTGGATGAACCCCTACGTGCTGGCTAAGCGCGTGCGTCTGGCCATCTGTCACGCGGCCAAAGCCATCCAAGACTTGAGGATGGCTATACTTGGACCCAAGGGCACACGTGGTCTCAAGGAGGTGCAACTGTGTGGTGGGATCCTGCCCAAGCATTCCTCTGCTCGGACAGAATTTCACATTGGCCCCAAATCCAGATCATGCACCACCACCTCCCCCCCTCTCCCCCCTCCCCACCGTCTCCCAGGTCAAGTGCCCCTCAGCTTGAGCCACCCTTTTGAAATGCTCTCCGTGCTTTTTGCCACCACAAGGAGGCATTTCCTGTACAGGCTGCTGGTGCACACCTTGCACTACTGCGTCCTCACACATTGCCTGGATGTATCTTGGCAGGCCCTGTTGCCGCCAGGTGGCGGAGGTCCCCAGTGGAGGTCCCTCTATGGAGGGATTTCCTCCCATTATCTCAGGGACCTGGGGTGGAAGGTGCTGCATGCAGCAGTACTGTACAACCGTAAGTCGTACTTGTTCACGGGCTCCCAAGCATGCCCTTTATGCAACCTTGTGGAGTCTGTAGACTACGTTATGTGTTTCAGGCTGCACAACCTTCTCAGTTTCCTCAAAATCCTTCTACTAATGTTTTGTTTGCACTTCAGCCCCACGTTCCTGATCTACGGGCACCCGGTGTGGAGGGGGGGTGGGGAAGGAGGAGGACGTCCTCATGAACCTGCTCCTGGGCCTGGCAAGATGAGCCATCTACAGGTCTAGGCAGCGGGCGGCTGAGGGAGTCATCCAACCTGAGTGTGAGGCCCTCTACCACGGTTACATTCGGGTGCCCCTGGAAAGGGAGCGCGCGGAGTCCGAGGACACTGTTAATGCCTTCCATGCCACTGGCACCGCAGGGCTAGGGGTATATTATTGAACCCTTTAATCACATTTTAATTTGACGTTTTAAGTTTCCTTTCCACTTTGTCTTTTGATTTGGGTGGTTTCTCTCCTTTTAGGGAGCCGCCTCTTTGGAGCTCTTCTTAAGTTAATTCGATTTTGTTCATTTGGTTGGACACTAAAAGATTAAGGAATCAATTGATGGGCCAATCAGGGAGTTATTTTCCTTGTATTTAACCAGGAGTGTCAGTTCCTCTGGCACTCCCGAAGGTAGATTGCTGACTGATAGCACTCTGTCCTGCTGTTGGAATTGTGAATAAAGGGATTGTGGTGAAGGGATTTCTGCCTCTGAGGACTTATTACAGAACTCAAACCTTGTCCTTCCTCATTCTTCCTTTTCTCCTCTGGCTTTCAGAGTTTCCACAGTAAGAAGTCTCACAACACCAGGTTAAAGTCCAACAGGTTTATTTGGTAGCAAAAGCCACTGGCTTTCGGAGCGCTGCCCCTTTGTCAGGTGGGTGGGGGATTTGTTCTCAAACAGGGCATATAAAGACACAGATTTTCAGAGTTTAAACGGTAGGGTTTGGTGCGACCGCTTCCTAATCAGCTCATTTCATTTTTTTCTTTTCAAACGTGGCTGCTCAATTAAGAAAGAAAATTCCAAACTAATATCTTTCAACAGTTCTTGGTGAGGACAGGAAGTTGCAGGCAATGGTATCAAAGGCAAGAGTGTGGACATTTAACATCTCAAGTGGATGTTCCCTTAACATCAGGCTGAAGACAATGGATTTTCTGCCCCATGACCCACAAAGTTAGTGAGGACAGCCCGCCCCACAGACATTTAGTAGCCCCTCAGGGATAGAAAACCTCAGCTTCAGAGAGGTACTGATCAATCAGCGGCCAGCAGCAACATTGCAGCACATTGGGACAGAGACCTGTGATGCTGCATCGTGATTTAGCACAGTGGACATTGAGTCCAGTCAGGTGTCAAGCTGGACTCCTTCAAAAACCACCAAACTCATGCACAGAGTAAATGGCACGGTGGCACAGTGGTTAGCATTGCTGCCTCACAGCTCTAGGGATCCGTGGTTCAATTCCCAGTTTGGGCCACTGTGTGGAGTTTGCACATTCTCTGTGTGGGAATCCTCAGGGTGCTCTGGTTTCCTCCAAAGATGTGTAGTTTAGGTTGATTGGCCATGCTAAATTGTCCCTTAGTGTCCTGGGATGTGTAGATTAGTGGGATTGTGGGGATAGGGCCTGGAGTAGGATTGTTGTCGGTGCAGACTTGATGGACTGAATGGCACTTTCGGGTTTCTGTCATTCTATAATCCCACAGTCCCGTCACCAAGTTGTGAAAGTTAAGGGGTGACATTTCTCAATGGAAAAAGAAAAGCTCAGATCATAAGAAATGTCAGGAATGAAAACTGGCCATTCAGCCCTTCTGAATTTGTATCCGAGTATCCCCCATCTCATGACTGAAATATATTTTGAATAGCCCAAAATATTATTGCCTTTCATTTTTTTGCCTTCCAAATATTTATCACTCTTTGACTCAAGTTGTTCTTTAATTTTTTAAATATAACTTTCACACATTGCCTTTCATGTCTTTTGATACTATTTTACTTGCTTTCTTTGAAGGAATGCTCAATTTGCCTTCAGTGGCACTGACTAGAATTTTTCAGTCTTCCTTAGATGCAGAGGTGGTCATAAAGTCATAGAGTTTTACAGCATGGAAACAGGTCCATGCTGCCTTTTTTTTTAAAACCCAATTGCCCACATTTGGCCCATATCCGTCTATACCCATTGTACCCATGTAACTATCTAAATGCTTTTTAAAAGACAAAATTGTAACCGCTTCTACTACTACATCTGGTGCTTGTTCCAGACATTCACCACCCTCTGTGTGAAAAAATTGTTCCTCTGGACACTTCTGTAGACCAGGCAGCATCCTGGTGAATCTCTTCTGCACCCCCTCCAGTGCGTTCATGTCCTTCCTATAACGTGGCGACCAGAACTGCACACAGCACTCCAGCTGTGGCCTCACCAAAGTCCTATACAACTCCATCAAGACCTCTCTGCATTTGTAATCTACACCCCGATTGATAAAGGCGAGTGTCTATTAACCTGTCTTCCCGCTTTCAGAGACCTATGGACAAACACGCCAAGATCCCTTTGTGATTTTGGTAGAGGAACATGGAGGGACGCTATAAAGTAAAGTGTACAATTCTAAAGAGGGGGCTGGGACAGAGGGGCCTGGATGTATATGGGCATTAAGCCTTTACAAGTAGCATGGCAGGTTGAGTGTACAATTATTAAAGCCTGAGTGTGGTGGAGGCAAGATCATTTGGAGAATTCATTGGGACACTGGAGTTAGGAGCAGAAGTAGGCAAATTCAGGTCTCCGAGCCTGCTCCGCCATTCAATCAAATCATGGCTGATCTTTCCATGGTCTCAAATCCACCTCCCCACCTTATCCCCATATCCCTTTTTTATTGGAAATATATCTATCTCCTGTTTGACACCATTGAACGATGCAGGTTCCACCGCTGCTATGGGACAGCGAGTTCAACAAATTCACCACACTCCGCAAGAAGTAGTTCCTCCTTATCGCTGTTTTAAATCTACCTTTGTCAGCCTATACCTGTGATTTCTTGTTCTAGACTGCCGCATAAGAGGAACCATTTAGTCTACATTTACCTTATCAATCCCTTTTAAAATGTTATATATCTCAGTCAGATCCCCTCACACCCTTCTAAACTCCAGCGAATACAAGCCAAATGATTTATTCTCTCCTCATACATCAACTCTGTCATCCCTGGAATCAATCTGGTGAACCTCCTCTGAATTCAGAAGGGAATTAGATTTATCTGAAAAGGGAGAATGTGCAGGGTCACAGAGAGAAGGTGGGAGAATTCAGTGAATTGCTCTTTAATAAGTTCATACGTTCATAAGATTTCAGAGTGGAATTAGGCCATTCGGCCCATCGAGTCTGCTCTGCCATTTGATCATGGCTGATATGCCGCTGATCCCCATTTCCCTGTCTTCTTCCCATAACCCTTCAACCCATTACCAATTCAGCATCTGTCTAACTCCTCCCTAAATTTATTCATCATCCACCACACTTTGGGGTATTGAATTCCACAGATTCACAACCCTTTGAGAAAAGTAGTTTCTCCTCAACGCTGTTTTAAATTTGCTGTGATGTGGAGTTGCCAGCATTGGACTGGGGTCAGCACAGTAAGTAATCTCACAACACCGTGTTAAAGTCCAAACAGGTTTATTTGGTAGCACGAGCTTTCAGAGCGCTGCTCCTTCATCAGGTGAGTTAAATTTGATACCCCTTATCCTAAGATTCTGACCGCTCATCCTAGAATGCCCCACAAGAGGAAGCATCCGCTCCATATCTACTTTATCCATACATTTTATCACCTTCAATTTAATCTCCCCTCATTCTTCTAAATTCCAGAGCGTGTTTGCCTAAACTGTTCAATCTCTCTTCATTGAGAGAGCTGATGCAGATGCAAAGGGCTGAATGGCCTCCTTCTGCTCTGGAACAATCCTGTGATCTGTCCCTGCTATTTAATGTTGTTAATATAATTTGATGAGGATCCCCCCCACCGCCCTCAACTTCCTTCTTAGTTGAAAAAGCTTAGGTTTCTCTAATCCTTCCTCATAGTTCACCCTGATATCAGTTAGGATCAGCATAACTGCTCCCCCATGTCTCCCAGCGGAAAGCCAGAGAGGGTTCATCAGGAAAGATACCAGCTGGGACCTGGTGACCTGTTCTATGCTTTGAGGTAGATTGGGGGGGGGGGGTAGACCTAAAAGTGATGAAAAGGAAGGAAATAAGTAACTTATCTCTCTTAAGAATTAATAGTCCCAGAAAATTACATTGCGTAGTTAATAAAAAGGTAAGCATATTATTCAGTTGCATCTGGTCATCAGAGTACAGCAAGGATATTATGTACCATAGCTAATGAATATTATAGCCACAATACATAACTATTATCTAACAGGTACAGTATGTTCTACTAATTGCACCATGTTGCGTTTATAGTTTCCTCTGCAAATAAAATCTGTTCAGCTTTTTACTAACTGTTTTTGGCAAATTACTGAGGGTGACCTCATGCAATACAGGTACAGAATGCTTTCTTTGGCTCCTATCCTGCGCTGGATTGTGTACAGGCTCGAGGCACAGTAAAAGTCCGTTATCAATGGGCCTCAGAAATGTTTGTCAAACATTGCAAATTAACGTGAACACTGTGGCTGACCGACCGTTACGAATAAAATAAAAAATCTTCAATCAAACGTTCTGGAAGTTGTAAAGCGGCAAAGGCCGTAACTTTGCAGCGTGTAAAACTGTTTCCAACAACTTCACAGTTCGCATAAACGCACCAGTGATAATAACCGTAGCGCTATTTCTGGAAGTTTGAACAAAGTGTTTACACCTAGGAGGTACCATTCACAAGGAGATGGAACTTCCTCGTAAAGTCAGGGATTTCGCAACAAAATTAAGAAGTCTCCCTTCCACTCAGGAACGCGGTGATGCATTACCACTGCTCACTGATTCAAGGACAACTTGCACTGGACGCGTTTTTGCTCCTTTCATTTCCTTAGTCACAAGTAAGGCTTACATTAACACTGCAGTGAAGTTACTGTGTAATTCCCCTAGTTGCCACAGTCCGGCGCTTATTCGGGTCAAAGTGCCTAACCAGCACGTCTTTCAGAATGTGGGAGGAAACCGGAGCACCCGGAGGAAACCCACCCAGGCACGGAGAGAATGTGCAAGCTCCACACAGACAGTGACCCAAGCCGGGAATTGAACCCGGGTCCGTGGTGCTGTGCAGCAGGAGCGCTAACCACTGTGACGCCCCAGTGCCCACGTTCAATAGACCTGCTGCAAAATAAGTGGGAGGCTTTTTCTAATGACAAATCTCAGGTTCAGCAGCTGAATTATTGCTGCTTCTGAGAACTTAATCTCTTCTTTTCTCTTAAGAAATGGGCAAAAAAGGCACTTGGAGATACCTGCACGTCTGTCCCTTTTTCTCCTGCTGTCTGCATTTATGCACAACCCTGTCCTGCAAGCTCGAGAGAAGAATCTTAGTGAATGTGATTGGCACCACATTCACAAACACCCACTCCCTCCACCATCAACACCCACTAGCAGCGGTGTGTACTATCTACAAGACGCATTGGAGAAATTTACCAAGAACCCTTAGACAGCATCTTCCAAACCCATAACTACTTCCATCCAGAAGCACAAGGACAGCAGATGCATGGGAACACCACCATCTGCAAGTTCCCCTCCAAGCCACTCACCATCCTGACTTGGAAATATATCATCGTTCCTTCGCAGTCGTTGGGTCAACATCCTGAAATTCTCTCCCTACAGGCATTGTGGGTCAACTCCCAGCACGTGGACTGCAGGGATTCAAGAAGGCAGCTCACCACCACCTTCTCAAGGACAACTAGGGATGGGCAATAAATGTTGGCCTAGCCAGTGACGCCCATGGAAGGAATTAAAGAAAAGCAAAAAATTGGGTCAGGTCTGATACACATGCAGAGATTACAAAGCATGATTATCCCATGTGCATTCCCCATCACGTGAGACTGCAAGACTGCACTGCCTGCTCAGCTACACACTTCCAGCATGCAACCTGCAATGAAACCCACTGCTGACAGGCTGCATATTGAACAGAAACCCTGGTTCATGCGTGACTTGCATGTCTCACGGTTGAATCTCCTTTTCTTAAAGTGGATCTCTGTTCATGCTGAAGGAACTGCTTGAGCAGACTCAGGAAGGCTTTGTTAAAAGGTAAATGATGGCATTTGGAGAAATCAGCCAGAGAGAGAAGGCTTCCAGGTTTTTGGATGCAGCTCTCGACACCTAAAAGATGGGAGTTTGAATGGAGGAGAGGCCTCAGTTTTCCGACAGGAGTCAGGAGAACCTCCGGGGGAATGGAAACACGTGACCAGGGAGGTCATATCCTGGAATCTGATCCTGAGGACGCATTGGAAGTGGTGCAAAACATCACATGATCTCCCCTGGATGGTCAAATCAGTTCCTGTATTCTCAAAGAATAATTCCTAGCTAATGCACCAGCAACCTTTTACTCTGCTCAATGCCCTTCTTGCACAATCACTCACCCAACAGCAACTGGGATGCCTGTCGAACTTTCAGATGTTCTATCACGCTTCAAATAATTGGCAATACGAAACGAAGAACAAAGAACAAAGAACAACACAGCACGGGAAACAGGCCCTTCGGCCCAATGAGTCCGCGTCGCCATTTTAACATTGTGAGTTCTCTCTTCCACCCATGACTCTTGTCTACGCTTATGACTCCACATTGGAAACCAGATTGAGGGGAGACTAATTTAGGGACAATTTGTTGCACCAATCAGCCTAAGAGCACATCTTTGGTATGTGGGAGGAAACCGGAGCACCCGGAGAAAACCCACGCAAGCACAGGGAGAATGCGCAAACTCCCACAGATACTGGCCCAAATCCATGTATCTGCACAGCAAACAGTGATAGTCACTGAGCTGCCGTATTGCCCATCAGCTGGTCCAGTTTAAGTGTACACTAACAACGTGAAGCACTAGGCTACTCTCAAAACATCCAAGAGCAGCCCTCGCACGACCCACCGCGTGTATGCCCCTTGTTGGACAACAAGGCGGACTGAAGCACGTGTGGATTAAAAGAGAAAAACATCAATAACATGCACATCTTAAGCAAACATTCAAGGGAATCCCCAGAAGCTCAAAAGTAAAACAAGTGAGCCTGAAAATATGTTGGAAGGTCCATAGGAATCAATTGATTCCCAGGAACATCCCAAGGCTCTGGATCTTTATTTAAAACAGTCTCCTATATCCCTCCATCTCTATTCCGATCATGTGCCTATCTAAGTATCCCTTAAACAACTCCAGCGTGCCTGCCTCCACCACCTAACTTGACAGTGCATTCCATACCCTCACAACCCTCTGTGTGAAAAACCTCCCTCTAACATCCGAATTATACCTCATCCCCCTCACCCTCAGCCCATGGCCCCTCGTAATATTTGTTTTCAATCTAGGAAAAAGCTTACCACTGTTTACTGAATCTATACCCTTCATAATCTTATACACCTCTATTCGATCTCCCCTCATTCTCCGTCTTTCTAAGGAAAACAGCCCCAGTTTGCCCAATCTTTCCTCATAACCCAGTCCTTCCATACCAGGCAGCATCCTGGTAAACCTCCTCTGCACTCTCTCCAGGGTCTCCATGTCCTTCCGGTAGTAAGGCGAGCAGAACTGAACGCGGTACTCCAAATGCAGTCGAACGAACATTCTATTCAACTGCAACATTAGACGCCAGCTCTTGTACTCTATACCCCTTCCTATAAAGGCTAGCGTACCATAAGCTTTCTTCGTAACCTTCTCCACCTGTACTGCCATCTTCAAAGACTTGTGCACTTGCACCCCCAGGTCCCTCTGCATTTCTATACTCTTAATGGGTCTACCCTTTATCATATAACTCCCCCCTACATTATTTTTCCCAAAATGCATTATCGCATTAATTTATTCATTCCTGATGAATATATATGCATCTATCAGGATTAAATTCCACTTGCCCTTTATCTGCCCAATATACCAGCCTATCTATATCCTGCTGTATTGCCTGACACTGCTCCTCACTGTCCGCCAGTCCAGCCATCTTTGTGTCATCTGCAAACTTGCTGATCACACCACGTACTCCCTCTTCCAAGTCATTTATGTATATTACAAATAGACTGGCAATGCTGCCAGTCTTACAGCCACATCTTGCTGCCTCTACATATCTTGAGCTATTCAACTATATAAAGCTCATCTTTCAAACACATTGCAGTACGTTCACTGATGTTTTTTCCCATCATCTTGCAGGCAACATTGTGCATAAATGTAGGGAGCAGTAGGGACATGCCTCAATCAGCAATAATAGTAGACTCCCTCCCAATGCCCCCCCCCACCCATGTCATGGAGGAACCCTTCACCCACACAGAAGTATTGGGGGGGCACTCTCCCTTCCCCAACTCCCACGTTGGCACACTTCCCCCGTCCACTACCGCCAGACATAAAGTGAGCCCCCACCGACCCTCAATGAAAAGGAGGGTAACTAACCTGGCAGTGCCCATTTCAGTGCCCACTGACACTGCCCCTTGCTCAGGGGCAGTGCCCAGCCTTGGCCATCAGCCCTCGAGGCCTCCAGACACTCCGTACCCTCAGCATGGTCACCTCAACTGGTTTCCATTTACAAAACCATTAGTGAATTGCGTTGGTGTGACATCACGCCGGGGGGAGGTGGGGGCTGGGGCGGGGCTGTGGAGGGGGTGGTGGGGTTGGTAGGAGCAGTCCATGCGGCTGACATTTAAATTAATTTTAATTCATGCAAATTAGATTCATGCCCTATCTGTGTCACCGGTTGGAGGGCGCAGAAGAGATTTTGCCTGCACTGACCCCAATATGGCCATCTCACGAGAGCTTGCAGCCATAACAGGATTTGCGCCTGCAGCTAATGAGCTCGCATTCTTGTCCACGGTCTACTTATTCAAAGAGGGATATACTCGCATTGGAAGCATTTCAGAGGAGACTCACGAGATCAATTTCTGGTATAAAGGGATTGTCTAATAAGGGAAAGTTGAGTAGCTTCAGCCTATAACTCACTGGAATTCAGAAAAATGAGAGGTGATTTTATTGAAACATAGGATGAGGTTCTGAGGGGGCTTGATAGGGTAGATGCTGAGATGATGTTTCCTCTCATGGGGAATCTAGAACTGGAGACACAGCTTAAAAATAAGGAGTCTCCTATTTAAGAGCACCCCCCCCGCCCGCCCGCCACAGACAGTAAAAAAGAGGGTAACTCGAGGGTTGGGGGAGTGGCACAGTGGTGGGCAAGCAAGAAAATGGACTTAAGGGCAAAAGGAGATCGCCAGTGATTGTATATCAGGAGTGGCACAGTGGCACAGTGGTTAGCATTGCTCTGAGCTCCAGGGACCTGTGTTCGATTCCCGGCCCTAGGTCACTGTCTGTGTGCAGTTTGCACATTCTCCCCATGTCTGCATGAGTTTTCTCTGGGTGTTCCAGTTTCCTCCCACGGTTCAAAGATGTGCGGGTTAGGTGCATTGACCACGCTAAATTGTCTGTTTGTGTCCCAGGATATGTAGGTTAGAGGGATTAACGGGGTAAATGTGTGGAGTTACAGGGAGGGAAACTGGGTGGGATTGTGGTTGGTGCTGACTTGATGGGCTGAGTGGCCTCCTTCTGCACTGTAGGGATTCTGCAAGAGGGAGATGAGGAGGGATTGCTTCCCTCAGAGAGCCTTTGGGATTCTCATCCATAGAGAGCAATGAAGTGAATGTACTCAAGGCCAGGTTAGACTGATTTTTGATTGCCAAGGGAATCAAGGACTATGCGTGGAGGGGAGGTGGGGTGTCGGGGGTGGGGGGTAGTGGTGCGAAGGTAGGCAAGCAAGAATATGGAATTAAGGGCAAATGATCATATATCAGTGGCACAGTGGTTTGCACTGCTGCCTCACCACACCAGGAACCTGTGTTCGATTCCCAGCTTGGGTCACTGTCTGTGTGGAGTCTGTACGTCCTCCCAGTGTCTGCGTGGATTGCCTCCAGGTGCTCTGGTTTCCTCTCATAGTCCGAAAGACGTGCTGGTTGGGTGCATTGGCCGTGCTAAATTCTCCCTCAGTGTACCCAAACAGGTGGTGGGATGTGGCGACTAGGGGATTTTCTCAGTAACTTCATTGCAGTGTTAATGTAAGCCTACTTGTGGTGCTAATAAATAAAGTTTAAATCAGGACTGATGGGCTGAATGGCCTACACCTGCTCCTATTTCTGATGATTCCTAACCTGCAACGCATACACATGTGCGCTTTCTGTCAGAAATCGGTGATCAGCAGCAAGAATGCTCGATGATTTCCCCCTCCCTGCTCCACAGTCCACGGACTTCATTTTGTTATCCTTACCAGCCAAACACTGAGTAATAATACCTGAATCTGAATGTAAAGTCTGCCAAGAATCTATAGTAAACATTAACATGTTAATATGCAATGAAGCATCTGAGTCTGATATCACATGTCCAAAAATAAAAACACGTAGTAACACACACGTAAGTGTCACCTCCTGTGCTTAATAAATATGTCATTGCTATAAATAACCTGTTTTCTCCAGTCGTGATATCATTGTAACTCACTTGACCTAGATAATGTGAATATTTGAATTTATTATCAGCATAGTGGCAATCTCAAACAAATTACCCGAGAAACTTACTATGCTTATTCTCACATATGGTTCAGTGCCAGCTCCCTGTAATCATATTGGCTGATATTGTCAAAGATCCCTACAAACTGTTCACAACTTTTAAAGGTGCAGTGCTGCCAGGAAACTTTTTTGTCCATTGCCATTGCACAGTGTTTTTTTTAAGTGAGTCAGCTGTCCGCAAGCGTGCACCCAGACACAAGCTCCCTAAGACAAGAGGGCAGGGAAAGGTCCCCAAGGAAGGATGAGTATGTGTGCATGCGAGCACACTCACGCATTGTTTTCAAGGAATGAAAGAAAGCACCCAAGGGAGCCACCACATCGGCCAAGCCACCTGAGTAATGAGAGTTCCTGCTCCAAGTACGCAGCGGAGGCAGAAAAGGCAAAGGATCCAAAGCTTGAAGATGACACTGTTTGGTATCATTGCGTCAAATTAGTCTGCCTGCCACTTTCAGAGATAGTGTCCCATTTAAACTAAACTGGGCAACCTCTTTGGGAAACAGAGAAAATAAGAATCAATCAATAGGTTGTGTGTGGTATAAAAGATGCTGGTTTCCAGCATCTTTTATAGGATTACATCATCATAGCATGTGCGTAACATGCAGTCGAGTCTAACAAAGTATTTCAGATTGGGGTTCATTTTTACTGACACTGCCACATTACAGAAGGACATCAGACTCACCCTCAGTCTTAGAACTATGCAAATGATTGATTATTGAATCAAGATGTTGGTTTTGCATTTTAATTGCGTTACTCCATTTACGAATGACCAGTTGAGAAAGGACAGCAAAGTGGATAAGAAATAACCTATCAATTCACAGGCACAAGCTGCCAGAGGTAGTAGTCAAGGCAGGTGCAATTTTGTCTTTTAAAAAGCGTTTAGACAGTTACATGGGTAAAATGGGTATAAAGAGATGTGGGCCAAACGCTGGCAATTGGGACTAGATTAGAGGTTAAAAAAAAAGGGCGGCATGGACAAGCTGAAGGGCCTGTTTCAATGCTGTAAATGTCTATGACTCTATGTGTTCAAACCTCAAGGGTATTGATTTAATTTTGGCCTTGATAGACAGGAAAGAAGCCTGTTAGTTGTTCACAATTGCATGTGAAAATGGGTCTTTAACTGGAGATCTTACAGTGCAATGGGCAGCATCTCTGCCTCTGAGATGGAAGATTTAATTTCAAGTTCAACTCGAGGACTTGATGGTCAAGGATGATGCATTAAGAATGTGGCCAAACAGATATTTATTGAAAATGTAGGCAACGTTCGCCAATGGTAAGTTTTAAGTTTATTTATTAGTGTCACAAGTAGGCTTACATTAACACTGCAATTATGTTACTGTGAAAAATCCTCTCGTCATCACACTTCGGCCCCTGTTCAGATACACTGGGGGGGAATTTAGCATGGCCAATGCACCTAATCAGCACATCTTTCAGACTGTGGGAGGAAACCTACACAGACAAGAGAATGTGCAGACTCTGCATAGACAGTGACCCAAGCCAGGAATCGAACTCCAGTCCCTGGCGCTGTAAGGCAGTAGTGCTCACCACTGTGACACCGTGCCACCAATAATCAATAAGAACAGGGAAGAGTCCTGATCAATCATATGATGGAAAGAAATTGGAGCCTCTCCCACCACAATCCAAAGCTAGAGGTTACAATGTACATGTCTGTGGCCACAGCACTTGAACTTATTGGGAAATAGGTTGTCTCTATGACAGTTAGATGGCCGGTGTGAATAAGATTTCAGCGAACAGTGTGGGTTTTGATCTCCATTCTGGCTGGCGTGGATGTGAGACCTGCCTCCATGCCTGATTCATGGTGGAGATTGTGGTGCTGTGGGTTGGACTTGCATTTGGGCAGAAGATGCGAGAAGAAGGATCTTGAATCATGGACTCACAATGCATCACTACATGACATTGCTTGTCTTATTCAGGGAAACTGCAAGGATGACTGGTGTGGTGAGCAGAAATGCCATCCTGTGTTGGAATTTCAAGTAGAAACTGGATAATTTGGATAATTTCTGCATCCATCTGACCATTGTTGTACTTGATCGGGGAACAACTTGGAAAAAAATTCCCAGATTGATATTTAAGGTACCTTGATATCCTAAATTCATCCTTTTTAAGGGAATCTCTCAAAAATACTTTCTTCAGAATGCATGAGTTTGCGATATTGATCTTACAAACTGTGAAATTTAGAAATATGCACCTTTTTTTTTATTTAATCTCAGCAAACATGCCGGGAATCCTCCCATATGGGTTGCCTGGTAGCATAGTGGTTAGCACTGCTGCCTCACAGCTCCAGGGACCTAGGTTTCGTTCCTGGCTTGGGCCACTGTCTGTGTGGAGTCTACACATTGTCCCCATGTCTGCGTGGGTTTCCTCTGGGTGCTCTGGTTTCCTCCAAAGATGTGCAGGTTAGGTGGGTTGGCCATGCTAAATTGCCCCTTAATGTCCTGGGAGGTGTAGGTTAAGGGAATTAGTGGGGTAAGTGTGTGGGGATAGGGCCTGGGGTGGGATTATTGTCGGTGCAGACTCACTGGGCCAAAAAGCCTCCTTCTGCACTATAGTATTCTATGAATATTATGTTATAAGCACTGAAAGATCACGAGCGTGGCATAGTAACATAGTGGTTAGCATTGATGCCTCACAACACCAGGGACCCGGTTTTGATTCTGTCCCTGGGTGTCACTCTCTCTGAAGTTTGCACATTCTCCCCATCTCTGCGTGAGTTTCCTCTCACAGTCCACTGATGTGCACGTTAGGGAGATTGTCCATGCTAACTTGCCCTGTTCAAAATATCTGTAGCCATGGTAAATGCTACGGGCCTACGGGTTACAGGCATAGTGAATTGGAGTAGGCCTTGGGTAAGATGCTCTTTCAGAGTATCTTGATGGGCTGAATGGCCTTCCACTCTGTAGGGATTGGATTCTAGATCAGGATAGTCTTCCAGATATACTGATAATGTTAACATGGTCATTTTTCACATTCATACGGTAGACAGACAATTATGATTGATTTTTTTAATTTATTGCAGACTACTAAAGGGTCACAGCCCAGCATAACATAGCCTTCTTAGTTTGCTTTGCTGTTCTGAGTACAATTGGGCTAGAATTGGCCAAACCAGTTCAAAAGATTGCAGCGTTTTGCATTGTGACAAATAATGATTTGGCTATAAAAACGGGGTCAAGATGGAAGAGAAAGTTTACAGTCTAAAGTTGTTGAATTCAGTGTTGAGTCCTGAAAGCTGTAAAGTGCCTAATCGGAAGATGAGAGATGCTGCTCCTCCAGTTTGAGTTGGGCTTCATTGGAACAGTGCAACAGATCAAGAACAGACATGAGGACATGGGAGCAAGATGTTGAGTTGACAGGGAGGTTGGGGTCACACTTGCGGACTGAGTGAAGGTGTTCTGACCCAGTCTGCATTGAGGCTCCCCAACTTAGAGGAGACCGCATTGGGAGCAGCGACTACAGTAGACCAAAGTGAAGGAAGTACAAGTGAAACGTTGCTTCATCTGAAAGGACTGTTTGGGGCCTTGAACGATTAGGAGGGAGGAGGTAAAGGGGCAGTTGTTGCATCTTCTGTGATTGCATAGGATGGAATATCTTTTGGTGCGGAGATAGAAGGAAATTGCATTTTATTATGCTGTCCAATTACATTGGCTGATGGAAAGTGTTATGTTTGTGATTATGCAAATATGTTTGGGTGGAAATTTGAACAATAACTTCACAACAGAAAAATGGTACCATTTCAAACACAATTTGTGCCCATTTTACTGATTGCAAACTAAATGGAAACTATCTCCAGCTGTTGGTAATGCTAACATGTGCTGGAATTATGTTACTGAGCTGAATCTTACAAACGCAACAGCCGTCATTCTATTATTTTTCAGTAAGTGCTAAATTGAAACAACAGGTGAAATACTAAACTCTGACAGGTTGTTTTCTGCAATCTATCATGTATAAAATTCATCAGATATATTATGTAAAGGTGCGCAAATTCATCTGGATGTTTTGTTTTCTATTTTAATTGAATAGCTTCCTCCCCATAGGAATGAAAAATACTGTCCATTTGAGGCACTTCTTAAAAGATAGCCAAGTGGATAATGTTAGCGAAAGCAGAGTGAGTTGCACTATGCAATGGTACAACTAGAATGCTGAAGCATAGTCACGTCACTATGGACTTTAGAATCATCTTTGCCCAGAAAAGATGCTACATTTGATGGCTCTATGGAGGTGTCATCAGAACAAGCAATGCTAGAAATACCCAGCAGATCAGGCAGTAACTAGGGAGCAAGAAACAGAGTTAGCATTTCAGGTCAATCATCTGACATCAAAATGGAAATTTCTAATAAGAGGTCATCAACCTGAAACCTTGGCTGAAATTTGTCTTTCTCTCTTCGCTGCAAACAGAAAATCCGGTTGACCGTTCAAAGGTCCATTGAGCTGGTGTGGGAATTTTTGGTCTTGGGGCATGTATGGTTGGGGAATCCTGCCCACCAACTCAGTTTCTCTCTCCCCGTTATGTTGCCTGACCTGTTGAGTATTTTCAGCATTTTTCGTTTTTATTTCAAATTTTCCACATCTGCAGTATTTTGCTCCTGAGTGGAGATGTTGACCTGACAAAGACAGAAAGCTGATGGGTGTGTCAGTTGTGGTAGAGTGGCAGTAAGACCAAAATTTACATTCAGTATTGGCTTTAAGGTTTCCAAGTTATATATGGATTGGACAATAGTTCTATTCTATGAAAAATGGACTAACTTTAAGAGAGGTGCACCATTGTCAAATGTTCATTTTCTACATCATGCATTTCTGGAACATCGATTGACAACTTGACACAATTTAATACATAATTGTAGGCTGCCTCGAGTTCACTGTGGCCACATGGCCGCCAAAACCCAGGTAGAAACGTTCAAAACTTAGTTTAATAATGATTCTTATATTTAACACAGAAAGGTGATTTGCATCCTGGTTTGCCTGACCCCGAGCCTCAGACTCGATCCTGTTGGATTTCTTGATGACTATCTCATATTGATAGCCTCTCATATGGATCTTCCACACATGTGGAAAAACAGTCTCTGTATCCAGTATATCAAAGCATTTTGTAATTTTAAGATTTCTGTTAGATTACCCCCCACAGTCTTCTTTTTCAGGAGATAAAGAGACTCAAGCTAACAATAGGCATGATTGATGACACAATTATATTGTATTATGAAATGGGGTATTCTCTCTTTTGTACATTAAGATTATGTAGAGTTTTATAGGGACATAGAAAATAGAAGCAGAAGTAGGCCATTCAGCCTTTTGAGCCTGTTCCACTATTCATTTTGATCATGGCTGATCATCAAATTCTCCCTTCCCCCCATATCCCTTGATCTCTTTAGTCCTAAGAAGTATATCTAATCTTTTGAAATCACACAACACTACAGAACTAACGCACAGAATAAGGCCATTCAGTCCATCAGATCTATACTGGTGTCTGCGATCCACCTGAGTCTCTTCCCATCCTTCTTCATCTCAGCGTGTCAACATAACCTTCATCTACTGATTGAGCTTCATTTTAAATGCATCTATGCTAATTCACTCAACAACTCCATGTGAAAACGTGGTAAAGTATATTTGCAATAAATGTTACCATGGCAACAGTGGCACTTGAAAATCAAAATGATTTTTTCCATAAACATTAGCTGCTACACAAGGTATCTAAATTGGCACATAATGGGGAAGTTAAACACATCTTCGTGTTAAAACAGTAGACACACCCACACATCAAAACCTCTCATTAACCTCTTGTCCCTCGCACGAGAAGCTTCATTGCAGCTCTTATCTTATGCTGGCCTTTCATCCTAACCTATCAATGAAATAAAAATAAACAAACTGATAGAGTTGATGTTGTGATTTCCAAATGTAATATCATTTTGTACAATTCATTCAACCGTGTTTTGGAATCTGTAAGGGATAATTTAGAGGCCAGACAGAACAGTTGAGTAGCTAAATAATGTATTGTAGTATGTTCAGGCGATAATGAATGCTATTCATTACAGAAGGGGAAAAAAGGGAAATGCATTGTCCTCCTTCACAACAGAAAATACTTGAAATCACTACGTATGGCAAAATATGTCATTATGCCTAGGGTGGTAGCACACTAGCATCAATCAGGAAACTGTGGGTTCAAGTTCCACCCAGGAATGGAGCATAGAAATTTTGGTTGACTGTCCAGTGCTGTGCAATCTTTCAGATGAGACATATTAAACTGACACTCAACCTGGCGTCTCAGGTGTACGTGATTTTCCCATTGCATTGTTTTGAAGAAAAGTAGGGAAATTATCTGCAGTGTTCTAAACAATATTTATCCCTCCTTCAACATCACCGAAACAGCTTACGTGGTCATAGTGGGGAGGCAATGACGCAATGGTATTTTCACTGGACTAATAATCGAGAGACCCATAGTAATGCTCAGGGGATCTGGGTTTGAACCCTACCAAAGCAGGTGGTGAAATATGAATTCAATATTAAAAGAAAGTCTGGAATTAAAAGTCGAATGGTGACCATGAAACCGTTGTTATTTGTTGTAAAATCCCAATGGGTTCACTAACGTCCTTTAGGGAAGGAACTCTGCTGTCCTTACCTGGTCTGGCCTACATGTGACTGCAAAACTACAGCAACGTGGTTAATTCCTAACTGCTCTCTCAAGGGCAATTAGGGATGGGCAATAAACGCTGGCCTCGCCAGTGATGCCACATCCCATGGATAAAAAAAAATTATCGCATTCTTGTTTATGAGAGCTTGTTGTGAACACATCATGTGCTCCTAAAATCATAGAATCCTACAGTGCAGAAGAAGGCCATTCGGCCCATCAAGTCTGCACCGACCACAATCCCATCCAAGCCTTATCCCTATAACCCCATGCATTTACCCCAATTGGTCCCTCCTGACACTAAGGGGCAATTTAGCATGGCCAATCCACCTAACCTGCATATCTTTAGATGTTACAACTTTGACCACATGTCAAAAGTACTTTTTGTTTTTGTCTATAAAGCACTTTGGGATATCTCAAGGTTGTGAGGGGCATTAACAAAAATGTCTTTCATTCTTTTTTTTCCTTTCAAGATTGAGAAAAAGCAAAATAAAGTTTTTTTAAAAGTTTATTTAGTAGCCACAAGTAAGGCTTACATTAACATTGCAATGAAGTTGATGTGAAATTTCCCTAGTCGCCACACTCCTGGCGCCTGATTGGGTCAATGCACCTAACCAGCACATCTTTCAGATTGTGGGAGAAAACTGGAGCACCCGGAGGAAACCCACACAGAGATGGGGAGAACATGCAAACTCCACACAGACAACTTAGATAGTCATGTCGTATTAATGGAGTTTTGGCAGTGAGGATTTTGATGGAATGATACAGGATAACTACAGTAAACTGTGACTATCTAATGAGAATTCAATATGTTTCAAGTAGTGAGACACTTCCTGATGGAGATGGTCCCATCCTGAAGAAGATGCTCCCATTTTATTTTGGATTTGTTTTGCTTGCACGTTGAAACAGAACAAATACAAATCCAAACTTTGAAAACTTCAACGTGCAAAGCAGTTGTTCAACTGATAGCCTGAATTATTTTTAAGTTTATAAATGTGGTAAACAGCTGACTAGACGAGTGTACATGTGGAGTTCTGCTCTCCCTGTCTGGAGTGTTATTTTGTAAAGCTACACCCATATCACTGGCATCTTCAATCAAAGTTACCACTATAATGTAAATGTTTTGTTTCACGGCCACCTCCCTCACATTATCTCTGAGATGAATCTCAGTATTATCTGCTCCAGTTCATGTGTATCACAGAACTATTTTAACACTATTATACCATTGGACTAACTTACAAAAATATCTCCACTTACCTGGAGAAAATGGTCATATTTTTCCAACTTGCACAACAGCCTAAGTAAATCCCAATAGAGTTTAACGTGACTTATTTTGGAGACAGTTATAGAAGGTCATAGAATCCCTACAGTATGGAAGGAGGCCATTTAGCCCATCGAGCCTGCATCGACAACAATCCCAACCAGACCCCATTCCCATAACCCCACTCACTTACCCCACTAATTCCTCCTGACACTCAGGGGCAATTTTTTAGCACGGCCAATCCACCTAACCCGCATGTCTTTGAACTGTGGGAGCAAACTGGAGCATCCGAATGAAACCCATGCAAACACGGAGAGAATGTGAAAACTCCACACAGACAATCACCCGATGCCGGAATTGAACTTGGATTTGATTTGATTTGATTTATTATTGACACATGTATTAGTATACAGTGAAAAGTATTGTTTGTTGTATGCTATGCAGATAAGGAATATCACTCATAGAGAAGGAGAGATTGCAGAATGTAATGTTACAGTCATAGCTAGGGTGTAGAGAAAGATCAGCTTAGTGCGAGGTAGGTTCATTCAAAGGTCTGATGGCAACAGGAAAGAAGCTATTCTTGAGTTGGTTGGTATGTGACCTCTGACCTCAAATGTCCCTGGCACTGTGAGGCAGCAGTACTAGCACAGCGCTACTGTGCAATTTTCACTGAATTCAAAGAGAGTTTATGATATTTTTTGTCAAACAATGTTATTCTGTTTTCACAAAGTCAAATACACATGGAAGAAGCCAATTAACACGTGTGATTCATATTTATTTAGGCCCTAGCCACCATCAATTATCTCCTGACCCATTCCAGTGTGTTCCTCTATTCCGTTTTCCAGAAAATCATCCAAAAAAATCATTCTTCATGCGAAGGAAACAAGACTCTCATGTCAGAATTTTCTTTTAATTTCTTTATACCTGCGCCCCTTTATCTAACAACTATAATTTAATTTGAAGCAGTGTACCAGGTTAAGTTTCGCTTTTCCTCATTTTGTATTGTCTCTCTTTTAAGATTGAAGAGTCTTAAGTTCGACTAACTTTTCCTCATTAATCAGTCCTCAGGCACTACGAGCGGAATTTTCCTGTCCCGACTGCCATGGGAATCGTAGGGTGCGGGACAGAACCATGCAAAGGTCCATTGACCCTAGGTGGACTTTTCCAGTCTCGGGCAAATGCAACTGAAAAATCCCACCCGAAGGATTAGTTCTGTGGCTCAGGCTCAGACCTGCATAATCTTATGGCCACATTGTTCTTTATCTAATCAAGTAATGTTGAATCTCACCCACATTCTTGTGAAGGGAAGATTGATTTTACCAATATCACCACTGATATTTATATGTAAAAATTTGGTACAGTAATAATAGGGGGGTGAACTGGATTAGAAACCAGAAGAACCCATGTTAAATAGTTGATTGATAGGGAAAATATAGAAACATAGAAACTAGAAGCAGGAGTAGGCCATTCAGCCCTTCGAGACTGCTCTGCTATTCATTTTGATCATTGCTGATCATCAAATTCAATATCCTGATTTTCCCCATCTTCCCATATCCCTTGATCCCTTTAGCCCCAAGAGTTCTTCTTAAGATCAGACAATGTTTTGGCCTCAACTACATTCTATGGTAGTGAACTCCACACATTCACCACCCCCTAGGTGAAGAATTTTCTCCTCACCTCAGTTCTAAAAGTTTTACCCCTTATCCTCAAACAATGATCCTTAGTTCTGGACTCCCCCACCATTGGGAACATTCTTTCTGAATCTGCCCTGTCTAACCCTGTTAGAATTTTACAAGTTTTGCTGAGATCCCCTCTCACTCTTCTAAACTCCAGTGAATATAATCCTAACCAATTTAGTCTCTCCTCATATGACAGATCTGCCATCCCAGGAATCAGCCAGGTAAACTTTTGCTGTACTCCCTCTGTAGCAAGGACACCCTTCCTCAGATAAGGACACCTAAACTGTTAGTTGTAAGGTTCTTATGTGATAGAAGTGGCTATAGTCCTTAATTTGGCACCAATTAACATTCTTAGCACAGAAAGGCAGCATGATTGCTGAAGGGAAATGGAAAATTTGCACTGATGGAGCAGCTTATCACTGTTTTATATGGGAGTTAAATAAAAAGCAAGCACCTATAAGTTTTTCCTTATCTCTTCGATTGCCAACTAAAAGCTATGAACCTAGTCAATATGAGGTGTTGGGCTAATGAGTCCCAGAGGCTGCCACATCTGAATTTGACATCCACACATATGGAGGATAAAAAAATTGATGGAATTGTAAAGACACAGAGTAACACAGTTCTGTACTTGTGTGAATGGAAGATGAATTTCATTCATGCGTGAACACATTTTTGTTATTGCTGTTTAAGTACAAGAATGTGAGAAATGAGAGCAGGAAAAGGTTACGTGGCCCATCGAGCCTTTTCATTATTCAGTTTGATCATGGTTGATTTTTGGGATTACAACTCCTTTTCCTGTTATTCCGTGAGACCAAAATCTCTGTCTATCTCAGCCTTAAGTATATCCAACAATGGAGCATCTACAGCTCTCTGGTACGGAGAATTCCAGAGGTTCAAAACCTCTTGAAAGTTAAGAAATGTTTCTTCATCTCAGCCCTAAATGATCGGCCCTTTATCCTTCCACTGTGCCCCATTGTACTGGATTCCTCCGTCAGGGGAAACAACATCTCAGTGTCTTGTCAAGACTTGTCAAGAAATTGAATTTATTCAAGGCTGTTTTTTGATGGACGAGGGACTCAAGGGTTGGGGAGTGGGGAGGTGGGAGTGAGAATGGTGAGGGATGGGGTGGACAGGAAAATGGAGTGGAGACCTGAACCACATTTCACTGAATGTTGGAGCAGGCCCAGAGAGCTTACTTCTGCTCCTTTGTCCTATTAGCTAATATTACAGCTCACTATCACTGTCCAGTGATCTCTACATATGGAGATAAGCTTATCTACAATTTCAAACTGGACGACCCTGTTTTTCAGGGTGAGCAATCTGTTCACTGAGAGATAATTGAAAACCAAATAATCTGGTTTGCAGTTGCCTAATTGGAACATGGCAAATGTAACCTAGCCTTTCAAGAAAGGAGGGAAAGAGAAGATAGGGAACTTCAGGCCAGATAGCCTGACCTAAATCATCTGCAAAATGCTGGATTGGTTAGCAAGTCATAATATGATCAGGCACAGTCAGCATGATTTCATGAACGGAAATCATGTTTGACAAATTTCAGAGAAAACATAGAATCCTACAAAACAGAATGAGGTTATTCAGCCCACCGAGCCTGCACTGACAACAATCCCACCCAGGCCCTATCCCTTAACCCCACATTTTTATCCTGATAATCCTCCTGACACTAATTTAGCATGGTCACTCAATCTAACCGGTACATCTTTGGACTGTGGGAGGAAACCAGAGTACCTGGAGGAAATCCACACAGGTACGGAGAGACTGTGCAAACTCCACACAGTCACCCAAAACTAGAATTGAAACCAGGCCCCTGGCACTGTGAGGCAACAGTGCTACTCACTGTACCACCGTGCTGCCTATTTAACAGAATATTTTGAGGATACAAGTAATAAGATCGCTAAAGGGGAACTAAAAGATGTAGTATACTTTGATTTCCAAAAGCCATTGGATAAGACACCATACAAAATGTTAATGCGCAAGGTAAAGGCCCATAAAGTTGAGGGGTAGGAGTCTGATTTCAGTTGCCTAATTAGAATGGAGCAAATGTAATGCACTTATTCAAAAAAAGGAGGGAGAGTAAATAAGAAACGACAGACCAGATTACATTTCTCATCAAGCCCCTTCAGAATCTTAAATGTTTCAATAAGGTCATTACTTTTACTAACTCCAGAAATTACAGGCCCATTACCCAACTTCTCATTATAGGACAGTCCTCTCATCCCAGGAACCCATACAGTGAGTCTTCACTCTTCCACCTCCAATACAAGTATATCCTTCCTTAAAAATGGATATCCAAACTGCATGCAGTATCCTAGATGTGACCTCAACTAAGCTGCGCACAATTTTAGCAAAACTTTTTTTTATACTCCAATACCCTTTCAGTTAAGGCCAACATGCTATTTACTTTCCTAATTGCTTGTTGTGCCTGCATCCTTACTTTCTGCATTGCTGGTATGAGTACGCCCCACACTCACTGAACATCTAGATATGCGAGTTTCCTGTCTTTTAAAAAAATATTCTGTGTCTATTTTTAATGATCGAAGTGTATAACCTGACACTTCCCCGAATTATACTCCATCTGCCACCTTATGACTCACTCACTTAACCTGTCTATCATTCTTTGCAGCCTCTTTACGACCTCTTCAAAATTTAGAGGTGGGATTTTCTGGCCACGCTCGTCCCAAGACTGGAAAACCTCATCCGAGGTCAAAAAACCTTTGCGTGGTCCTGTCCCGCCCAATACAATTCCCATGGTGGGTAGGATGGGAAAATTCCGCCCTATATTTCTACCTATCATGGGCAAACTTAGATGTATTACTCTCTGCCCCTTTGTCTTATGTTGTTAATATGGATGGTGAATAGCAAAGACCTGAGCACTAATCCTTGCAGAACTCCAAAATTTACAACCTGATAACGTGAATTTGCCCCATTTATGCCTAGTTTTTGGTTCCTGCTGTTAACCAATCCTCTTTCCATGCTAAACTCCAACAGGCCCAACCTGGTCAATGTTTCTCAGTAAGATAAGCTCTTCCTTCCAGGAATGAGTCGAGTGAGCCTTCTCTGAACTGTTTCTAAACACAATTATATCCTTTTTCAAATAATGAGACCAAAGCTGTGCACAGTACTCCAGGCATAGTCTCACCAAGGCCCTGTTCCGATGCAGTCAAGCTTCCCTACTTTTATATTCCATTCCCCTTACAATAAACACCAACATTCCATGTGCCTTTCTAATCACGAATTCCTGACACAAACAAAACCACCTCCCCTCCACTCCCACCCCCTCCCATCCTCCCAGCTAAGGGATACTAAGGCCAATCATGCAGTCAAAATGCTTGCTTAATATGGGATTTCTTTTCACTTGGAAATGGACATTTCTTAATGTCTTTATCATCTGATGAATTGCTAAGATTCACATTGAATGGAAATCACTGTGCTTCCAGAATTAGTCCTGGTGTAATACCTACTCTGGATTCTGCAAATCAGTTTTGTTCCCAATAATTCTAGTTATTTTATTTCCAAAAATTCACTTTAATTTGGGGAGGAGGTGGTGCAGTAATCCAGGAACCCAAGGTAATGCTCTGAGGACCCAGGTTCAAATTGCACCACGGCAGATAATGGAATTTAAATTCAATAAAAAAAATTTGGCATTAAGAATATACTGATGACCGTGAATCCATTGTTGATTGTTATAAAAAACAATCTGGTTCACTCATGTCCCTTAGGGAAGGAAATCTGCCATCCTTACCTGGTCTGGCCTACATGTGACTCCAGGGCCACAGCAACGTGGTTGACCCAATGCTCTCCAAAATGGCCGAGCAAGTCACTCAGTTCAAGGGCAATTAGGGATGGGAAATAAAGACTGGCACAGACAGCAATGGCCATGTCCCATGAATGAATGAAGAAAAAAATTGCCAGTAGGGGAGAACTGGCATTTTGGTTTCTTTCCTTTCATATGATGTGGGTGTCGCTGGCTAAGCCATTATCTGTCGCCCATCCATAATTGCACTTGAGAAGGTGGTAGTGAGCCATCTTCCTGAATTGCTAGCGTCCATCTATAGCAGGTTCACCCAGAATACTGCTGGGAAAGGAGTTCCAGGTCTTCCATCAGAGTGAAGAGACAGCAACATAGTCACGTCAGGATGGTGGGTGGCTTGGAGGGGAACTTGCAAGTGGTGGTGTTTGCATGCAACTGTTGCACTCATCCTTCTCGGATGCTGTCTTATGTTTGGAAAGTGCTGTTGAAAGGTCCTTGGGAAAGTTGCTGCAGTGCATCCTGTATGAGGTATAGACTACTGTCATTGTACATTGGCAGTGGAGGGAGTGAATGTTTAAGTTGGTAAATGGGGGCTGTTTTGTCCTTGATGGTTTTGAGCTTCTTGAGCATTGTTGGAACCTCAGCTATCAAGGCAAGTGAAACATATTCCACCACAATCCTGACTTGTAGATGGTGGACAAGATCTGGGGAGTCAAGAGGCAAGTTATTCACCTCAGAATTCCCAGCCTCCAACTTGCTCCTTCCATTTATATGCCTAGTCCAGTTTGGTTTCTGGTCAATGGTAACCCCAAGGATGTTAATTGTGAGAGAATCAATGACGATAATGTAAGTGAATGTCAAGGAGAAATGGTTGGATTCTTTTTTGTCAGAGATGATCACTGTTTGGCGTTAGTGTGGCACAAATGTTACTAACCTCCACAGCTCAAGCCTTAATGTTGCCCATGTCTTCCAGCATAGGGATATACACTGCTTTGGTATCTGAGGAGTGGCAAATGGTACTGGACATTGCAAAATCATCAATGAACATCCCACTCCTGACCTTAAAATGGAAGGAATGTCATTATTGAAGGTCGTTGACTACTTGAAATTTAGACATTGGATGGGATTTTAGGGCCTCGTTCATCCCGAAACCGTAAAATCCCGCTGGAGGTCAATGGATCTTTCCATGCTCCGATTCGCATGGCGGGCGGGCCAGTAAAATTCTGGCCATTGTGCAATCTAAAGTTGGTAGAATGGGCTCAGAAATGAATAATGTATATATAATGTATGTTTCAATTAAACATAAAAAGGTCATAAAGACTCAACAGGTCAGTCAGCGTCTGTGGAGAGACAAACCGGGGTATTCTTCCGTCCTGCCTGCCACGGGAATCATAGTAGGAGGCGGAGGGGAAGCTGACCACGCAAAGTTCCACTGACCTCGGGCGAAAGTGGCCGGAGAATCCCACCCACTGAATTAACATTTTGGGGAGCGATCTTACTGCCCTGCTCGCGCCACGCTCCCGCTGCAGCAAGGACGGAGATATTGGCGACAAGCCAAATCTCCGTTCACTGCAGCGAGATGGGAAAGTCCCGCCGGCATAAAAGGTCGGAAAATTGTGCCTTTTAAGTCCAATATGACTCTTCTTCAGAGGAGTTCGTCTCTGAACAGTCCTGATCGACTTGAAATTCTGTTTTTTCTCCCCCCCCCCCCCCAACTGGTGGTGCCAGACCTGCAGGCATATTTCTCAGGATTGTTCCAGCGCAGAAGGGGTCCATTCGGCCCATCGTGTCTGCACCTGCTGCCCCAACGAGCAACCCATTTCCTGCCATTCTCACCCCCTCTCCCCCACCCCCTTGCACAGACTTGCTTTTAAGAAAACACCTCCCATTCCCTTTTGGATGCTTCCATTGAAACTGCTTCCACCAGACTCTCAAGAAGAACATCACATCAGGTCTTAAACCACTGGCTGTGTGGACAGAAGTCCCAGCCCTGTTCTGTGTCTGTCTCTCGACTTGCAGCGTCCCACTGTATTCTGTTTGTGTGTGGAGCAGGTTTGAATTTCCCGCCTTGAGACAGACGAAACCAAATGGGCGGTTTTCTAAGCGGGGGAAGGAAGAGAGATTCAGCGAGAAGCCTCCCCCCCCCCCTGCCCCCGCCTCCCTCCTTCCCCATCCAGGCGGGATCGCAGCCCACCAGCCGAGTGGAAGAGACAAAGGTTTGTTTCAGAGAGAAAACGGCAGCAGCAGCCCCGGACCCTTTCCCTGTGGTCTGTCCCTGAGTTTCCTTCCAGTCTGCGATTGACAGGGAGAGAGAGAAAAAAATAGCCCGTCTCTCCTCTCTCTCTCTTTCGGAGTGTTGGCTGGATCTGTTTCTCTCTCTGTGTGTGTGGATCTGTGCTGACACAGAGAGGCAGCCGCTCTGAACAGCATTGCTGGGTTGTAGTTCTGGGTGCCTGTCTGAGAGGAGGAAGGGGGGCACAAGTGGGGGAGGAGGGGGACGGGGGGGGGAGATGTCTTTTTCACACCAGCCACCCAAACTGTAACATCAACACCGCTGTTATGCACCCCAATGATCCCCATTTCATTGTTGCTGTTATTGTTCAGTCTCAGTTAGTGTCTCAGCACACGTGTGTGTGTGTGTCTGTTTAGGTTTACACTCCCTGGACAACGATATCTCCTGTGCCGGGGGCAATAAGGGAACCGAGTCCCTCCTGGGAGTCAGAGAGGGTATTTTACGCAGTGCAGGACATCTGACAACCAAGAGTGAATCCTTCATCATGTGGCTATTGCATTCTGTCCCTGTACTGGAGAATTATTGACACTTGTTCGTGCTGGCTGTTTGGAATAACCCATTTTTTGCTGGGGTTTTTTTTAAACTATTTTTCTCCCTGGTGTCTTATGAATGTGATTCCATGTTTGTGATGATTTCGTCTCGGCTACAACAACACGCCTCCACGTTAAAGCTTGCCCTCTGTTGAAAAGTGTCAGCGGCTGCAGACACTAAACTGTTGCTTTCTAAAGCCAATTTATATATATATGTATATAAAAACCCATTTCTTTCACTTGCCCGCCCTCCACACACAAAAAAAATTCCCCAAAATTGAAATGTTGAATTCCGAAGCTGCCGACTTGGACTGCACGCCCACCTAACGCTGGCCCCCCGAAGGGGGGGCGGGGGGGCGGGTTGGAGGAGGAGGGTGTTGCACAATGTGACACTGTGACCTGATCAGACCTTTGCAGAAGGAGCCTGGAGAATACACGCAATTCGGGCAGGGGCTTTTTTTTAACTGTTAAATAAAACGGTAAAACCAGCCTCCCCCTCCCTCCCGTACCCGCGCATATATACAATCAACCTGGTTTATTTGTTTAGTTTCCCTTCTGGCACTCATGTTAAGCTTTCCGGCTCAAAAAAAACAGCTAATACATGAAAGGTAAAGCGGGAAAACCGAATGGTGCAACACCCTTGTAACTGACAATCCGCCCTCTAAAGATGTCTCACCTTTTACCCCAAATGTTCTCTCTTTCTGCTCTGATAAGATTTTTACACACACACACATATATATATAGTCCCATTTTAAACCTGCTCATGCCACCACAGTAGATGCGTCCCTGGATCTTTCAGATAGCAAATAAGACAATTGGTTTTGGACAACAAGACAAACGATTCTCACACGTTCCCTGTGTTATCTCGCCACCCAACGCGAATCTAAATAGATCTAACGTAATGTCAGAGCAGAACGTGGAAAAAAAATAGAGGAGACTCTTGATTGAACATGACATCATTCTGCAAAACGGATTCATATCATGTCGGCGTGCACAGCCCCGCTTTAAAATGATTAGTTCAGTGTATGTGTGTGTGTGAGAGAGAGATGGTGTAAACTGCCTTTCAAGTAAATCTTCGCCCTTTTTTTTGGCTGGAGCTATATTCGCGCCAACTGTTACAAACACACACACACACACACACGCTTCGGAATGAACGGTGGGAACATGAGAGAAATGCCACAGCTCTGCGTGTGAAAGGAGATTTGACCTGTGGAATGCTGCTGCTTGTACGGGGCGGGAGGGGGGGGAGCTGATCTCTGCCCCCGTGACAGGGGCGAGAGAGAGGGAAAGATTGAAGAGGAAAAGGAGGCAGAGAAAGAGGAGGGGGGGGGGGGGAAGCGGGGAAGGGGTTTCATAGATAGTATCGGCCCCCAGCGCAGACGTAAATAATAATGTCCACATTGAAAACAGGATTACACATGCTATTAGATAACAGATCATCTCTCGATCTCCAAATTGACTGGGTTAAAGACGGCTGTGTTAACAAATCAGCAGCCTCCCCCCCCCAACAAGTGCTTATTTTTTCCTAAAAATAATTGGATTAAAACTACATTTATTTTGTTTCATAGACGATTCGCCATGTATTGCTGTTTCATTTCTCCACGCTGGGCTTTTGTTTTTTTGTGCTCGCCCCCGGGTGTCACAAACGGTGAGATAGTTGCTACAAGCCGATTTAAGCAAAGACAGCGAACCGTCAGACAATCCGCCGCATCTTCATTAAATGAATGCACCGAGTTTTTGGATAGAGGAGGCTGGGGGAGTGAGTGGGTAGTGGTCGGGAAGAAAGCCTCCGGTGAATTTCCCTGCTGCTGTTGGGGGCGAGGGGGAGGCAGCCCCTCTGCCGCGCTCTGCTACTCTCTGGGTTTGTTTTGCTTTCGCGAGTTCAAGGCAAAACATTGTCCCCGGTGTTTGTGCCTGTGGGATTCTTGCAGCCGGGGATTACGCTCCCTGTTGGCTGGGATCGGGATCAAAAAGCTCCCGGCACTTTCACTGTTACCGCGGGCAGAACGACACGCCCTCACTCAAATTTATATCTCAAACCATTCATAGAATCAGGAGCCTTAAAGTGGCACCGTTACGCACTGTATGTGTGTGTGTGTATGCGGGTGTGTATGTAATTGTGCGTGCAAATGTATGTATGTGTAAATTGTGTGTGTAAATTCGTGAGTAAATGTGTGTGCAAATGCGTGAGTATAGTGTGTGTAAATGCACGTGTAATTATGTGTGTAAATGCATGTGTAAGGATGTATGGATACATGGATACGTAATCGTTTGTGTAAATGCGTGTGTGAATGTGTGTAATTGTGTGTGTAAATGCGTGTGTGAATATTTGTGCAAATGTGTGTAATTGTGTGTCAACTGTGTGTGTGTAATTGTGTGTAAATGAGTGTGCGCGAATGTGTGTGTGTAAATGTGTGTGTAACCGTGCATGTGAATGTGGGTGCGCAAATATGTGTGCGTAAACGTGAATGTAAATGTGTGTGTAAGTGTGTGAGAAGACGGAGAGCGAAGTCACATCAAACACCAAAGAAAAATGCATTTAAGAATATGTAACAATTGATTTGATGATAGTAAAAGCGACAGCAAGCACACAGGGAAGATGAGCTGTGACAGTGATGGCTACACTGAGGATTAGGAATTGAATAAATATATTTAATCTTAATTGCAATGTTCAAGTTAAAGTTAAATATTACGTTTTACTATTGCCCTGCGAGTAAGTCTCTACACACATTTCTAACAAATGCAAGGCAGACCAAACAAAACTTGTGCATAAACCGCGTGTTATAACTATTTACACCTCCGAAGTTACTTTGAGGCGTTTTTTCGCTGCTGTTATTGTGAATGTTAAGTGCGAGACATCTCTCTGGTCAGCTGGGTGACACTTACCTACGATGACAGCTGGAGACCGCTGCCCTCCTTCAGGTTTGACCCTTACTTCCACAGTGAACCTCCGCCTGGGGAGCTCGGTGCTGCTTCGGAGGCGCAGCTGGTTGCCTTTCCCGGTGAAGTACAGCAATCTGCCCTGGCTGCCGGCGTGCGGCGGCGGCGGAGGAAGCAGCAGCAGCCGGGGAGGGTGGTCCGAAGCTGGCCGAGGCACTGCCCGCTTGCCACGGGGCAGCCTCGTGCCACACGATCCCGGGGAGTCCGCCCCGGGACCAGCCCGGTGATCCAGGGACAGGAGGAGGGCACGTCTGGAGCGCCGGAGCCGACCTGCCATCTGCCCGTCACACTCCGACCCCATAGCCAGGGCTAGGAGGCAGAGAGCGGGTAGCGCACTCCAAACTTGCATCTTCTTTCCCAGTCAATACTCTGTGTCCCTTTCACTCACTCCCTGTCTCTTTAGACTCCCCCCCTTCTCTGTCTCTCTCTTTCCCTCTCTCGCTTACAAGTATCCTCTTCTGCCACCTCAATCACAATGATCCGCTACACAGAACCTGTTTTCTTAATAAGACACGACCCCTTTCCCTAGCCGCCCCCCTCTCTCAAACACGCACTGAAACAGAGATGGATAAACAAGAATATGCTAATTTATTAGCCTGCATCAACTAAAGCACCACCTTCCTAATGTTCCCAGTGAAAGGATTCTAGTAACGGTAAGGCTGACTAATCAATCACATTGAAAACACTAAAATTTCCTGTTTGGATCCCTCTACACACACACACACACACACACACAGAGCATTGGGGTGCCCTCACCAACACTCACACACACATATACATAGCCTTTGGGTCTATTTCAGACCTCTGACTTTCTCCAATATAAGATTCAGTAACAATTGAGGCAGGGAAAAAAATAAAACTTTTATTATTTTATATAAAAAAATGAATAGAATTTAACGTGAGGTCGCGCCCTGAGATGTGTGACTTCTAAACCAGAGGTGACGTGCTGTTTTGTTTTGTTAACGTGCTGGAAGGGGGAGAGAGTTTCTTCTTAAAAACATCTATTTTTTTTTGGAATTCGCGCGTTTTGCAGTTGTGGTAGCCCTAGAACGGTGTGGATTGTATGTGTGTGCTGGGTTTCTTAACCAGAGGTGGCCGGGAAAGCTGCTGCTTGTTTTGTGTGTGTGTGTATATATATAGATGAATGTGAGATTCGGGACGGTGTTCTGGGCTTTCAGACGCACTCGAGCTCCCTCCAGATGTTGTTGCCTGGAAATTTCAGTTCAAACATGCCGTGTTGAGAGCGGTCTTCATCAGATTGCGGGCAAGTTCCGAGACTGAAGCGGGGGGGGGGGGGGGGTTGTAAATGTTTCGGGGTTTTTTTGTTAAGGAGGGCATGTTTTGAGGTGAAATCTGTTCTTCAGTGAGACCAAATCCTAACTTCATTTGACCAGTTCGCTCTGATAGGGAATGGGTTATTCTCAATATATCACCCCTCCCCAATCTTCACCTGAAGCATTTCAGTGGCATTTCTATAATACATAAAAAGGGGAGGGGGAGCTGTTTTATTTTAGAGATCTGGATTGGAAGCTTGAGAGATGAGCCAGATTTTGAACTTGTGAAGCGTCTCACTTAATAATCCAATTACTAAAAGGAAAAGGAGGAGGACAAATGGGGGGGGGGATGTGCATGAGGGGGGAATGCATATGATTTATTTTAAATCCTCCAGGTGGAAAAGCTAGGTGGGTTAGGGAGGGGGAGTCTGCACTAGTTTTGGCATCCCTCTTGTATTAGCCTTCTGACAGCCAGCTCCCTCCCTCCCTAACCCAACTGCAAAGGTGGACTCTAACGCCGCAGTATTGCACTGGGGAAGGTGAGGGGGGCCGGGGGGGGGGCGCTTAGGTTTCTCCGGACGATGTGAAAGTGCGGGGACTTTGTCACGACTTTCAGAGACTGCGCCTGCATGCGACTTGCCCCGGCGAAGCGACAGCACTTGTGAAGCTTGGAGGCGCCCCGTGTGAGGTTTTGGAACCCACCCATTCTCCGGCTCCGGTACTTGCATTGGTCAGAGCCGCGTCCCTCCCACACCGCCAGCCTCCAATGCACACCGAGGAATGAAAGGGAAATTGATGAGAGCCCAATGAGGCTCTCGTCATCTCTCTATCTCAAACAGGCTGGGATTTGACAGCGGCTGGGAGGGAGGCAGACACTCGGGGGGGATGTTTAACAATAGTTTAAGAATAAGACAGAAACTCGGTACGCCACACCTATCCTTTTGCCCATGTCACTTACCCCTGTGAGGGTGACGAATCCGTTATCCCCATGCAACTCATTTCGCTGCAAGCCCCAGTCTCTCTAAGAACGAAGGTGTTTCCTTCTTAGTGATGCTACCATTCATTTCCTTCCTTGCCTCCGAAAGGATTTGCATTGAAATTACCATCCGACGATTTCACCAGTAAACGGTTGGTTATCAAAGTTAGGGTGAAATCTGTTGGCAGGTGTTTGCCGGGGAGGGTTGTCGGGGGGTGGGGGTTTGGGGGCTATCCCATTCATCCGTCCAGCCTGCCTTTCACTTCAGGACAAGATAAAGCGGATTCTGTTTACCAATTGTGAATGAACTCAGCAAGTCCTGGCAGCAACACACACACACACACACACAGTTAAATGTTTCCAGTCGGTCAGCCGCTTAGGGAAGAGTCACATTAGACTGGAAACCTCAATTCTCTTTCTCCACAGGTACTGCCGAGTTTCACCAGCATTTTCTGTGTTTTTTTTAAGATTTCAAGATTTCCAGCATTCGCAGTAATTTGCCCTTATCAAGATTCTCTGTCAGAGAGTCGGTACTAACTCGATGGGCAGAATGGCCTTCTTCTGCACTGTATCGGGACTCTGTGACTCATCCACACTTTTAAAACTGGCACTTCACATCCTGACTTCTCAACTTGTCTTAAGGGGAGTTTGACAATTCCCAGTCTAACCTTTTTAAGTCTTGGGGTCGTGATAAGGACTAATTGTCCCCTCTGGTGATATCTTCTGCGCGGCTAGGAACTCAATTTGTTCCAATGGATGAATAACAAGATGATGTTTAATTTTATTTCGATGAAATGCTTTCCTAAGAACTCCTAGCTCAAGGTATTTTCACCTTGAGTTTCGAAGTATTTCTCCAGTTTAACTAAGGAAACTTGCCCCCACCTCCGTGTTAATGGAGCACTTTAATATGAGTAACTCAGAGGCTCCTCCAAGTCCGTTTTGCAATTATGTCATTCCATCCACCTTTCCAAATATGTGATATAAACAAAAGAAACCAAACCACTGCCAGTCATTATTACCAAGAAATATTCAATAGTAGACACGTTGTAATAAATGAACAAATTCCAAAGAGGTAGCAATCTTTGTAACAGTGTCCAGAAAACTTTATTGTCGTTTAAATTCTCTTGCAATTCGTCCAACGGGATTATACATTGCAGACTCGGTGAATGAATTATGTTTGTAAACGCTGCCACAACTTAGCCTGCCAGCTCCCCTCCCACCTCCCCGCATACCTATCGCTGTCAGTGACTGCTTCGGGGCTCCCACTTCGCTGAGTATGTATTAAGGAACTGAAGGGGATCAAAGACCCGGTGGTCTCCCCCCCCACCCCTCCTCCCCCGCCCTCCCCATCGCAGTGTCCGACCGGTTGGCTTGGCGAGATGTCGGGATGCCAAAGGCTGCTGATGTACAGGATGCTTTGGGATGAGAGCGCTGAGCTCATTGAGCTTCGATCTCAGTGATGACTGGACCTGGGCAGTTCAGTGAGTTATCATTCATTTGAAAGTGGCAGGCTTCTGAGCTCTCCCACGCAGATTTTTTTTTTAGAAAGCACTGCACCCCTTCCCATTTCCATGTAATTCCCTCCCACCCATCCCCATCCCCCCCGGCAGTGAGTCACCTCCTCCACTCAGCGCTATTTGGGTATGATCTCAGACTGCAGAACTGGGTGCCAAGCCTGCGGGGGCACCGAGAGCAAGTAGAATTTCCCCCAGAACCCTGGGGGAAACAAGATTGCAAGGTGCTGAGCGTCCATCAATTGCGGGGCACATTTCTCATCCCAGTAGTTTGAACTGGAAATATGAATATTCACCAATTTAATCCCCGAAAACTCTTCAAAAAAAAAGTTGACCTGCGCAAGTTTAATCATCATTTATTTTGGGTGCGAGAATGAGATCAGAATGCAGCAGTCTCCGTGAATGGATCGGGACAACTAACAGAATAAATTGTTAAAGGGGGGGGAACGGAACATCAATGGGAACAACTGACGTCGTTAGGCAGAGTTTTCGGATGTCCCCCCTCATTAGATTGTGACCACGTGGAATTTATATCACTTAATGTTTTAAAATAAAGGTTTCTGAATTCATTCTCCCCAGCACTCTCCTCCTGTGATGCTCAATGCTTTATCGATCACTCCTAGTGCCGGTGTGTAAATTTTTTTTTATTTTTGCTCACATGATTTACCATCATTTTCACCGAAATTCTACAAGTTTCCCCCTCCTTTTGAGTATTAATGTGTCTCCCTCCCTCCCCCAGCACCTCCCCCCCCACCCCCGGCACATCACCTGGAAGAAAATTTGCAGCCTCGTACCAGGTTAGCAGCTCAGTGGGCACACTGAATTTTGAATGGGGTTGTCCCAGTTAAATAAAATGATGTGGGCTATCACCCCATAAACAGAAACGAGCTGGCAATTTAACCCCTGTCACACTGAAACTTTTAGTGGTGGCTTGAAGCTGCGTCGATCGATATACATCGAGTTTCACAAAACACCATGGAACTGAATTGATTTCACTGGATCCATCGTATGAAATGCAAATGCGCCTTCCTATTACAGCAATAGCGGACTTAAATAAACTTTTAAGTGGCGCAGCTATATAAAAAAAATTACAATGCCAAGAATACATTCGGTTTCTAATAAAAACACACAAAGTTAGTTCTTTGACAGACCTCCCAGGAGGCTGGGGCTCGGAGTAAGCCCACCTCCCCCCCAAAAAAAAATCCAAACGGCATTAATAATTATAACATCTGTTTTTCTTAAAAGAACGACAAAGACTGACTTTTAAAGAGTTTTTTTTAAAGTCATTCTCACTGACGGAATGACTTCGACGCTGCGAAGTTGTCCTATTTGTCACTGAAAGCTACTTGGAGATACAACATCTGGAACTATGTGCAAATGAAGAAATCCTCCCCGTTGTCCCCATTTGGGAAAAAGGCAACACTTTAGGTGCGTGGCGGAGGTTACAAATGAATTGACGAGGACTAATAACTGGGAGGGACCTGCCTGAACTGTGTGTTGTCCAGGGCAGAACAGAAAGGAATAAAAATAGTCAGCATGGTGAAACTGGTGCATTGTAACCCGTGCATGCCATGAACTTCCCCTTACTGTTGCAAACTGAATAATGGACAACCTAACTGAGTGTTTGTTTTCATTACAATTTTCCGTCGTCGTGAAACGCATGTGTGTATACTTTTGTTTTGAAGTCTCAAGGCGCACTGTATGAGGTGACACAAATCAAGTAGGTCACTTGACAAATGCAAAACGCGGTTTTGTAAAACAAATCGTTTCAGTGTGGACCCGACCTGGATTTGGTTTGAACTGAGACAAATATATTTGTTAGACTGGAGGCGGGCACTATGTAAACAACGTGCCTCTGGTGAAAGAGTTTGCAGCCTGGCCTCAATTAGAAATATATTACTTCCCTATGATTGTGATTTAATGAGATTTTTTTAAAAATTGCAATTGTAATGATTTACTCCAATTGTAGACCAACAAATCACTTTATTGCCCTGCATTGTGCTGCTAAATAGCACACTGTTAACTCATCAACATTCCTTCTTTAAACTGATTGAATCATATGAAGTTCCTTTTAAATGCACAATTCAAACTTTTGAATTGCAACTTTTGAACAGCATATACTTTTAATTCTTACATGTTACAGTCATTTAGCATGAATGAAATTTCACATTGGATCAGTAATATTTAGAATTATAATGGAGAAACCAGACCAGAGCCAATGGAGGAAAAAAAGGAATAATTTGCCATTGATATCATTTTAGTCCAATTAAGTAAAATCATTTTTTTCAGACTGAAACTGAAATAGAAGGTGAAAAGAGCAATTTCTTTTTCATTCTTGTCTGTTATCAAGCATGGGAACGGTACATGGGATGGCATGGTAGCACTGTTGTTAGCACTACTGCCTTACATTGCCAGGGATCCAAGTTTGATTCCCGGCTTGGGTCTCTGTCTGTGCAGAGTCTGCACATTCTCCCTGTATCTGCGTGGGTGTCCTCTGGGTGCCCTGGTTTCCTCCTACATCCAAAAGAAGTGCTGGTTAGGTGCATTGATCATTCTAAATTCTCCCTCAGTGTACCCGAACAGGTGCCAGAGTGTGGCGACTGGGGGATTTTCACAGTAACTTCATTGCACTGTTAATGTAAGCCCACTCGTGACACTAATAAACAAACTTTAAACATTAAGTACTGAAATGAGATGCATGCCACAGTAACATTGATTCCACCAGGTCAATAAACCTAGGCAGAGTTTGCAGCAATATGAAATATTAAATCTGTCCGGTTGCAAGTGTATCTCCAGGTATTGGATATTAGACCTCACAGAGTGACTGGGTCAGCAGATGAGGAAGGTCTGAGATGTGAGTTAAGTAACCACAACTGGCGTTGCAATGATCACATTGTGCCTTAGGGATCCTGAGCAGAGGATGACCAAACCTGACCTGACTCTTATTCTTGACTATTTTGCTGGAAAAAGTGCGTGTGTGACTATTGAGTGAGAATGGGATTAGCATCGACCCACTGTGTTTGAAAAGCCCAATCAACAGCCACTGGTAGGCTTGCAAATTGAATTTTTTATATCATAGTTTTTTTTTCTGAAAGTGGCATTTAAAACTATAGATTTCCTCTGTGTTAAAGGAGTCATGTTGGCTCTATCCTGTAAATAGATTGGTATGATCCTGTATTCAGAGGACTGGATCTCTCTGATTGATTAGATCGTGAAAACGTCAACAATCATTCAAAGACTAAAATTACAACAACTGGTCTGAATGTATATATGTAGGATACATATGAAAATCATCAGTCTGAAGCCAGATTCAAATCTGCTTTTGCTGTTTATAATGATTAATAATATGAACAAACTAGTTTTCATTAATATGGATGTTGTCCTAAAGTTACGAAATGTTATTCTATAGGATTTTTATTCGGAAGGCATATCTTCCTTCTTCAAGTACTTATGTACTGGTTTCTAATTTATGTCCAGGGTAAAAAGCTTCAATAATAGATTGTATATATCTTCCCAATGAAACATTCTAATTGGTAGATGTTAAGCAAAATAAGAGACAGAAGGCAAAGGACTTGCAGTTCTTTAATACATTTCATGAGTTAAGACCAACCAAAAGAGCATGGAAGTATTGGACTATACAATTCACTGCGCTAGATCTCTGGACTTGTTCTGTAGTCAAGCTAAGGAACTAGTCTAAATATTGAATAGATTTGATAAGCGCTTAAATGAACTGCACGTTGTAAATCCTGATTGTCTTGTAGCCAAATATTTGTCTAATTTATTGCATTTCGTATGTGTTTTCGTGTCATACACGAGGCAGAGCCTCTTGCAGCTCAACATTGGCAAGATCAAAACCACCTGTTTGGTTTCAAACCCATCCCCCAACCTGGATGCCTGTTAAACTCAGCTCAATCACACACAAACCTGGTATCATCCTTGACTCTGAACAAAGCTTCATGCTTGATATCCACTTCATCACCAAAGATATCCACTGCTACCACTGAATCATCAATCATTTCAAACTGGTTACCAAGTGCTGCCAAGATTCTACCTTGAATTTTCCAATGCTGCTCACCTGAGTTTGACCCAACTATCCAGCACACCATTCTTCCATTCTGTATATCTCATTTCCCTAATCTCTTTTAATCTCATTTTTCTATTCTTGCTCACCATCAAACTGCCAATCTACCAATAGAAGTACATTCAATTGTGTAATTATATTTTTAGTCTGTCAAATCTCTGGTCTGTGTATTTGGTTTTACGCAATTAGACTGGAGATGTTACGGGAATCATACGTGGATTTCAGAATCAAAGTAATGCAATAGGGGCAATTTTTAATCTACACATTCATACTTTATGTAGGGGTAAAAGCAAAGACACTGCTTTTAGATTTTAAGCAAGGTACGTTTTCACAGTAACTTCATTGCAGTGTTACTGTAAGCCTATTTGTGAGTAATAAATAAACTTTAAACTTTTCTTTGAAGCTGGAATTGACTGGTGAAGATAATATCTGTGCAGAAAGTTCTGATATGAAAAGAAGTGAACATGTATGTTATGGATAATTCAACACATGTCATTTGCCTTCAGGAACTATGCTGTACATTTCTTTTCAAAGATTTATATATTACAAAAGGCAAAGAGAAAAAATGCATAAATGTAACCACAATGACTTCTTCTGGTGAGCATTTTTTAAATCAAAAATGAGAAACATTGACGTCATATTCATCTTTTCATTTTGTATCTGATAATCCTACTTTAGGATTAGAATGAGATATAGGGGAGATGGGTGAAATATATAAATTGGCAGGAACTAAACACTAAATGAAGGATGGGTGAAGGAGACTTTAAGGCATATTCAACTTCTATTGACTGTGGAAGTAAAGATTTCATGACTGGTAAAAATATGAATCAGTCTCTTAATAATGTTGCAGTAAGGACTTTCAATTCCTTGGACCTTTCTCATGTATTATTTTTGCTTCATGGTTGATTTGTATCAAGTATTAGAAATATGCTGTAAAAGTTACAATTGTTTTAATGATATCAGATATCATCTAGTAACTACACTTCAGATAAATGCAAAATACTGCAAATTCTGAAATCTGAAATGAAACAGAAGATGCTGGAAAATCTCAGCAGGTCTGACAACATCTGGGTAATCCAGACTCAAAACATTGGCACTACTGTCTATCCTTAGATGCTGTCAGATCTGCTGAAATTTTCCAGCATTTTTCTGTCTTTGCAACTATATTTCAGTTCATTTCCTTGCAGCCTGAGAAGTAAAATTCTCATTCAGATGGTAGAGGAATAAGTAATGACCACTGAGATGTGGTTGTTGAGAAAATGTGAGCATGTACCTATGATAATGATGTGTTAAATGTCCATTCTAATGATCCTCATCAAATCTCAGTCTCCATTTTCATTGAGATGGGATTTTCCTCAATGGGTCAGTTCAGGCCACAATTAGTCAGGTCACAAAGTAGAAACGGTTAATGAAAGAGGAAGGATGAATATAAAACTGGAAAGACCAGTTCCATCTGAAGAAAGTAGACTTCTGGATAGATAATCATCATTAAGCAACATTGATGGCAGCAACAGAGACAGATATGCAACTGATAACCCCACCCTGGGAATATAATGATGGATTCTAGTGGAGATAGATAGGCAACATTGTGGTGGGGTGCATTAAGGCTCAGGCTCCACTAACTTGCTACTTTAAGGCACATTCTGCTCATTGACTATGAATGGAAGGGAAGATTCCAATGATTGACCATGTTTAGTGGGAAATTCCACCTACTGATTTTACACTCATTGACTTTGAATGAGGCACACATTCCTCCCATTCACTCTGTGACCAACCTGCCCCAAGATGCTACTTCTTTTATGGATTTCTCACCTTACTCATTGTAAAGTAAGAAGCCTCAGTGGAAACACCCCATGTTGATCAAAGCATTCCTTAACCTAATCACTCTTGTTAAGTAAACCCTATCAACAAAGTATTTCTACAGGCAAGTGTAATCAACCTTGTTGGAGACAAGAATATAGGAGTCCTTCAAAGAGCTCTGAAACCAAAATCTATATCACTGAAATAAAAACAAAATACTGCGGATGCTGGAATCTGAAACAAAAACAGAAAGTGCTGGAAAATCTCAGCAGGTCTTGACAGCATCTGTGGGGAGAGAATAGAGCCAATGTTTCAAGACTGGGTGACTCTTTGTCAGAGCTGAGAGCAAAGAGAATCTGTAGAGATTTATACAATGAGGGTGGGGGAGTTGGAAAGGGACAAAGGGAATGTAAATGAGGATAAAGAAGGCTGAGAAGGTGCTAAAAGTGTCCATGAAGTGATGAGAATCTGTGAATGGTAGAACAGAGGTACAGATGGTTAAGGGGGTGCCTAGGGATTACGGCAGTTGCCGTAAAGGGGGAGAGGAGTGGAGAGGGGCAAGAAGGGGAACTGAACTCAAAACGTTGGCTCTATTCTCTCAGACGCTAAACATTCTCCATACAGATGCTGTCAGGCCTGCTGAGATTTTTCAGTATTTTCTGTTTTTGTAACCTGTTACTAAAGTTTAGGCAAAAACAGAAAATGATGGAAAACTCTCAGTTGGCCAATCAATATTTTTGAAATCTAAAGGAAAGTTTATGTTTCAGAGGTGAACATTTCATCAGACTAATTTTATGCCATCAAAACAGTGGCAATGCTTCAAATACAGAATGGATTCAGTACTTTACATCTTTCAGAAACTCAAAACCAGATAAAGGAACGGGATTCTGGTTTGAGTTTTGATGTTGATTTTTCTGGTGATGAATATTAAGGAAAATGAATCAATAAAAACCCTGGGCTGTTGAGGACTGCGGTGTCATGGTGTGTGGGACTTCTTACTGTGGAGGACTAACAGTAGGATCCATACCTGGAAGTTAGTGATATTCCAACTTTTTATTTCAAGTTTTTACGTTTATTTATTAGTGTCACAAATAGGCTTGCATTAACACTGCAGTGAAGTTACTGTGAAAACCCCCTAGTCACCATAATCAAGCACCTGTTTGGATACACTGAGGGAGAATTTAACATAGCCAATGCAACCAACCAGCAACTTGGGAGGAAACCGGAGCACCTGGAGGAAACTCAGCAGAAACAGGGAGAAGGTGCAGACTGCGCACAGACAGTGATCCAAGTTGAGAGAAATTTGTTGAGAGAAACATGTTTTAGTGAGGAACTGAAGGAAATCTGCATTAGTAGAGAAATGGTTTTGAGGAAATTGATAGAATTGAAGGTGGATAAACCTCCAGGTCCTGATAATCTTCATCCCAAAGTACTTAAGGAATTGGTCTGAAAATAGTAGATTCATTGGTGGTTATTTTCCAAGGTTCTTTGGACTCTGGTGTAGTTCTCCAGATTGGAGGATAGCTAATGTAAATCCACTATTCAAAAAGAGAGGTAGAGAGAAAACAGGGAACTATAGACCAGTGAGCCTAATGTCAGCACTGGGGAAGTTACTAGAGTGTATAATCAAGGATTTCATAACTCGGCATTTGGAAGGCAGTGATATAATCAGACAAAGTCAGCATGGATTTACAAAAGGGAAATCATGCTTGATGAATCCATTTGATTTGATGTTTGATTTGATTTGATTTATTATTGTCACATGTATTAACATACAGTGAAAAGCATTGTTTCTTGCACACTATTTTAACAAAACATACTGTTCACAGAGAAGGGAACGAAAGAGTGCAGAACGTAGTGTTACAGTCATAGCAAGGGTACAAAGAAAGGTCAATTTAATGCAAGATAAGTCCATTCGAAAGTCTAACATCAGCAGGGAAAAATGCTGTTCTTGAGTCAGTTGGTACGTGACCTCAGACTTTTGTATCTTTTTCCTGAAGGAAGAAGATGGAAGAGAGAATGTCTGGGGTGCGCAGAGTCTTTGATTATGCTGGCTGCTTTGTCAAGGCAGCAGGAAGTGCATTCAGAGTCAATGAATGGGAGGCTGGTTTGTGTAATGGACTGAGCTACATTCACGACATTTTGTAGTTCCTTGTGGTCCTGAACAGAACGGGAGCCATCCCAAGCTATGATACGACCAGAAAGAATGCTTTCTATGGTGTACCTGTAAAAGTTGGTGAGAGTTTTGGCTGATACGCCAAATTTCCTTAGTCTTCTGAGAAAGTAGAGGCATTGGTGGGCATTCTTAACTATAGTGTCAGCATGGGGGGGACCAGGAAGGTTGTTGGTGTTTTTGTAAAGTTTATAAATGCCACAAGTCGGCTTGCATTAACACTGCCGTGAATTCATTGGAATTCTTTGAGGATGTAACTAGTAGAGTTGACCAAGAGGAGTCAGTGGATGTGGTTCATTTAAACTTTCAGAAGGCTTTTGAGAAGGTCTCACATAACAGGCTCCTATGTAAAGTTAATGCACATGGGGTTGCAGATAATGTCCTGAGATAGACAGCTGGTTAGCAGATAGGAAGTAAAGAGTTGGCATAAATGTAACTTTTCTGATTGGCAGTCAGTGACTAGTGGGGTTCCATAGGGATCTGCGCTGGGACCCCAACTGTTCACATTATATATTAATGATTTGGAAGAGGGAACTGAATGTATTATCTACCCATTTGCAGATGGTATAAAGTTGGATGGAAGGGTGAGCTGTGAGGAGAATGCAGAGATGCTTTAGCGTAATTTGGATACGCTGAGTGAGTGGGAATATGCATGGCAGATGAAGTATAATGTAGATAAATGTGAAGTTTTCCACTTTGGAATAGGAAGACAGATTATTACTTGAACAGATGTAAACTGAGAGAGATGGATGCTCAATGAAACTTTTGACATCTTGTGCATCAGTTGCAGCAGGCAGTAAAGAAGGCAAATAATATGTTGGCCTTCACAGCAGGAGGATTTGACTATCAGGATAGGGATGTTTTGCTGCAATTGTATAAGGTATTGGTGAGGCCATACCTGGAGTATTTAGTGCATTTTAGGTGTCCTTAATTGAGGAAGGATGTCCATGCTGTAGAGGGAGTATAGTGAAGGCAGATTCCTGGGATGGCAGATCTATCATATGAGAAAAAACTAAGTTAGTTAGGATTATATTCGCTGGAGTTCAGAAGAGTAAGGGGGATCTCATAGAAACTTATAAAATTTGAACAGGATTAGGCAGAGTAGATAGTGCGCAGCAGGCTGTATTGTCCCTGTCCAGAATGAGCCTGTTGTGAAGAAGTTCCACACCAATGTTACTTCAATACAACAAGCATTGGGTGGTCATCAAGGCAGTTGGATGTCATAGTCACCTTCGAAAGCCTGAATTTCTCTCAGTTGCTGCTACCACTGCCTGTACACCCTTGGGGTGGCATAAGCTCATCAACTCTCCACTGAGGGTTCATTTATTTATTAGTGTCAAAAGTAGGCTTACATTAACACTGCAATGAGTTACTGTGAAACTTCCCTCATCACCACACTCTGGCACCTGTTCAGGCACACTGAGGGAGAATTTAGCATGGTTAATGCACCTAACCAGCACTTTTTTTGGACTATGGGAGGAAACTGGGGCGCCCGGAGGAAACCCACATAGACATGGGGGGAACGTGCAGACTCCGCACAGACGGTGACCCAAGCCAGGAATCGAATCTGGGTCCCTGGTGCTGTGAGGCTGCAGTGCCAACCACTGTGCTACCATGTTGTCCCACAGTTTCTTCCTGACCATTGGAATCTGCTGCTCTTTTCCTGAGAAATAACAGCATCTCAACCCTCCTTCTGTTCCCCACTTCCTCCTCTCACCCTACCCCCTCCTCCTCCTCCGCTTATTCCCTCTCTCCTTCTCACTGGAGATTGTGCCTCCAGTTGAGACCACAAAGTCTCATCTGTCTCAGATACTTTTCACCCCACACTTCCGGGGTAATGGACAGGAAAATATTCCATTAAAAGAGCTCCCTGAATCAGAGGAGAAGTTGATTCATGGAAAAGTGTCCAAAAGGTCCCTCTGTCCATTCAGTAGAATAGGAATTGGAACTGCAAAGTTGAAATGTCTGGTCCCAGCCTCAGTTTTCAAACTCACCCTTAAAAAAATGGATTCCCCACTAGCTGTAAACCTCGCCCCAAAGACACATTATTGCCTTTTGACTGTATTAATGCAGTGAGATGTGTAGTTAATCAGTTGAATTGCCTTTTAAATTTATATTTAAATAACACAGATGGGTTATTGACTTTCTGATTCATCTGTGTGTTGTATTATCTGAAACCATCATAGACTCATAGCACCATAAGGATTACAGCATGGAAACAGATCCTTTGGTTGAATTGTCCATACTGCCCCTTTTTTTAAAAACTCCTATAATGACATCGTAAATAATGCCTAATCTCAACATGCCCCATAATACACGCCATACAGCGGAAAATGCTCCTAACCTCGAAACGTCCACTGAGGGGGAAATTTCTTTTTTTATTATGTATTTGTGGGATATGGGCTTCACTGGCTGGCAAGCATTTTTTATTGCCCATTCTTAATTGCCCTTGAGAAGGTGATGGTGAGCTGCCTTCCTGAATCATTGCTGTTCACGTGCTGTGGGTTGACCAACAATGCCATTAGGGAGGGAATTACATGAAAAGAAGAAAAAAAAATGATGTTTGCATTCCATTTTAAAAGTTTCCTTTTTCACACAGTGCACTCAAAAACAGCTTTACCCCTCCAGTCCACCATAATGTATCACAGCTTGGTGTGGCACCTGCTCTGACCAAGACCACAAGATATTTCAATGGGTCATGACTGTAGCCCAGCCCATCACACAAACCATCCTCCCATCCATTGAATCTGTCTACATTTCCCACTGCCTCAGAAAAGCAGTCAGCATAATCAAGGACCCCATGCACCCTGGGCATACTGTCTTCCACCTTCTTCCATTGGGAAAAAGATACTAAAAGTCTGAGGGTCATGTACCAACCAATTCAAGAACAGCTTCTGCCCTGCTGCCATCAGACTTTTGAATAGACCTATCTTATATTAAGTTGATCTTTCTCTGCATCCGAGTTATGACTGTAACCTTATATTTCTGCACTCTCTCCTTTCCTGATAGCCAAGTTCCGCACACATGAGGACGGCCTCAATCAGGATCTTGGGTTCATGTCATATTATCTCTAACCCCCACGACTTTCCTGGGCTTGCAAAATCTCACTAACTCTCCTGCTGGAGACAATTCAACCTCTTTAATCTGTGCTTAATCCTCTCTCCACGCACATTGCCTACACCTGTAAAGACTTTATTACCTGTTAAGACTTGCATTCCAACCATTATCTTGTAGTTGAGTTTGTGTCAATATATGCCCTGTTTGCGAAACAAATCCTGCACTCACCTGATGAAGGGGCAGTGCTCGGAAATCTCATGCTACCAAATAAACCTGTTAGACTTTAATCCGGTGTTGTGAGACTACTTATTGTGCCTACCCCTGTCCAACACCAGCAACCCCACATCTTTCCTACTTCCTTATGCGCTCTATGAATGTTAGGTTTTGCCTGTATAGTGCTGAAGAAACAATATTTTTCATTGTATCCCAAAACACATGACAATAGTGAATCAAATCCAACAAAAAAATTGGAAAGACGGAAAGCCTATTTTACAAATAATTAGCCTATTATTTCTTTCATTCTCATATCATTTATCTTGGGCAAACGGAATCTCTTTTCAACCCTGTATTTAAATTAATCCATACACTTAGAACTAAGTTGGGAAGCCAATTCGTTCATATTAGTACCAGTCAATTAAATTAAATAAAATAATTTATACCATTGACTTTTTCCCAGTACCATACTGAATGGCAGTATGCTGATGAATGAAGTGGAATACTAATCAGTGAATATCAGAAAATCAGATATATCAGCCAGATAAGCCTATTTTTATTTACAAAATATCATCATTTTGGGAGGCAGAAGGAATATGCAGCATTTTCTTTATTAGGACAATATATTTAAATGAGCAATTACATGTCTATACTTCAATAATGTTTTTCAGTCCAATTCAGGTTGTTGCGTCAGGTACGAAAAAACAAGTTTGCCAACATTTTCAAAAGGCAGTGATGCCCTTAATCTCACACACACCCACAGATTATCGTTTGGCAACAATGGGGTGGCACAGTGGCACAGTAGTTCGCACTGCTGTCTCACAGCGCCAGGGGCCTGGGTTTTATTCCTGGTTTCAGTCACTGTCTGTGTGGAGTCTGCACATTCTCCCCATACCGGCATGGGTTTCCTCCGGGTGCTCTGGTTTCCTGCCACAGTCCAAAAGATGTGCCAGTCAGATGCAGTGGTCGTGCTAAATTTTCCTTCAATGTACTTGAACAGGCGCTGGAGTGTGACGACTAGGGAATTTTCATAGTAACCTAATTGCAGGATTAATGTAAGCCTACTTATGACACTCATAAATAGTGTTGTATTATTTTGGTGACATACTCTTTTGGAGTAAGTCCCCAAAATAATCACAATTGTTAGAGCTTAGCGTGTAAAATCCTAATCAGTAAGCATCAGAGCTCAGTGCACAGGGCTGGATGCATCTGTCAAACTGAATGTCAGTGGGACTTTGTTATGGATGAATATTCATTAGTAATAGGTGAATAGTGTCACAAGTGTGTTGTTACCAAGCTGAAATTTTATCTCATTTTCTTACTTTAAAACTACAAGTTAATGACAATTAACAATCAGTTGAATCACTGGCTGAGGGTAATTACTGTAGCTGTGCATCTAATGGCTTTCTAAAAGATATATATTAGACAAATGTCTCCTGGAGCAGACTCTGTGGTTTGCTTATCAATGTGACAGCAGGAATTTGGTAAAAGTGAACATTTGGTGCAGTCGGGGAAGTAAGTGCTGAGCAATTTAAACTGAGGGAAAATAATAAGTATAATCAAGAGCAATTAAATAGATCTAAGGGGATAACATTAAAATTAATTAACCACAAGATATCAACATTAAAGGGAGCCAATTTGCATCAAATAAAAATTAATTGTATGGAACTAATTAATTAATAAATATAAGGGATGGCATGGCGGCGCAGTGGTTAGTACCGCAGCCTCACAGCTCCAGGGACCTGGGTTCAATTCCGGTCTCGGGTCACTGTCTGTGAGTTGCACATTCTCCCCGTGTCTGTGTGGGTTTCCTTCGGGTGCTCTGGTTTCCTCCCACTGTCTGAAGATGCATGAGTTGGGTTGATTGGCCATGCTAAATTACCCCTTAATTCAGGGAACTAGCAAGTTAAATAGGTGGAGTTACAGGGATAGGGCCTGGGTGGGATTGTGGCCAGCACAGACTTGATGGGCCAAATGGCCTCATTCTGCACTGCAGGGATTCTATGATAAGTGTTTTCCAGAAGTGTTAAATGGACTCGAAACATTAACTGTTTTCTCTCTCTCCACAGATGCTGCGAGACCTGCTGAGTTTTTCTCACATCTTCTGCTTTTATTTCAGATTTCCAGCATTCAGATTTTGCATTGTTAACAGATTTCTGTCTCAGGCAGCCTTCTAATTTGATTTGATTTATTATTGTCACGTGTATTAGGATACTGTGAAAAGTATTGTTTCTTATGTGCCTTACAGATAAAACATACTGTCCGTAGAGTAGATAGGGGAGCAGAAAAGGGTAGGATGCAGGATATAGTGTTGCAGTTCCCGATAGGGCGAAGCGAAAGATCAGCTTAACATATGATAGGATTATTAAAAAGTCTGATGGCAGCAGGGAAGAAGCTGTTTAAGAGTCTATTGGTACATGTTTTCAGACTGTGTCTTTTTCCTGACGGAAGGAGGTGGAAGAGAGTATGTCTGGGGTGCATGGGGTTCTTTTTAGTAAAGTGTTTGACAAGGTCCCTCATGGCAGGTTGGTGCAAAAGGTTAAATCTCATGGGATAAAAGGAGAGTTAGCTAGATGGGTGGAGAACTGGCTTGGCCATAGAAGACAGAGGGTAGCAGTGGAAGGGTCTTTTTCCAGCTGGAGGTCTGTGACCAGTGGTGTTCCACAGGGCTCTGTACTGGGACCTCTGCTATTTGCGATATGTATAAATGATTTGGAAGAAGGTGTAACTGGTGTGATCAGCAAGTTTGCGGACGACACAAAGATGGCTGGACTTGCAGATAGCGATGAACATTGTCAGAGAATACAGCAGGATATAGATAGGCTGGAAGATTGGGCAGAGAAATGGCAGATGGAATTTAATCCAGATAAATGCAATGTGATGCATTTTGGTAGAACTAATGTAGGCGGGAGCTACACAATAAATGGCAGAACCATCAGGAGTATAGACACACAGAGGGACCTGGGTGTGCAGGTCCACAGGTCCTTAAAGGTGGCAACACAGTTGGAGAAGGTGGTGAAGAAGGCATATGGCATGCTTGCCTTTATTGGAAGTGGCATAAAGTATAAAAGTTGGCATATGATATTGCAGCTATATAGAATGTTGGTTAGGCCACATTTGGAATACAGCGTCCAGTTCTGGTCGCCAGACTACCAGAAGGATGTGGAGGCCTTGGAGAGAGTACAGAAAATGTTTACCAGGATGTTGCCTGGTATGGAGGGTCTTAGCTATGAGGAGAGATTGGGTAAACTGGGTTTGTTCTCCCTGGAAATACAGAGGATGAGGGGAGACCTAATAGATGTGTATAAAATTATGAAGGGCACAGATAGGGTGAACAGTGGGAAACTTTTTCATAGGTCAGAGGAGACAAAGAGAAGGGGTCACAGGTTCAAGGTAAGGGGGGTAAGGTTTAACACAGATGTCAGAGGGATGTATTTTACAGAGGGTGACGGAGGCCTGGAATGCACTGCCAAGCAAGATGGTAGAGGCGGACACGCTGGGATCATTTAAGACTTATCTGGAATGCCACGTGAACAGACTGGGAATGGAGGGATACAAACAAATAGTCTAGTTGGAGGCATGAGCGGCACAGGCTAGAAGGGCCGAAGGGCCTGTTTCCTGTGCTGTATTGTTCTTTGTTCTGTGTTCTTTGGTTGTGCTGACAGCTTTTTTGAGGCAGCGGGAAGTGTAGCTGGAGTCAATGGATGGGAGGCAGGTTTGCATGATGGACTGGGCTACGTTCACAACCCTTTGTAATAGCTTGTGGTCTTGTCAGAGCAGAAGACATACCAAGTTGTGATACATTTGGATAGGATGCTTTCACGGTGCGTCTGTAAAGATTGATGACAGTCATAGTGGACATGTCGCATTTTCTCAGTATCCTGAGAAAGTAGAGGCATTTGTGGGTTTTCTTAACAATAGGGCAGCTTGCAGGGACCAGGAGAGGGTGTTGTTGATCCAAACACCTTGAAACTTTTATGAGATGATTGTTTCCATCTTGGTGGTTGACTCTTGTGTTAAACATCGCCTCATCGTAAAATCCCTACAGTGCAGAAGAAGGTCATTTGATCCATCAAACTACACCAAGACACCTTTTTTATCTTACCTAGGCCTTATCCCCATAACCCCATGTATTTACCCCACTAATCTCCCAAACCTACACATCTTGGGACTCTAACAGGCAATTTAGCATGGTCAGTCCACCTAACCTGAACATCTTTGGAGCATGTGAGGAAACCGGAGCACCCAGAGGAAGCCCACACAGACACGGGTTGAACTTGCAAACTCCACACAGACAATCACCCAAGGCCAGAATTGAATCTGGGTCTCCAGCGCTGTGAGGCAGCAGTGCTAACCACCTTGCTACCATGCCACCTTGATGTGGTTCAGGGGTCTTACTTTGGCACTCTGTTGCATTTGCTGCAGGTGAAAGCAGTAGGCTGAGGTGAAGCAGGGTTCACTGGTCTGTAATATCTCTGGACCCTTTTCTTGGTTAGTTGAGCTTTCCACTTCTCCTGTGTCTTTTGATACCCTTGCAAAAAAGAAAAATCAGCTTCCAGCCGTCTCGCCTTTCAGTAATATTCTCCCAGTTATCTGCGTCAGTCAATGTCTCAGTCTTCCATCTTCATATTGTGCTTGTAGTGAGGTATGGATGCCCAGCCAGTCATGACCTAGTGGCCAGTTCACTGTAAGGAGAGCCTTGGAGACAGTATTCACCTGATGAAGGTGGCATGACCAGTTTAGACATTGTAGGTGTTGCAGTGAAGGGGCTAGATAGGGTAGAGGTAGAGAGATTCTTTCTGCTTAGAAAGGAAAACAGAACTAGAAGGCACAGCCTTAAAATAAGTGGGGGCAGTTCAGAACAGAGTTGAGGAGGAACTTCTTCACTCAAAGGGTGGTGAATCTCTGGAATTCTCTGCCCATTGAAATGGTGGAGGCTACCTCGTTGAATATATTTAAGTCGCGGGTAGATAGGTTTCTGATAGGCGAGGGAATTAAGGGTTTTGTGGAGAAAGCGGGAAAGTGGAACTGATCCGCTTCAGATCAGCCGTGATCTTATTGAATGGCGGGGCAGGCTCAAAGGGCTAGATGGCCTACTCCTGCTCCTATTTCTTATGTTCTTATGATCTTATGTTCAGTCAGTGTAGGCTAATGGAATTGTCTGCGCAAGGACCTCTGAGTTGGTGGACTTGTCCCACCAAGAGACGCAGAAACTACACCTGAGAGAGAAAAGGTGTAAACTTCTCCAGCTGAGCATATATTGCCCTGATCTCATCACCGTGGAGGGGTGAACTGAGGACATAGGCTTGATAGATTCACAATTTGATGTTCTCAGTCAGGCTGCGATTATTTCATGTTCTCTGTCTCAGCTCGGATACAAAAGCTGCAGCTTTTGCACTGTGCGTATTGATTTCCACCTCAAGTGATAGATGACCAATAACGTAGACATGTGAAGCTATCTGCAACCTCCAGCCTCATGATGCCAACACTGATTGATCGGAACATCGAGGAACACCTTCAGCAGCAAAAGGACACACTCCCTCAGGTCTGTAAAGAGATTGTTTTCACCATTAGCATCAGGAAATCTAAAGTAGAAGAGTCTACTATTACAAAAGAAAACTATGAATAGATGGAATTTTAAGCAAAATAATGGGAAAATCTGCACTTTGTACAATGGTTCAGGTGCCCTGAATAACTATGTGTACATCTATTCGCTGGAATTCAAGCTTAGAGGATCTCCAGCAACAGCTGGAGAGCACACACAAGGCTGAGAATTTCTCAGAATGCATGTTCCAGGAGATGATCACTCTCTCAGTGAAAGATAGTACAGGACAATAGCATGTGAGAGGCCATTTGGCAGGGTAGGAAGAGTCAGAGAGTGCAAGAAACCGCAGAGGTGTGCCTCCTCAAACCCTCCTTTCACCTTCACCCATTCCTTACCCCCTCACTTCCTTCTTTCCCCCCCTCCTCACCCCCTCAGTGCTGAGGGAACTGTAGTTGAGAGCGTATCCTCAGCATTGTTGGGAAAAAGATGCATAGAGCAACGTAAAAAAGGGAAAGGAATTACATTTGTGAGTGCAGGAATACGGTGGCCATAGGGGAGACAACAGTCAGGAGGGACAGGCGGGCATTTTCCCTTAATGTGTTACTGCTTTGGTGCAGGAGTAAAGGTCTTTATTCAAGGGGTACAAAACATAGGCTTCAAGGTCTTGAATTCAAGGTCCAAGTTAGAACCAATGATCAACGTATAAATAGGGTTGTGATCCTAAACACAGGAGCTAAAGAGGAACCTAAAGAACATGACTGCTAACTTCTGGATTACTCCCAGTGTCAAATGTCAATGAGTGTAGAAGCAGTTAGATAAGAGAGAGAGGGAACCTTAGCTCAGATGATTAAGAATTTGGCACTTAAAGGTGCTGACAGCATGGGTTCCATTGCCGTACCAACTGAGGTAGTGCTTGGGGGCTGCCTCTTCTGGGTTTGAACTGGTGTTTAACGTGGTGTTGTGAGACTTCTTACTGTCTTCTAGGTTCCCCAGTGTGAATGCTGACATCAAAGGCTTTTTACCATAATTCTCCTCAACTAACACCCCAACAAGGTTACTACATAAAGAGAGAGAAAGGTGGAACTGTGGCATTGTTGTTAGTACCGCTTGCCTCACAGCGCCAGGGACCTGAGTTCGATGCCTGGCTTGGGTCATTGTCTGTGTGGACTTTGCATGTTCTCCCCGTGTCTGCTTGGGTTTTCCTCCAGTTGCTCGGATTTCCTCCCACAGTCCAGATATGTGCGGGTTAGGTGGATTGGCCACGCTAAATTGACCCTTAGTGTCAGGGAGACTTGTAGGGTAAATATGTGGGGTTATGGCGATAGGGTCTGGGTGGGATTGTTGTCGGTGCAAACTCGATGGGCCCAGTGGCCTCTTCCTGCACTGTAGGGGCTCTATGATTCTATGAAAAGATAAGATAGGTAAATGTGTGGCAGGAGAAATAGGGCAGAAGGCAGGGCTTTAAATTTGTGGAGCATTGGAATCAATTTTGGAATGTGCAGGACATGAGCAACATTGGTGGCTGGAACTTCCAGACTGGGACCAATTTCCTTGCAAGGAGGTTGACTGATACTTTGGGCTTAAACTAATTTGACAGGGGGACGAGTCCAGGATGTGAGCTGAGTATGCAAAAGACTGGATGTGATGAGCAGTATCAGAATACAGAGTATTTCAGAAATGGAGGGATCAGATAAGTTATAGGGAACATGTATAGTGAAATGCAAGTTATACTAAGATGGGTTTGGATTACACGCTCAGTGCATTGTAAGTAAGGTTGGCAAGCTTCAGGCAGATAGGATTACAACATAGTGGCATAATTAGAAACTTACCTCAAACGAGGGGAGGACTGTATACTTAATATTCCAGACTAGAAGATACTCAGCAAAGATAGGGGAGAGAAAAGAAAGAGAGGGAAGTTTTGATGGCATATACTATTACTGCATGAGAATGGGATGATACACTTCAGGGTCTAAAGACACAATCAACTTTGTCTGAATTAGGGAACAATAGAGGACCTGGAACGCTGCTGGCTGTAGATCGCAAGCCAGCAAATAGTGGGAAGGAGATGAAGCAACAAAACTGCAGCCAAACTTCAGAAGGCTGCATGAACTTTAGAGCTGTGATAATGGAGGACTTAATTTATCCTAGTATAAACTCAGGAAGTAATGGTGTATGGAGCAAAAAGGGAGGAATTCCTGAAATGTATACAGAATTGTTTTGGTCACAGTTCCAACTCAACGAGGAAGTGCTGGACCGTTTCGAGTCTAGACCCTTCATCAGATGCTGTCAGACCTGCTGAGATTTTCCAGCATTTTTCTGTTTTTGTTTCAGATTCTAGCATTCTCAATATTTTGCATTCATCTGAGGAAGTGCTGGATCTGGTTCTGGTAAATAAAGTCGACAAGTGGAGCAAGTTTGAGCGGGAGAACATTTAGGAAGTAAGGATCACAATAGCGGCAGGTTTAGAGTAGTTATGGAAAAGGACAGGGAATTATCAAATGTAAAAAATATTCAACTGGAGATGAGCCAAGTTGGAAATATATCCTGCCTTGGCTGGTTGCAATCAGTGGCTGGCAGATGAAACAATCAATGGGCAATGGGAGGCCTTCAAAGAGGAGATTGTTCAGAGCCGGCTATGCACAATCCCATGAGGGGGAGAAGATCTGGATCCAAAGTTAGTGATTCCTGGATGACAAACGATATAGAGGTTAAAAGGAAACTGGAAAAGGAAGTTTATGATAAAAGCCAGATTCAAAGTTCAGTAAAGAACTAAGCTGAATAATAAAAAGTTCCGGGGATCACTGGAGAAGGAAATAAAAAGGGCATACAGTACTTACGAGTACAGACGAGTGGGTAAGGGACTCCAAGTGGGGTTGAAATTGTGGATACTCTGACCATAACTTTCCAATCCCCCTTGGAGTGGTGCCAGAGGACCGGAGGATTACAATTGTTCCAGGGATAAGCTTGGCAATTACGTGTTAACCAGCTTGGTGTCACGGCCGGGAATGTCTTAGAGACATTAATTTGGGCCAGAATTAATTTTCACTTGGCAAAATTTGGGTTAATAAGTTGAAGCCAATTTGGATTTGTTGTTGGAAAATTGTGTGGACGAATTTGATTAGCGAAATTATAAGAGGGGTGGATGTGGATAATAGTAAGGTTGATGTTTGTGTTAATGGACATTCTATAATAGCAAAAACATGTCATCAAAATTAAAGCCCATGGGATTAAAAGGGGGCAATATGTGTGGGTATAGCATGTGCCGAGCAACGGAAAATAGAGAAATGGTGGGTGTTTGTTTTTCCACAATCTCATGGCATTTAGTGCAGAAAAGGTGCTAAGGCGCAATTCTCGATAACAGCTGGTGGGGCCGGAATGGGTGGAGTGGGGGTGGAGGTGGTGGGTGGAGTGGGGTCTGAGCTGAACCGAGAAACCGGCTGCTGATCCCTGGGGGCACCATCATGCAGGCGCCCCAATCTCTCAGTGAACTGGGAAATTTTCTGCCCCTCCCCCACTGCCCCCCCCCCAACCTTCATCCCATTCATGGGCATTGGGACCCCACCACCTCCCCCCCAAAGTGATTGCCATCTGTACTGGTCTCCCACCTGCCCCATGAACATTGCCGCCCCTCCCTGCCGATTGCTGTCTGCCTGGCAGAGTTCCCTCCCTCCCTCCCTGATTGCACCCCACCGGCCCCTCACCGTCATTCCCACCTGGCAGAAGTCCATTACATCAGCAAAACAGGGCCAATTTAATGAGGGAGGTGAGAAACTGGGCGCGCTTCTGATTTTTTCACCTCCTGCCCAATTTTACCATTTCGCCTCACCAAAACTTGGGTGAGGTCGTAAGATTGTGCCCTATATTGTTAAAGGATGTGCAGGAGCAGAGGTACCGGAGAGTCTACGGAAAAGCAGTCTTCGATGTTGGCAGGACAAATTGAGAAGGTTGTTTAAGAGTGCATTCAAGCTCGTCACCTTTTAAACAGAAACAGAAACAGAAACAGAGAGTACTCAGGCGAGGAAGTTATGCAGAGCTTTACAAGTCACTGTTTAGGCCCCTGCCGGAGTGTGCTGTCTAATCTGGGCACCACATTTTTAGGAAGAGTGCCAAGGCCTCACAGAGGGTGCAAGATGAAATTTACTAGAATGGCAGCAGGGAGGCTGGTCTTGGCTTCCGTGGAGAAGTTGGAGAAACTTGGATTGTTGTTCTTAGAGCAGAGAAGATCAATTGCAGATTTGATAGAGATGTTCAACATTTTGAAGGACTTTGATGAATTAAGTGAGAATAAACTGTTTCCAGCAGCAGCAGAATGGGTAACCTGAGGGCACAGATTTAATATGATTGGGAAAAGAACCCGTGGAGACATAAGGAAACATTTTCTTTCGGAAGTGAGATATTGTAATCTGGAATGCATTGCCTGAAAGGATGGTGGAAGCGGATTCAGTGATAACTGACAAGGAAGAGGACATATCCTGGGGTATGGGGAAGAGCAGGGGAGCTGACAAATTTGAATAGCTCCTTTTAAGAGCTGGCACGGATACAAAGGGCTGAATGACCTCTGTCTCTTTGCTGTATGACTCTAAAATCAGAAAGGAACCATAGAATCCCTGGAGTGCAAAAGGAGGCCATTCAGCCCACTGAGTCTGCACTGACCCTCCGAAAGAGCATCCCACACAGGCCCTCTCATCCACCCTATCCTCATGACCCTGCACATCTATCATGGCTAATCCACCTAGGAGCAGATTACTTAATGAAAGCTTGAGTATTATTTTGATTTAAGTAGGTTAAAAATAATTTTTGATAGCAATTGCATTCTTTCAACGAGGAATACTTAACAGAATAAGTTATTAAATCTAGAGACCAATGGAACTGATTCACCTCACCGCAAGTCGGTCAGTCCCACCCAGTGAGATAATCGACGCCCTCCATAAAAAGTAACCACACAATTAGCAGAAGTCAATTCCTTAATCCACTGATGCCCTAATACTGGAGTCAACCACTGGGGTGGAACAGTGGCACAGTGGTTAGCAGTGCTGCCTCACATGGCCAGGGACCTGGATTCGAATCCCAGTTTGGAGCAGCTTTACAAAGCTTTAGATTGAGCATCTGGAGAGAATTTGCATCTTCAGGTGAAGGTCGCCTCTTCTCAATGAGGTGACAAGGTGGCACAGTGGTTAACCCTGCTGCCTCACAGCGCCATGGACTTGGGTTCAATTCCTGGCTTGGGTCACTGTCGGTTTGTGGAGTACATTCTCCTCGAATCTGTATGGGTTTCCTCCAGTTGCTCCAGTTTCCTCCCACCGTCCGAAAGATGTGCTGATTAGATGCATTGGCCATGCTAAATTCTTCCTCAGTGTACTCGAACAGATGTTGGAGTGTGGTGACTAGGGGATTTTCATAGTAACTTCATTGCAGTGTTAATGTAAGTCCATTTGTGGCACTAATAAATAAACTTTAAAAACTTTAAAAAATCTTTATCCCTCCATCATGGAGCTCTGTGACTGCAGAGTGCACAATTTGTAAGATGTGTTAAAATAACTTGCCAAAGTAATTTTAACAGCACTTGCAAAAACCACTGGCAAAAACACCAAAGCCTTTGAAACAAGATTCCTTTCAATTTCTCTGAAAAGTTGTACAGCATCTCAATTTGAGCATTCCTTCATTGTCACTGGGTCAATTTCCTGAACTTCCCTTCCTAAAATCATTGTGCAGGTCCAGGAAGAAATGCCTCACACCAGCTTCTCAGGGCAATTAAAGGTGGGCAGTAAAAAAATCGCTGGACTCACAATGTGAATTTTTTTTTAAGTTTAAATTTATTCTAGTTAGTAACAATTCCTTCCCTGCTGCTATCAGACTTTTGAATAGACCTACCATATATTCTGATCTTTCTCTACACCCTAGCTGTGACTGTAAGATTCTGCACCCTCTGCTTTCCTTCTCCCCTATGTACTTTATGAAATGTATGCTTTGTCTATATAGTGTGCAAGAAACAATAGTTTTCACTGTATCACAATACATGTAACAATGATTAATCGAATCAGATTAGTTTATTAAATGCAGAAGATATTAGGAAGGCACTAAAATAGGAGTGTGCTTAACTGTAGCCACACCTGATGTGAGAGCAAAAGTATTGCATTGGGAGTCCTTTTCTATTCCACTCTGGCCAACAAGAAAACCAGATATGAATTCATATTGTTGTAAAACAAGATTCCAGTAGGCAGGTCCGTGTAGTTCGGGGAAAAGATTTGGCACAGTGCAACATCTCTTGACAAATCCCGTAAATGTCTACGCTTACAGTGCAATTTGTTGCCTGGTTGTCCCATTTTCTGCAGTAAAAAAACTCCCAGAGGCAGTAAAAACACTAAATGATAGCAGATCATTGTTCTCCCAACTCACCTCAAATTGTAAAACTTATCACAACTGGCATTCGGATATAGAGACAAAATTGCTGCCTTCAAAGTGCCTGCTTCATTTTAGTACTTGCCCAGTTAATTGAGTTAAGTGAAGCTGATTGCTTGTGGAGGAGATTGTGGCTGTAAAATTGCATGAGGCTTGAAATCTGGCACCTGGAATCATGTTGTGCTTAACTCATGTCTGTTGATCCAGATGCAGGCAGCATGTAAGCTTCATGGTGGGTGGATAGAGTGTCCTGCTGAAAGCCTTTTGTTAAATTTCTGACAGCAGGTTGGTGAAGGAGAAGACCAAAGTCAGTCTTTACTCGGTTTTAGATTGAAGAATGAAACATCACAACTGTATAGTTTGTGGGCGGCATGGTGGCACAGTGGTTAGCTCTGCTGCCTCACAGCACTAGGGATTTGGGTTAGATTCCTGACTTGGGTCACTGTCTGTGCAGAGTCTGCATATTCTCCCCGTGTCTGTGTGGGTTTCCTCCGGGCACTCCGGTTTCCTCCCACAGTCTGAAAGACATATTGGTTAGATGCATTGTCCGTGCTAAACTCTCCCTCAGTGTACCTGAAAAGATGCCGGAGTGTGGCAACTAGGGGATTTTTAACTTCATTGCAGTGTTAAGTCTACCTGTGCCACCAATAAATAACTCTATAACCCACCACCAGTGTCAACAAGTGCCTTAATACACTTTTGAGTAAAAAAACTAACAAATTAAGTAATAGCCCATTAAAGAGCCACTAAGTGTCTTTATATGCTCTTTTAAAAACAAATAAAGTAAACAAATTAACTAATAAACTAATTAAAAGACCCTTAAACGGGACTGTAACAAAAAGGGGCTAAGTTTTTACGCTCTTTTGAATGAAACAAAAAGATCAATAAATCAAACAAAATTGACAGGGGTGACAGTGCCTGGTGGGGCACCATAACTTAACCAATCCATCAAAAGGAAATGTAATAATTAAACCAAAATATGATTACCTACCGGCTGTGATGACGTACCCCAGCCCCCACTGCGCTCACTGGTCATGAAAAGCCTGAAGTGTGCTGGTAGACACTGTGTGTTTCCTTTCCAAGATTGTTTGGTCGCGAATGTAGCCCTGGTAGAGGAGCAGACAGTCGGGTCATATGGCCGACCCTCGACCACTTTCTGCCTGGACCTGCTAATGGCCAGTTTGGCAAGAAGATTCTCCTCCTTCCCAGCACCCTCTCTGCAGTGGGTAGCTGAAGAGTAAGAGTGTGGAGCTGAAGTGTAACCTAAGCTTGAGAAATGGCCCCTCCAAATAATCGAAAAGGGGTGAAGTATGCTGAGAACCAGAGAATCCCTACAGTGCAGCAAGAGGCCATTCAGCCCATTGAGCCTGCACCAACAATAATCCCAACCAGGCCCTATCCCCGTAACCTCATATATTTACCCTGACAATCCCCCTGACACTAAGGGGCAATTTAACATGGCCAATCAACCTAACCCACACATCTTTAGAGTCTTGATACATGTGCAAGTACTGATTGAATGACTGCCTCCCACTTGTATACACTTAACTTAATTTACACAATTAACACTCTTCTCGTCATAGAACCGCTACAGCACTGAAGGAGGCCATTCAGCCCATTGAGCCCGTGCTGACAAAAATCTCACTCTATATCTGTAACCCTACATATTTAATGTGCTAATCCCCCTGAAACTAGGGTCAATTTAGTCTGGCCAATTGACCTAACCTGCATACCTTTGGACTTTGTTCTTTGCCACCTATCTCCTTTTGCCATCTTTCTCTTTAAGCAGCTTGTTCAGCTCTGTGCCACCACTGATTTCCCCCCATCATGCTTCAGGCCAAGACAGATAGGAATTACAGAACACATAAATCAAAGCAATTGCTATGAACAAAACCCTTGGAGTGAGAAGCAGGCTCCAGGGTTTGCCTGATACAGGTAGCAGTACAAGCCTCCAAGTTCTGCTGCTCAGTCAACAATGACGAATAGAAATCTGTCAGTGATTAACTTGAAAGAGGTTGATGATCCATTTAAATAGAGACATTGGGGGAATCCTTCCTGATACTGTGTGCAAGTTCAATTGTGAACGGTTAAGTGAAAACCTTAGCAGGAGCGCTGAGGTCAAAAAAGATGGCATCACTGGAGTCATATTTGGGTTACATGTTGACTGATGTTATAACCTGGCCACTCAGCACATTTCTGACACTCGCTCAAAGCACCCATATGAATGACCTATTCTAAATGGCATCCGATGTGGCCCACCACAGAAGTGTGGCCCACCATAGAGGTGTGCGAGCGCTGAGTAGGTGCCAAAACAGCATCTTTAGTGCTAAAAGTATTGGTGCTAGGCAACCAAAATTTTGCAGCCTGCTTCTTAAGTTTAACATCTGTTTTTTTTTCCTGGCAGTTTGAAAGAAGAGATTTTACAAGACTGATATGTATTGGAACAAGTGACTTGAAGATACTTCGAGGTATCTGGTTCTTCAAAGAAGTTATTTCCAGTGTCTCATGTGCTTTGATGCAATCATTTTATTGGAAGCATGGAAAATATGACTGTAGTGTGGAAATAATGGAAATATTTAGGTATGAGAGTATTGAGGACATTTGACTCATGCTATGATCACATAGAGGGAAAAATTGACCTGTGAACAGTACAAACATTTCTCAATGTATCAAATGCATTGCATTGAGTGTTGGTTAGTAAGTTTGCCAATGACACTAAGATTGGTGGCATAGTGGATAGTGAAGAAAGTTGTCTCTGATTGCAACGGGATCTTGATCAATTGGACCAGTGGGCTGATAAATGGCAAATGGAGTTTAATTTAGATAAATGTGAGGTGATACATTTTGGTAGATTGAACCAGGGTGAGACTTACTCAATTAATGATAGGGCCCTGGGGAGAGTTACAGAACAAAGAGATCGCGGGGTACATGTTCATAGCTCCTTGAAAGTGGAGTCACAGGTGGACAGAGTGGTGAAGAAGGCATTCAGCATGTTTGGCTTCATTGGTCAGAACATTGAATACAGGAGTTAGGATGCCTTGTTGAAGTTGTACAAGACTTTGGTAAGGCCACATTTGGAGTACTGTGTAGAGTTCTGGTCACCCTATTATGGAAAAGATATTAATAAACTAGAAAGAGTGCAGAAAAGATTTACTAGGATGCTACCAGGACTTGATGATTTGAGTTATAAGCAGAGGCTGGATAGAGTAGGACTTTTTTCTCTGGAGCATAGAAGGCTGAGGGGTGATCTTAAAGAGATCTATAAAATAATGAGGGGCATAGATCAGCTAGATAGTCAATATTTTTTCCCAAAGATAGGTGAGTCTAAGACTAGAGGTCATATGTTTAAGGTGAGAGGGGAGGGAGACAGAAGTACCCAGAGGGGCAATTTTTTTCATGCAGAGGTTGGTGAGTGTCTAGAACAAGCTGCCAGAGGTAGTAGTAGAGGTGGGTACAATTTTGTCTTTTAAAAAGCGTTTGGACAGTTACTTGGGTAAGGCGAGTATAGAGGGATATGAGCCAAATGCAGGCAATTGGGATTAGCTTAGGGAGTTTTAAAAAAAGGTAGGATGGACAAGTTGGGCTGAATGGCCTGTTTCCATGCTGTAAATCTATATGACTCTAACTGTAGTGATTACAAAAGTCACAAAACACATTCACCTGCTATGAATTAATCATCCTTATAGCAGGTAATTGAATCAAATTTTTTAATGACATCTAATTAATGCTTTGGGAGGGATATCAGTAAATAAATATTTATATATTATTTAAATATTTACAGATATTTATCAATATGATAAAATCTTCCATCACTTCGATGAATGCAATTCCAGCACTGTAATAATTCCCACTCACCAATTCTTGTTCAGTAGTTGAGGGAAGAACAAGATGTGTCACAAACACGGAGATAAGGTGTTCATCATCATTTCCTGAATAATCTGCACATCGAGGGCACAATCTTATCACCTCTTCCCGCCTAACTTTCGATGAGGTGAGATGGTAAGATTGGGCAGAAGGCAAAAAAATCAGGTTTGTGTCCGGTTTCTAGCCTCTCCTGGCCGTACTGGCACTGTTTCGCTGACAAAATTGGCTTCTAGGCCGACTTGATTATTGATAGTATGCAAAGGAGTCCTGGACATTATCGTCCAGGTTCACTTAAACACATCGCCGGCCGAGTTTCTCCCCGGCAAGAATCACATATGGCCCCACCATAAACTCTGCCCAAGGGGATAGGGAGGTGGGGGGGAGAGGGGGTGGGAATTGGTGGCAGGGTGGAAGGGAGAGAACTCTTCAGGGGATGTGGGGGGTTCCCAATATTCATTGGGACAGTTCCCGATGTCCACAGGGGTGGTCTTGATGTCCGTGGAGGGGGAATCGCAATGTGTTTGGGGGTGGGGGCGGTACGGTAGGAGATCTCCCATTTATTGGGAGATTGGGGCACCTGCGCAATGGCGTCCCCAGAACTCAGCAGCCGGCTTCACTGGTGAGCTGGGCTTCTACTCCCCTTTGCTGGTGCGAGAATCACATCCTGGCACTTTCTTTGCACTAAGATTGCATTTTCAAACTCATCCAAAAAATGAATTTGAAACTCTCCCATTTTCTCGTTCGTTCAGCAGTTAGAATTGTTTTTGTAAAACTCTGCCCTGAGTGTTTAAGTGGGTGAGGTTTGAGCAAGGCCATCCTAACTCTCCTGTCTTAGGCAAGTAACACTGCATTGTATGACACAGGTCCAGCAGCTGGATAGGTGCAGATTTTAATCTTGGAGCTGTGCTTCTCCTGGATAAGCTAATAAACAAGCTGGAGAGTCTCACCATGCCCTTTGTACATCATTGTCCCCCTGACTATATCTGTGCTCGTCTGCCCTCTCAGCTTCACTATTTGGCTTACAGCTGGGTGTTTAAAATCAGAGTTTTCCTTCTTCAACCATGGATAATTACACCCCCTCCCCAACCGACCCCTGCCCTGAGCTATCTGGTTTATCAATGTAATCAGCACATTTTAAATGCATGTTAATTAAGTGTTATACATAAGAAGTAAATAAATAAGCAGCATGACTACCTTACTTGGAATAAGTAAGTCAAATTTAATTATGTGCACCTACGCAGCTTGCAACTTAGGTCCCCTCTCTGGGTGCTCCTGGTGAAGGCAGCAGCCCCTCTGCCAATAACTATCACGTCTGTGAAAACCGTGGTGACTGAAAGGTGCCCAGCTATGGTGCTGGATTCAGCTGCTGAGACAGGGCTTAGCCAGGCCCCAGTGACCTGAGGATGGTCCCTAATGCCATCAAGACCAACAGGGCATCAGAGTCAGCAGCCTGCCTTCAATTCAGCTGTAGAGATGCCAGTGTTGGACTGGGGTAAACACAATAAGAAGTCTCACAACACCAGGTTAGAGTCCAACCAGTTTATTTAATAGTAATCCCACAAGCTCTCGGAAATGGTGTTCCTTCGTCAGGTGTGTGGAACCTTCCTTTAACCTAGACTTCTTACTATATTCAATTCAGCTGCCAGCGAGGGAGAAACACCAAGACGTAGCACTTGCAAGTGGAAATTTAAATCACTATGATCTCATAAGGTGCCTCACTGGTGACGATGTATACCTTGACATGTGTGTAATAGTGCGGAAATATACCTCCTTCAGTATTAAAATGTTTGATCATTTGCAAAGGCCTTGGTGTGTTCATGCAATTGTTAAAGAAGAGGCCAGGGAATTTTGTGTCACATATACAATGGGCTGCAAAGTTTATTTCAGAGATTGGGACTTGGAGAGTGGCGGGAGAACCTCATCAGCACCAAATCAGCATGGCACAGTAAGTACAGCAGGTTAAAGTCCAACAGTTTTATTTGGTAGCACTGCCCCTGCATCAGGTGAGTGCCTGACACTCATCTCACGAAGGAGCAGCACTCTGAAAGCTCGTGCTACCGAATAAACCTGTTGGACTTTATTCTGGTGTTGTGAGACTTCTTACTGTGCCTACCCCATCCAATGCCGGCAACTCCACATGATGGCATTGCCTTTGCTGTCATCTTGACTCTTTGCTTTGGAGTCCTAACTGGAAAGGCCTCCCTGATCTTCCTGCCTCCGATAAGCACCCTCAATTCTTGATCTTGCTCCTCATCCTGTGGCTGTTCAGGCTCCTTAGACTCAGCACCAGAATTGTCTCCTGTGGCCTCTGGAACAGCATTGCTGTCTTCATGCTCCAGTAGTTCGCCCCTTCAGAGAGTCAGATTGTGCAGGGCGCAGCAGAGTACTACAATAAATTTCCTCTGGGCGCTCCAGTTTCCTCCCACAGTCCAAAGATGTGGGGGGGTTAGGTTGATTGGCCATACTAAGAAATTGCCCCTTAGTGTCCAGGGATGTGTAGGTTAGAGGGATTAGTGGGTATAGTATGTAGGGATATGGGGGTAGGGCCTGGGTAGGATTGTGCTCAGTGCAGACTCGATGGGTCGAAGGGCCTCTTTCTGCACTGTAGGATTCTATGATTCTATGAAATACTTTTGAGTAAATCTTGGGGAAGAATGCAGCAATGTGTTGCCATGATAGAGATAAAATAGATGAAATCTGTGGAGCGATGATAATCATTATGAAACAAGCAATGGTTGTTGGAAGGAATGATTTTCCAATCGTGTGTGATAAACCCCATTCTTGAGTTAATGTTGAAGAAGTGACATTCCAAGTAGACTGTGCAAAAGGCTGAAACTGAAGAGTTTTCAACACTAAGAAACCTGATATCATTGCTGTAACCTGACCTAAGTTTAGAATCTGGATGTACCCGAGGAGTTGGTTCAAAATGAAGCTGGTATGTTGCTCAGGGTGAAGACAATAGCGGAGTCAAGTATCTTATGCTTCGGTGATAAGGTATAATCTTTATTCATTGGATACAGAATTCCAATGCAAACAGATCAAATTCACAAGTGAAACTAAACTATGGAGAACAGTTGAGAAGAACAAAGCAGACAGGGGCATACAAAAGGATGCAGACGAAACCTTCTCTTGAGCAAATCAGTGATGGATAACATTTAACACAGATAAATGTAAATTATCCATTGTTAGGGAAAATGGACATCATAAATATACAATGGATGGTGTAGAAATAACTAAATTGGATATCAAAAAGGACGTGGACACTTTGTAAGCCAAATCACTGCGTGGCAGCAATTAACAAAGCAAACATAATGATTAATTATATTGCTAGGTGAGGTGAGGATAAGCTGTGAGGTGTCTTCCAGAAATGTGTGGTAAGCTGGATAAATCATACTTTGATGCCTAGTTCCACTTTTGGTAATTGAGGCACAACCCACAGAGGTGATGTAGAATAAAGCCATAAAGTAGCCTCCTAAGATTAAGGATATGAAGAATGAATGAAGAAATGGGGCTTTTTTTTAAGCAGTGAATGGAGGCATCTGACTAGAATATTGTTTTAACTCCTTTTACAAGGCAGCAGTCAAAGCAACCAATTTATAGTTACCTATGTCACAAGTTTGTAAGAAATGGGAGCATCTGTTATTCATCATTGAGGCAATTATTCTAATATTGTGGAGCTGAATGGAATATCCATTTCTAAGATATGTAATCATTTAATTACCCATAAAATACAGGAAATTACTCCATTTTATTATGTGTAACTTTGAATGATACATTGCCCCAAAAATTGCTGTCAGAATAATGGCAACACTGATAAGGTTTACCATTATTTATGTACATATACCACAGCAACTTTACATGAGAGTAGAAGCATAATTAAATGGCAAAATGCAAAATATGCTAAGGGTTCTAAAAGAAGTAGGTGCAGAGATAATGAATTGCTCTGGTCATGATTTTCCCAAATTCCTGAAATTCCCAAGATAGTCTCAATGAATTGGAAGTTTGGAAACATAACACTGCTTTCAAAAAAGGAGGCAGAGAAGAAACAGAGAGCTACAGGCCAGTTAGCCTGACATCGGTCACTGGGAAAACATTGGAATCTATTATTGAGGAAGTCTTAAAAATGCACTTAGAAAGTCATATTATAATCAAACAAGATGTGGCGATACTGGAGTTGGACTGGGGTAAACACAGTAAGAAGCCTCACAGCACCAGGTTAAAGTCCAACAGGTTTATTTGGAAGCTCAAGCTTTCGGAGCACAGTTTCTTCATCAGGTGAGTGAAGAGTTGTGTTCACAAACAGGGCACAGACTCAATTTACAAGATAATGGTTGGAATGCAAGTCTTAACAGGTAAGCAGGTCTTTACAGGTACAGGCAATGCGAGTGGAGAAAGGAGTAAGCACAGAATAAAGAGGTGTAAATTGTCTCAAGTCAGGACAGTTAGTGAGATTTTGCAAGCTCAGGCAAGTCATAGGGGTTACAGATAGTGTGACATGAACCCAAGATCTCGGTTGTGGCTGGCTTCATGTACGCGGAACTTGGCTATTAGTTTTTGCTTGGCGATTCTGCATTGTCTTGTGTCGTGAAGGCCACCTTGGAGAACGCTTACCTGAAGGTCAGGGGCCAAATGCCCGTGACTGCTGAATTGTTCCCCGAGGCATGGTACATTGGCGAGACCATGCAGTTGCTACGACGACAGATGAATGGACACTGCTCGACAATCACCAGGCAAGGCTGTTCTCATCCTGTTGGGGAACACTTCAGCGCTCACGGACATTCAGCCTCTGATTTTCGGGTAAGCTTTCTCCAACAATGCAGAATCGCTGAGCAGAAACTGATAGCCAAGTTCTGCACACATAAGGACAGCCTCAACTGGGACCTTGGGTTCATGTCGCGCTATCTGTAATCCTTATGACTTGCCTGGGCTTGCAAAATCTCATGACCTGTCCTGACTTGAGACAATTTATGCCTCATTAACCTGTGCTTAGCCCTTTCTCCACTCACATTGTCTGTACCTGTACAGACCTGATTACCTGTTAAGACTCACATTCCAACCATTATCTTGTAAAGTGAATCTGTACTTATATATGCCCTATTTGTGAACCCAACCCTTCACTCATCTGATGAAGGAGCAGTGCTCCGAAAGCTTGCTATCAAATAAACCTGTTGGACTTTATCCTGGTATTGTGAGACTTCTTACCATAATGAAACAAAGCCAACATAGTTTTAAAAAGAGAAATGTGATTTGACAGATTTTTAGAGCTTTTCATATGTATCTATCAAGATAGATAAAGGGGAACCATCAGATGTAAAGCTTTTGGAAGGCACTTGAGAACAAATAATATGCAAGATCAAGGCTCACAGGGTTAGAAGCAATGTAATAGCATGGAAAGAGGATTGATTAACAAACAAGGAAAAGATAGTAGGCATTACATGGCATTTTAAAGTTGGCAGTCTGTAACCTGTTGAATGCCATAAGGATGTCGAGGCATCAACTATTTATAACCTATTATAATGGGGTTAAAACCAAATGTGCATGAGGGGCCCGCCTTCATCTCAGTAAGCCACAAAATTGAAATCAGACTTGTTCATGACCCCATGAATAAGATTAAATACATTTATTAACGCTGAATATTTCATAACCCAAATTATAGAAAACGCTAAATCATTTATATATTAATAAAACTGTCATCAACTTCAAATGTAAAAACAAAGGAAATATTTACATTTTGGATGCAGAGGGAGCGCACGGCTCTCATAGTCAATGTTCTGTGCAATCAGCATGCACATCACTTGATCTAGCTTTATATACATATCACTTCAATCATTCTAATAGAAAATTAACCATGCAGATGGAAATCAGCAGAATGTGGCCACCCTGCGTTTGGGCAATAGTCAAGAAAGTGTTTTGTGGGTTGCCTTCAGCACTCAGATGGGCCACATGTGTGGGCTGTAGGCTGCTGTAGCTGGAGGAACACTGTCTTGCTATATTGACAATCAGTCTGCCATCTTCCAACAGCAAACATCAGCTTAGAACACGAGTTCTCATGATCATAGAGTTACACACTTTAACAGCAAAGCATGAGGCCCTTCGGCTCATTGTGTGTACATCAGCCACGAAGAACTCATCTATTCTAATCCCTTTTCCAGCAATTGGTCCCTAACCGTGTACGCTATGCCGTTTCAAGTGCTCATCTAAATGCTTTTTAAGTGTTGTGATGGTTCTCACCTCTACCATCCTTTTCAAGCAGTGAGTTCCAGGTTCCCACCAGAGTGAAAAAAAGTTTTTCCTCAAATCTCCTCTAAATTTCCTGCCTTGCCTTAAATTTATACCCCTTAGTTATTGACCCCCCTACTGAGGGGAAACGTTTCTTCCCAACCAGCCTAACTATATATCCCTCATAATCTTGTACAGCTCAATCAGGTATCCCCTCAGCCTCGTCTGCACTAAGGAAAACAATACTGGCCTAACCAGCCTCTCTTCATAGTTAAAACACTCCAGTCCAGGCAAGATGCATCTCTTCTGCATTCTTACTAGTGCAATCACATTCTTACTATACTGTGGTGAACAGATCTGCACACACTATTCTAGCTGTAACATAACAAGTGTTTTATACAAGTCTATCATAACTTCTCTGCTCTTGTATTCTGTGTCTTGGCTTATAAAGGCAAATATCCATTGGGCCTTTTTAACCATCTTATCTACCTGTCCTGTTGCCTTGGGGGATCTTTGGACATGTACCCCAAGGTCTCTCTGGCCCTCTGTATTTCCTTGAATCCTACCATTCATGATATATTCCCTTGCCTTGTTAGTTCTCCCAAAGTACATCACCTCACACATATCAGGGTTAAATTCCATTTGTTACTGTTCTATTCATCTGAATATCCCGTCTATATCATCCTTTCTTCCTTGCTATTTACCAAACCACCAATTTTTGTGTCATCTCTATCCAGACTGACCCCCATCTACATGGTTTCTCCTGGAACTTCTGTAGTAGTGAATACAAGATCAATTTGCTTCTAATGTCTATCCCATTATGGAAGTCACCTTGGAAACATAAATTAACCAGCTGCAATCTTTAGCCTGTCAAACTCTGTGAAGCGTAACTATACTGTGCCTTTAAGAAATGTATTTGTGTCATGTGTCTTGTGCAGGATTTTTTTCTGCAGGCAGTTCTAAGTTTTGGTGTCATTTTATCTGTACATGGATGTCCCTGTTGTTAGTGCAGCAGCATAATTGATTTTAATAGCTGGAATGTTTTAAGAATGTAAGAACATAAGAACAAGGAGCAGGAGTAGGCCATTTGGCCCATCAAGCCTGCTCCGTCATTCAACAAGATCATGGCTGATATTTTTGGGCACTCAGCTCCACTTACCCGTCCACTCATCATAACTCTTGACCCCTTTACTATTCAAAAATTCTGTTCTACCCTTACTTTAAAAACATTCAATGAGGTAGCCTCAACTGCGTTACTGGGCAGGAATTCCTCAGATTCACATGCCTTTGGGTAAAGAAGTTCCTCCTCAACTCAGTCCTAAATCTGCTCCCCCTTAGTTAGTGGCCATGCCCCCTAGTTCTAGTTTCACCTGTCAGTGGAAACAACCTCCCTGCTTCTATCTTATCTATTCCCTTCATAATCTTATATGTTTCTAGAAGATCTCCCCTCATGCTTCTAAATTCCAATAAGTATAGTCCCAGGAGAGCAAAACTGTACATAGTACTCCAGGTGTGACCTCACCAGTACTTTACATAGATGCCACACAACCTCCCTGTTTTTAAACTCCATCCTTCTAGCAATGAAGAACAAAATTCCATTTGTCTTCCTAATTCCCTGCTGTTCCTGCAAACCAACTTTTTGTGATTCCTGCACAAGGACACCCCAGGTCCCTCTGCACAGCAGCATGCTGCAATTTTTTACCATTTAAGTAACAGTCCATTTTGCTGCTATTCTTACCAAAATGGATGACCTCACATTTACATTTTGATCTGGACTAATGCAGCGTTGTTATTTTAATGTTTCTGCATGACGTTTTTCAGAGTGGGGCTTGATTAAGTTGATTGACAAGTAAGGTTATGCGACTGGGTGGTGTTAGGCTCACAGAGTGAAACCCGGTTCAGTTGTTGTTTGGGAGCTGTGAAAAGCAGAAATAGCTCTGTGTCTCTCTGAAGATTGGAAACTACGGCCAGCAGAAAATAGATCTCTTCTGAAGTTCTGCTGTTCGAAGTTAGCTCTTTCTCTGGAAACTGCTGCATAGGAGTCAGAAGGCAGGTGTCTTTCTGTATCTGTCCAGAGGTATTAAAAGGCTGGAAATTTAGCATCAATGTGAACAAATCTACTTTTAGTGTGAATTGGTTCTGGATCAGGATTTATGTCAATGGGGATATTGTTTAAATTGGAACAATAGATTGGATAGCTGTTGAAATTATATTTTGATGTGTTTAAGTATTTCCAAATGGAGTTATGCTAATTCTTTTTGTTATATTTTAACTGTACTGTTTTTAAATGAAGTTTGTTTTAATAAATGCTTCCTTATGGGTCAGTTGAATCATACCTGGAGGAAAATACCTGATGCTCACCCTAATGCCAAAATCAAGAAAAATTTGGGGTCTAGGCTAACTTTGTCATATACCCTGGAGTTTCTGATCTGGTCCCAAACAGATGGATTACAACATTGGATTTTGATTGTGGACTCTGGACTCACATGAAGCAATTTTTTTTTTACTCTGTGGTCTTTGCCCTGTAAACCTTTAATTCATCATCATCTTTTATTATTTGAGTGAAAGTGAGGCAATGTTGCTACCCCCTCCTACATATGAATGTGTGCAAATAAACTAACCCTTTGGTTTCGCTGTGGGATTATTCATAGAGAATTGGATCACACCAAAACTGAAGGGCTAGGAATATGTCTTCACTTATAAACGGGGAAATCAAAATCACACTTTTCTAGCAGTCAGAGGAGAAATCAGGGTTGTTTAAATTAAAACCCCCTCTTGTCTGTAACACGATGTGAATAACTTGGATGAACTGGCAGGAAGTTATGTATTTATGTTTGCTGATAATATAAAGTTAGGTATCATAGAATCATAGAATCCCTACAGTGCAGAACGAGGCTGTTCAGCCCATCAAATCTGCACTGATAACAATCCCGCCCATACCCTAGCTAGTCCCGCTGACACTAAGGGGCAATTGAGCATGGCCAATCAACCTAACCCGCTCATCTTTGGACTGTGGGAGGAAATGAAGCACCCGGAGGAAACTCTCGCAGACACGGGGAGAATGTGCAAACTTAACTCGGACAGTGACCCAAGCCCAGAATCAAATGCAGATCCTTGGCACTGAGAGGCAGCAGTGCTAACCATTGTGCCACCGTGCCACCACTAGGAATGAAAGTTCTGAGGAAGACATAATCAAGGCACAGTGGTGAGACTGCTGCCTCACAGCACCAGGGACCAGGGTTCAATTCCAGCCTTGGGTGACTGTGTGGAATTTGTGCATTGTCTCTGGGTTTCCTCCGGGGGCTCCAGTTTCCTCCCATAGTCCAAAAGAAGGGTAAATTAGCCATGGTAAATGTGGATAAATCATGGATTAGCCATGATAAGTGTGTGGGATTACAGGAACAGGGCAAGGTGAGGGCTTGGATTGGATGCTGTTTTGGAGAGTCGGGGCAAGCTCGTTGGCTCAGATGGCCTCTTCTATAATGTAGGGATTCAATGGACTGCAAAAAGATACAGACATACTGAAGTATAGAGATATGGGGGGAATTTTCCCATCCTGCCTGCCACAGGAATTGTCATGGGTGGGGTTGAGTGGGGCGGGGGGGGGCGGGGTGTGGGGGGGGGGTGGGGGGGGTCAGCGAACAGACCATGCAAAGGCCCATTGATCTCAAGTGGGATTTTCTGATTTTGGGGCGGACAAGCATAGATGGAAAATCTCACCCATGGGATCTATACCCTCTGGAGTTTACAAAAATGAGCAGTGATCCAGTTTAAACTTACAGAATCCTGTAGGTAGACATTGAGAGGCTGTTATTCCTGGCTGGGAAGTCTCAAACATGGTGGGCATAATATCTGGATAAGGGTTAATCATTTAGGACTGTAATAAGGAGTGATTTTTTCACTTAGAAGATGATGAATCTTTGGAATTCCCCACCCAGAGGGTTGTAGATGCTCCATCATTGAGTATATTTAGGGCTGAGATAGATAATAAGCAACACTGTGGTAGATGAAGTATAATAGAAAAATCAGAACTGGAAGCAGGAGTGGGCAATTCGTCTCTTCAAGTTTGCTCTGCCATTCATTTTGATTTAGGATGATCATTGAATTCAATATCCTGATCCCGCCTTCGCCCCCAAATCCCTTGATCCCTTTAATCCCTAGGGCTATATTTAATTTCTTCTTGAAGTCAGACATTTTCGCCTCAACTACATTCTGTGGCAGTGAATTCCACACATTCAACACTCTCTGGGTGAAGAAAGTTCTCCCCATCTCAATTCTAAAAGGTTTGTCCCTTACCCCCAAACTATACCCCCCAGTTGTGGACTCCCCCACCATCAGGAACATTCTTTCTGAATCTACCCTGTCTAACCCTGTTAGAATTTTATAATTTTTCATGAGACCCCCTCTCACTCTTCTAAATTCCAGTGAATATAATCCTAACCAACTTAATCTCTCCTCATTTGACAGACCTGCCATCCCAGGAATCAGCCTGGTAAACTTTGCTGTACTTCATTTATAGAAAGGACATCCTTTCTCAGATAAAAACAACAAAACTGCACATTATATTCCAGGTGTGGCCTCACCAATGCCCTATACAATTGCAGCAAAACATCCTTCTCCCTATACTCAAGTCCTCTTGCTATGAAGACCAACATACCATTTGCCTTCATTATTTCCTGTTGTACCTGTGCACATACTTTCAGTTACTGATGCGCAAGGATATCAAGGTCTCCACCTATCTCAATTTACACCTATTCAAGTGATAATATGTCTTATTATTGCTACCAAAGTGGATGACCTCGCAGTTATCCACATTATACTGCATCTGCCATTTAGATGCCTACACACTCAGCCTGTCCAAATCACGCTGAAGCATCTCTGCATCCTGCTCACAGCTCATCTTCCCACCCAATTTTGCATCATCTGCAAATTTGGAGATAATACATTCAGTTCCTCCTTCCAAATCATTGATATGTTAATAATAATGCGAACAGTTGGGGTCCCAGCCCAGATCCCTGTGGAACCCCACTAGTCACTGACTGCCAATCAGAAAAAGACCCATTTGCTTCCTATCTGCTAACAAGCTTTCTATCCATCTCAAGATATTACCAGCAATCCCATGTGTTTTAACTTTACATGGTCATCTGTTATGCGAGGCCTTGATGAATGTCTTCTAAAAGTCTAAATAAACCACATCCACTAGTTCTCCTTGGTCAAATCTACAAGTTACACCTTCAAAGAATTCCAATAGTTTCATCGAGCGTGGTTTCCCCTTTGTAAATCCATGCTGACTTTGTCTGATTATACCACTGTTTTCCAAATGCTGACTCATTAAATCCCTGACAATGGACTCTAGCAACTTCCCCGGTACCAATGTTAGGCTCACTGGTCTATAGTGCCCTGTTTTCTCTCTAGCTCCCTTTTTGAATAGCAGGCTTACATTAGCTAATCTGTAGGAACCAGTCTAGAGTCCGAAGAATTTTTAAAAATAACCACCAATGGGTCTATTATTTCCAGGGTCACTTCCTTAAGTACTCTGGGATGAAGTTTAACAAGACCTTATCCACCTTCAATCCCAACAGTTTCCCTAAAACTATTTCTCTACTAGTGCTGATTTCTTTCATCTCCTCACTAAAATTTGTTCCTCTCAGAGCTTTTGGTAAATCATTCATGTCTTCCTTTGTGAAAACTGGAGTAGGAATTTAATTCCATGGCCATTTCTTTATTCCCTGTTATGAATTCTCGCATGTCTGACTGTAAAGGGCCTACATTCATTTTTGTCAATCTTTTTCTCTTTACATACTGATCAAAACTTTTACAGTCAGGTTTTACATTCCCTGCTAGCTTACTTTCATACTCTATTTCTTCCCCTCTTAATCAATCTCTTGGTCCTCCTTTGCTGAATTTTAAATTGCTCCCAATCCTCAGACCTATTGCTTTTTCTTGCCAGTTTGTATGTGAAATATCCACATTGATAGCAACAGTAACAAAGCAGATTTGTTTTTAAAGGCACAAAACTTACAAATATTGATGTTTGGAGAAATGTGTGTGTACTTATGCAAGGGAAAAAGAAAGTTAGCACGCATATATTAAGGAAGCAAATGAAATGTTGTCCTTTAGTACAAGGTGATTGGCGGACAATACTACGATACACAATTGTATAAGGTATTAAAAACCATGGAATTATACATAGAAATGTTGGACTTTAAAGAAAAATGCGAATTTTATATTTTGAATTGGACACAAACCCAAAAGGTGGCTGAGAAGGTAGAATTTGCCACTGACAGGAATGGCTGCAGGCTGTTTCTTTTAGGGACAATGGAACCCTTCACTGTGTTTCACTTAACGTAAAAAAAATCCAAAGACTGGTTGCCATCTCTAGTAAAGACAAAGGAACCTAATGTCGATCTCATTTAAAGGACACCATTAATTGCCTCCTGAGGCCGACTAGTGCACTCCGGCGGAACGTACAAAGAAGAGACTTAAAAGCTGCCCTACCAGTGTCTGACCGGCCAGCTTGCCTGTGTGTGTGCGGGTGTTCTGTGAGGAAAGGCAGCTGGAAAAACTCTCTCTCTGACTTTGGAAGTCAACCAGCCAAATGGACCACAGCTGTAAAAAAAGAACCGAAATATCTCTACCAAACCACAGAACACCTGAATAGAAGAGTCTGCTATTTGCCTGCAAATGTCAACAACACTGAAATCAACTTGTAACAGCTGTGAATTGATGTTGGAGATATTAATTTACGAAAAGAACTTTTTTCTTTCTCAATCTCCTTTTTCTTCTTTTCTCTCTTCATCAATTTTTTTTTTCCCTTTCTATGTTTGTAACTGATTTGACTTACAATTTATTCACTTTCTTATCCTGTCTTTGCTCTTCTGGGATGAGATTCTCTGGCCTCCCAGCAGCGTGTTTCTTGGTCATGGAAGATGGTGTGCCATTCACTGCTGGTGGGATTCTCTGGTCCCCCTACTGTCAATGGGATTTCCTATTGAAGGCACTCGACACTGCCGGGAAACCCCTGGGACATGGATGTGCTCCTGGCAGGACTGGACAATCCCCCTGAACGGCATGATCGGTCAGAGAATTCTGGCCCTGATTTCAGAATCTTTCAGTCTGATTGTTCAAGGAGATACGCACTTCCCCTGTTCACTAAAAATCCAAATTCCTCGTGCTGTTTCGGCTACACTGTTTTTCATTGCACAGTTCAAACAACTAGCAGGGCAGCATATCTAGATCGCTGGGCTAGATATCTAGATCTAGATAGGCTGGGCGAATGGGCCAGGAAATGGCAAATGGAATTTAATGTTGGCAAGTGTGAGGTGGTCCACTTTGGTAGGAAGAATGGTAGGAAGGACTATTACTTACGTGGCGAAAAACTGCAGCAGGCGGCGGTGCAGAGTGACCTCGGGGTCCTTATGCATGAGTCGCAAAAACCCAGCTTGCAGGTGCAGCAGGTGGTCAGGAAGGCAAATGGGATGCTGGCCTTCATAGCGAAGGGGATTGAATATAAAAGTAGGGAGGTCTTGCTGCAGCTGTATAGGGCATTGGTGAGGCCGCAGCTGGAGTACTGTGTGCAGTTTTGGGCGCCGCACCTGCGCAAAGATATTTTGGCCTTGGAGGGAGTGCAGAGGAGGTTTACTAGGCTGATACCGGAGTTGAGGGGGTTGAGCTATGAGGAGAGGCTGAATAAACTAGGCTTGTACTCGTTGGAGTTTAGAAGAATGAGGGGAGATCTCATTGAGACGTATAAGATGATGAATGGGATGGATAGGATAGAGGTGGAGAGACTCTTCCCGCTCAAAAAAGACACTAGGACTAGGGGGCACAGCCTCAAGATAAAGGGGGGGCGTTTTAGAACGGAGTTGAGGAGGAACTTCTTCACTCAAAGGGTGGTGAATCTCTGGAATTCTCTACCCGTTGAAGTGGTGGAGGCTACCTCGCTAAATATTTTCAAGAAGCGGGTTGATGGGTTTTTGATACGAGAGGGGATTAAGGGTTATGGGGAGAGGGCGGGAAAGTGGAACTGAGCCACGACAGATCAGCCATGATCTTATTGAATGGCGGGGCAGGCTCGAAGGGCCAGATGGCCTACTCCTGCTCCTATTTCTTATGTTCTTATGTTCTTATGTTCTTATATCTCCAACATTAGGCAGGCAAGCACAATTCAAGCCAGCAGCGGGTGCTACCTGTTAGCCCACCACAGCAACTTTTGGACCATGGACACTGAGAATTTAACATTATTGCCCTATGAAGCAAGGTTTTCATCTTTGCATACAAATTGCAACCCTTTAAGTACAATGCCAGAATGGATGACATGGTGGCAAAATGCTCACCATGTCTGCTTGGATTTTCTCTGGGTTCTCTGGTTTCCTCTCATAGTCTGAAAGATGTGCTAGCTAAGTACATTGGCCAGGCTAAATTCACCCTCAGTGAACCTGAACAGGTGCCGGAGTGATTTTCACAGTAACTTTATTGCAGCATTAATGTAAGCCTACTAGTGACACTAATGAATAAATAAATACTGATTTACAAAGTATCAGGGTCGAGAGCAGAGAAACATCATATTTAACCACTTAATACTCAATGCCAATTCCGACTAATTTCCATTTTTAAATATCAGATTTATTCTTCTGCAGCTCAATTAGGAATTTTTCATTTATTTTTTGAATATTGGAAACAATTTTACAAGTAACTTGTTTGGTTATATATACTTTGATAAGGTGGCACAATGACACAGTGGTTAGCACTGCTGCCTCTCGGGACCAGGGTTCGATTCCCATCTTGGGTCACTGTCTGTGAAGAGTCTGCACGTTCTCCCCATATCTGCGTGGGTTTCCTCCGAGTGCTCCGGTTTCCTCCCACAGTCAGGAAGATGTGCTGGGTAGGTGTATTAGCCATGCTGAATTCTCCCTCTGTGCACCCGAACAGGTGCTGGAGTGTGGCAACTAGTAAATTCTCACAGTAACTTCATTAATGTGTTACTATAAGCCTACTTGTGACACTAATAAATAAAATTTAAATTCTCTCTGCATGTTCTCCCTCACTTAAAACACTGCTTCCTTATTCTCCTTTAATTCTGTGCAAGATAAAACATATTCACAAACTCCCATCATGGCTGCTGGAGCATTTCACCAGCTCATGTGTACTGAGGCTTAATGGGGGAGGCGATGACCTAGTGGTATCATCATTAGATTATTAAGCCAGAAACTCAGCTAATGTTCTAGGGACTTGGGTTTGAATTCCGCTATGGCAGGTGAATTCATTAAAAACTTAACTGGAATTAAGAATTTATTGATGGCCATGAAACTATTGCCGATTGTCAGAAAAACCCATCTGGTTCACTTCAGGGAAGGAAATCTGTTATCCTTACCCAGTCTGGCCTGTGTGTGGCTCCAGAGCCACAGCAATATGGTTGACTCTCATCTCGAGCAACTAGGGGTGGGCAATAAGTGCTGGCCAGCCAGCGATGCCCATGTCCATGAATGAATACTCATGTAACACAGAGATTTGACTTCAATCCCTGGTACTTGTCGCTGCTTTCACCTGACGAAGGAACAGTGTTCCGAAAGCATGTGGCGTTTACTATCAAATAAACCTGTTGGACTTTAACCTGGTGTTGTGAGACGTCTTACTATGGAAGGTAAGACAGCAACCATGGTTTAAGATTGTAATTGCTACTGACTGATTCCTGCTTGCAAGAGCATGTGTGAATGTTGGATTAGGCTTGATTGACATGCTTGAAGAGGGATCAGACATCGGAAAGCGTGACAAGAAAGGGCCCTGTAACTTTGTGACCCCTGAATTATTTATTGCACACTGGCACTGCTGCCTCACAGCACCAGGGACCCGGGTTCAATTCCCGGCTTGGGTCACTGTCTGTGTGGAGTTTGCAAGTTCTCCCTGTGTCTGCGTGGGTTTCCCTTTGGGTGCAGAACAGAAGGAGGCCATTCAGCCCATCGAGCTTGCACAGCTCATGCTGTTTCAGTCTTGTTTGGCCTATAGAATTTGAAAGAATTAAAGCAAGACAAGCATCTGATTATTGTAGAACTATTTCCTGATCGATCATGCTTAATGTTGCTTTCAACTATGAACCTCAATCTCAGCTTCTTAATTTAAGAAAAATGCTTATCACGTACAAACACTTCACCCATATGGGAGAAAAATGTGGGCATCATAGAACCCCTACAGTGCAGAGGAGGCCATTCAGCCCATCGAGTCTGCACCGACTCTCTGACAGAGTATCTTACCCAGGCCGTCTCTCCTGCCCTATCCGCAGCATCCCACACATTTATCATGGCTAATCCCCCTTACCTACACATTTTGGGACTCTAAGGGGCAATTGAACTTGGCCAATCCTCCTAACCTGCACATCTTTGGACTGGAGGAGGACATCGGAGCATGTGGGCAAACCCAACGCAGACATGGGGAGAATGTGCAAACTCCACACAAGACAGTCACCCAATCCAGGAACTGAACCTGGGTCCCTGGAGCTGTGAGGCAGCAGTGCTAACCACTGTGCCACTGTCTGCCCCAATGACTGCCAGTGTGTTGGCCCTAAAGTGAATCTGGTGACCTCCGCTGATTTATTTCAAAAGGGCTCTTAATTCCAGATATTTCTTATTGAATTCAAACTCCAATATCTACTGTGGCTGAATTTGAACCCACATTCTCAGAATCTAACAATCGATAATGGTTTCATGGTCATTTGTAGATGCTTATTTCCGGATATTTTTTATTGAATTCAAATTTCAACATCTGCCGTGGTGGGATTTGAACCTGGATTCACAGAACATCAGCTAAGTTTCTGGATTAATGGTCTAGTGATCATACCGCCAGACCATTGCCTCCCCTTAATTATTTGTTATAGAACTTCAAAACATAGCTGCAATCATGCCATACTGAGAGTGTAATCATAACTCAATTTACATATTTATTTAACAATATCAAAAAGACATTTATAAAGCCCTCACGTCTTCCTGAGCTTGATGGCCTCCAATGTCTGTACTAATCATTCAGTCTGTGGCAGTCATCCAGATTGGCTGACTTTTATTGTTTTAAACACCTTCTCCTAATGAGCTTTATTGTTGATATACAGTAACTCTGGGCACTCATTAAAGAAACATTCATCAGAGCAATTGATTCAGAACAAGATCCGCCATAAATGCAGGGAATGACATTAAGTTGCACAATATAGAGGTCTTTCCTATTAATTTCTAATTCACACATGAAAGCTTACTTAATCATCTGAAGGAAGTATGTCGCACTGACCAATTCTGCTTCCTGTGTTGAGTAAACCGGCCTCAGCTGGGGTACCAGTTGGGGGTCCTCCAGTCCAGCTCAGCATCTCTCGGCTGAAGAAAGCAAGATTCTGCTACCATGACCTTTCCTAATCATTATCCAGTGTCATATTGGAAGTACGCTCTTGTGTGCATTTGTTTGGCAAGAATAACAATGGGTTTGCTTATGTAAAATAATCGCTGGAACTCATTATTCAGGCTGACAGGAGGAGAACAATCACTTCGGCGAGTTCGGTGCCCATGGAAGTACAGGGCTGAAGGGACCAAGGGATATGGTGGCGGAAAGCGGGAACATTGATTTTAAAGATCAGCCATGATCAAAATGAATGGCGGAGCAGGCTCGAAGGACTGAATGGCCTCCTGCAGCTTCTATTTTCTATGTTTCTAAACCAGGAAGAGTCAGCAGCTTCAGGAGAGACGGTAAGAATTGGTGAAATAAAACACATTTCTGCTTAACTCTGCATTTAAGATTGCGTCTGATATACTGCGTTCATTTTTGCTGGTCAGGAAGGAAACAGTGGTCTTGGTGGGAGAGCTGCACAGATTTAACAGAACCAAATCAGAGGTAAAGGATTCAATGTTGAGGACAGTTTGGGTGGTAACCATAAGCTCACCTGAGAAAGGAGCAGTGCTCCTGATTTCAAATAAACCTGTTGGACTTTAACCTGCTGTCGTGAGACCTTTTACAGTATGGATTGACTAGACTTGTATTCCTTTGTGTATAAAAGATTGAGGGGCGATCTAATTGAGGTACTTAAAGGATTTGATAAGGGCAGTAGCAAGAAACAATTACCTCCTGCCCTGATCAAAGGGGCCGTACCATTAAGTTAGAACCAAGGCTTTCAGGTCTGTTATCAAAACGCACCTCATCACACAAGGGGAGGTGGAATTCTTGAACTCAATCCACCAAAAAGCTGCTGTGACTGATTCAATCGAAAATGTGAAAACCGAGATCTCTCATTTTTTTGTAGGATATGGAACCAAAGAGGGTTCACGGAGTTGGGATGCAGATCAGATCTGATCTAACTGCATGGCCTGATGGACTTGACTGTGTAAATTTTCTGTTTTATTCATTCGTGGGACATGGGCGTCGCTGGCTGGCCAGCATTTACTGCCCATCCCTAGTTGCCCAAGGGCAGTTAAGAGTCAACCACATTGCAATGGATCTGGAGTCACATGTGGGCCAGACTGGGTAAGGATGGCAGATTTCCTTCCCTAAAGGACATTCGTGAACCAGATGCATTTTTACAATTATCAACAATGGTTTCATGGTCATTTGCAAATTCTTAATTTCAGATATGTTGAATTGATTTCAAAATCCATCATCTGCTGGGGCAGGATTCGAACCCAAGTCCCCAGAACATTAACTGAGCTTCCAGATTAATAGTCTAGTGATAATACCACTAGGCCATTGCCTCTCCTATGGTCCCTATGTTCTCCTGTCCTCCTTTGTGACATGGGAAACTATATTGCCAATGTATTAATGCTATACTGAGCATGGCATGCTGCCCTGAACAAAATTATTTTTATTGTTAAAGTTTATTTGTTAAAGTTAATTTATTAGTCACAAGTAAGGCTTACATTAAAACTGCAATGAAGTGACTGTGAAATTCCCCTGGTCACCAGTCTGGCACCTGCTCGGGACAATGCACCTAATTATCACATCTTTCAGAATGTGGGAGGAAACCGGAGCACCCAGAAGAAACCCATGCAGACATGGGGAGAATGTGCAAACTCCACACAGACAGTGACCCAAGCTGGGAATCAAACCTGGGTTCCTGTCGCTGTGAAACAGCAATGCTAACCACTGTGCCACCATGCCGTCATTGTTTGTCTGATAGTTAAGTTGCTAACTGAATAAATTACTTAAGCTTAAAGGCAGAGTCAGTACTGCTATTCATTCCACTTTTGGACTTAAACATTAATTATATCAGGCTAAAAAAGCAGATGCCAGAAAAGGGTGTTATATTTTTTCATTGGTTGATTGATGAACAATGGATGGCTTTTGGTTCCCTGATTTAATGCCATGCTGCTAATACCCTTTCCAAAACCAGTGGTGCGATTCCGAGCTTGTTGGCATTGTTCGTTGACATTTGGCGCATTATTCTCTGAAAATAGATGTAACTCTGGGCTACATTCTACCGCTGACTGTCACTGAAGAGTCAACACTTTGATTCTCATGTAGCACAAAAATATTAAACCACTGGGCCTCTGCACCTGACACCACTCTGACCTGATAACGTAGTGCATGAAGCAAAAATCTAAGGGCATACATTCTTCCTTCCTCTGTGTTTGGAGGAAAGGTATTTGTGCATTTAACACAGCAATTACTGCTGCATACTTGTCTCAATACTTTTGCTAGATTTAGTGCATAAATATAACTCCTGGGACACTGGAGAATGTTTCACAGAGGGTAGCAGGGATGTTATCATGTTTTAAATCAATGGACCTTTGACAAGATGCTAAAGGAATTAAATATGTTTTTGTTGGAAAGAAACAAATATTGCTTGAGAGGAGATTGGGGAAGAATAAGTCTTTCTAAGTTCAATTTTTTGTTTCTTCCCAATAATGTTCTCCCCTCTGTCCTGAAGCATGTTGTGGGGAAAGATTTCAAGGATCTCAGCTTTCTTCCAATACTCACTCAAGTGACAGTTCTTTAAGTGCGAGCTAGATATGGTGAGAGGAATATTGTAGCTGGCTGAATGCTCTCCATATCCAACATCCGCACCAGTACATTTTCTAGTGCAGGATTACAGCGAAGGGGGAACCCTGGCTGACTTTTCGATTCCCTTGCCCAGAGGTGCCGAGGCCAAATGTAAGCAATCCAAACTTTTTTTTTCTCAAATGCTGAAGGGAATTGGCGAGGCGGATGCGGGGATGATGTTTGAGCTAAACCAGGAGATAAAAACAAATGGACCTGATCATAAGGCAAAAGGAACTAAACATAACTTGAGCAGCTGCATTTGGAGCAGTTAATTTATGCAAAACGGCATACCCAGCAGTGAACACAGTTGAAGCGTTCAAAAGAAAATGGAGAGATTTGTGACCCAGCTGGGACAAGAGATGGAACAGAAAAGAGCTTAACCTGCATAGACCCCGAAAATGGAATGAAAGCTGTACCTCAACATCCTGTTTGATGTTGAGCTGGGCTTCAAATTTCACTTCCAGGCTAACTCTGAAACTGCCTAATTCCACTGCTAAACATCTCCTTCTTATGTCATTATTTAATCCTCACTTTTTAACATATCAATACATGGACATGGGCATCGCTGCCCACCCTTAGTTGACCCTGGAGGGCAGTTGAGAGTAAGCTACATTGCTGTGGCTCTGGAGTCACATGTAGGCCAGACCAGGTAAGGACGGCAGATTTCCTTCTCTAAAGCGAACCCGATGGGTTTTTCCAGCAATGGTTTCATGGTCATCAGTAGATTCTGAATTCCAAATATTTTTCATTGAATTCAAATTCTACAATCTGCCATGGCAGGATTCAAACCCGAATCCCCAGGACATTAGTTAAATTTCTGGATTAACAGTCTGGCGATAATACCACTCGGCCATCGCCTCCACTGCCAAGGGAAAACAGCTTAATCAACTCCAGGCTTAATTTCTGTAATGCTTTCTTTGCCGACCTGCTGAGCTCAGCCAAATCTTCGTTCACTGCGACAGGGCCCGGAGAATCCCAACTGCCGGTGAGGTCGGAGAATTCGTCCCGTTGTCTAAGTTATGTTGGAGAAAGACCACTGATATTGTTATCTTAGGTTTCTTCGATGTAAAATCTACAAAAGAAAATGGAGAAATTCATAATCACCAGATATAGTATAATTATTTAATTACAGTACAACTATTTAAGGAGATAAATTGACTTAGTTGGAAGCTCCCCTTGCCTCTGAGGCAAGGCTCTGTGTTCAAATCTTATTCCTGCCCTTTTTGGCCATGAATGCAGGAAGTTCATCTGATTGTAAAACCTTCAACCAAATCCAAAAGTAGTGATTGACATGGTGGAGTGATTAATCAGTATTGTCCAACGCCTTTTAACATGAAGGAGAGATGCAATATATCTGTTTGTCATTGGGGTAAGATTGCTTGTACATTTTGGTCTTCTATGATTGTTTGAGAGAGGAAATTTTCATTCTTTTGTTCAGCTGCTTTCCCTTTATTCTCTTCTTTTTCTCTAAATATGTCCTTCATTCACTCTGACAATGTCCTCACTTTCAAGCCCACTGCTTGCTGAGCACCCCCAGTAGACATTTCAAACAATGCAGGAAAGTATTTATTTAATAGCACTTCTTCTGACTACCCACAGATATCCTTGGCTTAAACTGCAAATTCGCCATCTGGAGGAAGCCTGAGTATCAATGTCAGCCGAAATTGGTTTTGAATCTGTGTCTTCGAGTCAGTAATAAATTGTTTTGCGTTTGGTTATAATTTTTTTCCTATGAAAAACTCACTATGCCAGGCTCAAACTCAAGTTGTTAAACGACTGGAAGTTCAGAGATATTTTCCAGTAAGTCAGACACTTATCGTTAAAGGCTCTGTCCCTGTTATGCTTGGAATGCTTCGAGGAATTCCAGAATAAATGTTGGATTAATGTGTCTTTAATTGAAAATCCTGGAATTTGTCCACGCTGGTTCCAGTAGTTTGCAGCAATCCCAACCATCTCAAATCCAAATCTTCAAAACTATTGTGATATTTGTAATTTACAATGTACTCCCCTCCCCCTGAATATCTTTCCTCAAGGGATTTCCATCTCCAAAACATCTGGGATAGCCTATTCGAGCTAGGCTTGAGCCATGCGTCTGGCTGCAACCCAGGTCGATATTATTAAAACAAATATACAAGCCAAGGATGAACCACAAGACCACAGAAGGCTGGCGAGAGGGAGCGATATCATTAGCGCTGATCAGATCACAGGGCTAGACAATGTCTGGCTCCCACCTGGCGAATGCTGTTGACTCCAGTGAGCAGCGGAGGGCAGGATAAACACCAAGCATTCATCACCTACACACGCTCGGTATTTCAAAAGGCTGAACGTTGTAGTTGCCTCGGTTTACACATGGTAACAATGTGTTGAGATGTCGGCGTAACTCTTTTATATTCAGTGGCAGCAAGAACACTGGAGGATGTGAGTTACTGTTTTTTTTAAATGACGAACCTTGCCAATGTGTTTTATTCTGATAGTAGTATAGAAGGGTAATAACACAACCACATCCAAGCTCTCAAAGCCAAACATGTGCGCTGGGAGCTTGCTCCAGCCATATGCAAAATACAAAAATGTCCTGGCTGATTTCACCCAGCTACCTGTCTCTGATGATGTGCACATAGTCTCTCCTCCTGGTCTGAAGGTTTATGGAGAGCTTCTTGCCGCAGGCACAGAGAGCAGTTTACAAGTTAATCCATGTTTTTTAAAATTTGATTTTGATCCGACCTGATTTGATTTATCATTGTCACATTCACTGGGATACAGTATTGTTTCTTGCACACTATACAGACAAAGCATACAGTTCATAGAGTACAAAGGGGAGAAGGTCTTGAATATAGTGTTGCAGTTACAAATAAGGTGAAGAAAAAAATCAGCTTAATGTGTAATAGGAGTCCATTCAAAAGTCTGAAGACAGCAGGGAAGAAACTGTTCTTAAGTCAGTTGATACATGACCTCAGGCTTTTGTATCTTTTTATCAGCAGAAGAAGGTAGAAGAGTGTATGGCCAGGGTGCGTAGGTTCCTTGATTATGCCGGCTGCTTTTCCGAGGCAGTTGGAAGAGTAGACAAAGTCAATGGATGGGAGACTGGTTTTGTGAGCAACTGGGCTACCTTCACAACCCTTTGTAGTTTATTGCAGTCTTGATTGGACCAGGAGCCATGCCAAGCTGTGATACATCTGTAAAAATTGTTGGAAGTTGTAGCAGACATGCTGAATATCCTCAGCCTTCTGAGAACGTAGAGGCATTGGTGGGCTTTCTTAATTATAGTGTCAGTTTAGAGGGTCCAGGACTGATTGTTGGTGATCCTAGAAACCTGAAGCTTTCGACCATTTCCACTTCATCATTGATGTAGACAAACAAATGTCCTCTATGACCTTTCCTGAAGTCGATGACTAACTCTTTCATTTTACTGACATTGAGGGAGAGATTGTTGTTCATCGCGCCATTCCACCAGATTCTCTCTCTTTCCTCTACTCAATCTCATCATTGTTGTAGATCCACTTGAGCTCATGTTGTTAATATTACCAGATTAAAGATCATGATTCTCCCAAAAAATTCTATGCACCAAATTTGCGTAAAAACTGGAGTAAACATTGCTGTTTCTTTCAGCGGGATTTTCAAAATGAATCTCCCACACTCTGTGCATGCAGAGTGCCTCAGCATGAATCATGTTGAAAAGCAGAGGGCAGGGCCCATTCCTGCCAGAGAGGCCAACAGCATAACACTGAGCGGTCACTACGCATGCGCTGATGTGTAAGGCTGAGTTTGGTTCATGGGCAGTGGCCCCACATTGCTGGCCTCCTGATCGCTGGTCAGTCCTACAACCCCCACATGGCCTGATCGCTGGCCCCCCAAACATGTCGAGGCCAGTCTTGACTCCCCCCGCCCCCACTATTCTGGCCCGCCTTGATTTCTCCCACACCCACCCCCGCAGCCCCAATCTCCCAATCTCCCCACCCTCGATCCCCATCTCCTCACAGGCAGCCCTGACCACCCCAGCAGGCTGAAAGTCCTCTCCCCCACCATCCCGATCGCTGACCTCCCTGTCTCTGTCACTGCCAACTGCAGAATGGCAGCTGGACCCCCTACCCCCATATGCCCCCAGAGGTCCCACCCCAGTCAGGTCCCGCACCCTTGATATTGCCTGATACCTGTTGGGCAGTGCCAAGGTGCCTCCTGGGCATTGGCACTTTGCCTCTTGGGCAGTGCCATGGGGTCCAGGCTGGCATTGCCAGGCTGGCAATGCGCAGGGGGCACCAGACCCTGACCCTGACCCTCTGGGATGGGGCGTTGACGGTTCCCCCTCCCCTCCAGCGGGATCAGGCCACCAGCTCCCTGCAATTGGGGAGCTATAACAATCCCGCTGGAGTGAACCAGTCCTGGCCAGGGTGGAGGGTGGGGGTGGGGGGAGGCGATGGAGGCACTAATGGGCCCAGAGATTTCAGCTCCTGATCCGCTAACGGGATTTAAATTGTCTTAAAAATCTAATTTAAACAAATTATGCCACTTCTGCACCGATTCCTGGTGCGGAGCTGACGTCACTGGAATTCTGGCTGCCAGAGAATCGCCGAGGGTGTGGAGCTTTGCGGGCAGCCCACAAAACGGCCTCTACTCGAGTCTGCGGGCCCACTGCGCTACAAAAGCGACAAAGTGGGATGGGAAAATCACCCCCCCTCATGCAACATCTGAGACTTTGAGACGTTTTTAACTGACGGAATTGTACAACGTACACCGCTGCACGTGCATGACTGTGAGCATGTGAACTATTGAATAGTCTGTGTTGTTTTCTGGTGGGTTTCCATTTCTTGGTGAGTTAGGTTCAAAGACCAGTGGTCCGTACTTACTTTACAAAAAACCTGAAGATGCCATCCGGATTTCTGTGAGGAGGAACATAATCCCTGAGGGAGCAGCTTCACTGATCAATGCGCTGGCAATTTACACTCTGGCAGCAATTTCTGTATCGTTGCATCTGAAATTTGATAACTCTTATTCCCTATTTTTTTTCCAGTTGTCAAGGTGCTGACTCATGCTGACTCATGGTCTTGAGGTTACGAGCAGTCCTTTGGTCCCGTCACCGAGGCCAGTCTTCTGTCACCAACGCCCTTTCGTTACACAGTGAACAAAGCACCACTCCTGCAGCCACAGTGCACAGGCCAAGCCCAGGAATCCTTTAGGAGAGTGCTCACCGGAACTCCCGCCTGCCTCGGGAATCGGAGTGGGCGAGGGGCGGACAATGGATATTGTTCCTGGGTGGGATTTTCTGCTCTCGGGTCAAGCGAAGCCATAAAATTGCGCCCTGTTGATTTTAAACTTCTGCTGCTCCTTTCCTATTGTGTGAGCCTCCACTTCTCAATAGGAGAGCGCGTACTCTACAAGGCCCTTGGGGAGGTTTGATGATCTGTCATCCCACCCTGCCCCGCCTCAACTCTGCTTTCTCCCCAGCACTCTTGTCACGGAATGGTCTTTTCCACCGCTTGGTATTTAGCCCGAGGTGGGTTGAAGGTGGGACCGGAGCTGGGAGTGTGAACTAGATTAGGGACCTTCATTTTCAAAGGGTGCACTGTGATGCACTGACGCTCACCCTGGAGCCCTGCTTGAACTGGGGCTCCATTCTCTTCTTCTTAAGTGGATTTCATTTTGAAATCCATGACTTCATGGCCTGAAGGGACAGGCTTCGGGTTGTCTTCCAGTCGTGGCTCGACACTGGCAGTGGCTGATAATGAGGCCTTTACTGGCATGGGCGCCCTACTCCTAAATGGTCCAGGTGCTTCCTGACAATTTTGTCCGGCACTTGGACCTTGCTTCCTCCATTCCGATCCCGAAGACCCAACTAATGCCGTCCCCAAATTTCCTCATGTGGACAGGGTTACCTGTTTTGAATGTTCTTTCTGTCCATGCAGAATCATAGTTCTTCTTCTGGTTCTCTTGTTGGAACTCCAGCCTTCCCACCAGGTTTGGGAACAGAAAGGCTTAATCTTTTCTGAAGCCTCCGTCCCATGAACAATTCTGCTGAGGCGGTTTCTGTTGTTATGTGAGGGGTGGTCCTGTAGTCAAATAAAAATCGCACCAGTATGGTCTCTATGGATTCTATGGGTTGCTTCTTCATATCAAGCTTAAATGACTGCACTGTCCATTTAGCCAACCCAATTGATGGGAGTTAGAGTGCTGTCCTAATGTGTTTGATTCCATTGGAAAGCATGAAGTTCTGAAACTCAGTGCTAGTAAAGGCAGTGCCGTTGTCAGAGATCAAGATTTCAGGTGTATATGTGTGTAGAAACTTGGTCATAATTTCTCAATGGAAAGTGGGGGAACACATGCAATGTATCTCCAACCATTTGGAGTGCGCATTGACCACAATTAAGAACATGGAATCCATAAAAGGCCCAATGAATCCGCATATATTCACATTCAGGACCTACCAGACCACTCCCATAGGATATAGGGAGGCTGAGATGGGGGGAGAAGGGGGGCAGTTTTTGAATCTCTTGGCACAAATCACACTCTCTGACCAGGTCGGTAATGTCTGCATCAAGACCGGGCTACCAGACATAGCTACTGGCTGGCATTTTCATCTCTGAAATGGCAGGGTGTTTGTGGTGGAACTCCATAAGTATCAGATACCACAGGAACTCCAGAGGATGATATCATCCTCAACAACGAGCTTGATTTCTCAGTTAGATAGGGTTTCATTTCATCAGAGGGCTGTCGTTGGAGTTTAGAAAGATGAGGGGGGATCTTATTGAAACTTACAGGATACTGCAAGGCCTGGATAGAGTGGACATGGAGAGGATGTTTCCATTAGTAGGAAAAACAAGAACCAGAGGGCGCAACCTCAAGCTAAAAGGACAATCCTTTAAAACAAAGATGAGGAAGAATTTGTTCAGCCAGAGAGTGGTGAATCTATGGGACTCTTTGCCGCAAAAGGTTATGGAGGCCAGGTCACTGAGTGTCTTTAAGACAGAGATAGATAGGTTCTTGATTAACAAGGGAACCAGAGGTTATGGGGAAAAGGCAGGAGAATGAGGATGAAAGAAACATCAGCCATGATTGAATGGCGGAGCAAACTCGATGGCCGAGTGGCCTTATTCTGCTCCTATGCCTTATGGTCTTATTGTCTTAATGCAGTGCTGGAGCAGTGTGAAACTTGTGAGCATAAAAATTATTGCTAATGAGGCATAAGATTTGGCCCAAAGACACGCACTGCAGGAAATACTTTGGCCAGAATGTTATGGCTGCTCACACTGGCAGGAATTTTCCATTGTTCTACTGGGCACCAAATTGTCTAACCTTGTGCTGTGGGAGTGCATGCCTGGTAAGAACGCTCCCTTTGTTTCTCACACCCCGACCAATACTGCCATTTTTGGTAAGATTTCGCTGAAAGAGCAGATCTGAACAGTTTGGTCGATGTTTATTAGTTCAGAAAGGAGAAATGATTGAAGAAGAACCAATCTATCAAGAAAACCAAATGTTTAGGTCGCAATTATTTCAAAGGTCTAAAATTTCAGAATCTATTAATTCATGTTAAAATTTACATATACATGCTGTTCATACATCTTCACAGTAACTTCATTGCAGTGTGAATGTAAGCCCACTTGTGAGTAATAAATAAACTTGAAAACTTTAGAGTAGAGAGGGGAGAAGGAAAGGAGAGGTTGCAGAATATATTGTTACAGTTATAGCTAGGGTCGAGAGAAAGATCAATTTAATGCGAAGAAGACCTATTCAAAAGTCTAATGGCAGCAGGGACAAAGCTGTTCTTGAGTCTGTTGATCCGTGATCTCAGACTTTTGTACCTTTTTCCCAATGGAAGAAGGTGGAAGAGAGTATGTCTGGGGTGTGTGAGTTCCTTGATTATGCTGGCTGCTTTTCCGAGACAGTGAGAAATGTAGATGGAGCCAATGGATGGGAGCTGGTTTGTGTGATGGACTGGACTTCGTTCATTACCCTTTGTAGTTCTTGATTTCTTCTTGATATGCAACTTTTTCATATCCATCCAAAATTTGCATTTTTCGAGTTTGACCTTGTGAGTCACTGTCTTATTCATGCCATTTAATTGAATGTAATTTCTCAGATTTACCTTTTCCAATTAATATCACTCGACAGAATCGTGTCTGAGATCATTCCTTTCAACTAGTAATGTTCAAGTTCCTGCAGTCATTGCCCAAAGCTTGGACATCTAACATTAGTCATTAGCCTAATGGCATTTCCCTACATTGCTTTCCGTGATGTATTATATCGCTTATGTCTTGGTGGCCAGAAGAAGAGATAGTATTTAAGAGATGGCCTGATGTCAACAATCCACAATTTAACCATGTTGAATTACACTCTACTGTTTTGTCGCTGTATTTCCACATTCTATTAGCTTAATGATTGTTACTTTGCATCGGTTGGCCAAGTTGACTCAAGACTATTAAGTTCCCGAGATCTTATACAAGTTCATCCTCAACTATCTTAGTAACATTCATAGACTGTTTATGTCACATGCTTTTCCTTCCCACATTAAATATCTATTTACATTGAATTTCACCTATCCTTCTGCCATCTTGCAGATTTTGTCTAATTTTGAAGGTGGTTCTTTTGATTTCCCTGGCCCTTCTGTTGTAGTGTCAGTAGTGTGTAAATCTGCCCAATTACCGTTAGATTTCTGAGTTCAAGATATTTGTGGAAATTGGTAGCAGTTCCAACAATAGTGGATGGGAGACCACACACTGTAACTTTCCCCACTGTAAATTAACTAACTCTTGTTGGCACATACCTGTGTTTTCTATCCTTCAGCCAACATGTTAACAAAGCCAAAATTTAACTCTATATTCTCACAGCTTTGATCTCAATATTGCATTGTGGCATTTCATATAGAACTTTGCCAAATACCTTTGGGCAATCTCGGGACACTACATCACAGTTCGACCACAGTCTATTTAAAACATTACTCCTAAAGAAAAGGAGATCTGTGAGGCAGGATTATCATCACTGCAATTCATGCTTACAGTGCCTTACTTTGTTATTATCCTGCAGATAATACTTACATTTATCCTGTATTGTTGCCTCGATTATTTTACATGGGATGAAATAAGGACAATGGTTTTGGAATTGTCTGTACCTAATTGATCATCTTTTTTAAATACGGTTTCCTCTTCAGCATAATTCTTTTCCTACTGGTGTTTCAATTGTATTCAGTGACTCCTTCATAATGATTCGAGGGCTTCATAAATTGTTTCTCCAATCACTGTTTGCACTCTGAGATAAATGCACTCTAAATGTGGCAGGATGGTGGCGCAGTATTTAGCATTGCTGCCTAACAGCACTAAGTTTCCAGGTTCAATTCTAGTTTCAGTGGACTGTGTGGAGTTTGCATGTTCTCCCCATGTCTGTGTGGGTTTCCTCCAGATGCTCTGGTTTCCTCCCACTGTAAAAAGTCTGACAACACCAGGTTTATTTGATGGTACACTATCAAATAAATCGGTTGGACTTAAACTTGGTGTTGTCAGACTTTTTACTGTGTTGACCCCAGTCCAACGCCGGCATATCCACATCATTCCTCCCACTGTCCAAAGATACGCGAGTTAGGTTTATTGGCAATAGTAAATTGTCCCTTAATGCCAGGGGGATTAGCAGGATAAATACATGGGGATAGGGCCTGGGTGGATTGTGATCAGTGCAGACTGGATGGGCCAAATGGCCTCCTTCTGCACAGTACGGATTCTATACACATTGGAATTATTAATTTTGAACCTATTTAGCTTGCCTCAGACTTCCATTTCATTGAGGTCAAAATACATAACTCTGCCTTGTTTTTTCTGGGATTGGCAGCCTGTTCACATTTTACCTTGTGAAAACTTTTGTATAGTATTCTTGCAAAAATGTTTCTATTTTGTGCTCATCCTTATTTTCAATTCTATTTGCATCCATTATTCATCTCACTTCGAGCTGCCATCTTAATGTTGACACACTGAAAGAATTTCTTACTCTCGAAGTTTATCTTAGCAGCTATCACTTCTCCAGGTTTCTACCCCCTTCTGACCAACATGTTACATAGTCACAAGAAAATAGAAGCAGGAGGTGGCCATTCATAAATGAGAGATGTGTTGCTGCGACTGTCCAAAGCATTTGTGAGATTGTGTGCAATTGTGGTCTCCTTACGTGAGGTGGATGTAGTTACATTGGCGGCAGTTCAGAGTAGATTCACCAGATCGATTCCAGAAATGAGGGGTGGAATTTTACGAGATTTCTTCTCAGTGCCCACTTGTGAGAAAGTTAGTGAGAGTTACTGGTCTGCTTTTTGGACAAGATTTCACTTCCAATTTTATGCACTTAGTCTTTCAAAATATGGGCTAGGCAGTTTCTTGACAGTAGAGGCAGTACACGGGGTCTAATTCCAAAGGGTTCATTTTTGCATGGCCAATCAACCTAACCAGCACATCTTTGACATTGGACTCTTTGATTATTATGGGCAGCATGGTGGCACAGTGCTTAGCACTGATTCCTCAGTGCCAGGTTTGATTCCCAGCTGGTCACTGTCTGTGCGGAGTCTGCACGTCCCCCCTGTTCCTGAATGGGTTTTCTCTGGGTGCTCTGGATTCCTCGCACAATCTAAAAGGTGTGCTGGTTAGGTGCATTGGCCATGCTAAATTCTCCCTCAGTGTCCTCAAACAGGAACTGGAATGTGGGTCAAGTGGATTTTCACAGTACTATCAATGCAGTGTGACTGTAGGCTTATTTGTGACACAAATAAATAAAATAACTTATTTTCTTTATCTGTCCCATTACATTTTAATGATACCTGTACTTGGACCCCTATGCATTTTTGGTCTTAATTATTCTAAAAAGCATAGGTAAAAGCTTTGGACTTTACTTCCTCTAGAGATTATGCTGTTTTTAAGCAGGTTACATTTTCAAGTTCTGAATACGAGATTTCAGGGATTTCCTATTTAAAAGAGTTCATTCGCTAAAGTTTGAATTCTGGACGAAGAGATCTCCCTATTGTCTGCATTATTTCCAGTTTCAAACTTTTTTGTGCTCATCAACATGATGAATTAGAGAATGGAACAAATTCTATCACCAGAATCAAACATCTCTTGATCGTTATAGCAGGAGGCGATGGCCTAGTGGGATAATTGCTGGACTATTAATCCAGAAACCCAGCTGATGTGAGTGGACCTAGGTTCATAATCCCACCAGGGCAGATGGTGGAATTTGAATTCAATTAAAAATATCTGGAATTGAGAATCTACTGATGACCATGAAACCATTGTCGGAAAAACCCATCTGGTTCACTAATGTCCTTCCGGGAAGGCAATCTATCATCTTTACCTGGTCTGGACTACATGTAACTCCAGAGCCACGGCAAGGGCCAGTGACACCCCATGAAGGAATAAAATATAGTAGGTTTATGCATAGTAGATCTCTTCAACTCTATCCGAGCCATTTTTATAAATATTGGTAAGATGAGGAAGCCGGCACAAGTCTACTGGGGGCAGAAGCCCATGCTGGTGGCATTAATCTGGCCTATATTCTAGTTGGCTAGTCAATTGAACTAACTGGTCTCCAGGTATGGTCTACAGACCACTTAATGGTGAAAAGGAAGTGGAAAAATAAATAAATGGACAAAATAGGTAAGTAAGTATGAAACAGAATACTAATCATGAAGAATTTCAATGGCCATGATATTAAGCAAATGAGGGAATATAGTACCTACAATTCATTTAGGACTCCTTGCTAACCTAACATGAAAACTCAACAGGCGAGATTCACATTTGGATCTAATAACAAGGAATGAAACAAAGCAGATAAGAGAAGTCATAGTATGGGAACATCTAGGCAATATTGACCATAATATAATATGCTTTAAAGTGATTGTGTAGGACATAGGTATGAAGAACAAAAAGTTAATAAATTGGAGAAGGTATGATTTTGAGGTTGAGAATCAAACTTGGTAAAACAAAATGGGCAACAATATTGACAAACAATGGTGTGTGGGTGGCAAGGTGGCAGAGTGGTAACATTGCTGCCTCACAGCGCCAAGGACCCAAGTTCAATTCCCGACATGGGTGACTGTGTGGAGTTTGCATGATCTCCGTGTGCCTGAGCGGATTTTCTCTTGGTGCTCTGGTTTTCTCCCGCAGCCCAAAGATGTGCAGGTTAGGTGGATTGACCATGTTAAATTCATCCTGAGTGAAGGTTAGGGGGATTAATGAGGTAAATACGTGTGGCTATGGTGATGCTTTTTCGGAGAGTCAGTGCAGACTTGATGGGCTGAATGGCCTCCTTCTGCACTGTAGGGTTTCTATGATTTAAACAACAATGGTACACAGTCAAAATAGTATTTAGTAGATTGTAGGCAAAATACATTCCACTGAAAGAAAAGAACAAATTACACATTAGTGGAACTTTACAGATCAATAAGGTCCTTAGAGGCTCTTGGTGCTGAGAGGTTGTTTCCATTTATGTAAGAGCCCAGGGTCAGAGGATATAATCTCAGTGTAAATTGTCGCTCCTTTAAGACAGAGATGAGGAATTTCTTTTCTCAGAGGGGAATAAATCTGTGGAATTGTTAAACGCAGAGGGCTGTAAGTCATTAAGGCGGGAAAGTGGAGATAAGAATTGTCACTTCGGATCAGTCATAATCTGATTGAACGGCAGAGCAGACTCAATGGGCTGAATGGCCTCTTTCTGCTCCTTGGTCTTACAGTCTAAAGTCATAAGAGAAAAATTGGGGGTTTGGAAAGATGCACGCATTATGAACATAGACAGCAGAAGAGAGAGTATACGCAGAGGTTAGGAGAGAAGTCAAAATATAATGAAAGACAAAATAACTAACAGTTTACAGTCACATCAATAATAAACAAGGCAGGCTGTGATGGGGATAGGAACATGAAGGAATAGAGACATAGCAAAAATATTAAATAATTATTTCACTTTGGTATTTATGAGGGAGATAGAATAAGTAGACATGACATTGAATGATGAGATGAGTCATGAGATATGTGCGTTTAAAATGGAAAAGGTGATGCATTGAATAAACTAAACCAACTCAAAGGGGACAAAATGTCTGGTCTTGCTGGATTGGATTCACAAATTTTAAAATAATTTAACAAAGAGATATCAGAGGCATTACTACTCACGTTTAATAATTCGTTATTAAAAGTCATACTGGAAGATAACTGATGTATTTGTATATCTAAGAAAGGGGACAAGACATCTCCAGGGAATTATAGTCCTGTCACTTGATATCAGTGGTTGGAAAAATAATGGAATCCTTACTAAAGGAGGGAGTAGGAGAACATCTAGCAATGAGAAATATGGCAATGAATAGTCAGCATGGATTTCAAAAGGGAAAACCTTACTTAACCAACTTTACTGAAGTTTCTAAGAAAATAAGAACATAAGAACTAGGAGCAGGAGTAAGCCATCTGGCCTCACAAATCTGCTCTGCCATTCAGTAAGATCATGGCTGATCTTTTTGTGGACTCAGCTCCACTTACCCACCCAGTCACCATTACCCTTAATTTCAAAAATCTATTTATCCTTGCCTTAAAAGCATTCAATGAGGTAGCCTCACCTGCTTCACTGGGCAGGGAATTCCACAGATTCACAACCCTTTGGGTGAAGAAGTTCCTCCTCAACTCAGTCCTAAATCTGCTTTCCCTTATTTTGAGGCTATGCCCCCTAGTTCTAGTTTCACCTGCCGGTGGAAACAACTTCCCTGCTTCCATCTTAATTATTCTCTTCATAATCTTATATGTTTCTATAAGACGTCCCTTCATTCTTCTGAATTCCAATTCCAGTCTCTCCTCATATGGCATACTTTTCAACTCTGGAATCAACCTAGTGAATCTCCTCTGTACCCCCTCCAGTGCCGGTATATCCTTTGTAAAGTGAAGGTACCAAAACTGCTCACATTACTCTAGGTAGGGCCTCATCAGCACCTTGTACAGTTGCAACATAAGCTCACTGTTTTAAGCTCCATCCCTCTAGCAATGAACAACAAAATTCCATTTGCCTTCTTAATTACTTGCTGCAACTGCAAACCAACTTTTTCTGATCCTAGAGTAAGGAGTTACTGGCCACAGTGGACAATGGTAAATGAAATTTATCTGAATTTTCAAAAGGTCTTTGATAAGATGCCCCATAACTGACTGATTAACCAGGGGAATGTGGAGTCAGGGGACAAGTGGTAGAATGGATTACCAGTTGACTTCAAGACCAAAACAAAGTGGGAGTAAGTGGTTGATATTCAGTGACAGAAGTTGGTGGGGGAGGGGGGGTGGGGGGGGGCGGTGTGTGGAGGCAGGAGGTAGTGGTGTTCCACAAAGAAAAGGTGATGGCTGTTCACAATTTATATGAACAATTTGTAATCAAACCTACAATTTTAAAATTTGCAGATGCCACCAAAATGATAGTCATTGCTGATCAGTACTGCAACAAATTACAGGAAGGTGATCAATTACCTTGCCGAACTGGTAAATAATCGGCTAATGAAGTTCAACACAGATAAAGATGAGGTAGTGCCTTCTGGTCGAGAGAATAGGGAGCTTAATTGTTCCTTTTAAGGTTCAAATCTAGGTGAATTAGAGGAGAAAAGGGATCTTGGAGTTCAAATTCATCAATCACTAAAATTGCAGCACACTCAAAAACAAACTAAGAACCAAGCTTTATTTCTAGAGAGGTATAATTGCAAAGTTATGCTAAAAAGTGTTGAAACTTGGCTAGATTACATTTAGAGTAATGTGTGATGACCAAAACTGCAGAGTACGTTCAGGATTTGTTGACACTGGAGAAGGTGCAGAGAAGGTTTATAAGGATGATATTAGAAATGTATGGGTAAACATATCAAGAAAGGACTGACAGGCTGAGTCTCTTTAATGGCTGAGAAGTGACATAATAAAAGTCCTCAAAATTATCAAAGGTTTTGGTAGAGTGGATGCAGATTGCATGTTCCTTGTGGTGGGAAGAACATAACCCGAGGCCAACAATATAACTAGTCACTAAGAAATCCAACAGAAAATTCAAAAGAAATATCTTGGACCAAGGAGTGAGAAGAATATGGAACTCACTATCACAGCAAGTTAATATAGATGCATGTAATGGAAAAAAGAAATATAAGGTTCTGATGGTATTTTTAAATGGGATTGCAGCATAAACACCAGCATTGACTGGTTGGGTTGAGTGGTCTGTTTCTGTGTTGCATATCCTATGTTACCTTATGTTATGTTTTCTGTTATCTTACATCTTTCCCAAACTGGTTTAGCTGATATTTTTGTGGTAACCTTTCCTATATCTAATGGGAAATTCTAAATATTTTACTATTTTGAGTTTTAATGGATCAATGTTGAGCTCAAATAACTACAATTATATTTAAATGAAAGCAAAATACTGTGGATGTTGGAATCTGAAACGAAAACAGAAAATGCTGGAAATTCTCAGCAGGTCTGACAGCATTTGTGGAGAGAGAATAGAGCCAACGTTTCGAGCATAGATGACCCTTCGTCAGGGCTCCAGACTCAAAATGTTGGCTCTATTCTCTCTCCATAGATGCCATCAGACCTGCAGAGATTTTCCAGCATTTTCTGTTTTAGTGTACTAATTTATTTAAGTTTAGTTGTTAGTGTCACAAATAGGCTTACATTAATATTGCAATGACGTCACTGTGAAAATCCCCCAGTCACCACATCCCAGCGCCTGTAGGGGTGAACTGAGGGAGAATTTAGCATGGTCAATGCACCTAACCAGCATGTCTTTTTGACTATGGGAGGAAACCAGAGTACCCAGAGGAAACCCACGCTGACATGAGGAGAATATGCAAACTCCGCACAGATAGTGACCCAAGCCAGGAGTCGAACCTGGGTCCTTGGTGCTGTGAGGCAGCAGTGCAAACCACTGTGTTGCTTACATGTTAGGTCGTCTGGTGGGGGTCATTGCACATTCAAGTGTGGTTGACCTATTTATGTATGCTGCTCATTGTATGCATTTAATAATATATCTCTGTACACTGGCAAAGGAATGAATTAGCTTTACATTGAATTTGACAGCAGATTTTCCAGAAAATTATTCAAGCAGACTAAAGCAGGAAACACCCCTCCCTACAAATTATTGAAAGCTTGATAATCCTTTGAGCTCAATCTGCTCCTTTGCTTTCTCTTTCTGCATCCTTTATTCATTGTTGGATTGTCCATGTTCTTTCCAGTCAGACTCTCCAAATGCTCCTTACAGAAGCTGCCTCCTCTCTTACTAATTGATGTACTTGACTGTCGGGCAAATTAGGATTGGCTTTGTGCTGGTTAAGTGGCTTAACTCAAGCTGACTGGAAATGTTTGCTCAGCCTGTTTTCGTAATTCTATTCATGTTGTAGGATGCATTTATATATTTCCTTACTTTGTTGTAAAATTCACCATAGTGGCAACTTTAGAAGTAACGTGCTTACATTGTGGAGTCTCTTTAAATTTAAAACGTTACTTGTCATGTGGTGATAGAAGTCCTTTTTTTTGTGGCTTTTGCTGTCTGCCCTTTATCCCTCATCTCCTAACATAGCAGGAAAGCTCTTTATGAAGGAATAGTCAGGCTAGGCCAGAACTTGCCAAATGTTCTCTGAGTTCAACGTTCCTTTCTCTGCAAGTTGAGGTAAGCAAGCTTAATTGTACATTTTTTAAAAATTCATTCATGGGATGTGGCTGGGCCAGCATTTATTGCCCATCCTTGAGGGCTTGTAAGGGTCAATCACATTGCTGTGGGTCTGTAGGCCAGACCAGGTAAGAAGAGCAGATGTTGACGTGAGTTCTTATGGCAATCGACAAATGGTCCAATGATCATCATTAGACTTTTAATTCCAGATATTTATTGAATTCAAATTTTACCATGGTGGGATTCGAACCTGGATCCTCAGAGTATTACCCTGGGTCTCTAGATTACTGGTCCAATGACAATACCACTACGCCTCCCCTTTGTTATTATTTGAGCAATTTTCATTTGGGCACAGGGAGTACCATGGTTACATTCACACGCACATTCAAGCACTGAATGAGTTAATGTTACATACTGCATCGATGCGCAGTGCTCTGCGGATCTCCTTTTTTTTCTACTACGTCTGAATGAATCCAAAGTCACCCTAAAGAGAAAGGTGTCAGATGACTGATGTTGACAGAGCTGTCCATGAAGCTTGCAGTTGAGAGATACAAGGTCATCTGGAATTGATTGAGGGTTCCCAGTGCCTCTTAAAATGTTTTTTTCTCCCAGAAATGATACAGTAAGGAAGATCTCTTTCTTGAGTGCTGTTGGAAGGCTAACTGGGGTATGTATTTTTCTGCTGCTTTGTAGTCAGACATTAGAGCATAGGTATGGGTTTTAGTGTAATATTTTACAAAGAAGGATACTGGGGAGAGGGCCATATGAATAGTTTGGAGATGAATCATAGGTCAACACGCAGCTGCTTAGAGTTGTTTTTTGCTGGTACTGTATCTCACGCATGTACACATCACAGCACATCTTATTCAAATATATTGAGTGCACCTTAACATGTGTATAAAAGATGAACATTAGGAATGCATATGCTATGTGTCAAAGATGCTTTAACATCAAGAATAATCAAATCAACAAATACTGCATAATAACTGTTTGAGAATAGAACTTCTACTTGACAGAATACCTTTGAGTTTCTTCAAGTGAAAGAATTTTATAATGAAACTGGGTGGGCCCAACTGAACCAATGGGATTAGTTCTCAGCTTAATAATAAGAAAGCTTGTCAAAACCAGCTTGATGATCTTAGGGAAAAGAATGGCAGGAAGTGCTCACAAATATGTAACGTGTCAAACTAGTTCCAAACACTCAGCCTATCCACTTCAAATGAAGTAAGTGAAATGAAAACGATTTTTAGCTGAGCAATGGTCTTTCTTTATACCTCCAGCAGAATAAGTACTGAACAAGACAAATGTTCTGATTCAATCAGGAGTGACGTTAAACATAAAATACAGTTATGTGAGAGACTGGGAGGAGGATTTTCCATCCACGCTCTCCCCCAACACAGGAAAATTCTGCCTGAGGTCAACAGATCTTTGCATGGTCCATTTCCCACCTGCTACAATTCCCGTGGTGGACGGAATGGGAACGTTCTATTCAAGATGTTCAAAATTAGAATGATTTTAAGTATCATCTCAATCACAAATGTAGTTTAGTATTTGTGCTGGCAATATATTGACATGCATATTGAAGTAATCCCTTTATACTAAGTCATAGGCCATAAGAACTAAAGAGATTGGAGCAGGAATAGTCTTTTTGCCCCTTCAAGCCTGTTCCACTATTCAATAAAATCAGAACTAATCTATGACCTTATTGCCACATTTCCACCTGACCTCCATTTCCCTTCATTCCCTGCATCTTGTGTCCAAAGATCTATCTATCCACAGGGTTGCATCGACTGAACTACAGGCTGTCTGGTTCCTTATCCGCCGTGTATGAAGAGCGGGTAAACGAATCTCCATCTACCACTACAATCGGAGAATTGACAATTGCAAAATCATTCTCTCCTGCTGGGAAATTGCAATCCTCACTGTCATGGTGGATTAGAGTCATAGAGTCATAGAGGTTTACAGCATGGAAACAGGTCCTTTGGCCCAACTTGTCCATGCTGTCCTTTTGATGCATTCATGATGCATCGCCATTCTTGCCATGGGTGGTGTTGGTCTGTGTTGGGGGAGGGATGGTGAGCATTAGATGGGGAGGGGAGCAATGAAGAGATGTGTAGGTGTGTAGGCCTAGAGGGGGCAAGGAAGGTTGTGGATGGTAGGGGAAAGAGTTAGATTTTGCAGCAGCTATGGATTGGGTGAGTTTGTTTAAGGAGTGGGATGATGGAAAGGACTGTATATGGACAGTGGAGGGGTAGTTGTGCACGTGAGTATGGTCAGTCGAGGGTGACAAAGTTTGGCATACTTTGGCTCCTATTTTCTATGCATGTGTCTATGTAGTGGGACAAGGGAATCTGAAGGAGACAACTGGCTAAGAAGGAGGCAAGAATAGTGCTGACTAAATTTATGGATGTATAGAAAGGAGATGTTCTTCTCTTAGCTCTAGTGGAGTAAACAGCTCCTTTGGCTATCTGCTTAAGTAAGATTAACGACGTGTAAAAAATGTAACAATGTGTTTGTGGTGGAATAGCAGCTTCAACAATACTATTTGTTTTAAACAGCTGCTTGCCGTTGGACATTGTGGATTGTTACGGAGGCGAATTTGTTTTATGGGGGACAAATTGTGTTTCTTTTCATTGGGTGTTGGGGCTTGTTTTTGGAATGGTTTGTTTCCTGTTTGTCCTGAGAACAGCACTGACTGGGTGTCACGGAGCTACCAAATCAGGCCTCGTCACCAAACATTTCATTGGCTTGAGCCATTTTAGATAAATATATTTGGGACGTGTGACCCACAAGTACAATCCCCATCTACAATCGCAGTAGAAAGTTAAATCTGCGGGGGGTTGAGCTTTACCCAAAACTGGCACAAAAGATTGGAAAATTATAAAGTGTAAAATTGTTAGGGGAAATCATGCTTCTGCAATATTTACGCTTGTTTAAAAATCATTCCACTCAAAACCAGCCTGTCCACAAAATGGCCACACCTCCCGTGGTTTATTCATAACATTGGGAGTTTCCAGTAATTGCGCTCATTTGCAAACCTTCAAGGAAGCTTTAAAAATCAAGCTGGCTCTTTTGGGCACGAGAACAATAATAGGTTAATTTGAAATGTGTTTGAACGTAAATATATTTTTAATTTGCTACCAAACTGACTGCTGTTGCATACACCTAGCAAAAGGGTGGCACGTTAGCACAGTGGTTAGCACTGCTACTTCAAAGCTCCAGGGTCCTGGGTTCATTTCCCAGCTTGGGTCACTGTCTGTGTGGAGTTTGCACATTCTCCTCGTGTCTGTGTGGGTTTCCTCCCACGGTCCAAAGATGTGTGGGTTAGGTTGATTGGCCATGCTAAGAAATTGCCCCTTAGTGTCCAGGGATTAGTGGGTATGCTATGGGGGTAGGGCTTGGGTGGGACTGTGTTTGGTGCAGACTCGATGGGCCGAAGGGCCTCTCCCTGCACTGTATGATTCTAATGAATTTTATATACAATTATAATATATATCAATATCTATTTACAATATATAGTAATATATATTTAATAACATATATGTATTTTTTCAGTTCAAAATTGGAGACACACATGTAGCAGTTTGACATTGACTAAAAATGATTTACTTTTGTGATCAATCCATTTTCAGTGTCATTATTACCTTAAATTGCCACTTCATAGAATCACAGAATCCCTACAGTACAGAAGGAGACCATTCGGCCCAACAAGCTTGCATCGACCACAGTCCCACTCAAGCCCTATCCCCATAATCCCAAGTATTTAACCTGCTAATCCCCCTGACACTAAGGGGCAATTTAGCACAGCCAATCAACCTGACCTGCACACCTTTGGACTGTGGGAGGAAACAGGAGCATCTGGGGGAAACCCCAGAAGCCACAGGGAGAACTTGCAGACTCCACATGTATTTTGAAACATATATATTTTTAAAATTCCCTTTTAAAAATGCTGACTGACTGTGCTGGATGTTCTTGGTTACTGGTCTGTTTTGTACATTGAATTTGAGTTGAAGCATGATGAAAAAAAAGTTCATAGAATCATAGAATTCATCGAATCCTTATGGTGCACAAAGAGGTCAATTGGCCTATTGAGTCTGTTCCGAAAACAATCCCACTCAGTACCTATCCCCGTCACCCACGTATTTACCCTGGTAAAGGCCAACAAGCATGGCCAACCCATCTAACCTACTCATCTTGGGACACCAAGGGGCAATTTAGCATGGCCAATCCCGCATATCTTTGGACTGTGGGAAGAAACCGGAGCACCTGGAGGAAACCCACGCAGACACGGGGAGAACATCCAGACAGGCACCTGAGGCCAGAACTGAATCTGGATCCTTTAAAATTACTGCAATCCTGGGCACAATTTGCATCAACACTGCTGCATATACCTAAAGAAGAAACTTTAAAAAAAATCTTAAAAAGATTATATGGCCCATCCCTTAATGTTATGCCATTTCATTTATTTTGTGACAACATAAGGCCAATACTTAATTTTAGGCTAACCTGAAAGCAAAATACTGCAGATGCTGGAAATTTGATATCATCCAACATTTCCTGTTTTTATTCAATTGTGGGCTATTTTTCATAAGCATTCTGTGTTTTCTAGCCTACTAGCTTGGTGGAAAATAACAGAAACGGCTCTTATAATTTAGCAGGTAAGCTTGGCATACGCTTAACTCTAACAGGGCATTTGACTAGCAGACAATGATTACTTTTGGCCGATTATTTCAGCCAACAGCCTATAATGAATTCTGCTCAAATATTACGGAACCTCACTAAAACTGAAAATGTATAACCAACCAAGAGGGAGAATTTGCACAGTGTGATTTGTGTCATTGTTAAACCAATAGAAAAAAGATTTATGCTTAGGTCAGGATAAATATTTATGTAAAGATTTCCTGGGTCAACTTATTAGCATATGCATTGGAGAGATGGTTGGCCTAACTCCCATATGGATGTAGGGGGCGGAGTGCAAGGAAATTGGAGTGAATCTTTATAGACAGCACAGCCTGCATACTTCTGCATCAGACAACAGAACAATCAGGCAAAGACAGTACAGTAGTTTGCTCACTTACTTGGCTCTCACAAAGCATATTGGAGGTCTCATCAATCACTTCACTGAATCATTGAATCGCTACAGTGCAGAAGGAGGTCATTCGGCCCATCGACCACAATCCTATCCAGGCCCTATTCCCACAACCCCATGTATTTACCCTGCTAATCCCCCTGACACTAGGGTAAATCCACCTAACCCACACATCTTTGGAATCATAGAATCACTACAGTGTACATGGAGGCCTATTCAGCCCATCGAATCTGTACCAACCACAATCCCACCCAGGATCTATCCCATAATCCCACATATTTACCACGCTAATTTCCCTGACACTAGGGTCAATTTAGCATGGCCAACCAATCTAACCTGCACATCCTTGGACTGTGGGAGGAAACGGGAGTGCTTGGAGGAAACCCACGCAGGCACAGGGAGAATGTGCGAACTCCACACAGACAGTGACCCGAGGCCGGAATTGAACCCGGGTCCCTGGCACTGTGAGGCAGCAGTGCTAACTACTATGCAAATTCATGTTACTTTTCGAGAATAAGCAGGATCTTCTGGAGCAAAAGTTCAAACAAAGTTACAGAGCATGGTGCTCGTGCACAGAAGGAGAATACAGTGTTTTCTGGCTCAGATTTTTAACCCTCCTGAGGAGGCAATGATTCCAAGGTGTCTGTGCTAGCAAGCCATGCAAGAATGTCACTCATGCCACCTGCAGGATATTGTCATCAACTACCAGCCAATGCCTTCCCAGGTTCAACAAGGGCAAATTATGGGTGGCATGGTAGCATAGTGGTTAGCACTGCTGCTTCACAGCTCCAGGGACCTGGGTTCGATTCCTGGCTTGGGTCACTGTCTGTGTGGAGTTTGCACATTCTCCTCGTGTCTGTTTCCTCTGGGTGCTCCGGTTTCCTCCCACAGTCCAAAGATGTGTGAGTTAGGTTGATTGGCCATGCTAAAAATTGCCCTTGGTGTCCTGAGATGTGTAGGTTAGAGGGATTAGTGGGTAAATACGTAGGGAAATGAGGGTAGGGCCTGGGTGGGATTGTGGTCAGTGCAGACTCGATGGGCTCTTTCTGTACTGTAGGGTTTCTATGGCGATGTGCCCAATTCTCCCTTTTGTCTTCCATGCCTACCTTGAGCAACAACGTATTCTTCACTCTCTTAAAGCAACTTGCGTACAATCAACCCATTACAATGGTTAAGTAGGACTTGAACTGATTGTTGGTGCAATGCTAAAACCCCTCCCTGCACTTTAACAATGGTTACATCCAAGCCTCTGTCTTCAGATCTCACTCTTCAACTGATTGCTTTGTTACCATGTGCTCAATCATAAGGAGACACACCATCAGAGGGGATAAAATATCAAACAGGTGACCCTGGAGGGAAAATGGGCTGGATGGAGGATGGAGGAATTTCTATTTTTTTTGAATGGGAGGTAAGATATTGCCAGCTAGCCAAACATTTATTGCCCACCTTCAGTTGTCCAGGACAGGTGTTGCGAAATAAATCTTCAGTTAAACATGTGGCTGAAAACCTCTGAGCTTGTCCGCGGCTGGGATTCTCCAGCAATGAATGAAATTTTGGCTGAGCGCCAAATGCTCATTCTCGCTGGCAGCGGGACATCACAGGTGAGATCGGACAATCTTGCCTGTGATCAATAAAACTAATTGTACTCATGCATTAGAATTCACGCCGGTGGGATTTTCCCATCCCGCTGCAGTGAACGGAGATTTGGTTGGATGCCAAATTCTGTGACGTTGCTGCAGTGGGGCCTTGGGGTGAACAGTTAGTTCACCATACAGTTTTTATGAAAGTGGATGTAATACAGATTTTGATCGATTTTAAGGGCATCTTGACAAATGCATGAATAGGGTGGGAATTGAGGGATATGGTCCCCGGAAGGATGGGGGTTTTAATTCAGTCGGGCAGCATGGTCAGTGCAGGCTTGGAGGGCTGAAGGGCCTGTTCCTGTGCTGTAATTTTCTTTGTTCTTTGTTGTCCTTTGATTATGGAAAATCAATGATATAAAACTGACAGCTAATTTTATCTTCCTATTGATTTATCCTTTCCATTGATTCCTGATTTGCTAATGTCCATGTTACACCACTGCCCAAAGTCAAAGTGATGGTGATTGACTCATGTTATTTGTTGCATTGGAACTTTGAAAGAATGAGGCTCTAAATATTTCTGAATCAAAGGATTCAGGATGTCCTGCAGGCCAAGCTGCTGTCCAGTGATTTAAGCTGGTGGCCATTGGATGGATCCTGTTCTGATTGGCGGTTGGTGACTAGTGGAGTGCCCCAGGGGTCGGTGCTGGGGCCTCAGCTATTTACCATTTATATAGATGATCTGGAGGAGGGAACCGAGTGTATGGTGTCGAAATTTGCTGATGACACCAAGATTGGTGGAACGGCAAATTGCGCGGAGGGTGTGGAGAGTCTACAGAAGGATCTAGATAGTCTGGGCGAATGGGCCAGGAACTGGCAAATGGAATTTAATGTTGGCAAGTGCGAGGTGGTCCCCTTTGGTAGGAATAATGGTAGGAAGGATTATTACTTATGTGGAGAAAAGCTGCAGCAGGTGACGGTGCAGAGGGACCTTGGGGTCCTTGTTCATGAGTCGCAAAAATCCAGCTTGCAGGTGCAGCAGGTGGTCAGGAAGGCGAATGGGATGCTGGCCTTCATAGCGAGGGGGATCGAATATAAAAGTAGGGAGGTCTTGCTGCGGCTATATAGGGCATTGGTGAGGCCGCAGCTGGAGTACTGTGTGCAGTTTTGGGCGCCGTACTTACGCAAGGATATTTTGGCCTTGGAGGGAGTGCAGAGGAGGTTTACTAGGCTGACGCCGGAGTTGAGGGGGTTGAGCTATGAGGAGAGGCTGAATAAACTAGGCTTGTACTCGTTAGAGTTTAGAAGAATGAGGGGAGATCTCATTGAGACGTATAAGATGATGAATGGGATGGATAGGATAGAGGTGGAGAGACTCTTCCTGCTCAGAAAGGACAGTAGAACTAGGGGGCACAGCCTCAAGATAAAGGGGGGGCGGTTTAGAACGGAGTTGAGGAAGAATTTCTTCACTCAAAGGGTGGTGAATCTCTGGAATTCTCTGCCCGTTGAAGTGGTGGAGGCTAACTCGCTAAATATTTTTAAGACGCGGGCTGATGGGTTTTTGATAAGAGAGGGGATTAAGGGTTATGGGGAGAGGGCGGGAATGTGGAACTGAGCCACGACAGATCAGCCATGATCTTATTGAATGGCGGGGCAGGCTCGAAGGGCCAGATGGCCTACTCCTGCTCCTATTTCTTATGTTCTTATGTTCTTATGAATTCTGAGTACCAGGACTCATGAGCTACACAAGTGAGACTTTTCATTTCAAGATCAGCAACAGCAGCAGACTAACCAGTGAGTTAAAGAGGTTGTCAAGCTGCACTTACTATATCTAGATCAAAGCAACCATGTCATCACAGCTTGATTGAAGATCTTGCTTTTAAACATCAAGGAGCACTCATCACTTTCTGGCCTTGGACAAACTGCTTCTTTGATATTCTAGGTTTTGGCTAAGAATGTTGAAGGAACAATTCTTAAAAACAGTACCTCATTTTTAAAAGAACTCTTTCATGGATATATGCCAGCATTTGTTGCCCATCCCTAATTACCCTTGAACTTGATGTGGAGATGCCGGCGTTGGACTTGGGTAGGCATAGTAAGGGGTCTCACAACACCAGGTTAAAGTTTATTTGGTAGTACAAGCTTTCGGAGCTCTGCCCCTTCATCTGACCCCTTCATCTGCACTCACCTGATGAAGGGGCAGCGCTCCAAAAGCTTGTGATTCCAGATAAACCTATTGGACTTTAACCTGGTGTCCTGAGACTTCTTGCTGTGCCTACCCCAGAACTGGGTAGCTTAGTCAATCATTTTGGAGGGCACTTAAGAGTCAACAACATCACCACATTTGGTGCCACATATGTAGGCCAGACAGGGTAAAGATGGCAGATTTCCTTCTCTGTGAGACCACATTACCCTTTTTTTTAAAACAACAATCACTGTTAGTTTCTTAGTCCCTTTACTGCGGCTACCTTTCAATTCCAGCTTTTTAAAAAAAAATTAATTGAAATTAAATTCCGGTAGCTGCCCTGATGGGATTTACACCCCTGTACCCAGAGCATTAACCTGAGTCTCTGGAATGCTGGTACAAAGACATAGGGTGGGATCTTCTGGCCTCGCTCACTCCAAAACCAGAAAATCCCTCCAGAGGTCAACACAACTTTCCATGGTCCCCTCCCGTCTTGCCCGCTCCGATTCCCATGGTTCCCATGGGATGGTTAAATCCCAGCCGTTGTCCAGAATTCTCTGGTCTTGTACGCCTCATTCCTGCTGCCTCTTGAGAATGGAGAATCTGGCGCTCAGCCAAACCTCTGTTCACCGCAGCGGGACTGGAGAATGCCAGGCGCGGGCGAGATCAGAGGATTATGGATATTGCCATAGCACTGCCTCTCCGCTTTATTCCAACTATTAGGCTATAAGATTAAAGGAACAGCTCTTAAAAACAGCGGCTTATGCCCTACCATGAATTACATGTTGTCAGATCAATAATAAGACCTGTTCAATGATAGTCCAGGAGAAAACACTTCTCATATAATAATGTTCTGTGGGCATTTTGATATTCAAGCTGTCATGTTGTCCATGTAATAGCAGTTTTGTTGAGTTCTATGGTAATATAAATTCCAGTAATATCTCATTGAGTAGAGGAAGAAAAGATATAGTTTTTTTCTAATTGCTGTGTTTTTGGATTGATATCACCATTGCCATGTGGATTGGATATAAAATCCTTTAAATATATACGCTTGGCTTTGTCTTTGACATTGGGTATGACAGATTGCTGGAACTGGCATTTCCTTGCCATAGGTAATCATCTAATACACTGTAATGTAATTAATGAATGACCCCTAGCACCTTCAGAGCTTTGTCTTTCTTGTCATCTTACCCCTCCTGTGAAAATGAATGGGTTTTCTGGCCAAAAACATCTTGGAAGAGTAGAGTTATCAGCCAAGATAGGAAGTAAGCATTTATGAGCAATTTTTTTTTAACTTTGTGTGACTGGAAGCTTTCTTTTACTCAATAAAAACCTCAGTCTGAATGTTTGTTATGCCACATCATTGGACCATAAAGTGGTGGTTGTTTTTACTTTTATTGTTGGCATTTGCTTTCTCAGACATATTGGCCATTGTGAGTTCATTGGGTTCCTGCCACAACTCTCTAGAGTTGAGGCTATTGGAGAAAGATTGGAATTTGGTCTGGGCATTCCTTGGAATCTCCACCAGCCTCCTTATGATGCCAGTGAAACCAGAAGGGGCAGAGTCAAGAGGGTGGTCTTTCCCTACTGAGAGCTTCTATTTCCCCAGCTCAGTGAGGGGGTACACTGAAGACAGAGTTGGTGTGTCATTGTCTGTTATAAGGCTGGAGATAGCAGGTGGAGGTTGAAAACAAAGTGGTCTCTTTAAACGAGGAAACAAGGAATACTTGAGGTCTCAATGAGCAAGATTATATTTTCCATTGCTTAAGGTAGGCACGGTGGCACAGTGGTTAGCACTGCTGGCTCATAGTGCCAGGGACCCAGGTTCAATTATGATCTTGGGTCACTGTCTGTGTGGAGCTTGCACATTCTCCGTGTGTCTGCGTGGGTTTCCTCCGGGTGCTCCGATTTCTTCCCACAGTCCAAAGATGTGCGGGTTAGGTTGATTGGCCATATTAAATTAACACTAGTATCAGGGGGATTAGCAGGGTAAGTATGAGGGATTACGGGAACGGGGTCTGGGTGGGATTGTGGTTGGTGCACACTCAATGGGCCAAATGGCCTACTTCTGCACTGTAGGTTCTATGATTCCATGGTTCTAGGCTGACCTCAAAGGTGCCTTCACAATAGTTGGGCTCCATGCAGTTGAGATCCTCTCTCATTAGCACTGTGGATAACATAGGAGGTGATTGAAACTGATCTTGTCCTCACTCATCTGCATCCACCCATTTGCAGCAGCACAACTAACTGCAAACACTTAACTGAACACAGATATATCATTAAGCTTGGAGGTTCTGATTTGTACGGCTGAGTGCTACACAACATGGTGCATTTAGGAACAGGAGGAGGCCATCTAATCCTTGACCCAATCCTGCTATTGGCGTAGATCATGGCTCACCCACCTCTTAATTCCACCCTTTGTTCTGTATCCCGGAATACCCTTGATTAACAAAAGTAAAATCTAGCAACTTCAATTTTGAAGTTTTCAATTGAATTAGCCTCTTCAGTTTTTTGGAGAGAGTTCTATATTTTCATTAGCCTTTGTGTGAATAATTACTTGCTGACATCGCCCTTGAGCAGACTAGCTCGAGCTTTAAGAGACATGCTGATGGAGGAAATAATTTCCCTCTAACTACCCTATCAAATTACTTAATTATCTTCAACACCTCAATTAGATCACTCTTTCATTTTTAAGTTTTCAAGCAGTGCACCTTAATGACTATCGGCCAGTGGCTCTGACATCCATCATTATAAAGTACTTCAAAAGGCTAGTCATGGCATGAATCAATTCCAGCCTCCCAGCCTACCTGGATCCACTACAGTTTGCCTACTACTGCAACAGATCCACAGCAGATGCCATTTCCCTAGCTCTGCACTCAACCCTGGAAAACCTAGATAATAAGGACACCTATGTCAGTCTCCTATTTATTGGCTACAGCTCAGCTTTCAACATCATTATCCCACAAAACTCATCTCCAGACTCCGTGGCCTGGGCCTTGGCACCTCCCTCTGCGACTGGATCCTGAATTTCCTAACTCATAGACTGTAATCAGTAAGGTTAGGCAACACCACCTCCTCCACGACCATCCTCAACACCAGTGCCCCACAAGGCTGTGTTCTCAGCCCCCTACTATACTCCTTATACACCTATGACTGTGGCCAAATTCCCCTCCAATTTGATTTTCAAGTTTGCTGACGACACCACCATCTTGGGTTGGATCTCAAACAATGAGAAGACAGAGTACAGGAATGAGATAGAGAATCTAATGAATTGGTATGGCAACAATAATCTCTCCCTCAATGTCAACAAAATGAATGAGATTGTCATCAACTTCAGGAAGTGTAAAGGAGAACATGCCTCTGTCTACATCAATGGGGATGATGTAGAAAGGGTCGAGAGCTTCAAGTTTTTAGGTGTCCAGTTAACCACAGCCTGTCCTGGTCCACCCATGCTGACACTATAGTTAAGAAAACCCAGCAACACCTCTAATTTCTCAGAAGACTAAGGAAATTCGGCATGTCAGCTATGTTTCTCACTAGCTTTAAAGATGCACCATAGAAAGCATTCTTTCTGGTTGTACCACAGCTTAGTATGGCTCCTGTTCTGTCCAAGACTGCAAGGAACTACAAAAGGTGATGAATGTAGCCTAATCCATTACGCAAACTATCCATTGACTCTGCCTACACTTCCCGCTGCCTTGGCGAAGCAGTCCAGCATAATTAAGGACCCTATGCACTATGGACATTCTCTCTTCCACCTTCTTCCATTGGGAAAAAGATACGAAAGTCTGAGGTCATGTACCAACCGACTCAAGAACAGCTTCTCTCCTTTTACTATCAGGCTTTTGAATGGACCTACCTTGCATTAAGTTGATTTTTTTTTACCCTAGCTATGACTATAACACTACATTGTGTGCTCTCTCCTTCCTTTTTTATGAACGGCTTTGCCTGTATAGTGTGCAAGAATCAATATTTTTCACTGTATGTTAATACATGTGACAATAATAAATCAAATAAATCCAAATCCAAAAGTTCAGTCAAATACTGTCCTTCAACTGAGATATCCAATCATTAAGTGAGCGCAGTGAGATTGATATTGAAGGATCCTAAATAGATAAATTTGAAACATTATTGGTCTGTTATCTAAGGTTCAGTTGGAAGAATGAAGTTATCATTGGCAGTAAGTTATAACCTGGTTGCTCAGAAAATTACATGCTTGTCCCTTGCTCTCAAATGTTCAGTATTTACCTCATAAATTCCTTAATATCACAACATTCAAAGTATTCTTCAATTCATCATGCGTTGTTATTGTGATTTCAGGTTTCTGCATTTATTGAAGGACATGTTGTGTAAAATGTATTATTTTAAGAGTATGAATGATTAAAAATGATCACTTCTAAGTAATGAAACACGTAATTAAATTTGGATTGATTTGTGTCATTTCAAAAATAAATTAAAAATGTTTCAGTTGATGAAACAGCTCAAACTGAATGTTAAGCCATGCTTTCCAATGCAGACGTCATTTAGTGGCTCAGGAACATAATTGATTTTTCACACAAGAGTTCGCTTCCTTCTGTAGTTGTTTATGGTGAGAATTTTGTGTTAAAAGGTCTTCGGTCAGCACAGCTCCTGACAACAGTTATTAACTGTAGACATTCTCTCAGTGTTCCAGTAACTCTACAAAAATTGCCAGCGATTGTCCAATTACTTCATGTCTGGCGATGTCTCCAGAATAGGATTCGCAAGGTACAGATTCTGAGCACACAGAATGCTGACAGTTCACACAGTGTGAGCTAAATCCAGGCTTTCGTCAAAATCCATTCCTTCCCATCCTGACCTGCCTTTTGCGAGTGGTTGTACAGTAGGTGGAGGAGGGGGGAACATAGGGATTCGGAACAGAAGTAGGCAAATTCAACCCTTCGAGCCTGTTCCGCCATTCAATCAGTTCATGGCTGATCTCTCCCTGGTCTCAATTCCATTTCCCCACCTGCTCTCCTTATCTCTTGGTCCCATTTTCTTCAATCGTTCTTGAATCCATCTAATAATTCAGAGTCTGCGTTAGGGGACAGTGAGCGCCACAGTTCTGCCACCCTCTGCGAGATATAGTTCCCAACCTATACCTGTGGTGTCTTGGTTTGGATTGTCCCATGGGGAGGGGAGCGGTGGGTAGGAAGGGAGGAGGCAGTGGTGGGGACACTAAACCTTTCAGCTTTCATGTGGATGAGTGAGCTGGCAATGCCATTTCCTGCCCCACCCCTCCCCTCAACCACCAAACCTCCCTAGCCTTACCAATAACATGGCAAGAGACACGAAAGCACTCATTGATCAGGCTTCACTTCACTTGAGTAGACAAGGCAGGCTGCGAGTTGTGGTCAGAGTGCTCTCTTGGGGCTGGGGGTGGGGGGGGGGGGGTGGTGATGGGCTGAATCTGGTGGAGTTGCTGCCAATGAAAGGCAGCTTGCACTTTTGAGGGAGGTGCATTTCATTCATGGCGATACTTCAAACCCTGTTGGGAAGATGACTGCAGGCTTCCGGTTGTTAACTGGAGCGATGGAGCTGCTTGTGGAGCTAGTAAACAGCAGGACGCAGATCTTCCCCTCTATACCCAGAAACCGATAGCAACCTTGGCAACATTGGCCTTGTCAATATTCCTGCAGCAAAGAATAATAACATGAAGGTAATGATCCTCTTCACATCTCTACCAATATCTTCACAACCCTGCACCAAAATACTTCCCCAGGAATGGAAATCAGTTATCAATGGGTGCATTCTTCAATGGAGATTGGAACTAATCCCAGTTGAGTCAACAAGCTGGTTTCAATTGTGACCAGTTAGCCTGGTTAAATTTACTGGCCATGGGTGATCAACTCTAGTGAAAAAAGGAACACTTTGATCATTGTTGGGCTCTATGCAGTTGAGATTCCCTCCCATTATGTGGGTAAGTGGATAATATAGGATTCGATTGAATGTGATCTTGTCTTCACCTCATCCGCACCCACCCATTTGTAGCACCACAACTAACTGCAAACACTTAACTGAACACAGACCAAAGATTAAGCTTGGAGTTTCTGATTTGTATGGCTGAGTGCCATACAATGTGGCACATTTAGGGTGGAGATGCCAGCGTTGGGCTGGCGCAAGCACAGTAAGAAGGCTGACAACACCAGGTTTAAGTCCAACCAATTTATTTGACAGTAAACTCACAAACTTTCAGGGTTTGCCCCTTTGTCACGTGAATGGAGACTCTCCATTCACCTGACGAAGGGGCAAACCCCGTAAGCTTGTGAGTGTACTATCAAATAAATTGGTTGGACTTAAACCTGGTGTTGTCAGACTTCTTACCGCACATTTAGGAACAGGAGGAGGCCATCAAATCCTTGATTCAATCCTGCTATTAGCATAGATAATGGCTCACCCATCTTTTAGTTCCATCCTTAGGGGGTGACTGTGAGAGTAGGGAGCCAGGGTTTGGGAAGTGTCAGAGGAGGATGTTGAGAGGAGTGGAGTTCCTTGTAATTGAGAGCAAGGTCAGGGGTTACAACACATCTTATTGAATCTGCCTCAGTCATAGTACCACGTAACTCACTTGAACTCACCCTAGAAACTCCCAGCATCAGTCTCCATAGGCTGTCCTAGAAAAAATGGGCAAAAGTCACCTGATGGCTTTTATAGAAGTCAATTGTTGTTGAATTTGTTTGAGAATCAGCTTAATAACAATGATCTTTCTCCACTATGGTTAATGGATCCCTCATTCAGCCAATGTTCAGTCTGCAGCGTACTCGCCTGAGTCACTGGGTATTGGACTCAAGTTTGATTCCAGGGCTTGAGCACAAAGATAAAGGCTGACACTTCAACGATGGTGTGCTGCACAGTTGAAGGTGCTGTCCTTCAGATGAAGACTTAAACCAAGGCCCCACATGCATGCTCGAGTAGATGTAAAAGGTCTGAAGAAGAGCAGGGGGATTATTCCCAGTATTAATCAATATTCATCCCTCAATCATGCAGGTAGATTATGCGATCATTGTCTCATCGCTGTTTGCGGAAGTTTGCTGTGTGCAAATTGGCTTCCACATTTCCTATAACACAACAAACTACATTTCAAAGGTATTTACTTGTCTGTTAAGTGCTTTTGGATGTTCGGTGGTCATGAAAAGCACAATATAAATGAGAACCTTTCTTTTCTGTTATCTGACACCAGCTCCCAAAGTTACACTGCTAATTATTCATAACTGACACCATGAATGTCCCTTATTATTTCGCAGAAGATTACACATATAATATTTAGCATAGAGGACAATCTGTTCTTTTCTCTCATGGCGCCCCAAATTTATCTTGTTTGTGAAGAAAGCCTGTTGTTACAAGAAATGGGAAGCAGAGCCTTTAACCAAGCTATTCCAGCCCATCTACAAATCTGGCATCGACCTGGCCAACTGGAAAATTGTCCAGATATAACCAATATAGAAAGAAAAACAGAACTAATCTAATCCAACCACTTACTGTTGCATCAGTCTGCTCTCACTCATCAGCAAAGTGATGGAAAGTGTCACTGTTAGTGTTATCAAGTGTCACTCACTCACCAATTATCTGTTTGCCACTGCTCATTATGGGTTCCGCCAGGACCATTCAACTCCAGACCTCCTCACAGTCTTGGTGGGAAACAGAGGTGAATTCCAGAGGTGAACTGGGGGTCACTGCCTTTGACACTAAGGCAGCTTTTGATCCATTGAAGGACCCAGGAACCCAAGTAAATCTGAATGGGAATCAGCAGGAAAGCTCTTGCCTGTTAGGAGGCAAATCCATCCCAAAATAAGATGGTTGGGTGTCAATCATCTCAGCTCCAGGACATCATTGAAGGAGTTCTGCAGGGTGGTGCCATAGGCCCTAACCATCTTCAGTAGCTTCATCAGCGACCTTCCCTCTGTCATAAAATCAGAAATGTTCAATTCCGTTCTCAATTCCTTGGGTAACGATACAGTCCAGGCTTACATTCAGCAAAGTCTGGAGAATGTTTAAGCTTGGGTTGATAAATGGTAAATAACAAATGGTACATTCAAAGATGTAGGAGTTAGATGGATTGCCCATGATAAATTGTCCATTAGCGTCAGGGGGATTAGCAGGGTAAATATATGGGGTTATGGAGATTAGGCCTGGGTGGGATCATTGGGCCTGGGTTGGTTTGTTGTTGGTGCAGGCTCCAAGGACTAAATGGCCTCCTACTGCACTATAGGGATTCTATGATTCTATAACATGTACACTGCACAATTGTCAGGCAATGACCATCCCCAAGAAGAATGATTCTAATCACCTCCCCTTGACATTCAATGGCATTGTCTTGGTGGAGGGACAGGGGGTTACCAACGCTCAGAAACTAATCTGCAGCAGCCACTTAAATACTGTGGCTACAGGAGCTTCTGCGAGAATGGTTATTCTTTGGAGAGCGGATCAACCTCTGATATTCCAAAGCCTTCCCATCACCAAGGATCTAGATTTTTGTGAAGATGGAAAAGGATCCCTGGCTTTGCAGGAGATCCAATTCCGGAATTCCTGCTCCCAAACCTGGCACCCTCATTTTTTTCTTCCAGGAATTGAGGGAAGGTCACTTGAGAGCGAGGCTTTCGATTTGTAGCATTGGTGTACAGCAGGATGGGTCGCCCACTCCACACACCCGTTCCGGCTGTCCACTCTGTTTGGCTTCAACCTGTAGTCAGCGTTTCAGTTCGCCAAGCGACTCTGGATGTGTAACCCTTAGCATGAGCCAGGGAAAAGCCTCATTCTGCAGTTGGCCTTAGCTAAGTAAACAGTTCCTTTGGCTTATTACCGAACTCATTTAATGACGTGTAAAAAATGTAATGACGTGTTTTGCAATAGAACAGCAACAGCAACCATACTTCTCCTTTCAAAACAGCTGCTCACTTTTATAAACATTACAGAGTGTGCTGTGGGAGGCAGTGCATTTATTTTATAGGGAACTTTCTTTGTACTTGAGTGTGTGTGTGTGTGTGCGCACATGGCCAAGGATGATGCCATGATGTGTTTTGGAAGCGGTAAAGCCCAACTATTACTGTTCAAAAATAGATTTGGACTGTTGCAATGAATAAATAGGGTTCTCTCAGCACTGGATATTTTACAGATTTTAATAATTTCATTTTCATAGAATTATAGAATCCCTACAGTGCAGAAGGAGGCCATTTGGCCCATTGAGCCTGCACCAATCACTCCAGGCCCTATTCCTGCAACCCTACGTATTTATACTATTCATCCCCCGATACTAAGGGGCAATTTAGCACGGTCAATGCACCTAACCTATATATTTTTGGACATGAAAGGCCCTACTTTACCATTTTGATTCGAAGCGCTAGGCAGACATGAATCTGGGAGTGATTCAGATCTGGCCTGTTGGCATCCCGGATTCCTCTCCCTCCCTTGCACTTTGGTCGCCGCACTTACGCAAGGATATTTTGGCCTTGGAGGGAGTGCAGAGGAGGTTTACTAGGCTGATGCCGGAGTTGAGGGGGTTGAGCTATGAGGAGAGGCTGAATAAACTAGGCTTATACTCGTTAGAGTTTAGAAGAATGAGGGGAGATCTCATTGAGACGTATAAGATGATGAATGGGATGGATAGGATAGAGGTGGAGAGACTCTTTCTGCTCAGAAAGGACAGTAGGACTAGGGGGCACAGCCTCAAGATAAAGGGGGGGGCGGTTTAGAACGGAGTTGAGGAGGAACTTCTTCACTCAAAGGGTGGTGAATCTCTGGAATTCTCTGCCCGTTGAAGTGGTGGAGGCTGCCTCGCTAAATATTTTTAAGACGCGGGTTGATGGGTTTTTGATAGGCAAGGGGATTAAGGGTTATGGGGAGAGGGCGGGAATGTGGAACTGAGCCACGACAGATCAGCCATGATCTTATTGAATGGCGGGGCAGGCTCGAAGGGCTGGATGGCCTACTCCTGCTCCTATTTCTTATGTTCTTATGTTCTAACCTTGTGTCCTGTGTGGCAGGGACAGAACTGGATGCCCCGGGGCCTTCTAGACCCTGGCCCAGACTGCAGCTCTCACCTATCCTGGTCAAGACAGCTCGGATGAGTCCTCGGAGGATATGGGTGAAGGGACATCTGAAGGTGGCACAGTTTTGGCGTCAGCTTCCACCTCACAACTCGCCATCCCAGATATTGATATGTTGGTGAGTCCAGTTAGTGGTGAGTCTTCTGGGTCACTCTCTGGTGCGCACGACACACCTGCTGATGTAAATCGGGTGGAGGAGGGAACATCTGAGGCCCCTGGAATGCGGGGGCCTGCCGGAGACGAGGACTCACCTGATCCCAGGCTACATGCTGGGCCTCTGAGATCACGTCTCCCTCAGCTGCTGGAGATGCAGCAACAGAGTCAGGGAATGCAGGAGGGGCTGACGGCCACACTGGACCAACAGCGAGGCTGCTGGAAGGAGTCCCAAAGCTTTTAGGTGGACCAACTGTTGCCTGTCTTGTATGCACCCCAGGCCAACACTGCAAGGGTGGCGACTGAAGGGGAAAGCCTAGGGCAGGGGATCCTCACCATGAGAGGCAGGCTACAAGCGATGGCCAAGTCACAGCAGGTTACAGCTGAGGGGCTGAACAGGCTTCTCAAAATTCTGTGGCCCATGGCTGAGAGGCTCGAGAGCTTGCAGGAGACCCAGTGAGACAGCGCTGAGACACAGCGGGCTATGGCAGCAGTCCTTGAGAACGTGGCCCAGTTTCCAGGGTCATGGCTGCGGGCTTACAGAGTGTGGCCCAGTCTCAGAGGGCACTTGCTGCGACCATTGAGAGGTGGCCCCCGACTCAAGTGGCCATGGGCCATGTTCACCACGGATAGGACACAGGTGGTCCTCCAGGACTGGCAGTGCCAGGTGATGCCGGAGCTTCTGGTGCTCACTGCAGAAGCACCACCGTCCCATGGTGTGACCCAGGGGCCCACAGGAACCCAAAGGGAGGAGGAAGGGCTTGAGCCCATGCCGGTACCTTCCAGCCAGGAGACTGAAGCTGTGGCTACGTCTTCTGACTCCCCCCTTCTTGACACCAGTGCATCTCAATGGGATGAAGAGGGTGTCATGGAAACATCCCAGACACCTGGAAGCAGGCCAAGGCCCTCAAGATCCAGGGCCTCCACATGAATCACAGGTCATGGGACATGGTAGGCAGCTGGCCCCCTCCGATATACATTCTGGGGAGTCACTGAGGTGTAGTGATAGGCCATGTAAGGTCAGGAAGTTGTAGTTGTACTGAGATGGCGTGGGTGAAGGGGGGCACTATTTAGAAAGATATTTAAGCACCTTAATGTTTTCTGTTAGAACATTTTATTTGAACACTTTTATTGCAATTAATTGTTTTTTTCACCACCCATCTGTGACTAATTTGTCTCAAGTTTGTCTCAGTTAGGAGCCCTGTTCCATTGATGATCGCTGGAGGGGTGCTTCATGTTGATGTCAGTTGGGGAGGCCCCTCAGTGCTGTGTCACTGAGAAAAGGAAGGCATTGGTTCCCCAGAACCCAAGGCCCCTCACCTCACCCACCGCAGGGCTCTGTATGGGGGTTTCAAACCCCTTTTATCCTTACACCCCTTTCAGATGTGGGCCCAGGTGGCAGCGTGCGTGTGAATCTCAGGTAGGAGTCAGACTAGTTTGCACCATCATAATGGTGCTTAACAAGTCATCGTCACCTTCCTGCCTGCCAAAACACTCACTAACAGAGTACCCAGACCCACCACTCTGGTGAGACTATGTTGCAGGATATAGAAGGAATTTTGGGAGGTGCGGGAGGGGTGGTGGGATGGAACCAGCAGACACAAACCCCTAACGAGAGAACTGCCTGGTGATCAGAGCCTCCCTTACTGCCCTCTCATGCTTCATTTGAGCTGCCAACCCTCGAGTGCCTGGTTGGTATTCCTCGGCATGTTCTTCCGCATCTTCCTCCTCCTCCTCCTCCTGCTGGTCATCCTCCCCAGTGACACCCGGCTGCTCATCCTCCATGTTCTCCTCCTCCTCCAATAGGACACCTCTCTGCAAAGCCAGATTGTGCAAGGCACAGCACACGACCACTATGTGGGAAGAGATCACTGGCCTGTATTGGAGGGTCCCGCCGTATCGGTCCAGGCACCAGAATTGCATTTTGAGGAGCCCAATGCACCTCTCCACTATCATGCAGGTGGCTACATGGGCCTCATTGTAGCGGGTCTCGGCCTCAGTCACAGGCCTCTGCTCAAGCATCATCATCCGTGTCTGAAGCAGGTAACCCGTATCACCCAGGAGCACTCCTGCAGCCTGGGCTCCTCCTCAGATACCTCCGGGATGTTCAAGCTCCTGACGATGAAACTGTCGTGCACGTTACCTGGATGTCTTGTGCAAACGTACATGATGTTCATGTTATGGTCGCACATGAGTTGAACATTTAGGGAGTGGAACCCCTTTCTGTTGATGAATCTCCATGGGTTCTGTAGGAGAGGCCTTGAGGGCAACGTGTGTACAGTTTATGGCCCCCTGTATGTTAGGCATTCCAGCAATGGCTGTGAACCCTGCAGCCCGGGCTTCCTGATGGGCCCGGTCCAGATTAAATTCGATGTACTGCCCAGCCCGGGCATACAGGGCTTCAGTGACCTGCTTGGCACAGGTGTGCACAGCTGACTGGGAGATGCCACAGACATCTCCGCTGCAGGCCTGGAAGGAACCAGTCACATAAATGTTCAGAGCAGCTGTTAATTTGACAGCCACCAAGAGCCACCAATAGCCCTCCCACTATCGAAACTGATCGAAACTTGGCGCAACTTGATGGTAAAATCAGGCCCTAAAGGGCAAATTAGCATAGCTAATCCACATAACCTACACATCTTTGGACACTAAGAAGCAATTTAGCATTGCCAATCCAGCTAACATGAACATCTTTGGTCTGTGGAAGGAAACCTGAGCACCCAGAGGAAACCCACGCAGACATGGGGAGAATGTGCAAGCTCCACACAGACAGTGACACGAGGCCGGAATTGAACCTGGGTCCCTGGCATGTAGCAGTGCTAACCACTGTGCCACTGTTCTGTCCCAAGTTCTTAAGTGTAAACAAGTGAAGTTATAGGGCTGATTTTAAGCGTGACCTTGGGGAAGCTAGGGGAACAAGAAGTTAAGATCAGCTAGGGAATCCTGGTCACTTCCTGTCAACTTTAACCTGAGTTTTTGAGCAGGCGAGAAGGACGCCCATTGGCTATTGGTGGGGTCCTTCTCTAAATATATAGATTGGACTTTGATGATGTCAACACTTTTTTCCCAAAGATAGGGGAGTAAAACTAGAGGGCATAGGTTTAGGGTGAGAGGGGAGGGATACAGAAGTGTCCAGAGGGGCAATTATTTCACACAGAGAGTGAGTGTCTGGAATGAGCTGCCGGATGCAGTAGTAGAGGCAGGTACAAATTTATCTCTTAAAAAGCATTTAGACAGCTTCATGGGTAAGATGGGTACAGAGGGATATAAGCAATTGGGATTAGATTGGTGATAAAAACCGGGCAGCACGGACAAGTTGGGCCAAAGGGCTTGTTTCCATGCTGTAAACATCTATGACTCTATGTCATTGGAATGCGACTGCTATTTGAACCGTTGCCCTGAGTAGACTTTCCTGTCAGGTTAATCTAGCAGAAAGCAAAGCAGGGGCCACAAGAAGACAAAGAGGTATTTTTCTGACTTCCCTTGTGGAGCCGGGAGATAAATTTTAGGCCCAGAGAAGCATCAGTGGAGAAAGAATAGAGCCAACATTTCGAGTCAGGAATACCCTTTGTCAGAGCTGTCAGAGAGCGAGAGGGCGACACGGTGGCACAATGGTTAGCACTGCTGCTTCACAGCGCCAGGGCCCTGGGTTCGATTCCTGGCTTGGGTCACTGTCTGTGTGGAGTTTTGATGTGGGTATGCCGGCGTTGGACTGGCGTAAACACAGTAAAAAGTCTGACAACACCAGGTTTTAGTCCAACCTATTTATTTGATAATATACTCACAAGCTTTCGAGGGGACTGCCAGTTCTGGCCAGAACTCTCCATTCACCTGACGAAGAGGCAGTCCCCTCGAAAGCTTGTGAGTATATTATCAAATAAATAGGTTGGACTAAAACCTGGTGTTGTCAGACTTTTTACTGTGTGGAGTTTGCACATTGTCTGTGTGGGTGCCCTCTGGGTGCTCCAGTTTCCCTCCACATTCTGAAAGACGTCCTGGTTAGGTGCATTGACCCGAACAGGTGCTGGACTGTGGTGACTAGGGGAATTTCACAGTAACTTCATTGCACTGTTAATGGAAGCATTACCTACGACTAAAAAATAAACTTAAAAAAAAAGAGCTGTATTTCTTCAGGGGAGGCATTCCTGAAAGAGAAGTGAAAGTGAATCAAATATTAACAAAAAGGCAAAATACTGCGGATGTTGGAATTTGAAACAAAAACAGGAATGCCTTCCCTGAAGAAGCGCTGTTCCTCTCTCCATTAACTCTGTTCTCTCTCCAAAGATGCTGTCAGACCTCTTGAGTTTTTCCAGCATTTTCTGGTTTTGTTTCAGATTCCAGCATCTGCAGTATTTTACCTTTATCTTATATAAAACGTAGGTCCCTCTTCCCAATAAAGGTGCCCCCGATAGGGTATATAAAACAACATCCTATACCACTGAACAATGATTAAGTTATACTGATACCTGAGGGTTGATTTGGTATACTTGTTGCCACTTGTGTGTACAGCCCATGGAACTGGGTTTTGTAATTCTTAGCGCACCATCACTGGAACTTCTAATTCAAGACACTGGCCGGAATTTTACCGGCACCCCCGACCCGGAATCGGGACAGTCAGGGCTCACAGGACAGAATTCTCTGTTGATCTCGGGCAGGATTTTACAAACATTGCCCGAGCATGGTCGTAAAATCCTGGCCATTGTTTTTGACTTCTGAACAACGACTCACATTTGCTTGCCTCATCAGCCTTTTCAAGATGAAATAACTGAATGGAAAATGATCCAACTGTTGTTTTGCAGGAGAGCTAGCAATCCCGCCTTTTTAATCGGGAGGTTGTGTGTGCAGGTCCCATTCCAGAGGATAAGAGCAAATAATTTACGCTGTTCCTGCCATGTAACACTGAGGTAATGCTACACTGTTAGAACATACAACATAGAACATTTCAGTGCAGTACAGGCCCTTTGGCCCTCGATGTTGCGTCAACCTGTGAAAGCAATCTAAAGCCCATCTAATCTACACTGTTCCAATATCATCCATATGTTTATCCAATGACCATTTAAATGCCCTTAATGTTGGTGAGTCCACTACTGTTGCAGGCAGAGCATTCCATGCCCTTAATACTCTCTGAGTAAAGAACCTACCTCTGTCCTATATCTATCACCTCTCAATTTAAAGCTATGTCCCCTCGTGCTAGCCATCTCCATCAGAGGAAAAAGGCTCTCACTGTCCACCCCTATCTAATCCTCTGATCATCTTGTATGCCTCTATTAAGTCACCTCTTAACCTTCTTCTCTCTAATGAAAACAGCCTCAAGTCCCTCAGCCTTTTTTCATAAGACCTTCCCACCACACCAGGCAACACCTTGGTAAATCTCCTCTGCACCCTTTCAATGGTTCCACATCTTCCTATAATGAGACGATCAGAATTGTGTGCAATACTCCAAGTGCGACAGCACCAGAGTTTTGTACAGCTGCAACATGACCTCATGGCTCCAAAACTCAATCCCTCTACCAATAAAAGCTAACACATTGTATGCCTTCTTAACAACCCTATCAGTTGGGTCCAACTTTCAGGGATCTATGCAGGGGTGAATGTGACAGATGTAGACAATCCCATAGTACTACTTGAAAAGAGGAGAGGCATTTTCTTGGTCAGCTATCCCTCAAACAAAAACAATGGAATTTGTATCTATTGCTGCTTATGTAAGCTTGCGGGCGGCACAATGGCACAATGGTTAGCACTGCTCTCTCACAGTGCCATAGAACCGGGTTTGATTCCTGGCTTGGGTCACTGTGTGTGTGGAGTCTGCACATTCTCCCCGTGTCTGTGTGGGTTTCCTCCGGGTGCTATGGTTTTCTCCCACATCCGAAAGACGTACTGGTTAAGTGCATTGGCCATGCTAAATTCTCTCTCAGTATACCTGAACAGGCGCCAGAGTATGGCCACTAGGGGATTTTCACAGTAACTTTATTGCAATGTTAATGTAAGCCTATTTGTGACACCAATAAATAAACTTTAAACTTTTGCTGTGTGCAAATTGGGTATCACATTTCCTACATGATAAACCCAAGGGCACCTCAAAAGTATTTATTTAGTTTTAAAGGTCTTTAGAACGTCATGAGATTATGAATGGCACCTTACAAGTACAAATTAATTATTTTTTTCTGTATAGTTGTTGCTGTGAGATTGGTAAGCGATTCCTTCCAAAACGTGACCACTTATAGCCAGGTTGCCATACTGGTGAAAGGAATTCCATTGAAAAGAACCTCTTAAATGGTTCGCTTAAAACTATTCTTGTCCCAGTTCAGGCATATCGAGAAAAATATCTCCTGTCTCCATTCCAATTGTCCATACGTTTGACAAAACACTAAGATTTGCTTAACCCTTCTGAACGACAAATCACATATGTTTTTTGTGAAGCATATTAGAATCCCCACAGTGCAGAAGGAGGCCATTCAGCCCATCACTGTACCAACACCCAAGCCCTATCCCTGTAACCCCACGCATTTACGTTTCAAATCTCTCTCACACAAAGGGGCAATTTAGCATGGCCAATCTACCTAACCTGCACATTTTCAGACTCTGGGAGGAAGCCAGAGAACCTAGAGGTGTTCCCATCCAAACACAGGGAGGAGGCGTAAGCTCCGTACAGGCAGTGACCCGAGGCCAGAACCTGGGTCCTTGGTGCTGTGAGGCAGCAGTGCCAACCATTATGCCACCACGCCACCTCTCATGCCACCTTGCGTCATGTTATTAGATAATCGGAGATAATGTTAATAATTGAGCAGATCTTTTTGAATTCAGATATCTGAAAGGACTGAGTTAAATGATTAATGTCATTTGTGTTATACTTTGGAGCAGTATTGGGACTTGCAGTGCAGGGTTATGTAATCCCTGAGTTGGGTAAAGCTGGAATCAGAATGTCCCTGCAAATGTGACATTTATTAATGGAATGCATCCATCATCTTGATCAGTCAGCCTCTGCAACTATGCAGGAAACATAAGCTTAAAAGAAAGCAAGCAGCAGGAGAAGGAGATTTTCCAATGTAGATGAAGCAAAAGTCAAGATGCTTGGCTTTATTGGTTGGGGTGTTGAGTACAAGAGTCAGGATGCCACGTTGTAGCTTTAGAAAACTTTGGTTAGGCCACACCAATTCTGGTTGCTGCATTACAGAAAGGATGTGGAGGCTTTAGAGGGGAAAAGGTTTACCAGGATGCTAAGGTGAGAGGGGGAAAGTTCAAATGAAATGTGAGGAGCAAGTTTTTTACACAGGGACTGGAACATACTGCCAGGTGTGGTGATGGAGGCAGACAGGATAGGGGCGTTGAAGGGACTTTTAGATAAACTCATGAATATGCAAGGAATAGAGGGATATGGACCATGGGCAGGCAGAAAGGATTAGTTTAATTTGGTGTCATGTTTGGCAGACTATCATGGGCTGAAGGGCCTGTTCCTGTGCTGTATTGTTCTATGTTCTATGAATCAGAATATGACAGCAAGATCAATTGAAACAAATGCATTTTTTTTTAAAGTGTCAAAGTGGACATGCTTACTCTGGCGCCAAGATAGAGAGGAAGTTAGTCCCTGGAGTTCTTTCCAGAATTCATTGCTTCATCGTGGGGTCAGAATTATACATTCAAGGCGAGCGACGGTGTGGAACCCTGGGCCTGTGAGGAAAGTCTCAACCTAGGCACAAAAACAGCTCCTTTACAAGTGGAATTGTGGACAAATTATCTGACAACATGAACCCGAAGGTAAACATAATAATAATAAAAAGAGCAAAGTCCACGAGCACACAATTGAAGGCACGATGACATCGGGAAACATAATGATAACTGTCAACCTCACCCACTGCATCACACCCCAGGAACAATTTTAATTGGTCTCTCTGGTAAATCTAACATAAAATGACCACATGATAGATGCTTGAGTAGTTCTTTTCTTTCGGTGGTAATTCCCTTTCCATTTTTCGTAGTAAAGCTCTACTCTAAAATCAACCCTGGTAGAGTAAACATCTCCTTTGGCTCTCCGGTTTAAAATGTAATGACGTGCAAAAAAGATTTAATGACGTGTTTGTGACAAAATTGTAACCGCATCAAAGTCGCTTAAAAACAGCTGCTCGGTGTTACCCTGCTGAAATATTTGTGATGGTGTATTATTTTACGGGGCAATGTTACATTTTGTACTGAGTGAACATCTGCTACATGGAGAAAGTGATGGTTCGTTGTTGTTTTTGACTGATTGGCCGAATAAATCAGGCTTATCCTCCAGTAAGTGCTCAGCCAATTTGATGAACCTATTAGGATCAGTAATAAGGGTAAAGTCACTATTGTCCCAGATGACCAGAGGTTTCATGAATAACCTCAGCAGGTTCGGGAATTGAACCCACATTATTGGTGTCACTTTGCATCACGGACCAGCTGTCCAGCCAACTGAGCTAAACCAAGTTTGCGTGCTGAAGGAAACGAAGGAGAACTTGCATTTGTATAGGACTTATCATTAACAGACAATAAAGTATTCTTGAAATGGTTGAGGGGAAAAAAACAGCTAGGTCCCACAAGTAAATTATACAATAATCTGTTTTTAAGATACTTATTGAGAGATAAGGATTGTTCAGGATACTGCATTGTATTTCTCTTAAACCCTACTGAAGCAGAAGGACATGGGGTGGAATTCCCCATTTGGACCACTTGGCAATAAGAATGGGGAATAAGTTTATTTATTAGTGTCACATGTAGGCTTACATTAACACTGCAATGAAGTTACTCGCACCTGTTTGGGTACACTGAGGGAGAATTTAGCATGGCTGATGCACCTAACCAGCACTTCTTTTGGACTGTGGGAGGAAACCAGAAGATCCAGAGGAAACCCACACAGACACAGGGAGAATGTGCAACCTCCTCACAGAGGGTGACCCAAGCCAGGGAATTGAACTCAGGTCTTTGGCACTGTGAGGCAGCAGTGCTAACCACTGTGCCACCATTCCTTCCTGAAGAGGCTGACAAGAAACCACACCATATCTTCAGGCCCAAACCTCACTAATTATGCATATGGGGGTTTAGCACCGGATTCGTAGCATGAGTCCTGCCACCATATCTAGGTTTCCAAATTGAAAAGGCGCCCAACTTCAATGACCAACTGTTGAAGAACGAAGATGGACTGCCTGAAACAGAAGGTGAATTTCTCGGAGGCTGGAACATGGGCATTCTTGATGACATTGTGTCCAGAAAAGTGACTTGTGGTTCTTCCCCAACCACTGCTGTGGTGTTACCTCCTGAAATTTCTTTGCCTTCCTACCCCTCCCTCTCTGCTCTTTTAAGACCCCCTCACGAAACCACTTTTGGCCATGCCTCTGTTTATCTAATCCTGTGGCTCCTAGTTTGGGTCAGTAACATCTTTCTGATTGTGCTATTGGGAAATGCATTGAGGAGATTTTCTACATTATTGGTGCAATATAAATACAGGTTGTTAATGGTGCTGACATCTATATTGATACTATAGATAATATCCATACTGATACTGTCCATGTCTTACAGTAATGATAGAAGATGACCAGATTTTAGCAGGAATGCCTTTGTTTCAGTAAGTATTGAAGTGTTAACCAATGTCATTACAAACTAAGGACATATTTATGTGGGAAATTGACTTATCCAATATTTTTGGGGAAGATAGCGGGTGTTAGCGATGGAAAGGTGGTAGGACTGGAGGGTCTCAATGACATTATTGTTACTAGAGAGGCGGTGCTCGACAGACTGGAGGGACTGACTGTGGATAAGTCCCCAGGACCGGATGGAATGCATCCGAGGGTTCTGAAAGAAATGGCGGAGGTGATAGTGGATGCCTTGGTGGTTATTTTCCAAACGTCACTGGATTCTGGGGAAGTGCCGGAAGATTGGAAAACGGCTAATGTTACGCCGTTGTTTAAGAAGGGTGGCAGGCAAAAGGCAGGGAATTATAGGCCGGTTAGTTTAACGTCTGTTGTAGGTAAAATGTTAGAATCCGTCATCAAGGAGGAAATAGCGAGGCATCTTGAGGGGAATTGCTTGATAGAGCAGACGCAGCACGGTTTCGTTAAGGGGAAGTCGTGTCTGACAAATTTATTGGAGTTCTATGAGGATGTGTCTAGGGCGGTGGATAGAGGAGAGCCGGTGGATGTGGTCTTTCTTAATTTTCAGAAGGCGTTTGACAAGGTACCTCACGAGAGGTTATTGCAGAAGGTAAGGGGGCATGGAGTTGGGGGTAGGGTGTTAGCGTGGATAGAGGATTGGTTGTCAAATAGGAGGCAGAGAGTGGGGGTCAATGGGTGCTATTCGGATTGGCGGTTGGTGACTAGTGGAGTGCCCCAGGGGTCGGTGCTGGGGCCTCAGCTATTTACCATTTATATAGATGATCTGGAGGAGGGAACCGAGTGTATGGTGTCGAAATTTGCTGATGACACTAAAATTGGTGGAACGGCAAATTGCGCGGAGGGTGTGGAGAGTCTGCAGAAGGATCTAGATAGGCTGGGCGAATGGGCCAGGAACTGGCAAATGGAATTTAATGTTGGCAAGTGCGAGGTGGTCCACTTTGGTAGGAATAATGATAGGAAGGACTATTACTTACGTGGCGAAAAACTGCAGCAGGCGATGGGGCAGAGGGACCTCAGGGTCCTTGTGCATGAGTCGCAATAACCCAGCCTGCAGGTGCAGCAGGTGGTCAGGAAGGCTAATGGGATACTGGCCTTCATAGCGAGGGGGATTGAATATAAAAGTAGGGAGGTCTTGCTGCAGCTGTATAGGGCATTGGTGAGGCCGCAGCTGGAGTACTGTGTGCAGTTTTGGTCGCCGCACTTACGCAAGGATATTTTGGCCTTGGAGGGAGTGCAGAGGAGGTTTACTAGGCTGATGCCGGAGTTGAGGGGGTTGAGCTATGAGGAGAGGCTGAATAAACTAGGCTTGTACTCGTTAGAGTTTAGAAGAATGAGGGGAGATCTCATTGAGACGTATAAGATGATGAATGGGATGGATAGGATAGAGGTGGAGAGACTCTTCCCGCTCAGAAAGGACAGTAGGACTAGGGGGCACAGCCTCAAGATAAAGGGGGGACGGTTTAGAACGGAGTTGAGGAGGAACTTCTTCACTCAAAGGGTGGTGAATCTCTGGAATTCTCTGCCCGTTGAAGTGGTGGAGGCTGCCTCACTAAATATTTTTAAGACGCGGGTTAATGGGTTTTGATAAGTGAGGGGATTAAGAATTATGCGGAGAGGGCGGGAATGTGGAACTGAGCGACAACAGATCAGCCATGATCTTATTGAATGGCGGGGCAGGCTCGAAGGGCTGGATGGCCTACTCCTGCTCCTATTTCTTATGTTCTTATGTTCTTATATCATAGAATCCCTACAGCGCAGAAGGAGACCATTTGGCCCGTTGAATCTGAACCATCTACAATCCCACCCAGATCCCATTCCCATAACTCCACACATTTACCCTGCTAACCACTGTGACACGAGGATCAATTTAGCATGGCCAACCAACCTAACCCGCACATCTTTGGAGTGTGGGAGGAAACCGGAGCGCTGGGAGGAAACCAATGCAAACACGGGGAGAACGTGCAGACAGTGACCCGAAGCCAGAACTGAACCCAGATCCCTGGCACTGTGAGGCAGCAATACTACCCACTGTGCCACCATGTTGCCCTTCTGGGTGAGCTAATAAGTTTGACAAAAGCTCCACCAAATTTTTAAAAAATGATTTTGAATGTTATAGCTAATTAATATTGGGACAAGTGTAATTTTGTTAACAGTTAACATGATCTGGCTTAACAAACTTATTGTTTACATGTCGTATTTGGAGTGGGGAGGGGGCATGGAGTGAGATGGGGATAAAATTGATATTGGGCAGTCACATTTTCTTTTAACATTTGACAAGGCTGCCTATCATTGATTAAAAGCTAAGGTCCTGCTACAGTGTGTTGCCAAATAGAAAATTACCATCAAGAAGTGAGCAGGCAGGAATGGGAAAAAGGTTGTGTGCAGGAAACTCATAGCAGTCCATGCCAGGACCTTTTAACACTGTTGATGAATATCAGTAAGTTAGATTGGATTACATGAATAGGCAACAGTAAAGGAAGGAGATTTCGATTTTCAGACAATTTGTCCAGTAATTGGTTGCAAATATGGGGGTTGGGATCAGGGCTGCCGGGGTATGGGCTGCCAAGGGAGTGGGGGAGGGGGGCTGTTGGGTGGGGAAGAGGGTGTGTGGAAGTTGAGTTGGGAATTCGAAGCAAACAGGATGTTATAAAACAATTTTAAAACAAATGTTAGAAATTACAGATCAATGGCTGAAAGTAGTTAATAAGAATATAACTGAGTGACTAAACACCAGAAAAAAATAGGCAGTGTCCATATGTACTCTGTGTATATAGAAATAGCTTCTGTATTAGCTATGTGGAGAGATTAGTGCAATAGACATTGACATGCAACATCACTGTGTGGCGTTAATAAGCAAAGTGAATGAAATAATTTGAGTTATTGCTAAATGGAATATAAGTACAGGATATTAAGACATTTTTTAACACAGCTGTATTGTGCTTCTGGTTAGACTACAAGTTGGATATGAAGAGCAAGGTTTCCTCTTGATTGTTGCCCTCAGTGAAGAGGGAAACCAGGCAGAGTACATTGCACACAGCCAACTTGCTACCCCATTTTTCTGCTGCCTCCATCAGAAGGGAAAATTGTCCCATTGCATCTCTTTATAGTCACCAATGTTATAAAGCTTTAATTTAAACACCTTCTAAGTATTCCAGTTTAATGAGACAAACAAGGACAGTAATTCAATAATTCCTTTATTTAACACTTCTGGTACCAACTCAAACATAACCAGTTGCAAATCATTAACTCTTTACTGAGCTTTAACTCTAACTGAATATCAACTCTCAACTGAACTTTAACTGTTAAACTCTTAAATTTAACTGAACATCAACTTTAACTAAGCATCAGCTTTAACTCTCTAACTGAAAATAGTTATATCGAGTTTAGGAAAACCTTGGCCAAGAAATATCCTTGATGTAGAATCTATCTTTTTCTTCTCTGAAGCATCCATCAGGGTACACTTCTTCTTGCGATGGTTGGTCTCTTTGAGTTACCTCTGGCAAGCAAAGCTCACGTATTTCTTTGTCCAGAATTCGCCACTCGGTTCCAAAAGATTCTCTGTCATTCAACCAGTGAATTGATCAGAAACTCCAACTGTGTTGTTTGATTAAGCCAGTCAAATGTAGGCAGAGTTGTGGCATTGGCCACCTCAGGCCGCATCAAAGCTAGGCTCCTTAAGTGCATATTGATTACAATCCAATGTCTAGATAAGGAACACTGACTCCAAAGGTCTGTACTGAACTCCTCCCTACCAAGGACAAGCTGTTAAAATCTGACACGTTCTGTCCTTTAACAACTTCTAGGCCACTGGCTGCAAGAAATCCCAGCACAGTGAAATTACAACTTTATTGCCAATATTGTCGTTAAATTATTACTGTGGCTGTTCTTTCTCTGTCCACGCCAAGGCATTAGATAAAATGCTGGATGCACAAGAGAGAAGCGGGGGACCTCATCCCCAGCATCTTGCTGCTGACCTACCAGAGAAATTGGGAGAAACTGAGGCTCATTAGCATCAAAGAAAAGCTATCCTGAGTCTGAATATTATGAAAGTTTACAAGAGCCAGAACTCTCCGATTTCGAATGCCCTCCTTTTGATACCAGCGAGAATGGAGCATTCGGCACCTGGCAAATCTCCATTCACACCTGGGAATCCCAGGTGTGGGTGAGGTTGGAGAGCACCGGCCAAGGGATGCTGGGGTGGGATGGGGTCAGAGGGTAGGGTTGGGGGGGGGAGGTGGTTTGGGGGGAGGGAATCCCAAAGCCATTTAGAGATTCAAGCGTGGAGGTTAGCTTTCGATTTGATTCGATTTTTGTCACTTCTGTTGGGACACAGTGAAAAGCCTTGTTTTTTGTGCACTATAAAACAAAGCATATTGTTAATAGGTTACATGGGGAGAAGAAAAGGAGAGGGTGCAGAATGTAATGTTACAGTCGTAGCTGGGGCGTAGAGAAAGACAAACTTAATATAAGGTATTAAAGTCTAATGGCATTAGGAGAGAAGCTGTTCTTGAGTCGCTTGGTACGTGATCTCAGACTTTTGTATCTTATTCCTGATGGAAGAAGGTGGAAGAGAATATGCCCGGGATGCGTGGGGTCCTTGATTATACTGGCTGCGGGAAGTGTAGACAGAGTCAATGGATGGGAGGCTGGTTTGCATGATGGACTGGGCTATATTTACAACCCTCTGTAGTTTCTTAGCGGTCTTGGTCAGAGCTGGAACAATACCATTGTGATCCCAATGTTAAGTTATCTTGATTTTCCTGGTAGTTAAGCTCCTGACTGGAAAGCCAAGACCACTTTCAATTCATTATATTGACCCCCAGGTTGGTTTCTTTAAAGTGTGCTTCATCCAACCAAAACACCATACAAGGAACCTCAACTTTCCCCAAAACTTTCCCCAAAAACCTAATTATGGAGCATTTGTTTCATGTACGCGTTGACCTCAGAACAAGTTGTAACCTAATGCAAAACAAATTTAAGACTGATTGCATGAAGAATTTCTTCAGATGAGTAATCAACATTTGGAAGAGATTTTTACATGAAAATGACTTGGACTCAGATCAAGAGCTAAGTGGATGCTTTCTTGACTGGACAGATGAGCTATGGTGGCTCAAAGGAGTTTTGTCTTTTCTTTTACCTCATGAAATGAAATGAAATGATGTGAAGCAAGAAACCAGAAGCAGAGTATCTGTTAAAGGTACATTGGTATAACATACCTCAGCAGAAAGCACAAAAGGCTTTTTTATTCATTTGTGGGACATGGGTGTTGCTGGCTGGCCAGCATTTATTGCCCATTCCTGGTTGCACTTGAACAGAGTGGCTTGCTAGGCCATTTAAGAGGAAACCACATTGCTGTGTCACTAGAGTCACATGTAGGTCAGACAGATAAGGACAACAGATTTCCTTTTTTAAAGGACATGAATGAACCAGATGGGGTTTTTCTGACAATTGACAATGGTTTCATGGTCATCAGTGGATTCTTAATTCTGGATACTTTTTTTAAATTTAAATTCCACCATCTGTCGTGGTGGGATTCAAACCCAGGTCCCCAGAACATTAGTTGAGTTTCTGAATTAATAGTCTTACAATAATACCACTAGGCCATTGCCTCCTGCAAACTCTTCTTGGCAATTTGTTGTAGTTAATAAAAGGCAATTAAGGTTCCAGTTTTGAAAAGCAAATGGATAGGGGACACAGGTATTCTCCAGGATATCCTGACATGGGCATGGACTATTTCATTGTGAGAATGGGACTCGTGAAAATCAGGTGAAAAAAGCCACACTTTCTGGCACTTGGTGAAGGGAGTGCCATTGACGCAGTTTTAGATGTCGGTTGTGTTCAGATGTAGTCCTGAGGAACTCCTGCAGGAACGATGTGGGGGAGGTGATGAAGTGCCACCTCTCGTTACTTCACTTTGACATTACTTTTGTGCACAGCTAATCCGAGTTATTTCTCTCGACTAATCTAATTCATTAGTTTCTTTTAAAAACTGGTACATTTCCGGGATCATCAATGCATACCATTGCTAGAGACAGGAATGGATTATTTTTCTCACTTTTGGGATTGAGTTTCAACATCAAACATTCTCAAATTAAACATTTCAGGAGAAGCAGGTACAGTTTTGTCTTTTAAAAAGCATTTAGACAGTTACATGAGTAGGATGGGTGTAAGAGGGATATGGGTCAAATGTGGGCAATTGGGACTAGCTTAGTGATAAAGACTGGGCGGCATAGACAAGTTGGGCCAAAGGGCCTGTTTCCATGCTGTAGGCCTCTATGACTCTATGGGCCCTATTTTACTATTTTGATTCTACTTGCAGGGCTGACTTGAAAGTGGGAGTGTTTCAGATCCGACTTTTAGACCCGTTCTATACGCACTCTGCCTGAAAAAAATATCAGTGATTCCGAATCACACTGCAGAGGCCTGTGGGTAGGGATTAACATGCTCTAAAACCTGCAGCCCCTTTCGGGCGTGGTCCCGATTGCGGCCATTTTCGGACCTTCGTAAAGGGTGAACCAGCGTGGAGGCGGACGCGGATCGCGTGACTCGCCTCATGCCCAACTGTACCAAGTTTTCGAGCCCAAAAACGGGCGCAACGCAATGGTTAAAATCGGGCCCTAAGACTATTATAAGCCTCCTTTTCACATTGTTATCGAATACCCTTCCTGAACCCCAATCTAACATGAGCACGCCCAACTGTGCCAATGTGAAGTTTTCACTTACGACACTATCCACCCTCGCAGCTGTTTTGGGTGATTCGCTAAGTTGGCGCCTCCAACTGTGCATGGGCAGAAAAAAAAGATAGAATGTTGCTCTCCTGCCACATCGCGTCCATGCCAGGTAATGCCTGTGTCTGGCCCCCACAGACTTGCCCTACCCCCACAACATTGCTGACCTGCTTATCCCCCCACCCCTTCCCACTACTCGATCGCAGGCCCTTCCCCCCACATTTCCCCTCACTGATCTTAGGCAGAGTGGCAGCGGACCCCACCTTCCCCCTCACTGATCACAGGCAGAGTGGCAGCGGACCCCGCCTTCCCCCTCACTGATCTCAGGCAGAGTGCCAAAGGACCCCTCTCCCCCCCATCGATCTCAAGCAGAGAGCTGTCGGACCCAACTTCCCCTCCCCCCACCGATCTCAAGCTGAGAGCCGTTGGACACACAGCACTTACCTCCTCACTAGCTGGAGCGCCCGAATCGGACTTCTGTGGAGCATGCCTGTTTCACTCCAATTCTGGATGGGCAAACGTGGTGGTAAAGGGGGAAATGCCGGTAAGGTTGTGCGTGCAGCCCATTAAATCAATTTAGATGCATACAAATGCAATTAAATGGTCGTCGCGCCCGTTTCGTGCATGGTCCCGATCGCAGCCATTTTTGGGCCTTGGTAAAGGGGGAACCAGCATGGAGGCGGACGCGGATCATGTTATTCGCCTCATGTCTGACTTTCCCAACTTTTCAAACCCATAAACAGCCACGACTTGATGGTAAAATTGGGTCCTATGACTCTAATATAAACCTCCTTTTCACATTGTTATCGAATAATCGTCCTGAACCCCAATCGAATATGACCACACCCAACTGTACCAATGTGAAGTTTCCACTACCACCCTTGTAGCTGTTTTGGGCGATTTGCTAATTTATTGCTGAGTTAAGGGTGTGCTTTTGTTGTTCAAACTCTCCCTGGGTGATTCATTCATATTTGTGTCTATCAACGTTTTGTTCCTACAACTTGAATGTGTTCTTGATATCAATTCAACTGTTTTGCAGGAAAATTCTTCTGAAGTGCAATTCAAGTACTTTACTGGAATTCTCCTCTTTGAAAACGTAACAGAAACTCATGTCACCAATTTTTCAGGCTTTCAAAATTCATTCCATAGAATCAATTGTGCAGTGTGGGCTATTAATGAGACAGCATCACAATGTTCCAATAAATGATAAAAACTTATCAGAAACAAGCACTTATTTCCTGAAGTGTATTGATGTAATGCTCATAAAATGGGATAAGGGTGGAAGAAGGTTTGGAAATTTGAGACCACCTGAATTTTGCTGTTTTAAATTGAAGGAACTTAATCATGAGCTTTTGATGATTTGCAGTATATTCCATATATTGTTGAATTTTTCTCTCTCCCACAGCTTCCTGTGGAGAATATGGTGTTTCAATCAAAAATGGCAAGCCAGCACTCAAAAAAAAGCAATCATGCAAAATCTGTTCTTGGATACATTAGGCAATTTGAGATAAAATGTACAATTTGCGACCAAAAAAAATTGTAAGTTGCCCCAAATCTATGAATGAGTAAACTGTTTTCAATTATGGTGCCATAGTAAATCACCAATTAACTAATGATAGATCCCTATCTGAATCTTATTCCATTTGCGGCATGAAGACTGATGAAATTCACCTTCCATTCCCGACCCGTTCATCCAAGGAGAGGCTGTGAATGGTACTTGAGGACATGTGTCACTAAGGTATGAGAAGTTAATTAACAACTTAACCAGTATTTGACCAAAGTTGAGCAGCGGCAAGCCATACCATTTTCAGCAGCCGTGAATTGTGAATGTAACGGAGGTTTAGATGCAATATCCATAATCTCAGGATCAAAGCTCTGGAAGGAACTGCTGTCAAAATTTAGTAAGGAGTCAAACTAAACTCTTTAGAGATTGCATTCGCCAGATTGGAGAGTTTCCTTCCTGAGAGTAAGGAGGAAATAAAAGTTATTTGGTGTACAAAGCAAAATTAGATCACAAAGGTTACTAGAGGGATTAATTTGTAAAAGCATGGCAAATAATTTAGATTATCTGACAATTCAGTCATTATAGCACAAAAAGAGGCCCTTCAGCCCATTGTGTCTGTGCCGGCCATCAAACACCTATCTAAGCCCATTTTCCAGCACTTGGTCTGTAGTCTCGTGAATGAATGAAACAACAGAGTGGGAGGCAGTTGTCTAGCCAGACTATTAATTCAGAAGCTCAGCTAATGTTCTGGGGGACCTGGGTTCGAATCCCGTCATGGCAGGTGGTAGAATTTGAATTCAATAAAAAAATCTGGAATTAAGAATCTACCAATGACCATGAAACCATTGTCAATTATTGGAAAAACCACCTGATTCACTAATGTCCTTTAGGGAAGGAAATCTGCCATCCTTATCAGGTCAGGCCTACATGTGACTCCAGAGCCACAGCAATGTGGCTGACACTCAACTGCCCTCATGATGGGCACTAAATGCTGGCCAACCAGTGGTGCCCATGTCCTATTAATAAAAAAAAGTCTAACATGAGCACGACCATTTTTGTAGGATGTTGCTGTTGTAATAGAATCTCTGCATGTTTTGAACACTGAAAGATAAGTTGGTCTGATGATAGTCTCATTGCTTTCACAAAATGATTATTTATATGAGGTTATCAAACTTAACGGGCCGGATTTTACGGTCTCTCTCATCCTGAAACCATAATATCCCACCCGAGGTCAACGAACCCTTCCATGGTCCGCTCCACACCCGCTCTGATTCCAGGAGTCAGCAGGATGGTAAAATTCCGGCCAATGCCTTACCTCTCTGGGTTTACCGAGAGTCTACGTTGTTGAAAGAATAGTCTTCAGCCAATGGGTCGGTGAAAATTCGGCCTCCCTCTTTGACATCACACCTCCTCTAAGGCACCAAGACCATTTAGCACATTCATCCTTAGATAGGATGTACAGTACAGAAACAGGCCATCCTGCCCAACTAGTTTTACATTCCACAAGAGTGGGACATAGTTTAAATGCAAATTATTAACAAGCACTGTATATAGCTCATCCCTACAAATGGATTATGCTGACTTAGGTTGTGCTTTCCTGTCATACTAGAAACACACAATGTGGTGGTTTTTAGAATTTACATTACCCATGCTAGAGGTTCCACTGTTAGATCATTCAAGATTTGTCAGAAATGGTGCAGATACCCTTTACTCATTTGAGAACCTCGAGGCTAGATAACAATTGTGTGCAGCTTGTTGCATCTGTTTTATCTCAAGATGGACAGAATATCCATCCACGCACCACAGCATTACTCCTGTCAGCTGTAAATTCTCAACTCCCTGTCTTTCAAATACGGAGGTTAGACTTTTCCACTGATTTACAGCAACCCTTCTGACAAAACCAGTTTTAATGCTAGCCTCATACCTGCATAATTGATGGGAATTCTTACAATACTTCTCCAAGTTTGTCTGGGATGGAGAAGAACATTAACATGACAGGTGAATCATTTGACAAATGATAACATTCCTAATAAACAGGGGAGAATCGCAGGAAAAATGCAAGTTTATTTATGAGTCACATGTAGGCTTACATTAACACTGCAATGAAGTTACTGTGAAATTCCCCTAGTCGTCACATTCTGGTGCCTGTTCGAGCAATGCACCTAAGCTGCAGACTTTCAGACTGTGGGAGGGAACCGGAGCACTCAGAGGAAACCCACACAGACACGGGGAAAACATGCAAACCCCACACAGACAGTGACCCAAGCTAGGAAAAGTACTTGAAATGCCAGACAAATAGAAAATATTGTTTCCCTTAGAGACCCTGGGGTCTTCACCACCTCCAATAACTATTCACTAAGAAAAAAAATGCATCTCATTTTTAATTTTTTCTATCTTTTCCTCAGTCAATTCACAAACTCACAACCCCTTTCAATCAGGGACTTCCTTCCAAGCTTCAAGACCTAATATTATTTCTGCTACTCACAGTGAAAATCTCAGGTGAGGATGGCAATGTGGATGCTTTCTGGATTAATTGCCAGGTTGTAGTCGGCCATAGACATTGACAGTGCTATTGTAAAGTTCATGGCGGTCGTGCCAGGTGAAAGAGGTGTGGAGCAGTATGGGATTATATTTGTGGTGTTTCCCATAATCTAACCAATCCAGATATGATCCTCTGGAGGACAATCTGACTCCCTCAAATAGCATCTTTGTAAATGTTGCCACATTTAACCAAGTGCCCCACAAATATTCTGGGTCCTTCATTTCCATGGGTCCAGGCCCTGACGCAAGACACCCAGATGGGTTCTTCTTCCACCCCTGCTCCTTTTGGCCTCTGCACTTGTTCATAAAATATGTACAAATGCCAATTGTACACAGGGTCCCAAATGATGGTCCAGAATTAGAATTGAAGAATATTTGTATTCCCAGATATTGATGGCCCTATTAGGTAGGCACAGAGCTTGTGTGGCACAGAAAAATTCTCATGACGTTTATAGCCACTCAGGTGTTTTCCTGGTGTAACTCAGGTTAACTCAAGCCACTAAAGGCACTTGAATGTTAAGGACCCATTTCTCACCCATTTCTCGACAGCACATCCACCTATAGACTGCAGGATGTGCCAACTTGAAAAACCTAAAAGGGCCTTTATTATTGGTTAGCACTGCTGCTTCACAGAGGCAGGGACCTGGGTCAATTCCGGCCTTGGGTCACTGTCTGTGAGGAGTTTGCACATTCTACCCATGTCTGTGTGGGTTTCCTCTGGGCGCTCTGGTTTCCTCCCACAGTCCAAAGATGTGCAGGTTGTGTTGATTGGCCATGCTAAATTGCCCTCAGTGTCCCAAGGTGTGTAGGTTAGGGGGATTACTGGGGTAAATACACAGGGATAGGGCGGGGAGCTGGGTAAGATGCTCTGTAGAGAGTCAGTGCAGACTCGATGGGCCAAATGGCCTCCTTCTCCACAATAGGGATTCCATGATCCTATTACCCTGGTAATGTTGGCACATGTAGACTAAAGACCATTGTCTTTAATGGCCAAAGATAAACAAAGGTGTCTGGGCTAAGCATTGATCTGTCAGTAAAAGATGCATATATGTGATGTGAGGAGTTTATGTGTGTGTAAAGAACTGTGATAGAAAACAAGGCTTACAAACTAAGACTTTGGTGCATTTCTCTTAAGAATACTGTCAGACAACATAGTGACATCAAATTTCTGGCGAAGGTGTAAATGAGAAAAGAAAACATCCATATACTGTAGACTCTTGTCATTAAGTTGCAGGCTTTAAGAGTTAGGACTATTAATTTTTAGGAAAATAAGGTTTTGCCTTAATATGATCTTGGATTTTAAAATGAGAAAGGGCTTGGTCTCACTGAGCTTGGATGGATTATTTGATATGAATAAGGATAGCATAAGAGTGCCTGACTGTAAAATATGAAGCATAAAACTAGGTTACATGTCAAGAAATATATATTTTCACCAAGAGTTATTGCCTTCTGGAACCTGTGGTGGGTGTGGGATCCTTGCAGTCCTTTAAATGGAAACATAAAAGGGGATGTTCTCAGTGCTAAAGGGGGAATCTGCGTGGTTATAATAGTGAGTTATGGGTTTTCACGATCTTTTCTTGACTGCCTTAAGTAATCAGAGAAAATAAAAATCAAGGTGCTTTTTCCTGAAGTGACTGAGGTAGAAGATTGGTGGATATGGGGACATGGTCAACTAGGGGGGTGGCAGTGGCATTGTGGTATTGTCACTGAGTAATCCAGAAACCCAAGGTTGTGCTTGGGGCACGCAGGTTAGGGTTTGAACACTTGTTCAGCACCTTTTAGTAAGATCCCCCTCATTGTATTGTCAGGAAAAATAGTGATGAAAATATTAGGAAAAACCAACAAATTGGAATGTTTTCTTCTTGTTATATACCTTCATAAACTATTGAAGAATGTAGGGACAGTTTAGTTGTGTTAATGGAACAAACCCTTTTGATATGTTTATGAGCTTAACAACACTGCAAACAGGTGTTTATCTAAAGTGAGCAGGTGACAATGGGGAATAGAACATAAAGTACTTGAGTAAGGTGTCAGAGGTTCAAAGGAGGAAAGATGTGAACTTTGGATTTCCATTCTGAAAGGTAGACTCACAAAATGAAGATAATTAAGTTTTACTTCTGAAAATGTTAGTTCAGATAAGGGAAGATCAAAAGGGAAAAATTATATATTGGAAACCTTCAACTTATGCAGGTGCCCCAGACAACAGCAGGAATTAGGGTTAGGGTTAGGGTTAGCTAACTCCCAGAAACGTGTGTCTGTGAAGAAAGTCTACCTTGTAAAGCCATTGTTTTGTTCTAACTCTGAAGCAACCACAAAGAGACACAAGTGTCTGGTGTGGTAACTGTCACTGGATTATTTTAGAGTGTTGAAGGCCCTATAAGATGTTGTGGAAGTTTGAGGAGAATTAGCACTGAAGGTAATGAAGTTAAGTTCTTTGGAATTGGGCAAAGTTCTATGCATATAGCCATTGTTGTAATTCAGCAAACCTTTAGTTAACTTTATTTTTTTTATTTTATTGTTTAATAAACATTTTTAAAATTTAACATAATCACAAAACATCTAGGACATCATTCTCTAGTCTTTGTTGCGGACAGGTTTCAAATTTCCCACTTGATTTGGAATAACTGGGTGTTTACCATCAGCTATGTTCTTGACAGTGTGTTATGGCACCATTTCTGTTGAGGTGATCCTGGTTATCTTCTTTCCCACTTTTTTCATATATTTACAAGTGTAGGATTTTGCATGGTAATTCACTAGAATCACACAATGCAGGAGAAGGTCCTATCCCCATAACCCCATGCATTTACCCTAGCTAGCCTCCCCGACACTAAGGGGCAATTTAGCATCCACCTAACCCGCGCATCTTTAGACTGTGGGCGGAAACCAGAGCACCTGGAGGAAACGCACAAAGACATGGGGAGAATGTGCAAACTCCGTACAGATGGTGACCCAAGCCGGGATTTGAACCCTGGCACTGTGAGGCACCACTGTGCCACTGTACTGCTTTTAATTCTTACAGCACATCTTCGAAACTCGCTTGAGAAAAACTTGCTTGAGACATTGTCCAAAGATTGTAAATTCTTCAAGTTCCTTAATAGTTTAGTTTAAATTGTCTGTGGCACAGAAAAGTTCCACCTGGTCATGTTGAGCGCTTAACACAAAAACTTCAAACACATCATGCTCTGGAGCTGATTTCAGCAGAATCTTTTTCTTTAAATTGCAACTACACATCCAATCTGCCAGAAATTCTTCAGAATGGTTAGCTGTAACAGTGATTAGTAACAATGTTCAGGTCTTGTTTTTACCCTACATATGTGCAATTCTGGAGGACATCTTTGATAACTGGAACTTTTTTTTAGCTGAGTTAAAAGACATCTTCTTGGCAATTGATATTATATTTAGTACTGTCTATTATTTATTGCAGGGAGAGTCATTTTGCTCCAAGTTCTGAGCATATTCTACTATCTGCTTTCTTTTGTAGTTCATCCTGTTATTGCAAAATCAACTGAAAGTGCCTTCTTCAAAGAACATGCTGGTCAAAAAAGAGGAACAGATCGTTTTTCCCTCATTACAGTACACAATATTTTGTATTTCACTTAGGGCTTTTAGTCCTTGCTGGCAAGGAGTTTTATGTCACGATCTCAAATTCTTTAGAATATGAATGTTCTTCATCATTCCCACCCCTCCCACCACCACTACCCCCCTCCACCCTGCAACTTGCACATTGCATTTAACTTTAGATTTTCTTCAGATCAATTCACCCAGACTTGATTTGTGAAACGTGAATTTCAAATGGAATAAAGAGTCGGCGCATGTCCACAATCCAGACAGACAGAAACCCTTCATAGTTGCTCTGACTAAAGATAATCAGGAAATAAACATCTCTTTCCCTCAGCTTTGCAAGGATTGAGATTTCTGTGAACATATTTGCAAGAGAGCTGAAGACAAAGAAGCAAAAAATGTTGCTTAAACTCTCAACAGGACTGAATTAAGATCAGAATTTTTTGTCTCGGAAGCTCCCTTCCTGATTATTCAATTGCATTTAGTCAAAATCTACAACATTGCATCTGACTAAGGGACTGTGATTGTCCCCAAGCATTGAGTTGTTGTTCCCAATTTTACTGAAAGTTCAACAGGAGTTCTTGAGGTGGGATGGTGGGTGGGGGGGCATGGGGGGGTGGTGGGGTGTGCTGGGTGGGGAGGGGGTGGTGTTGTACCCTTTCAAAATGCAAGTTGTTATTTAAAAGTCAGTTAGATTTGATGGTAGATGTTCCCAGTGATAAACTAAGTTCAATTAATAACCTCAAGGACTAGTAGGTCACCTCTCCGAACAATATTGTTCCTTTAGTATGATATCTAAGGGACATGAAGCTCTCAACCCCCATGAAACATTTTTAAATGAATCACAATTATACTAACCCCACATCACATCAGTAACCACATTTTAACAGCACTTCCCTGGTTGTGAAGCACTTTGGGACGTCCTGAGGGCGTGAAAGACATTAGGTAAACATGAGTCACCCTTTTTACTGTTGCCTGTTTGGTGAAAATCCAAAGTTTTAAGGCTCCAGATATTTCAATTCTTTGAGTCATGACATATGCCTGGACCTTTGAATCAGAAATTAATCTGAAGCCTGAAACTAGTGTGAAATGGATGGCAGAACACTGGCCCAAAGACTCACTGGATTAAACAAGACTGTTTGAAACCTGCTGAGGGCAGGGGGGACTGTGGGTGGAGAGGGAGAGATGAATGGGTCAGCAGGGATGTTGGGTTGGCATTAACTTGCCATACTGCTGCGAATACAATAAGAAGTCTCACAACACCAGGTTTAAGTCCGACCAGTTTATTTGATAGTAATCAAGACCACCAGGTTTAAGTCCAACCAATTTTTTTGATAGAACCTTCCACACACCTGATGAAGGAACACTGTTTCCGAAAGCTTGTGGGATTACTATCAAATAAACTGGTTGGACTTAAACATGGTGTTGTGAGACTTCTTACTGTGTTTACCCCAGTCCAACGCTGGCATCTCGACATCATACTGCTGTGAACCAGGAGAAGTGCCCCTGATCCTCTTCCTTCCATATTAACACAAGAATATGCAGTAAAAAGAGACCTACCTTTCCATAGGTGACGTCCAGTAGTCACTTTGAAGATCATGGAAGTCCTGTCCGAGGTCAATGGACCTTTGCACGGCACCCCCCATCTCGCCCTCTAAGATTCCCTGGCGGGTGGGATTGGAAAAATTCCAGTACATAAGTCAAACTTCAGTAAAGGCAGAACAAATGGCAAATTTTACAGCCAGGTTCGAGAGTAGGGGTAAGGCATAGGTTGGAGAATATTCAAAGGCTCCAATGTCTGTTGCAGGAGATTTAGCCTCTAGAAATAGGATGCTACACGGGCCAATTTCTCCAGTTTTATGTTTATTTTCTTTGTGCAGTAATGTAGGGATGGTTGTTCCACGCAAAGGTATTCAGTAAGATCACCCAGAAGATAACCTGCTGGACCGAATGCTATTGAGGCTTTAATTTTCACACTGATTGCCCATGCATGAATCATTAAGTTCAGCTTGGCAGGAATCAAACATCGGAACCTCGGGACAGAAGTAGGCCATTCAGCTCATCAAGCATGCTCCGCCATTTAATACGGTCATGGCTGATCAGACAATGCGATGCCTTTTACACCCACTGTCCCCAGTTAGCACTGAATGGGGTAACCTTTTATATCTCACTTAGAGCAATTCTCAGTTGGACACTTGAGAAGTAGACCGTCTTTCCTATGATTCAATCTGTGTCCCACAGCGCAAGCCATTACTCTTTGAATTTACCTGAGTCATTGAATTGTTGGAGGAAAACCTCATTCTGAGGTCAACCCAAGTGGAGTAAACATCTCCTCTGGCTTTCTGCTAAAAGCCTTTAATGACGTGTAAAAGAATTTATGATTTATTTGTAAGAAAGTGCTTACTTGCAGAAACCCTGCCCATTTCAAAACAGCTGCCTGCTACTCAGATTGATAAATACGATGGGTGCACGGTGATATTATTTTGTGCAATCAATTTTTCTTCAAGATTGAATTTTATCAGCTCTTTAATTCAAATGTGTCCTAGCTTGGAGTATCTATTGTGCTGAGTTAACGTAACCCACGGTCACCTGAGTACAAATCACTGATTTTCTAAAGTTGTCATTGAAGGCAAGTGATTTTTACAGGGGGAAAAAAAGAGTAGTTTCATTTTAGTAATGCTTTGTCACCTCCCCAGAAAATTTCAAACTGCTTTACAATCAAAACAGTAGCAACTTGGATTTATCTAGCACTGCCGATGTAGGAGAAATGTGGGCGGCATGATGGCTTAGTGGTTAGCACGCTGCCTCATATATTGATGGCCTTGTTAGGGTAGGCACAGGTTCTGACTCAACAAAGGCACCCTGGAAACATGTGTGACACAGGGAATCCTTGTGAAGTTTACTCAGATGTTGTCCTGGTGTAACTCAGGTAAGTAGCCATTAAAGGCATTGTGGATGTTATGGACCCTTTTCTCACTCCCTATCCAAAACGGATGCTCCTAAAGCCTGCATGATGTACCAACTTGAAAAACCCAAAAGGACTTGTATTATTGGTTAGCACTGTTGCCTCACAACGCCAGGGACTTGGGTTCAATTCTGACTTTGGGTGACTGCCTGTGTGGAGTTTGCATGTTCTCCCCATGTCTACATGGGTTTCCTCCAGGTCCAAAGATGTTAGGTTGACTGGCCATGCTGAATTGACCCTGAGTGTCAGGGAAATTAGCAGGGTACATACATGGGGTTACAGGGATAGGGCCTGGGTGGGGTGGTTGTTGGTGCAGACTCAATGGGCTGAATGGCCTCATTCTGCACTGGAGGGATTCTATGAAATGCCCCAAAGGATTAACCACGTCCAAAAATGATCGCATTACTTCCAAAGCAATTGAATCCTAAAGCACCATAACTGGAACTATTTAACATAGTGGGTATATTTTCTTAAGCTCCTGTTTGAAAACAATTTTCCCTTGTCCTAAGTATGGATTGAAAAAATGAATGACTCAGATTAGAGAACAGTGTAACAAAGAGACACGGCACCAAGTTTGTTCTGCAGAATTTTCAATGGACTTACCTGGCCTCTGCCCAGTTAAATAGTTTTCCATGAATCCCCACATTACTGGAATGACTAGCTGTTCGTGCAGATGGATTGCATTAATATAGATTTGTGGAACAAGCCACTCAATCCAGTTTTAGCTGGACTGTTAAAGGCTGAAAATAATAAAGCAAAAGTAAAAGTTTAAAAAAAATTGCTCTTGCTTGATGCAACTACATTGGAATCTGCAGTTAAATCCAGTCATAAGACTTGATGTCCCTGGCCATGAAACCATGGTGGTACAGTGGTTAGCATTGCTGCCTCACAATGCTAGGGACCCAGGTTCAGTTCCAGCCTTGTGACTGTCTGTGTGGAGTTTACACATTCTCCCTGTGTCTGTATGTATTTCCTTTGGCCGGTTTTCTCCCACACCTCAAGGACATGAAGGTTAGGTGGATTGGCCATGCTAAATTGCCCCTTCGTGTCCCAAGATGTGTTAGGGGGATTGGTGGGGTAAGTGCATGGGGGTTATAGGGTTGGGGGTTGGACCTGGGAAAGATGCCCTGTTAGAGAGTTGGTGCAGACTTATTGGACTGAATGGCCTGCTTTTGCTCTATAAGGCCTCTTTGATTGATTCTACATAAGCAATTCCAGGCCAATGCTTTACATAGAAAGAGAATGGTGCGACTGCCAATGATGTCAGAGGACATGTCCACTTTGTGTTCTGCCTCTTTTTGTTCACTCACTTGTTGTTCCTTGTGATGTCTTGCCCTTATATTGTGGTTTGTTGTCTTCTTGTTGTATTTCAGTGACCTCTGTCACTGTGGGGTGTTAGGTCAACCAGTTAATGTATGATTAGAAGTTATTATAAAGCAGGAAATGCGACTACCAATTGTGTGCACAGCAAGATCCCACAAACAACGATGTGGTAATTAGCCGGTAATCTGGTTGAGGGATCGACTGTGACTAAAACACTGGGGATAATTCCCTGAGTCTTCTTCAAACATTGCTGAGCAGAGGAATTATCTCCAGTGAGCCACGTCTGACACATTTATACCAGAATCACAATCGGACTGTACAATTTGGCTAACTCTCTGTCTTCCTCGAATGCTGCTGGTCCTCTACAATTCAGGTAGAAGAGTAAGATCAGGTCTCTTATTATGAAAACTATGGGACAGATTCGATGTTTTTTAATCCCTCCCCAACAATAAGTACCATGAGCTGCACAAAGAATGACCCAGACCACAGAGACAAAAACGAAAGAGCATTATTGGGAGTTAGCATTGAGCTGAGATTTGGCATGCTGTGAGTTCCTCACTAGCTGGAATCTTCCATTTTGGGAGTCTAGGTTAGGTGGTGGGCACAGAAGAAAGAGTGAATTACATAGAAACAGAGAAGATAGGAGCAGGAAGAGGCCATTTGGCCTTTCGAGCCTGCTCCACCATTCATCACAATCATGGCTGATTGTCCAACTCAGTAGCCTAATCCTACTTTTTCCCCATAACCTTTGATCCTATTCACCTCAAGTGCTATATCCAGCTGCCTCTTGGATACATTCAATGTTTCAGCACCAACTACTTCCTGTGGAAATGAATTCCACAGGCTCACCACTCTTTGAGTAAAGGAGTGTCTCCCTTTCTCCATCCTAAATGGTCTATCCTGAATCCTCAGATTGTGACCCCTGGTTCTGGACACACCCCCCATCGGGAACATCCTTCCTGCATCTACCCTGTCTAATCCCGTCAGAATTTTATAAGTCCCTATGAGATCCCCCTTCATTCATCTGAACTCCACCGAGTCAATTTTTCCCCATACACCAGTCCTACCATCTCCGGAATCAGCCTGGTAAACTTTCACCGCACTCCCTTGAGAGCAAGAACATTGTTCCTTAGAAAAGGAGGCCAAAACTGCACACAATAAACTAAGTGTGGCATCACCAAGACCCTGTGTAATTGCAACAACACATCCCTGCTTCTGTACTTGAAACCTCTCGCAATGAAGGTCATTTGCCTTCTTTACTGCCTGCTGCACCTGCATGCTTCCCTTCAGTGACTGCTGCACAAGGACTTCCAGGTCCCAGTGCACACTCCCCTCTCTCAATTTACAGCCATTCAGGTAGTAATCTGCCTTTTTGTTTTTGTTTCCAACGTGAATAACCTCACATTTTCTACTGTGGGGTGGGTTGGTTGACCATGCACGATCCTGTGCTGTTCACCTCATTACATAAGCATTCACAAGAAGTTTGCTGATTCCTGCGGTGGGGGAAAACAGGACATCACCATCCCACCATTGCTGCAAAAGATCCAGGTGCCATGTTTGTAAAGGCACCTGGACAGTCTGTCCCTTTCATCTTAACTCGGCCACTGCACCACCCTTAAGAACTTCCTCTTAACTATAGTCCTTTTATCTTATAAGTGCATTCCTTATAGAAGAAATATTAATGTTTCCAATTTTGAGAATAAAGAAGTCAGTGACATTTCCCTTCTGAACAATTAATTACCTTAATGTGGTCACGTGCACCACATATGGGAACTCACAATTTTATTTTGACTGATTATGTGCAGCATAAATTCAATTCTAGAAAAATAGTCCATCAAAATGACCATTACTTAAATATGGAATGAGCAATTAAACTAACACAAAAGAGTCACTAATCCAGAACTGTAATGAATAAAACTGGCCTACCTTCAGAGAGTGGATATAATTGATTTAAATTCATTTATTAATGCATAGTAATAGCAGTGATTAATAATGTACACATTTGGGGAAGATTTTCACAGTAAGAGGATTTTCACAGTAACTTCATTTCAGTGTTAATGTAAACCTAATTGTGAGACTAATAATCCAACTTAAACTTAAAGATGGTGATGCCAAGAGGCCAAGGTTAATACTCTGGAAACATGGGTTCCAATTCAATGAATTAAAAGCTGAAACTACAGAAAGCTAGTCTCACTAATGGTGACCATGAAATTATAATCGATTGTCAAAAAAACCATCTGGTTCACTAATATCCTTACGCGGTCTGGTGTACATGTTATGCCAGCACGTGGTTAAAATTAGTCCAAAGATGTGCGGGTTAGGTTAATTGGTCATGCTAAAATTGCCCCTTAGTGTCCTGAGATGTGTAGGTTAGAGGGATGAGTGGGTAAAATATATAGGGATAAGGGGGTAGGGCCTGGGTGGGATTGTGATCGGTACAGACTCAGTGGGCTGAATAGCCTTTTTCTGTACTGTAGGGTTTCTATGTTTGTTTCTATGTGGTTGACTTTTAAACTGCCCTCTGAAATGGCCCAGCAAGCCATTCAATTCAAGGGCAATTATGGATGGGCAATAAATGCTGGCCTTGCCAGCGATACCTGCATCTCATAAAAGAATTAAGAAAAAAAACTTATCAGCTCCTCCTGAATGGATACAATTTTACACGACCCACAATTTTGACCTGATGTTGTGGGCAGGTTAGCTGGCAGAGCTGCCTCAGGTAAGGTGTCTTTTGGACGAGTGGAACAAAATTGCAGAAAAATTAACCTTGGCCGTAATTCACTTGCATTTTGAATTCTCGGAAGTGGCCTACCATTATCCAGCGGTGGGAACTTCAGGCCCTACTGAAGACAATGATATTTTCCATGGTTCACCAGCCCCGTTGCTGGGGAACCCGCAAGCCAATGGTGGACCACCTCCCGTACTAGAAAATCTATTGGGGGGGTGAATGATAGTGTCGGGGGCGGGGAGAGCATTGAAGGGAGAGGGAGGAGCATTGTGGAGGGACAAGCATGGGGTAGGTGTCAGGTTGGTGGGCATCAGGGTGAGAAGTATTGGGGTGGGGGAACATGGGGTTCCCCGAAATTCATGTATGAAAATGATAAATAGTGGTCATTTTTATAGTGAGCTCTGTGCCTTACACCATTGATTAGCAAAGCATCTTTTTTGTGTATGGCTACCTGCTGATGCTTTTAAGCGAGCCATTCTTATAATTAATTTGTTTATATCTGGTGCTGAAAAATGTTTACTTGAGAAAATAGCCAATTTTCTTTGCAAATGATCAAAATGTTTGTCAAGCATAATTTCCAGCTCCAGTTTGCCTCCCAGGTCCGTATTCTTCTTCAGTCCAGTTTCAAACAGTTTTTCCCATTAGCACTATAAAATTTACAAAGAATGACTCATCTTTACTAGGCCACACTTTTGAAACCTAGAAGTTACACTTGTTATTCTGCAGTCAACTCTGGAAACTACCCATAATTGAATTCAAAACCATCTGCCCCAGATGAAGTCACAACAGAGTTAACTTCAGACAGCAAATAGAAAATACTAAAAAATCTCAGCAGATCTGATAGCATCTGTGGAGATAGAACACAGCCAACGTTTCAAGTCTGGATGACCCTTCATCAGAACTCATCCAGACCTGAAATGTTGGCTCAGTTCTCTTTCCACAGATATTGTCAGGCCTGCTGAGATTTTCCAGCATTTTCTGTTTTTGGAGCAGCACGGTGGCACAGTGGTTAGCACTGCTGCCTCACAGCGCCGGGGACCTGGGTTCAATTGCCGACTTGGGTCATTGTCTGTACGGAATCTGTATGTTCTCCCCATGCCTGCGTGGGTTACCTCCGGGTACTCCGGTTTCCTCCAACATCCGAAAGGCATGACCATACTGAATTCTCCCTCAATGTACCCAAATAGGTGCCGGAGTGTGGTGACTTGGGGATTTTCACAGTAACTTCATCGCGGTGTTAACGTAAGCCTACTTGTGACACTGATAAATAAGATTAAAATTTAAACTTTTGTTTCAGATTCCAGCATTCACAGTATTTTGTCTTTAACTTTAGATGTGTCTATTTCTGAACTGTTCTTCAAAACAGAGGGCAGTTGATATTCAGTTGTTTAATATATTCAGGAAGGAGATCATTAGATTTTGAGATAGGTTAAAAAAGATAGGTTAGGCAAAATGAAATTGAAGTAAAAGATTAGCTGTGATCCTACTTAATAGAAGAGCAGGATCAAGGGCCCTATTAGTTTGTTTCTGGGTCCCATTTCTTATGTTCTTATGTTTCTTATGTTCATATCTTAGAGCCAACCTACTTACTTCAAAATGTTGTGAGCCCCTTGTGGTTGTTGAATCCAGTTCTGAATCACAAAGTGAGTCAAAATTAGTCTGATCAATTGGGTCGAATTCCAGTTTTGTCATTTGAGTTAGGGTTTTATAAATGGTAATCTCATGGCTTTTACCATCAATAAATGGTTTTTCTTTTGAAAATCATGCTCATATTGTATTCATACCAGCCATATGATATGTGAGCTACAGAAAAGTTAAACTCTAAAGTCAACTTAGGTGCACATTCTCCTTGTGTCTGTGTGGAACCCCCCCCCCCCCGGTGCTCTGGTTTCTTCACACGCTCCAAAAATATGCGTGTTAGGTTGATTGTCCACAGTAAGTTGCCCCTTAGTGCCCCAGGATGCATTGGTTAGAAGGATTAGCGGAGTAAATGTATGGGGTTATGGGGATAGGTCCTGGGTGGGATTGTGATTGGTGCAGACTCAATGGGCCGATTGGCCCCCTTCTGCACTGTAGGCTTCTATGATCCCATGATTCTATGAACCCCAAATATTTCTTTAACTGTTTTCAGGAAATTTATTGAGGTGTAAAAAGAAATACTGCGCAGCTTCTTTGCAGAAGTATAAAAACAGCATTCACATTGTTTGCTTCACAGCTGCTGGTTCATTTTGTCAGACCTAATATTTTGGGGCTTGAAAGATCTGATGCAGTGCAGACACAGGGAGCGAAATATATTTAACTATCCCCTTTCTTGAGTGAAAACTATATTCCGAGGGCAGAAACTGACATGTCATCCTCATTTGTCAAAAACATTTTCTTTTGTACCAATGTTTGCATGCAGTTGGTTGTGTTATAAATGTGAATGTGTATGTCGTAATGCCATAGACACGTTTGTTGTTGACAATGGGACATTTATTGTTCTCTTACTCCCTGCTAGAATTATAGGCAATACACCAATTGGAGCAGAAGCAGGAATCATTGAGACATATTAACATTAGGATTGTCTGAAGTCACTCTTGTTAGGGCACTTTTTTTATTCATTCTTGGAACATTGGCATCGCTGGTTGACCAGCATTTATTGCCCATCTCTAGTTGGCCTTGTTCAGAGGCAGTTGAGAGTCAACCACTTTATTGTGGGTCTGGAGTCACATGGAGACCAGACCAGGTAAGGATGGCAGATTTCCTTTCCTAAAGGACATTTTATGACAATTGACAATATAATTCCAGATTTTTAAAATTTAATTCAAATTTCACCATCTGCTATTGTGGGATTCAAAACTTTCATAATATCAGTCTGTTTTCCAGTTCAGTGACTTATACCATGGCACTTCTACTCATTTCCACAGATCCGGAAGCTGCACTTCTATTGTCAAGATGTTAGACGTACAGAAGAATTTTTGATTCTGAAGTTTATTGCCTTCTATAATAAGTAGCCTGGATGACCATTACATTTAGATATTTTACAGATTCCACCCACGCATCTTGAGGATCAGCTCATCATAGTGATGGCTGAACACTGAATCTGCTATTTATTACCAGTGCTACTTCAATGGAAGCTGTGTGCCTGATACTGCCCCGCAGTTCTGCTTGTTCACAGCTGTAAGAACAGGAGAGAGGCATTCATCTCATTGAGCTTGTTCTGCAATTCAATTAGACCATTGCTGACTTGTACCTTTGTTCCATATCACTATGTAACCTTATATAACAAAACATTGGCAATCTCAGTTTTGAAAGTTACAAGTGACACATATTTATAAACTTTTCCATCAGCCTTTGCATGAAGAAGTGTTTTGGTGGCACTTTGGCACAATGGTTGGCACTACTGCCTCACAGCGCCAGGGACCTGATTCAATTCCCAGCTTGGGTCAGTCTGTGCAGAGTCTGCACGTTCTCCTGTGGCTGCATAAGTTTCCTCCAAGTGCTCTGGTTTCCTCCCACAGTCCAAAAGATGTGCTGGCTAGGTGTATTGTCCATGCTAAATTCTCCTTCAGTGTACCCAAACAGGTGCTTGAGTGGCAATGCTACTGTAAGCCTACTTGTGACACTAATAAATAAACTTTAAAGCTTCTGATTTCACTCCTGTGTGACCAGCCTCTGATATTCGGGGCAGGATTTTTTGGCTGTGCTCCACCCAGGACCAGAAAATCCCACCCAAGGTCAACAGACTTTTGCACGGTCCATACTATTCCTGTGACAGCCAGGATGGGAAAATTCCACTCTAGGGTTCCTAGTTACGTTTGAAATTACAGTCAAATTTCCACGGAAACTCATTACCGTAAACCAGATTGAGAAATCTCCTCCGAATCAATCCACTCATGAAGCATCACGCAAGTCCAAAGATGTGTAGATTAGGTGGATTGGCCATGCTAAATTGCCGTTTAGTGTCAGGGGGACTAACTATGGTAAATGCATGGGGTTATGGGGATAGAGCCTGGGTGGGATTGTAGTCTGTGCACACTTGATGGGCCAAATGGCCTCCTTTTGCAATGTATGATTCTATGTAGGATTCTAACATAATTGTGATGTGTGACAGGAAAAGGATTGAGAGTTGAGATCATCACAAAATTGACCAGTTCCAACAGTGTACAAAACCTACACCTCAGCAAGTCAGCTCATCTGACATCTTTTCATCACTCATGAAGAGCCTCCACATATTAGTGTGGCATAGTGGCACAGTGGTTAGCCTTACAGTGCCAAGGACCTGGGTTCAATTCTGGCCAAGGGTGACTCTCTGTGTGTAGCTTGCATGTTCTCCCCATGTCTGCGTGGGTTTCCACCGGGTGTTCCGGTTTTGACCCACACTCCAATGATGTGCAGGTTAGGTTGATTGGCCGTGTTAAATTGCCACTTAAGCGTCAAGTTAATTAGTGGGGCTAAATACGTGGGGATAGGGCTTGGGTGGGATTGTTGACAGTGCAGGCTTGGTGGCCAAATGGCCTCTTTCTGCACTGTAGGGATTCTATGATTGTATTATTATTGTCAGAAAGGCTGAGTGTGATGCAGTCATCAGGCAGAGGTTTCGGAGCCCAGTGGAGGTGGGTTTAGGAGGTGGGTTTTGGCTGGGGAAATGAGAAAAGAAACACGCTGGACCAATTCTTCCCCAATCCCCTGGTGCTTCTCCCAGAGGTGTGTTCACAGTGGAAATGGCAACCGACCTGGCAACAGGAATCCAATTAATGCATTTAATGAGATAATTTTCATCACTGCAATGCAATCCACTGAGTGTCATACAAACTCTCTGTGGCTTCCTGACAACTTGGTGCAGGCAGGTGATGGGAAATTTGGAAAACTTTAAATGTGTCCCGGAAAAAAAAAAAGCAGATGTGCAATTTTCTCGGGTCAGATTATGCCAAGATCTCCTGGAGACTGATATCATAGAGATGTACAGTATGGAAAGAGACCTGTACGGCCCAACTCGTCCATGCCATGTCTGGACTATGCTGGCGCTCACGCAGCTGCAGTCACTCTGCTGGCGAAGATAACGTCTCTACTGAGTTTATAGAAGGAGGTCATTCAGCTCATCGAGCCTGTACTAATTATAATCCCACCCAGACCCTATTCCCATAACCACACACATTTATCTTGCTAATCCCCCTGACAGTAGGGTCAGTTTAACGTGGATAAGCAACCTAACCAACACATCTTTGGACTGTGGGCGGAAACCGGAGCATCCGAAGAAAAACCAGGCAGACAGGGGGAGAATGTGCAAACTCCACACAGGCAGTGTCCCAACCCGGGAAGTGAACCTGGGTCCTTAGCGCTGTGAGGCAGCAGTGCTAACCATTGTGCCAGCATTCCTGTCACTCCTTCTGTTTGGGCCTCAGCAGTGTTCTTACTGGGGAAGCAGTGAAAGCCCCGAGCATTGGCGTGAATCTCGTCCACTGACCTTAACTGAACAGTGAACTCAGAGGCAACCTGACCAAAAAGGCTGCCTCCTATAAGATTTTGATCGTAGGTGCTGCACCAAATGGGGTTGAACACTGAAAATTGTCCCAGCACTCAAAAATACTCTGGTTCATTAATGTCCCGTGGGGAAGGAAATCTGCCATCCTTATGTGGTCTGGTCTGCATGTGATTCCAGACCCACAGCAATGTGGTTGACTTTTAAATACTCTCAAAGGCAATTAGGGATGGGCAATAAATGCTGGTCAGCCAGCAGTGCCCACATTCCCATGAATGAATAATAAAAAAATTCCAGCCTCAGTCTGTGCCTCTTAATCCTTCGCGCCTCGAGTCTCCGGAAATCTGTTCTTCCTCTCTTCTCCTCTGGCATCACCAAGTTGGATGATCAAAAGACAAAAGACTCTCCAAGCTTCTTTTTATTAACTAATGGTTTGTGCAGCAATAGGCTGTGGCTTAATCTGAGCTCCAGTCGTTGCTGATCCGCTGGTTACCGTTGGATTGATGTGATGATGTTTTCTCATTCACCTGAGGATCTGGACACGATTTAACAAAGCCAGCCAAGCGCATCAGTAAGAAACTCACCTTTAGGTCCTCAGGGCACCTTTCCTTTCAGGGTAGGGACTGGTTCAGACAAATGCATTTATAAGAGAATGTCTACTGTGATTCCATGCAGTTGTGGACGTGTCTCACTTACATAGAAAAGGAAGAGTCATAGAAACCCTACAGTGCCATTAAAGAGGCCATTCGGCCCATCGAGTCTGCACCGACCACAATCGCACCCAGGCCCTACTCCCGTAACCCCACATTTTTATCCTGCTAATCCCCCTGTCACTAAGGCTCAATTTATCATAGAATCTTAAAATCCCTACAGTACAGAAAGAGGCCATTCGGCCCGTTAAGTCTTCAATGACCACAATCCCACCCAGACCCTACCCCCCATATTTACCTACTAATCCCTCTAACCTACGCATCTCAGGACACTAAGGGCAATTTTTAGCATGGCCAATCAACCTAACCCGCAAATCTTTGGACTGTGGGACGAAACAGGAGCACCCGGAGGAAACCCATGCAGACACGAGGAGAACATGCAAACTCCATACAGACAGTGACCCAAACCAGGAACTGAACCCAGGTCCCTGGAGCTGTGAAGCAGCAGTGCTAACCACTGTGCTATTATGCCACCCGTGTTCTTTTATGCAACTGACTTGGTTCCAATTAGGCTGAGCTGCTATCTGGATGGAAATCAAATGGAAAGCAAGTTGGCTATCTTTGAGACCCTGCACTGCTGCCGCAGCTTCAAATAGCCCCATTAAAGACAGAATTTACCACTCCTTTCCCACTCCCCCAACTCCTGGGCTGAATTTGGTGGTGGGGTGAGGGCAGTGGATGAGACTGTCATGATAATAGGTGATTGTGGTAGTGGACTCCAGTATTACACACAATATGGTACATGCTGTACCACATGGGGAGGTCACCTGATCTAGGGGGTCAAAGGCCAGATAGCACATGTAACAGAAGGTTGTTACAAGGCTGCAGATGCATTGGAGTTTTGTGTTTATGTTCTGTATTAATAAAGTTAGTTAACAGTAATAGTGTTTGTCATCCTGCAACATCATCCTTGCCAATCCTCCTGACACTAGGGTCAATTTAATAAGGCTAACAACCTAACCTGCACATCTTTGGACAGTGGAAGGAAACTGGAGCACCGGGAGAAAACCCACGTTGCCTTGATCTGATTAATTTTGGGGTGGGAAGAGTCATGGATGGCCTTCCCTCCCAATGGCATTAACTGGACAATTAATGCCCACTCAAGACCCTCATCCTGCTGCCACTGGTATTTGCATTGTGGTGGGCAGGGACTCAGAATGCAGGAAGGGCAACACTCCTGAGCTTGCTTGTGGGCTTCTGTGGGGGTGAGGGATTTGCTTCAATGAAAAAGGGGGCATGGCTTCCTTCCGCCTCTCTCAGCAGCGTTCAACTGAAGGATTCAGGAGCACTCCACCCTGGGCACTTCTTGCTTGGCTTGTGTTGGAGTGTTGGGCAAGACAGGATCAACAACATTCCAAGGTAAGGAAGTAGGAGTGGACTCTGCCCCTCGGCAGAAGTTCAGGTCTAATACTTAACAACTGCAGTCAGTCACTTACACAGAGTTTCAAAAATTACTACCTATTTCAAAAGATTATCATTTTATTGTTATTGAGAAGCAACTTACATTGAGCCAATTTTGAAAGCAATTATGATATTCTGAAGTAGGGTACTTGATACATTTACATACAAATGACCTTCCCTCCATACTGTATCAGAGTTGATTGAAATTTGAGTAAATCTATTGCGTACAAGACCATTTTGTATCAATAGCATAATAGGTTACCTTTTTCCGATTGGGTTGGCATAGTATTTGTGGTCAACCATTATAGGCCCTTCTTCCAAAGCCTCCCTCTGTTAGATGGCAGTGTCAAGCTTGTGTCCTGCTGCTTTGTATGGGAAACAAATATTGCCATGAGACTGAGTTTCCTCTGCAAATCCTCCGAAATCACAAGCCAGAAAGAAGAGAACAGGAAAGTTCCTAAGGGATGTTGCATTTGAGCTTCTGAATTGATGACGGGTAAAGTACCAGATGTACCAAGCATTATTGGGATATCTCTGCAGGATGCAAATTAAACTTAAGGTCAGAGGATTAATAACTGGGAGGCTTTTACTAAATAGCTTTGGAACAGGTGAAAAATCTGGGAGTGTTGTGACTAACTTGAGAAACATACAGTTCAGAAGGTAGTGACTGCCAGTCCCATTATAACTGTGCAGCACAATATGTATCAGTTTTTAATAGGCACAGACTGATAACCACACAGAGTACCGACCCAAGAGAGCCACAGCTAATTGCACAGCTGCTCCAAGGAACCTAAGGCTCTTAATTGCACATACTGGCACTTTTAGCAGCTAACCAATCTTCAGTGTTCCATGGCAATGATCCCGTAGCACATTGTGGAATGTGAAATTTGTATTGCAGTGCTGATATGTTACCTTTCCCCTTTTTCCTGCTACAGGACCCTGAGAAGTCCAGTCGCTGTTTAAAATCTCAGGGGCACAATTCGGGTTGAAGTATGCATTGCGTGTTGGCCTGCCCCACATCAGTTGGAATGATTTACTTCACTTCAACCTCCAGTTCTGAGACATATGTTACTGCTGTTCTGAAGTTATGTTCTACTTGGCCAAAGGTTTGCTTAGAATGCATGAACATTGAGGGCTATTCAATATCACAGTGAACTTTAAGTTGTAATTTTAAGTAGCTCGGAAATCCTGAGAAATTACAAAATATTCCTCCAGGTTAGTACACAAGGTCACCTGTGCCTGTCACAGTGGTGATGTGGAGATGCCGATGTTGGACAGGGGTAAATACAGTGACAAGTCTCACAACACCAGGTTAAAGTCCCACAGAACTCCCATTTACCTGACGAAGGAGCAACGCTCCAAAAGCTAGTGGCTTTTGCTACCAAATAAACCTGTTGGACTTTAACCTGGTGTTGTGAGACTTCTTATTATGTCACAGTGGCACAGTGGTTAACACCGCTGCCTCACAGTGCCAGGGACCCGGGTTTGAAACACTGTGTGGAGTTTGCACATTCTCCCTGTGATTGCATAGGTTTCCTCCGGGTGCTCCAGTTTCCCCTCACAGTCTGAAAGATGTGCTTGTTAGGTACATTGACTGGAACAGGTGCCGGAGTGTGGCAACTAGGGGACTTTCACAGTTACTTCTTTGCAGTGTTAATGTAAGCTTTACTTTTACTAATAAATAAATTTTACTTTACTGTGGCTGTCCCAATGCCTTAAGTACTGGAATTCCCTCCCTAACTCTCTCTAACTTTCTATCTGTCTTTCCTTTAATCCCCTGCCGCACTCCCCCAATTCCCAGTAAAACTACTGTTTGACAAAGCTTGGATCACCTGTTCTAATGTCTTGTTGCATGGCTCAGTTTTAATTCTTTTTCAGTGTTGCTCCCGTGAAGCACTTTGAGGTGTTTTACTACATTAAAAGGGCTTTGTAAATGCAATTTTTTACTCTTGTCATTGAGTATGATCAGTTTGACTCCCTTCATACCATTGTGCTGGCAAATATAGAACTTTTCAGAATGGATTTGTCTTCCTTGGCTTTTTGTTAGGTAAGTCAAGGAATTATCAAAGGAAACAGAGAACTCATGGAATAGGAGGGAATTTTCAAACACTGACCTTCCCCAATAAGGATGAGGTAGATCTAGAGATGGATACCTGCAGCTGAAGAAAGACATGTTAGTTTTGGATGGGTTCTGGTATCAAGAAATATTTTGACATATGTTTTGTAGGTTGCCTTGTTGGGATGAAGGAACATAGCAAATAGGAGCAGAAGTAGGCAAATTCAGCCCTTCGAGCCTGCTCCGCCATTCAATCAGATCATGGCTGATCGTTCCCTGGTCTCAAATCCACCTCTCCGCCCGTTCCCTATATCCCCTTATCCCCTTTTTTTTAAATAGAAATATATCTATCTCCTCCTTGAAAACATTCAATGATTCAGATTCCATTGCGCTATGGGGCAACGAGTTCCACAAATTCACTGCCCTCTGTGAGAAGTAGTTTCTCCACATCTCAGTGTTAGATCTGCTGCCTCTTAACCTATACCTGTGACTTTGTGTTCTAGATTGCCCCATAAGAGGGAAAATTGGGTCTAGATTTATTTTCTCAAACATTTTTAAAATGTTTATATACCTTGATTGAATCTCCCTTCATCAGGAAATTAATGGAGACAGTTTTAGATAATCAAAAAAAATCTACTGGACATTGAATAGAAGAGGTCACAATGATAAAAAACGTTTGCTGTCAAAAACTCACAGAAGCTAATGACACCCACCGTTGGTTTTGTATAAATGCTAAAAAACGTCAGGCAAGAACAGATGCGTTGTTAAGCTCTGAAACCTCCAAGTTGTCTGAGGTATGTGTAATGACTTTAATCAGGCAATTGACGTTGGCCTGTTAGAATATGAACCCCTTGATTAAGGGCCAAATTGGTGGGTCAGTCCAGGAGCATTGTATTTAACCAGGCATGTCAGTTCCTCTGGCACTCCTAGTGTAGACTGTGAACTGAAAGCACTCTGTATGCTGTTGTAAATAAAGGGATTTTGGTGAAGGGATTTCAGCCTCTGAGGACTTTTTGCAATATACTCCTTTGGTGTTGGTTTCTGCAAAGCAGTATCTCACAGTCTGGTTCGTCTCCGAGGTGAAGTTGCTGGATGGATCCTGTGCCGTAACCCAGCAGCTGGGAATCAACGTGCAGAGATGTGTTTAATTGTGCAGGAGTACAATGTCAGTTCCCCGATGGCAGGATGGAAGTCAGACTTAAGAATTCAGCGGATTGAAGGTGAATGGATAGGATAGAGGTGGAGAGGCTCTTCCTGCTCAGAAAGGACAGTAGGACTAGAGGGCACAGCCTCAAGATAAAGGGGGGGGAGCGGTTTAGAACGGAGTTGAGGAGGAACTTCTTCACTCAAAGGGTGGTGAATCTCTGGAATTCTCTGCCCGTTGAAGTGGTGGAGGCTGCCTCGCTAAGTATTTTTAAGACGCGGGTTGATAGGTTTTTGATAGGCAAGGGGATTAAGGGTTATGGGGAGAGGGCGGGAAAGTGGAACTGAGCCACGACAGATCAGCCATGATCTTATTGAATGGCGGGGCAGGCTCGAAGGGCTAGATGGCCTACTCCTGCTCCTATTTCTTATGTTCTTATGTTCTTATGAATTGAGATGTTGGACACCATGCAGCAGGAACCTATTTATCATACATACATGGTGGATTTCAAGGACAGCTCTCAGAAGAAATGAAATCACAGAATCCTACAGTGCAGAAGGAGGGCACTTGGCCCATCAAGTCTACACCAACCACAATCCCACCCAGGTCCTATCCCCACAACCCCATGCATTTACCTTAGCTAGTTCTGCTAACGCTAAGGGACAGTTCAGCATGGCCATTCCACTTGACTTGCACCAACAGAGAAAATGCCAGACCTGCTGAGATTTTCCAGCATTTTCTCTTTTGGTTTCAGATTCCAGCATCCACAGTAATGTGCTTTCATCCACTTAACTTGCGCATCTTTGTACTGTGGAAGGAAGCTGGAGCACCCAGAGAAAACCCACGGAGACACAAGGAGAATGTGCAAATTCCACACAGTGACTCAATCCGGGAGTCAAACCCAAGACTGACCAGTGTGCCATATCACTCATACTCATTAAAATGGTGGCACAGTGGTTAGCACTGCTGCCTCACAGCACCAAGGACCCAGGTTCAATTCCAACCTCCGGTCACTGTCTGTGTGGAGTTTGCACATTCTCCTGTGTCCACGTGGGTTTCCTCTGGGTGCTCTGGTTTCCTCCCACACTCCAAAGATGTGCGGGTTAGTTTGATTGGCCATGCTAAAATTGCCCCTTAGTGTCAGGGTGACTTGTGGAGTTAGGGGGATATGACATAGGGGGATTGTTTTCAGTGCAGCCTCAATGGGCCAAATGGCATCGTTCTGCATTGTAAGGATTCGATGATTCTATGAAAGCCCCATTTCCCAACATAAAATGACACCTTTGCAATTAATCCTGCAGCAGACGAAAAGCTTGTGCCCTCAGCATCATGACTAGTGAAGGGTGACTTGCAGCAGGTGAAGTGGTCTCCCTGGTGGATTTGGAATAATGAGGAACTACCTTTCTTTCATGGAGAGTTTTGGTGGAGCACAGAAGAGGAGGAACTGATTCATTGAGATTGGGTGGAGGCAGGGCCATGGGTGATGGAGTAAGGGTCCCGGATGTATGGATCAAAGTGGGGCGAAGACAGGGCGATGACCCTGAAACTCAAGTCAACGTGGGATTGGTCAATGACATATCCATCACACCACAAGGCCTCTGGAGGATAGCTTGAGGTTTGCGGTGAGCACCGGGGCGGTGTGCAGGGTGGAGGGTGGGGGGGGCGCTGTTGGCATGGTGGTTAGAGATCAGAATGTGCCCAATGCAAAGTACAGGACTCTCCATTACTCAAAAGTTCTGAGATGAGGAGGGGTGGGACGTCCTGCCGCTATTGGTGTCAATAAATTGTCCCTGAATTGGATCTCCCTGAATCTGGCGTACATATAATTCCCTAAATTTCCACCCCCTTTATTGTGGAGTTCACTGGAGGTAGACAAAAATGTCGACGAGCGATGAAAGACTTGAATAAGGCACTCACTGAGTGTTAAAATGGGCAGCATGGGCTTGTAGGGCCAAAGGGCCTGTTTCCTGTGCTGTGCTGTTCTTTGTATCACTGAGAAAACAGGTATCCTGTTCCTTGATGGACTTGAGGGCAGTATTGCTAATCCATGTGTCTGCTCTGAGACATCACTCCAAAAGTACACATGGTAGCAGCTGTTGTAGTTTCTGGGGGTGGCTAGGGATTGGGGGGGAGGCTTCGCAGCCAGACTGATGGTACTGGATTGTAGGATTGCCTTTAAATAAAGAACCCAGACTATCAACCCCAAGAGGTGAGGTCTTTGACTTCCTGTCCACCTCTGTCATATATACAGCTGGACACCTCATCCACGAATATCTAACTGGCCAGCTTGTGATTGTGCATGGCCAGTCATCCTGCCTCCAAGCTGGAGTTCCGGGCATTCCTGCTCCCATCATTGCAATAGTTGATGCTCCAAACAAGATTCCTGCTGCTCTTTTTGCATGAAAGATACAAACTAAACACACCATACCATTTAATTCTTAGACGTTAATCAAGGATCCCACGCACCCCGGACATTCTGTCTTCCAGCTTCTTCCTTCGGGAAAAAGATACAAATATCCATGGACACCTACCAACCAACTCAAGAACAGCTTCTTCCCTGCCGCTATCAGACTTTTGAATGGACTTACCTTGCATTAAGCAGATCTTTCTCTACACCCTAGCTATGACTGTAACACTACTGTACTCTCTCCTTCTCTCTAAACGGTATGTTTTGTCTGCATAGCACGCAAGAAATAATACTTTTCACTGTGTACCAGTACATGTGACAGTAATAAATCAAAAAAGTATACTTTTAACAATGTACTAAGTGTTAATTAGGCCAATCAACCTCATAGGAACTGAAAATGAGCAAGTACAAATATGGTCTCAACCCTTCAGGTTTTAATTGTTATTGGAGATTGAAAACATGTCATCTTTAAGATCGAAACTTCTTTTACTTTTCCTGCTGTCTCATCTCTTTTTTAATTCAATTTTTATTTTACTCTTTTATTTTGCTTTCCTGGTTTGAAGTTGTATCCATCCTCTCTGTCAGTCCTTGTGCTGTAAATTTCACAATCCTCAATTGGTTTCGGAGATACTAGTTGCATGTTATTTGGACACACCTCCCAGAGGGTCTGTTGCTCCTCATTGTGACATTATCAGTTCGCGCTTTATGCAACTTTCCATAAAAAATGCTTAGGAATCAGAACACAAAAGGACAAGTCTAACTCTGGGTGGCACGGTGGCACAGTGGTTAGTACAGCTGCCTAACAGTCCCAGGGACCAGTGTTGAATTTCGGCCTCAGTTCACTGTCTGTGTGGAGTTTGTACATTCTCCCCGTGTCTGTGTGGGTTTCCTGTGGGTGCTGCTGTTTCCTCCCACACTCCAAAAATGTGTGTGTTAGGTTGATTGGCCATGCTAAATTGATCCTTAGTGTAACGGAGAATAGCATGGTAAAGATGTGGGGTTAAAGTTTACTTGTGAGTGTCACAAGTAGGCTTACATTAACACTGTAATTAAGTTACTGTGAAAATACCCACGTTGCCACACTCCGGCACCTGTTTGGGTACAGTAAGGGAGAATTTAGCATGGCCAATGCACCTAACCAGCATGTCTTTCAAGCTGAGGGAGGAAACCCATGCAGACATGAGGAGAACATGCGGACTTTGCACAGCCAGTGACCCAAGTCGGGAATCGAAGCCGGGTCCTTGGCGCTGTGAGGCAGCAGTGCTAAACACCGTGCCACTATTCCACCCAAATGGGGGATAGGGCCTGGGTGGGATTGTTGTCAGTGCAGGCTTGATGGGCCGAACAGTCTCTTTCTGCACTGCAGGGATTCTGTGATAACTAATGGCAGATGCTGTTAGATTTAATCCAGCAACAAATTACAGGCCATTTCCTTGCTGCAAGAGTTCAGCCATGCTGCCTGGAATTTAACAGGACTGAGATGAAGTTGACTGATCATAATACCAGCTCTGTGCTGCACTTCCAAGAGTGTAGCAATGTTAATGCTGCTCTGAAATCCCCACAAACTTTAAATAGCCCCTATAAACCAGGTTACATGCGCACATAAATATTTATTGCATTTCAGCCAGCTGATTCCATTGTGGCTTCTAGACAAAATAAAGCCTGAAAATGCTTTATTGAATTACAACATCAACTGAAATAAGATATTGCCCATGATTATTGATTAGGTCAAATCTGAGGCTAATAGCACGTAAAGAATTAACAAAGACTGAAAGTATAGATGAAAAACAAGGACCGTTAAAAAGCTTAAGAGATAAAGCAATATAAGCATGAATACAATGGAGGGCAGGAATTTAGCAGTACAAAATAAAGAATTGTTTAAGAAATTGGAGGACTAACTAAAGATGAAAGAGGTGACTTTCTTACTGAGGATCAAGGAATGTTGGAGCTACTACATGCAAGTGTTTTGCCTCAGTTTTCACATGACCCGATTGTGAATTATATATAACTGTAAATGGCAGAACCCTAAGGAACATGAACACACGGAGGGATCTGGGCATGCAGGTCCACATTTCCATAGAAGTGGCAATACAGATGGCCAAGGTGATTAAGAAGGCAAATGGCATGCTTGCCTTTGTCACCCGGGGCATTGAGTACAAGAGTTGGCAAATCATGTTGCAGCTAGACAAAACTTTGGAGTATTTGCTGTATTGTGTGCAGTTCTGGTCACCACACCATCAGAAGGATGTGGAAGGCTTGGAGAGAGTGTGAAGAAGGTTCACCGGGATGTTGCTTGGTCTCGAGGGCATTGGCTATGAGGAGAGGTTGAATAAACTAGGATCATTTTCTCTGGAAAGACGGAGGCTGAGGAGAGACCTGATAGGGGTTTACAAAATTATAAGAAGCATGGACCGGGTGGGTAGTCAGAGCTTTTTCCCAGGGTGGAAGTGTCAATTACAAAGGTGCACAGGTTCAAGGTGAGAGGGGGAAAGTTTAAGGGAGATGTGTGGGGAATGTTTTTCACGCAGAGAGTGGTGGGTGCCTGGAACGCACTGCCAAAGGAAGTGATGAAAACAGGCACATTAGCAACATTTAAAAGGTATTTGGATGGGTACATGAATAGGGAGGGAATAGAGGGATACAGTCTGAGTAAGAGCAGAAGGTTTTCTTAGCTTAGGGCATCATGATCGGCACAGACTTGGAGGGCTATGCTGTACTATTTCTTATTCTTTGTTGCAGCTTGTAGTGAGTCTGAAAGGTCTACTGGAGTGAAAAGGGGGGCAGTTGGGGCCCCCCCAAGAGAGTTGGGTGCTGGGGGGATGCCCTCTGGACATTGGCACCCTGGTAGTGCCAGCCTGGGCTGCCTGGCTATCCTACGACCCCACACCTGCACCATCACTCAGGTAGGACCTGAGATCCAGTGATGATCTTAGGTGGGAACCACTGCCTCCTTAGTGATGTTACAGTGTCACAGTTGAGCCACTAGCTAGCACCTGAGAGTAATGCAAAGACAGAAGATACTGAGTGCGTTCAGCCAGTCAGGCATCACTTGTGGACAAAGTAGGATAGTTGATATATCGGACTTGATTTAATGGAGGCAACAAGAGTTCTGCACCCACCCCTCCCCTCCCTACTAGCTGGATAGCTTGGGTGGGGGGAGCCCCATGATAATTCTTTTAATAGTGGGCCTTCCCCAGGATAACAGACCCCAGACAGAACAGAACAGAAGTCCCACCCATAGGGAGCCTCCAGCCAATCAGAAGCCCAATTGAGGTTGTGGGCTGATTAACACCCTCATGCAGCACCAGGGGATTTTCACAGTAATTTCATCGCTGTGTTAACGTCAGCTTACTCGTGACACAAATAAAAAAAAGAGGGAGTGCTGCATTCTCAATGATACTGTCTTTTGGATTAGATGTTAAACAAGGCATGGCGTCACTTGCCAGTGGCCACTGTGTCATGTGTACTGGTCCAGTACAAACACAGATGGTCAGACAAATGATCTGTTCCAGAAAACCTTATACAGTCTGGTTTTACCCAGAAGATGTCTATTGGAGAGACAAAAAATGCAGTCTCATCTCTCACTGATATTGTATCAGCGAGCAATACAATATTAATCTCACACTCGGGGACGATGCCAGCGAGTGATTAAAAGGTCCCCTATTTTACACTCTCTTGCCTGATATAAATACTGCAGATATCAGGTGGAATTTTTTTTCTCTCTGCAAAACCAGGCTTGCGTTAGATGTGGCCCCTCACCTACTCTCTGTGTTAAACAGAGGGATGTCCCTCTCTCTTTGGAACAGGAGGTGTGTTTGGGTACGGTGAAAATTTGTCTGTGTTTCCCTTTCACAGAATCAGGTTGAGGTGTCTGATAAACAGTAAACATAGCAGAGAAATACTAGAACTACGCATGTGCGGCATTGACAAAAAACACAAGTTCCATTGCTCTCTGGGAGAATGTAACATATCACATGGTGCTGAAGTAGGGACCGGGGTCTTATACTAGTTGGGTTCATATTAAAATAATTCAGTAATCTTAAGAATGAGCTCTTGAGCAGGGTTATTTTCCTAAGCATGATGGGATACTTGACCAAAGATGGTTCTAGGGATGCTGGCTCAGCAGCTAGCTATAACATTGACCTGCGGCAGGCTGGAATAGAATAGAATCTCTGTAGTGCAGAAGGAGGCCATTGGGCCCATCAAGTCTGCACCGACTGCAATCCTACCCAGTCCCTATTCCCGTAACCCCACATATTTATCCTGCTAATCCCTCTAACACTAGGGTCATTTTAGCATGGCCAATCAACCTAATCCATACATCTTTGGACTGCGGGAGGACCTGGAGAAAACTCACACAGACACAGGGAGAATGTGCAAACCCCACTCAGGCAGCGACCCGAGGCCGGATACCTGGTGCTGTGAGAGAGCAGTGCTGACTACTGTGCTGCCATGCCGCCCATCATCTGGTCCAGCTGATGGCAATGAGGTTGCCTGTAGAGTGTATGGGAAACTCACAGTAGGGGTACGCCTTCCGTGGCATCGGAAGACCCACTGTGTGAATGGCTGCAAACATGGATGAGAGAAAGAAAGCCAGCAAAGATTGGTAAATGATGATTCATGTCTGATATGTCAATGGTGGCTTGAGGAAATACCAAACGGTACAGAGAAAGGAAATTTTATTCCTTTTGATTATACCAATCTCAAAGCAAACTTTGGATCTGGTTCTGCATATAAAATGGAGCACACAATCTTTAAGAAAATTTGTCAGAATGGATCAGGATGTGCTTAAAGGAAAGAAAAAATTAGTAGTTAATGGATCTTCTTCTGAGTCCAAGGAGTGATATACTTTATGGGTTAATGTTGGCACTGTGCTTTTCCACAGAACTTGAAAATAATCTGTAATCGTGTTGAAGGGACACAGTATAAAAATCTGCAGCTGATACCAAAGAAGTGAGTGTGATTAATTATGAAGAGAATTTAAGAAGGTCATAGACCAGTTGGTAGGATGAACACATAGATATCTGATGAAATTTGATGGGGAAAAATGTGAGGTGAAGCATTCTGCAAAGAAGTTTTTAAAGTATTTATTAATATCGCAAGTTGGCTTACATTAGCACTGCACTGAACTTACTGTGAAAATTCCCTAGTTGCCACACTCTGGCGCCTCTTTGGGTACACTGAGGGAGAATTTAGCACAGCCAGTTCACCTCACCAGCACGTCTTTCGGATTGTGGGAGGAAACCGGAGCACCTGGAGGAAATCCCTGCGGACGTGGGGAGAACGTGCAGACTCCACACAATGATCCAAGCTGGGAATCGAACCCAGGTCCCTGGCGTTATGAAGCAGCAGTACTAACTGCTGTGGCACCGTGCCATCACCACATGAATTGTCATAACCAGAAGCAGTGGCATTATGTTTAGATATCTATATGTTCAAAATGGGGAGGACAAGCAGGTAAGAAGGGAGATGGGATACTCCCCTATAAAGGTACATGAGTACAAAAGCAAAATGGTAATTTCAAATCTATCAGATCATTGATTGGGCAGCAATTAGAATACTGTGTTGAGTTTTGGGAACTTTCCTTTAAGAGGATGTCAAAACCATGAAGAGTGCAAAAGATGATGAGAAATTTTGCTTAAGAAGAGAGGCCAACAAGACTGGGTCTCATTTAATTGGATCACAGCTTATTCAGAATAGGTTTGATACAGGTGTTCTAAATTATGAAGACTTTTTATTAGTTTATCTTAATTCTTCAGTGAGTCAATGTTACGATCATGTGATGGAAGGGTGCAGAAAGTAGTTCCCCATCTTTCCCTCTCCACATTTGATTATAGAAAAGAACCACAGAATCCCTACAGTACAGAAAGAGGTCATTTGGCTCATCGAGCTACACTGACAGCAATCCCAGGCGTTATCCCTGTAACCAAATGCATTTACTTTGCTAATTTTCCTGACACTAAGGGGCAGTTTAGCATGGCCAGTCAGGTTAACCTGCACATCTTTGGCGGAATCCGGAGCATCCAGAGGAAACCCATGCAGCCAAGGGTAGAACATGCAAACTCTGCAGACAGTCACTGAAGGTCAGAATTGAACTCGGGTCCCAGGAGCTGTGAGGCAGCAATGCTAACCACAGTGCCACCATGCCACGCAAAAATCTCAACAGGTTTTCTAAAAATGATATCTTTGCCAATTAATTGTTCAACTGTTTAAGTGTTGTGAGCATAAGAGACACAATCTGTCAGGTTTACTTTTAAGAGAAAGAAGATGGTAGTTTTCATTGTACTTAATCCACTCCAAGTAAAATAATAAAATATTCTTGCACACAGGGACACACTAAGTTTCCAGAGACACAAATTGATTATAGAGTGGGAGAAGAATCAATTAGGCAAGTTAGGGAACAGAAAAATAAAAAGGATATAGCTTACGTGTGGAGGAATAAGGGCTATATTGTATAGGATAGATACAAGAAATTAATTTTAAAAATACTTTTCAGTCCGACTTACAGCAAGCTGCATCCATGTGAGAGAAAAATTGACCAAGCATATAAGTGGTCAACTCCGTTCACATCAATGTGACATTGCTGATAAAGATTCTGCACATCTTGTAGTGACAATTCTAAGGGTTCTTACAATGGCAATTACCACTATAGCACAATGCTCGCTTGGATAAGTAAACCCACGATCTGGTAAAGGAACACTGGGCCCCAAGTCTTGTTATCTTACTGGACACAATACATTGACAAACAGGACCATTACCTCACTCCGGTTTTTCAAGAAGAAATTCGGAAAAACATTTCTTAGAAATTGAATGGGCAACTTAATTACAATAGGAAGGCTTTCTCACAATGTATGGGATAATGGTTAGGGGTGGTCTATGATGGAGTAAATGATCATCCTCCACACCACCTCCTAGTTATACAACACCAGACAATTCATCATAAAGATTGAAACATAGAAGATAAGAGCAGGAGGAGACTATTTGGCCCTTCGAGCCTGCTCCACCATTCATCACAATCTTGGCTGATTGTCCAACTCAATAGCCTAATCCTGTTTTCTCCCCATAACCTTTGATCCCATTTGCCCCAAGTGCTGTATCAAGCCACCTTTTGAATACGTTCAATGTTTTTGGCATCAACGACTTCCTATGGTAATGAACTCCACAGGTGCATCACTCTTTGGGCGAAGAAATGTCTCCTCATCTCCGTCCTAAATCATAGAAACCCTACAGTGCAGAAAGAGGCCATTTGGCCCATCGAGTCTCCACCAACCACAATCCCACCTAGGCCCTACCCCCATATCCCTACATATTTACCTGCTAATCCCTCTAACCTCTGCATCGCAGGACTCCAAGGGACAATTTTTAGCATGGCCAATCAACCTAACCCGCCCATGGTTGGACTGTGGGAGGAAACTGGAGCACCCGGAGGAAACCCACACAGACACAAGGAGAATGTGCAAACTCCACACAGACAGTGACCCAAGCCATGAATCGAACCCAGGTCCCTGGAACTGTGAAGCAGCAGTGCTAACCACTGTGCTGCCCACTAAATGATCGACTCTGAATCGTCCACTAAATGATCTATCCTGAATCATCAGACGGTGACCCCTGGTTCTGGACTCCCCCACCAGCAGGAACATGCTTTCTGCATCTACCCTGTCTAGTCCTGTTAGAATTTTATAAGTCTCTATGAGATCCTCCTTCGTCCATCTGAACTCCAGCGAAAACAATCCTAAGTTAGTCAATCTCTCCTTATACGTCAACCCCATCATCCCTGGAATCAGCCTGGTAAACCTTCGCTACACACCCACATCCTGCCACACCATGATGCTCCAAAACATCAGCCTATTGTCATAAGAATTGAAGTCAAATAAAAAGAAGGAAAATGAAGGTTTGCACACATATAGTAAAGAGCTTGATAATTAATATCAAGAGACTTTAATGCAATTTTTCAAGAGCACTAAGCTTATCTCAGTTTGAGCAATACTGAGAGGGACCCTAGTTCAATTCCCGGCTCGGGTGACTGTGTGGAGTCTGCACATTCTTCCCTTGTCTGCATGGCTTTCCTCTGGGTGCCCCAGTTTCCTCTCCAGTCCTAAAGTTGTGCTGGTTAGGTACATTGGCCATGCTAAATTCTCCCTCAGTGTACCCGAACAGGTGCCGGAGTGTGGCAACTTGGGGATTTTCACATTTACATTATTGCAGTGTTAATGTAAGTCTACTTGTGACATGAATAAATAAGTAAGCTTTAAACTTTTATTTGGCTTGCATTGATTTCATTATTTGCCTACATATAGATCTAAGCAATGACCTGATATATATACGTGGGTTGTTATCAAGTCTGTTTGGTATATAGTCAATAGTAATGTATTTCTGTAGCGAATAGGAACAGTTGTACACCACACTTTCTTCATCCTCATTCTTATCTGATGGAAAAGTATTGGTTTCATGATGATGTGGCTTTCTGTCTAAGGGCAAAGCCAAACAATCAGACTCAGGAAGCCCTTCTATGCATTCAGGAAACAGTTCAGCAAGACTTTCATCATCTTCTCGAAATTTCAGAACTCAGAGCTCTAATTAATTAGAACATTCTGTAACTGAAGGAAACAACTAACCATTTTACCAGAACAGCTATATTTTCCCAAATGCAGTAAATGGCACATAGTTAATTACCAATGTTTGTTGGCAATGAAAAGAGGTTGATTTTCATAAAATATCGGTGTGGCACTTACAGTAATACTGAAAGTGGAATTGTTCACTTGCCAAAATTCCTAGCAACATATAAATAATTCACTTGCTAAAAGGCATTCCTTTTGTGCTTTCTGCATTAGGAGAGAAAATAATTGATAATAGACAATATTCTATTGCATACTAATAGAACAATGCTAAACACACAGGACTAGGTAATACCTTAACCCATTGTATACTTTTTTGTTTGCAAGCCCATCTTGTTCAGGCTCAGAAGCAAAGTATTAAACCATTTAAGTTCTGCTTATAGACATTTAGACATCTTGGTGCAAGGAAGAAACCATTTGGTTTCTCATACCTGTACCCAGGATCTACATATTCTAATCAAATTCCATTTCCCTGTTCTTTTGTCATACCTTCTACCATTTCCCCCCCACTGCTCCCTGCCCCTCAACAACTTATAAAATTTCATATTAAATTGTCATTGATTTGATTTCAATAGACATTTATGGCCATTTGCCTGAAAGATTCTTCCAACCACTTCCCCTTCATTTCCATTGCAAATCTGTAATGATTATCTCCTGCTTTTTTTGCTAAGTCACTGATCAGCTGACATAATCATGTCCAACTCTCAAATCTTCCTCTTAGACCATGACACAGGTCCACAGCAGTCAAATGAAGCAAGAGGATGTGTTCATGGTCTTATCCTGCTTCATCTGGAGACCCATGCAGAAGAATCAAGCAATGAGGCTAAAGGTGAACGCTTGTTTAATTGGAGGATCACGGCAACCTAGGCTCATTGTCCTGCAGTTATAGAATCATAGGACTCCAACAGTGTAAAAGGAGGTCATTTGGCCCATCGAGCCTGCACTGACAACAATCCTCCCAGACTCTAATCCTGGAAGCCCATGCATTTGCTACTAATCCCCCTGACACTAAGGGACAATTTAGCATGGTTAATCCGCCTGACCCACACGTCTTTGGAACAATTGTCTTTTCCATTGGAACATCGAGTAAAGGACGTTCTAGTTTCTGTTGGTGGCCAGCTGCAAAGGTCATGGCAGTCACTGCTGCCACTGAAAGCCTCACAGATATGTGGCAGGGAATGACTTTCCCTCCTCACTTCCACTGACCAGACTATGCCCAAAGATGGGCCTAATATCAGGGTGTCAATTCACTATGCAACTAATGAACCACCTTTTATTTTGAAGTGTAGTTACTGCTGCTATTAAACAATGATAGCAGCCAATTAGCATTGAGTAATGAGCAGGTCTTAGAAACATAGAAAATAGAAGCAGGAATAGACCATTTGGCCCCTCGAGTCTGTGCCGCCATTCATTTTGACCATCGCTCATCATGGTGATGGTTGAAGGATATACATTAGCCAGAGAAATTTGCCTGCTTTTTTTTTGCACTGTTGGGATTCAGTGGGGCTCTATGCTTCTATAACTGCAGGACAATGAGTCTAGGTTGCCCTGGTCCTCCAATTAAACAAATGCTTGATTCTTCTACATGGGCCTCTAGATGAAATAATACCATGGGAGCAGAAGGGAACATCTGTGATCCCATAGCATTGGAGCCTTTCAATTTTGTCCTGATGTGTCAAGCCTCAACTATATGCCAAGATTCAGCAATTGGAATTGTAACTGTGACCTGCTAACTTCTTACTAAGCCAAACTGTCACTTAACTCTTAGCCTGTCAACATGCTCCAGTAGTCTCCTGCAATATTCATACAGTAAGAAGTCTGACAACACCAGGTTTAAGTCCAACCAATTTATTTGATAGTAAACTCGCAAGTTTTTGGGGTTTGCCCCTTCATCAGGTGAATGGAGAGTTCTGGCCTCAGACAGAGCATATAACAGCACACACAGTTTACAGATTACTGATTAGAATACGAGTTTCTACAACTAACCTGCTATTCAAGTCTTAAAGATGCCAACAATGTGAGTGGAAAGAGCATTATGCATAGGTTAAAGAGATGTGTATTGTCTCCAGACGGTACAGTAAGTGAGGTTTTGCAAACCCAGCCAAGTCATGGGGTTACAGACAGTGCGATATGAACCCAAGATCCTGGTTGAGGCCGTCCTCATGTGTGCGGAACTTGGCTATCAGTCTCTGCTTAGCAACTCTGCGCTGTCATGTGTTGTGAAGGCCGCCTTGGAGAATGCTTACCCGTAGGTCAGAGGTCGAATGCCCGTGACCACTGAAGTGTTTGCCAACAGGGAGGGAACGGCTTGCCTGGTGATTGTCGAGCGATGTTCATTCATCCGTTGTCGTAGCGTCTGCATGGTCTCCCCAATGTACCATGCTTTGGGACAGCCTTTCCTGCAGTGTAGTAGGTAGACAACGTTGGCCGAGTTACAAGAGTATGTGCCATGTACCTGGTGGATGGTGTTCTCATGTGTGATGATGGTATCCATGTCGATGATCCGGCATGTCTTGCAGAGGTTGCTGTGGCAAGGTTGTGTGGTGTTGTGGTCACTGTTCTCCTGAAGGCTGGGTAGTTTGCTGCGGACAATGTTCTGTTTGAGGTTGTGCGGTTGTTGAAGGCAAGAAGTGGGGGTGTGGGGATAGCCCTGTCGAGATGTTCATCTTCATCAATGATATGTTGAAGACTCTGGAGAAGATGCCTTGGCTTCTCTGCTCCGGGGAAGTACTGGACGACGAAGAGTACTCTGTCCACCGTGTCCCGTGTTTGTCTTCTGAGGAGATTGGTGCAGTTTTTCGCTGTGGCGCATCGGAACTGTCAATCGATGAGTCCCCCCACCCCACCACCACACCAAGGTGTTGATCTTGGAGGATTAACTATACAAAATATCTTGCAAGATATTAAAGATATTAGGTTCGGTAGATATATTGAAGCCACTTCTGTATTTTGGGAAGTCTAATGTTAGAGGGCTTCGTCTGAAAATTAGCGGCAGACCTTTCAGGAGTAAAACTAGAAGATACTTCTACATATCCGTACAAATACTGTGACCACCAAAGCAGGCCAAAGGCTAGGAATCCTGTGGTGAGTAACTCACCTCCTAACTGCCCAAACCCTGTTCACCACCAACAAGGCACAAATGAATCATAGCTTTTACAAAGCAAGAGAGTTCTGGAAGCCAGTAAATCGCTGCCCTAAGATACGGCTGCTGGATTTCTTGCGTGCCTGGATTTAGTGCAGCTCCAGCAACTCTTAGGAAGCTTGACAACATCCATGATAAGGCAGCTCATTCACAAACATGCATTCCCTACACTGCTGGTTAACAATGGTAGCAGTGTGTACCATCTACAAGATTCACTGCAGGAACTCATCAAGATTTCTTACAGCACAAAACCTTCAAACTCATGACAACTATTATTAGGACAAGGACAGCAGACACATAGGAATGCCACCACCTGGAAGTTCTCCTCCAAGACACTCACCGTACTAACCTGGACAATGTGGTTGACTCTTAACTGCACTCCAAGAGCAAACAAGAATGGGCAATAGATGTTGGCTAGCCAACAACAGCCATGTTCCACAAATGAATTAAGAAAAACTTAGAAACATATCACCATTCCTTCACTGCTACTGGGTCAAAATCCTGGAACTCCCTCCCTACAGCACTGTGAATGTGCCTACACCACATGGACTACAGCGGTTCCATAAGGCAGCTCACCACCACCTTCTCAAGGGCAATTAGGGATGGGCTATAAATTCAGGCCAAGCCAATGATGTCCACATCCTATGAATGCATTTTTTAAAACATGATCACACAAGTTTAGAATCCACTTCCACAAATGGCAAATGATGCAAGATCAATTGTTCATTTTAAATCTGAGATTGATAGACTTTTGTTAACCAGTTGCTATAAGGGATTTGGAACAAAATAAGATCAACCGAGGTGGCTCACAAATCAACAATGACCTCATTGAATTCGTGGGTATATTATTGGGTATAATATGTAGGGATATGGGGCTAGGGCCTGGGTGGGATTGTGTTCGGTGCAGACTCGATGGGCCGAAGGGCCTCTTTCTGCACTGTAGGGTTCTATGATGATTCATTGAATGGCAGAGTAGACTCCAGGGGCCTATTTCTGTTTCCATGTTCTGACTGAAAGTCATGGGGAGAGATGTTTAGATGTTCATAGGAAATGAGCATCATTTCTAGGCAAATGTGTAATGTTACATACCACTTAAGAGTACAAGTGCTCACTGTGTTGCCCAGGTCTTTATGAACATGGATGTGCACTGTTTTGAACATACAAACATACAAAACAGGAGCAGAAGTAGGCCATTTGCCCCATTCAGCCCACTCTGCCATTCAATAATATCATGGCTGATCTTTGAGATCCATATTTCCCATGTGTGCCCAATAACCTTTGATTCCTACATCCACATTAAAAATATTCAGTGACCCCCACTTTCACCACCTTCTAAGGCAGAGTTTCAAAGTCATACTTCCCTCTCGAGAAAATAAATATCCATATCTCTGTTGTATAAGTGCACCCCATAATTTTAAAACAGTACCCCTAAATTTTGGACTCACCCACGTGAGAGAACATTTTGTCAATGCCCATCTTGTCAATACTGTTCAAGAACTTACTCCCTTCAATCAAGTCACCCCTCACGCTTCCAAACTGTAGTGGACACAACCTCTCCAAGACAACCCATTTGTTCCGGGTATCACTCTCACAAGCCTCCTCTGAACTATCTGCAGCTCATTCATATCCTTCCTTAGTTAAGGAGACCAAAACTACACATATTCATTGTCTGAGAAATTAGAAATAGATTGGAACACTGTTCAATTAACTGTAACATCCTTACTACTCACTTTGTGATGGAGGGAAAGCCATTGATGAAGTGTCTGCATTATTCTCGTGTCTGCGTGGGTTTCCTCCTACAGTCTAAAAATGTGCAGGTTACATGGATTGGCCATGCTAAATTGCCCCTTAGAGTCCTAAGATGTGTAGGTTGGCGGGTATGGAATTAGTGGAGTAAAAATATGGTGCAACCAGGATAGAGCTCTGTTGGAGAGTTGGTACAGGTACAGTGAGCCAAATGACCTCCTCCTGCATTGTAATGATTTTATGATTGATTGGACCTGGGACATTGACTCAATGAAATCCAGCAGCCGTATTTCAGGGCAGCGGTTTACTGGCTTCCATAACTCTTTTGCTTTGTAAAAGCTATGATTCCAACCAGGTCAACATTAACTTCCATTGTATTAATGGTGGGGAAACTCTGGGTAAAATGTTACCTTGATGCCAAGGGCGGTCACTCTTTTTCCTTGTCTGGAACTTGTCTCTTGTCCACATTTGGACTGAGGATGTAATGAAGCCTGCAGTTGTCAGGTCCTGGCAGAATCTAAATTGAGCATTGGTAAGATATTTATTAGTGAGTGGATGCCATCTGATATCAATGGCAACCTTTCCATCACATTGCTGATGATTGAGAACAGACTGTTTGGGCAGCAATTGGCTGGATTGAACTTATCCTGAATTTTGTGAAGAAGATATAGTTGTGATGTGGAGATGCCCGGGTTGGACTGAGGTGGGTATGGTAAGAAGCCTCACAATACTAGGTTAAAGTCCAACAGGTTTATTTAGACTTCCTTCACTCACCTGATGAAGGAGCAGCACTCCGAAAGCTCATGATACCAAACAAATCTGTTGGACTTTAACCTGGTGTTGTGAGACTTCTTGCTGAGATATAGTTGGGCAACTTTTCACCTCGTCAGGTAGATGCTAATGTTTAAGCTGCATTGGGAAAGCTTGGTTCAAGGGCTGACCAATTCTGTGCCAAAGAATTTTAGCACTGTAGCAGTGATGTTATCAGAACTCATTAACCTTTGGTGTATCCAGTGCAATCAGTTATTTTCTGATATCACGTGGATTGAACTGAAAAGGCTGGTATCTGTAAGGGTTGGAACCTCTGGAGGAGGCCCAGATGACTCATCCTATTAGCAATTCTGGCCGAAGGTGTTTGCAAACCTCAGTCTCATCTTTTCACCTGTGCTGGATTCCACCATCACTGAGGATTTAGATGTTCAAGGAGCCTTCTTCCCTGCTTAAGTTGTCCAATTGTCCACACGCATTCATAGCTGGATGTGGTAGGTCTGCGGAGTTTGGCTTGTATCCATTGGTTGAGTGTTCATTTGGCTTTGTCTGTAGAATGTTACTTCTGTGAATGTGGCCCAATGTTGTCCTTTCTCCAGGTTTGGCAACTTGTATTCAGGCACATCTGATGCTGCTCACAGCATTAAGATCGACAGTCCCCATCGAACCAAGTTGGTCCTCTAGCTCAATGAGAGCTTCTGTGACAGCTTCGCTGTACTATGAAGTATTGATAATAGTAGAATAGAATTCTGCTGCTGCTGTTGGTCCTCAGTGCCTTGTGGATGCCCTCTGCTGGTGGGACATGACCTACTCAGGAATGGTGATGGACTAGTCTGGGACTTTGGTTGTTTGGTATGATTCTATGAGTGTAACCATTTTGGCTGCTGCTTGGCTAGTTTGTGGGACAGCTCTCCCAATTTTGGCACAATTGGACAGATGTTAATGAGGGGGCTGTGCCGGGGTGACCAGGCTGGGTGTGTCTTGGTCACAATCGAAGCTGATGTCTAGATTGATGTTTGGTGGTCCATTTAGTTTATTATTCTTGTACCTTTTTGTAACAGTTTCAAACAACTTAGTGACTTAATAGGCCATTTCAGATAAGAGTTACCCACATTGCTGTGGTTCGGGAGTCACTAATAGTTCAGGCAAGCTAAAGATATAAGGAATTGGCTATGCTAAATTACCCTCAAGAGTTTAGGTTGGATGGATTGGGCATGATAAAGGGCCTGGATGAGGTACTCTGTCAGAGAAAGCCAGTGCAGAATTGATGGACTGAATGGCCTCCTTCTGCGTTGTAGGGATTCTATAATTCAATGTCATAACTAAAGTTAGTTATGACAATCTAATAACGTCGTGGTCACCATTACTGATACTAGTTTTTCATTCCAGATTTTCCTTTAAGAGAACTAGTATCAAAAATATTAACCATAATTTTTAAAAATAATTTTTATCATTAGGGCAACACGGTGGCAGAATAGTTAGCACTGCTTCCTCACAGCGGCAGAGACCCGGGTTCGATTCCCAGTTTGGGTCACTGTCTGTGTGGAGTTTGCACATTCTCCCCGTATCTGTGTGGGTTTCCTCCAGGTGCTCCGGTTTCCTCCCACAGTCCAAAGTTGTGCGGGTTAGGTGGATTGGCCATGCTAAATTGCCCCTTAGGATCAGAGGGACTAGCTAGGGTAAATGCATGGGGTTATGGGGAAAGGGTCTGGGTGGGATTGTGGTCGGTGTAGACTTGATGGGCTGAATGGCCTCCTTCTGCACTGTAAGGATTCTATGATTCTTGGATTTCATGGGACGTGAGCAAATGCTGGCAACATCAGCATTTATTGCCCATCTCTAATTGAGGGGGTGAAGATGAGCTACCTTCTTGAAGTGCTGATATCTGTCTGGTTTAGACGCACCCACAATGCTGTTATGAAGGGAGTTCCATAATTTTGACCCAGGAAATTGCAGCAACATAGTTCCAAGTCGGGAGATATGTGGCTTGGAGGGGTATTCCTTCCAAGCCACATATCTGCCAAACTTCTGCGAGAGGCTGCGGGCTTAGAAAGTGCTGTTGTAGAACCTTACTGAGTAGCTGCAGTGCATCCTATAGTTCGTATACACTGCTGCCACTGTATGTATTGGTGGTGAAGGGAGTGAATGTTGAAGGTGGTGGATGGGGTGCCAATCAAACGGGCTCTTTCAGACTGGGCTGTGTCAAGCTTTCTTGAGCATCATAGGAGCTGCACTTATCCAGGGACGTGAAGAGCATTCCATTATGCTCCTGTATTGTGCTTTGTAAATGATGGCCAGATTTTCCAGCTTTTGAATTACTCTTGTGGCCAATCTATTTATACAGCTAGTCCAGTTAAGTTGCAGGTCAATGGTATATCCCAAGATGTTAATCCCAGGTTCAGTGATGGGAATGTTACTGAACATTAAGAGAGGATGGTTACAAGCTGTCCTATTAGAGGTGGTTATTGCCTGGCACTTAGGCGTCATAATCAGTCCAAGCCTGAATGTTATCCATGCCTTCATGCATGTAGCTAAGGACGACTTTAGTATCTGAAGAATCTGGGATGTCACTGCAATCAGTAGCGATCATCCCCACTTTTGTTGTTATGACGGAGGGAATGTCATGGGTGAATCTGCTGAAGATGGTTTGGCCTTGCAGACTACCTTGAGGAGGTCCTGCAGCAATGTCCTGGGACTGAGATGATTGGCCTCCCATCGACCACAAGCCATTTTTCTTTGTGCTACATATGGCTCCAACCAGTTGAGAGTTTTCCCCCTAATTCCCATTGAATTTGACCTTGTAAGGGCTCCTTGATGCCACACTTGGTCAAATGTTGCCTTGATGTCAAGAGGAGTCACTCTCACTTCAGCTCACCTCTGGAATTAAATTCTTTTGTTCACATTTGGGCCAAAAATGTGATGAGGCCTGGAACCAAGTCGCCCTGGCAGAACCCAAACTGAGCGTCAGCGAGCAGATTTTTGCTGCTTGATGGAACTGTCAATAACATCTTCCCTTCCTTTCTTGATGATCAAGAGTAGACCGTTGGGACAGTAAATTGTTGGATTGGATTAGCTCTGCAGGACATACGTAGGGAATTTTCTACTATGCTAGTCTTGTAGCTGTGTTGGAAAACCTTGGCTAAGAGTGCAGCTAATTCTGAATTCAAGTCTCCACTATTATTTCCAGGCATTATCAGGGTCCATGGCCTTTGTTGTATCATCAGTGTGCTTAGCTGCTAACACATCAAGTGCATTGAACTGCCTTGACACTGGCATCTGTGATAGTGGAGACATCAGGAGGTGGCCAAGATGGATTGTCCACTTGACACTTCTGGCTGAAGATGGTTGCACTTGATGAAGCTTTGTGTTTTGCATTGACTGACCCCCATCATTGAGGACATTGGCCAGAAATTGAATAAAAGAGTTGGGATGTCCTGTTGAAGTTGTACAAGACATTGGTAAGGCCACACTTGGAATACTGTGTACAGTTCGGGTCACCCTATTATAGAAAGGATATTATTGAATTAGAAAGAGTGCAGAAGAGATTTACTAGGATGCTAGCGGGACTTGATCTTTTAAGATATAAGGAGAAGCTGGATAGACAGGGATTTTTTTCACTGAAGCGTAGAAGGCTGAGGGTGATCTTAGAGAGGTCTATAAAATAATGAGGGGCATTGATCAGCTAGTGGGGGGGAGTCTAAAACTAGATGGCACAGGTTTAAGATGAGAGGGGAGAGATACAAAAGGGTCCAGAGGAGCAAGTTTTTTCAGACAGAGGGTGGTGAGTATCTGGAACAAGCTACCGGAGGCAGTAATAGAGGCGGGTACAATTTCGTCTTTTAAAAAGCATTTAGACAGTTACATGAGTAAGATGGGAATAGAGGGATATGGGTCAAATGTGGGCAATTGGGACTAGCATAGGGGTTAATAAAAAAGAGCGACATGGACAAGTTGGGCCAAAGGGTTTTTATCCATGCTGTAAACCTTTATGACTGTATGACAGGGAAGGTTGTGGAGCCTTCTCCTCCTGTCAGTTATTTAATTGTCCACCACCATTCACAACTCAATGTGGTAAGACAGCCAACCTTAGATCGGAACCATTGATTATGGGATTGCTTTGCTTTGATTATTACATGCTGCTTCCATTGTTTCACATGCAAGTAGCCCTTGAGTTGTGGCTTCACCAGGTTGGTTCTTCGTTTTTTGGTATGCCTGGCATACTCACCTGCACTCTTCTTTCAACCAGAGTTCACCCCTTGGCTTGATGGTAATCAAACTGCTTCAAATGCCCAAAATTATAACAAGTTGCCCAAGTTGGGATTTAATTCATTTACGAAACCATGAGACTGTTGGAAAATAAATCACACTTATAAATTGTGTCTCAGCCTTTAGAGTTTAGAGTTATGATTAGTTATTGGAATAGGGTAGATTGAGGTTTTATTTTTGTACCTGGTTGTGTTGTATTTGATTTAGAAGTGTTTTATTTGGACAATAGGTTACTTAAATTGTACGTTTAATTTGGTTGAGTATACTGTTACATTGTAAATAAATTTATTTTCCTTTAACATGTTGACCTGTACAGTGATGTTTAATTTATAAGATGTGTTCATTTCTGTAGGTGTAAAATTTGTAAAATGAAACACAACATTCTGGAAATGTGTAGCAGTCCTATCAACACCTACAATGTAAGAACATAATTTGATATTTTGGGTCGAATTCTTTTGAATTTTGACCATTACGTTCCATCTCTGGTATTATCCATATCGAAATGTCAGGATGTCTCCTTGAAATTCAGTCATCGTAATAATTACCATTGGAGAGCCAAACTGTTACCTGTTACCTGCCCTTGCCCATTCATACAAATTTTGGGCACAGAACTCACTTTTCAATCATTAAAAGGTTGCAAATTCTGCCGATTTAGCGTGAGATTGCCTGCCCCAGTCTATGCAGCCGATATTCCCATCTCAACATTTGTGTTGACCATTTTAAGGTTCTTGGTTCAGCCTCACACAGGGCCAAGTCATGGTCTGGAAATGGGCGAGACCAAGATCAACATCTCGCTCAAAGAATTAGCCAGTTTAGGTAGCTTTACGTCTTCCCAACATCTGATGTTAGTGGAAATGAAAATTAGGAGAGGTGTATAATAGCCACTTGAACTGCATTGTTTCTTCAATTCTTTAACTTAGTACAGAAGAAGGCTGTTTGGCCCATCGACTCTGTACTGACCACAACCCACCCAAGCCCTATTCCCGTAACCCCACACACCTACCCTGCTAATCCCCATGACACTAGGGTCACTTTAGCTTGGCCAATCAACATAACCCGCAAATCTTTTGGAATGTGGGAGGAAACCAGAGCACCCGGAGGAAACCTACGCAGGCATGGGGAGAAAGTGCAAACTCCATATAGACAGCTAAAGTCAAAGTTAATCCCATTGCATCTGTGCCAGTACTTTGCATGAAATTCTACCTTTTGCCTACACCCCTAAATTGTCACCCGAGGTACAATTATCTTGCAGCTTTCTGCACAATGAATGCCTCGACAGCCATTGTCCTCAATCCTTCAGTCACAAGTTTTAATAAATCCTTGGGACTAACTCTCCTGTATTTTCCCTACTTAATCTGACCAAAATCATCCATAAGTTTAAAGACTTCTATTGAATCTCTTCTTATCTATTTTTTGCTTCATTGCAAATGATCCCAGTGGTTTTGTCTTGCATGCAAATAGGGTTTCTTTAAGGTTTGCCTGTCATCCTAAGAATGTTGCCATAAACGTGCTTATTTATAGATCTATATACTTCTCAGTATGTACACAAGATTGTATATCTGCTTCCCATTAGATTGTAATTACTTAAGTACTTAAGTGTATCATAATTACATCAGTAGTTACCATTGTATCTGGCGCTCCTGATATAATCACAGAACCATAGAATCCCGACTGTGCAGTAGGCAGTCATGTGACCCATTGCAACCATACCAACTCTTCGACTGAGTATCTTTCTCAGACCCATCCCGTGCCTATCCCTGTAATGTCACACATTTACTCCTAATCCCCCTAACCTATATATTTTATAGAATCATAGAGTCTTACAGTGTAGAAAGAGGCCTTTCGGCCCATCGTGTCTGCACCAACTGCAATCCCACCCAGGTCCTAAGCCCGTAACCCCATGCTAGTCCCCTTGACACTAAGGAGCAATTTAGCATGGCCAATGCACCTAATCCGCACATCTTTGGAATGTGGGAGGAAACTGGAGCACCCGGAGAAAACCCACAGAGACACAGAGAGAATGTGCCAACTCCATACAGACAGTTAAGGAAGCCGGGAATTGAACCTGGGTCCTGGTGCTGTGAGGCAGCGGTGCTGAGCACTGCGTCACCGTAATGTTAGGTTGTAGTGTTTGTAGCAGAGCTGGAAGTTGTGTTAAAAGCCACCTTCCCTTCAGTAGTTCTGATGATGAGAATCAGTTTTCTTAGCAGTGAAGTTCTGTAGTTCAAAAGGGCCACATTTTATCTTTGCTCTTTGTCATTGATTTCCTGACTTTGCATCATCCTCCTTTTGCTTCTGTTCGACTGAAGTTACCTCGGTGAACGAGTCACATGCATGAGACCATATTCCTGTGTAAAGTTGTAAAACAGCTCATGAGTGAACTGAGGAGGATTGTTTGATATCACGATGTCTGGAATGTCACGAGTTGCAAGCACTGTGATGACTGCCTCTGCCCTGTCGCCTACTCACTTCAACCCATCTGGAGTACTAGACAATGATGCAAACTCTGCCTCAGACATATCCAATTCCAGGCACTCCTATAGCCTTGAAGGGAAAATGAAGCATACCAGGGGTTTGCTTTGCTCTTGGCTCTGCTCTGAACAGTTTGGCAGTTTGGAACGGCATGATGGCTCAGGGATTAGCACTGCTGCCTCACAGCACCAGGGACCTAGATTCAATTCCGACCACGGGTGTTCTGCCCGTGTCTGCCTGGGTTTCTCTCCAAGTGCTCTTGTTTCCTCCCACAATCCAAAGATGTGCAGGTTAGGTGAATTGCCCCTTAGTGTCCCAAGATATGTAGGTCAGGGAGAAGTGTGGATTGTGGAGATAGGGTGGGGGAAAGGTCCTGGGTAAGATGCTCTGTCAGACAGTTGGTGCAGACTTGAAGGGCCAAGTGGCCTCCTATATTGTAGGGATATTATGATTCTATGATCTATGAGATCAACTCTTCCATGGAATGACAAATGCCTGGCCACAAAGCTAATTGCTGGACTCTTGCTCAGCACTTTGCTATCCACAAATAACCTAATGGATTTTCTGCAGAATGTCACATTGAAGTTTTAGGGATGTCAAGTCAATCATTAGAAACTAAAAAAAAAATCAGTGATTGTGAGATGTCTTTGCTGTTCAAAGTAATGGGTTGATCGGAGAACAAAATGACCATCCACTCCGACAATACTCTTATTTGGATGCAATTGTCATCTTGCTGTTGTTCTTGCTTAATCTCGTATAATCTCTTTTCTATGGCTGGTAAATGTTTGATAATGAACGAAAGAAATGCTTCCACTTCCTTCATAGAGCTTAAATCTTCCAGTCTGACCACTTCCAGTCACCTTTGTGATATTGCATCTGCTGTCATCTCCTACTTCCCTTTAATGTGCTCAGTAATGGAATCATATCTCATTAACCTCAGTCTAAAACATTGAATTCTAGATGGTGTGTTTGCAATATCCTTTAGCTTAAGAAAAGCAACCTTAGGCTTATGATCAGTTTCAATTTTAAACCTTATTCCCACAAAGTAACCAGAGAACCTCCCGGACTTACTTGGGGAATCCCTGATTGACCTGCAGTGGGACTCGTAGAATATAACTTCCTGTGGTGATAGGTGGAACTCATATCACGAGCCCTTTATAAAGCAGGCCTCTGAGCAGATCCATTATCCTGAAGTCCCAGATGGGACCTGTATATGTTCGCCACAGGCTTGTGGTTTAACTTCTGCTTTGTTAACTAAAACGCCGCTCTTTTAGAGTCGGCTTCCTGAGTTATTACAATCTCACATGCCCATGTGGCTGCTAATGCATCTTTCTCGATGGTTACATACTTCTCTCTGCGTCCATGGATTGAAACAACACTGTGCCCACCCTGTAGATGATGAATTCCCTGTTACAATTGTCAGCAACTTTGAATCGCAGTCCAGTGAAATTTTTTGGTAAAGTTAGGAGATTGTTAGTCATGTCAAAACATTTTGCTGGTCCACATTCCAGCATCACTGTTGAACTTGTCTCAATAGCTGTCTTATCAGCTTGTTGATTTCCGTCAAGTTTGGTGGGAACTTGCCTATTTGATTGTGCATTTTAAGGAATCTTTTTAATTTGGTCATGTATTTAGACTGTTAGAATTTTCTAATTGCCGTGATTTTCGGTGGATCACTGATACTTCTGGATGCTTGCAAAATATAGCCTAAGAATTTTCTCATAAGCCTGGAACTTTACATTTGTTGTTTAATGTCAAACTTGAAGGACTTTGAGGACTGTTCTCACTTGACATTCATGTTCTTCCCTTGGTGAACATGTCATTCAAATGGCACATCACAACTTCCTTGCCTTCCAGTTTCTGAGACATTATCTTTTGGAATATGGAAAGTGCAGAAACAATTCCAAATGATAACCTGTTAAAACCATAATGTCCAGTTTGGATGATAAAAGTCTGGACTCTTTGTCCAGAGGTGACTGCCAAAAGCCACTGTCATCACCTTATTTTGTGCAGAGGGTGCTTTTTGCTAACTTGGACAGGCCGTCACCCGCTGACACCTTCAGGCAAACCTTGCATTTTAATATCGACAAGATGGTCAAATGGGCGGATAAGTGGCTGATGGAATTGAATCCTGAAAGTTGTGAGATGATACACTTAGGAAGGAGTAATTTAACAAGAAGTATACCATGAAAGGTCTGACACGGGGAAGTTCAGAAGCAAAAAGAGACCTTAGGCGTGTTTGTCTATAGATCTCTGAAGGTGGAAAGGCAGACTAACAGGATGGTGAAAAGGGCACATGGCATGCTCATCTTTATCAATTGGGTTATAGATTACAAAGTCAGAGAGGTCATGATGGAGTTATATAGAAGTTTGGTGAGGCCACAGCTGGAATACTGTGTGCAGTTCTTGTCGCTGCATTATAGGAAGGATGTGAAAGCACTGGAGAGGGTGCAGAGGAGATTCACCAGGATGCTGCCTGGGATGGAACACTTAAGTTATGAAGAGAGGTTGGATAGGCTTGTGTTGTTTTTGTTGGAGCAGAGAAGACTGAGGGGTAACCTGATTGAGGTGTTCAAGATTATGAGGGGCATAGACAGGGTGGACAGGGAGGGTCCACCCTGAAGGGTCAGTTATGAGGGAACACAAATTAAAAGTGAAGAGGGGGAGGTTTAGGGGGGGATTTGAGGAAAATCATTTTTACTCAGAGGGTGGTGACTGTCTGGAATGCACTGCCTGGGAGATTGGTTGAGGTAGGATGCCTCACATTCTTTAAAAAGTACCTGGATACTTGGCACGCCATAACATTCAAGGCTATGGAACAAGTGCTGGCAAGTGGGATTAGGTGATCAGATCAGGGCATTTTGTGCGTCGGTGCAGACTCAATGGGCTGAAGGGCCTCTTCTTCACTGTAGTAATCTGTGATTCTGTGACTTGAATCAAGTCTGCACAGATTCCAGTTGAACCATTAGGCTTTGGTACTGTGACCATTCCAGAACACCACTTTGTCTGTATGGAATGATGAACTGTTGTAAGATGTGTTCAATCTTGCTCTTGTCTCTGTCGTCGCTGTGGCGAAATGTACAGGTCTAGCATCTTGCCTTTAGGGTTACGTGATATTCTATCTTGAGCTTTCCTAAGCCAAAGGGACGGAAAATTGTTTCTGAATATATTATTGGGTTGCTCATCAGAAATTGCATCAAAGTTGTAAATCAGTCTCAACTGCAAGCATGCCTTTCCGCTCAATAATGATGACTCCTGCTTTAGTCTAATGTAATAAAATTTATTTATCTTAATCTTGCCAAGTGTCAGCCTATTAATTTCAGGTGACTGTATGGGGTTTGCATGTTCTCCCCATGTCTGTGTGGGTTTCCTCTGGGTGCTCTGGATCCCTCAGACACTCCAAAGATGTGCGGGTTAAGTTGATTGGCCATGCTATTTGCCCCATTCATGTCAGGAGATTCGTAGGGTAAATAGTGCTCTGGGGATAGGGCCTGGGTGGGACTGTGGTCAGTTCAGATTCGATGGGCTGAATGGCCTCCTTCTGTGATGTAGGGATTCTATGACCTTTAATATCCTTTCTATAACGGGGTGCTCATAACTACAGGCAGTGATTCAGTTTTGTTTGTTATAATTTTATCATTACTCCTCATAGCTGAACTCTAGAGTCCTATTTATACAGCTAAAATACTTTATTTTCGGATGTTATTTGCCTCTGATTGTACTTTCTGGCTACTATATGTCTGAATAAGTGTGAGCCTGGCTCACTGATAGCAGTCTCACTTCTGAATCAGAAAACTGGTGTTAAATCCCACTCCTGGGGTCTTAATCATCATCCAGGATGACACTTCAGTGTGGTACGGAGGAAGTTTTGAATCCTCAGAGGTGCCAGGTTTTGGATGAGACAAACAAAAGCAGGGGACCAACAACACCATTCAAACTGATTGGCCTGGAAAGCGTGGTCAGTGGGAAAGCTGGGGCTTGCTCTGTGGTCAGTGGGAAAGCTGGGGCTTGCTCTGTGGTCAGTGGGGAAGCTGGGACTCGCTCTGTGGTCAGTGGGGAAGCTGGGGCTTGCTCTGTGGTCAGTGGGGAAGCTGGGGCTCACTCTGTGGTCAGTGGGGAAGCTGGGACTCGCTCTGTGGTCAGTGGGGAAGCTGGGGCTTGCTCTGTGGTCAGTGGGGAAGCTGGGGCTCACTCTGTGGTCAGTGGGGAAGCTGGGACTCGCTCTGTGGTCAGTGGGGAAATTGGGGCTCGGTCTGTGGTCAGTGGGGAAGCTGGGACTCGCTCTGTGGTCAGTGGGGAAGCTGGGGCTTGCTCTGTGGTCAGTGGGGAAGCTGGGACTCGCTCTGTGGTCAGTGGGGAAGCTGGGGTTCACTCTGTGGTCAGTGGGGAAGCTGGGGCTCGCTCTGTGGTCAGTGGGGAAGCTGGGACTCGCTCTGTGGTCAGTGGGGAAGCTGGGGCTCTCGCTCTGTGGTCAGTGGGGAAGCTGGGGCTCTCACTGTGTGGTCAGTGGGGAAGCTGGGGCTCTCGCTCTGTGGTCAGTGGGGAAGCTGGGGCTCTCACTGTGGTCAGTGGGGAAGCTGGGGCTCTCGCTCTGTGGTCAGTGGGGAAGCTGGGGCTCTCGCTCTGTGGTCAGTGGGGAAGCTGGGACTCGCTCTGTGGTCAGTGGGGAAATTGGGGCTCTTGCTCTGTGGTCAGTGGGGAAGCTGGGGCTCGCTCTGTGGTCAGTGGGGAAATTGGGGCTCGCTCTGTGGTCAGTGGGGAAGCTGGGGCTCGCTCTGTGGTCAGTGGGGAAATTGGGGCTCGCTCTGTGGTCAGTGGGGAAGCTGGGACTCGCTCTGTGGTCAGTGGGGAAGCTGGGACTCGCTCTGTGGTCAGTGGGGAAGCTGGGGCTCGCTCTGTGGTCAGTGGGGAAATTGGGGCTCGCTCTGTGGTCAGTGGGGAAATTGGGGCTCGCTCTGTGGTCAGTGGGGAAGCTGGGGCTCGCTCTGTGGTCAGTGGGGAAATTGGGGCTCGCTCTGTGGTCAGTGGGGAAGCTGGGACTCGCTCTGTGGTCAGTGGGGAAGCTGGGGCTCGCTCTGTGGTCAGTGGGGAAATTGGGGCTCGCTCTGTGGTCAGTGGGGAAATTGGGGCTCGCTCTGTGGTCAGTGGGGAAGCTGGGGCTCTCGCTCTGTGGTCAGTGGGGAAGCTGGGGCTCGCTCTGTGGTCAGTGGGGAAGCTGGGGCTCTCACTCTGTGGTCAGTGGGGAAGCTGGGGCTCACTCTGTGGTCAGTGGGGAAGCTGGGGCTCGCTCTGTGGTCAGTGGGGAAATTGGGGCTCGCTCTGTGGTCAGTGGGGAAATTGGGGCTCGCTCTGTGGTCAGTGGGGAAGCTGGGGCTCTCACTGTGTGGTCAGTGGGGAAATTGGGGCTCGCTCTGTGGTCAGTGGGGAAGCTGGGGCTCACTCTGTGGTCAGTGGGGAAGCTGGGGCTCGCTCTGTGGTCAGTGGGGAAGCTGGGGCTCTCGCTCTGTGGTCAGTGGGGAAGCTGGGGCTCACTCTGTGGTCAGTGGGGAAGCTGGGGCTCACTCTGTGGTCAGTGGGGAAGCTGGGGCTCTCACTGTGTGGTCAGTGGGGAAATTGGGGCTCGCTCTGTGGTCAGTGGGGAAATTGGGGCTCTCACTGTGGTCAGTGGGGAAGCTGGGGCTCTCGCTCTGTGGTCAGTGGGGAAGCTGGGGCTCACTCTGTGGTCAGTGGGGAAATTGGGGCTCGCTCTGTGGTCAGTGGGGAAGCTGGGGCTCGCTCTGTGGTCAGTGGGGAAGCTGGGGCTCGCTCTGTGGTCAGTGGGGAAGCTGGGGCTCACTCTGTGGTCAGTGGGGAAATTGGGGCTCTCACTGTGGTCAGTGGGGAAATTGGGGCTCGCTCTGTGGTCACTGGGGAAGCTGGGGCTCTCGCTCTGTGGTCAGTGGGGAAATTGGGGCTCGCTCTGTGGTCACTGGGGAAGCTGGGGCTCTCGCTCTGTGGTCAGTGGGGAAATTGGGGCTCTCACTGTGGTCAGTGGGGAAATTGGGGCTCGCTCTGTGGTCAGTGGGGAAATTGGGGCTCGCTCTGTGGTCAGTGGGGAAGCTGGGACTCGCTCTGTGGTCAGTGGGGAAGCTGGGGCTCGCTCTCTGGTCAGTGGGGAAGCTGGGGCTCGCTCTGTGGTCAGTGGGGAAATTGGGGCTCTCACTGTGGTCAGTGGGGAAATTGGGGCTCGCTCTGTGGTGAGTGGGGAAGCTGGCTCACCCGCTGTTGACTTTGTGCTTCCTCATTGGATGCAGTTTTGTGGTCCGCTGCTCTCCTGAATGGTTTAAGGGCTGCGTCTGATGTTTTGACATGTTGGTAATTTGGCCTTGTATGTATTTATTCGGTAATTGTAATGATACCTGGGATCTGTGGTTCATGTTTTCCTCTGCAGGCCCTGCTGATGGCCTGCTCCATTCTTTGTCTCCGTTATCCCACTATACTGAACTATTTAGCACTCAAACCTTCTGGAGAGCGCAAATCAGAAACCACTTTGTCCTCTGCTCCACACAGTTTTTCAACAGTTGTGCTAATGGTCCCACATACAATCAGGACCCACAATGATCCACATATTCCACTCCAAGGGTATAACAAAAGTTCTCTGCACCGCCATCTCACAGTGCCTAACTGTTTAATGTTTATTAATTGGTGCCATAAGTAGGCTTACATTAACACTGCAATGAAGTTACTGTGAAAATCTCCTAGTCGCCACAATCGGATGCCTGTTCGGATACACCGAGGGAGAATTTAGCATGGCCAATCCACGTAACCAGCACGTCTTTCAGACGGAAATCGGAGCACCCGGAAGAAACCCACGCAGACACGGAGAGGACATTCAGACTCCGCACAAACAGTGACCCTAGCCAGGAATCAAACCCAGGTCCCTGGCGCTGTGAGGCAGCAGTACTAACCACTGTGCCACCGTGCTGTCCATATGTTGCTATGTTAGCCAGCACTCCCACTCAAACTAAATCCTATTTACTTACCACACAAGTGATTAATTGACAGAAAATGCATGTCCACTTACATTACAAAGTCTGATCCCACGAATGCTGAACTCTTGTTGAGTCTAAACCCCACAAATGTTCTGGAATTGGTACTGTACAATTCCTGTAGCTCAAGACTACAGGAAAAGAATTCTGGCCAGCAACTAATCTCACCTTGCTTTGAACCTTGAATTTACTGTTGACTTGTTGTACGTATCAGTACTACGCAATTGGATTGCTATTGTAGTGCTTTGTCAGCATTGAGATTTGCGTAGCTACATCTGTTATAATCAAGCAAGTTCCGCTCTCCATCATCTTCAGACTTTTTTATTATCAATGAATGTTCAGCACCACCAGCTGAAACAGAGCTTGCTGAATAAACTAATTAACATCATGTTCCATGCTGAAGTGGTTGAATTCTCCACTTCAGAGATTTACAAGGATGTTGCCACAACTCAAGGGATTGAGTTATAGGGAGAGATTGGACAGACTAGGACTTTTTTCTTTGGAGTGTAGGAGACTGTGGGATGATGTTATAGAGGTGTATAACGTCATGAGAGGCAAGGATAAGGTGAATGCAGTCAGTCATTTTCTCAGGGTTGGGGAATTGAGAACTAAAGGGCATAGGTTTAAGTTAAGAGGAGAAAGAATTAGTGGGAACCTGATGAGCAACTTTCTTACACAGAGGGTTGTGCGTGTGTGTGAAATGAGCTGCCGGAGGACGGGGTTGAGTCAGGGACATTGATAACATTCAAAAGGCATTTGGACAGATACTTGGATAGAAAAGGTTAAGAGGGATGTGGGCCAAATGCAGGCAAATAGGGTTAGCTTAGATGGGCTTTATGGTCAGCATGGGTTAGTTTGGGCCAAAGGCCGTGCTGTAGATTCTATGATTCGATGATAGTTCACAAAAGATTTACATCAATTATTTTTATTCGAATAATGCCCGTGAAGGGGTTAGGATGCTCTACCCACCATGAGTATAAGGTAGGCTTGATGGATCGGCTGTTTTCCTTCCTGTCCATCATTTTGGTATGTTTATTTGGAGTTTAGAAGAATGAGAGAGGCGCGGTAGCACAGTGGTTAGCACCGAGATGCGTAGGTTAGAGGGATGAGTGGGTAAATATATAGGGATATGGGGGCAGGGCCTGGGTGGGGTCGGTGCAGACTTGATGGGCCAAATGGCCTCACTCTGTACTGTAGGGGATTCTAGGTTCTATTCTAGGTTCATTCAAACAAACAATGTTCTGACAGGGTTCAACAGGGGTAAATGCAGGAAGGATGTTTCTCCTGGCCATGGGGGTAGGAGTTCTAGCTTATAATGACTAACTGTCTAATTAGGACTGAGATGAGGATGAATTTCTTCACTCATTGAATGATGGAGTAAGCTCGGAGGGCTGATAGGCCTACGCCTGCTCCTGTTTCTTATATAATGTTTCATAGAATCCCTACAGTGCAGCCGGAGTCCACTCAGCCCATCACGTCTGCCCTGAGCATCCCACCCAGGTTCTATCCCAAGTAACCCCATAAATTTACATTTTGAGACACTAAGGGGCAATTTAGTGTGGCCAATACATCTAACCAGCACATCTTTGGAGCGTGTGAGGAAACCGGAGCACCCAGAGGAACACGCAGACAGGGGGAGAACGTGCAAGCTACGCACAGATAGACACCCATGGCTGAAATTGGACCTGGGTCCTTGACGCTGCAAGATAGCAGTGCTAACCAGTGTGCCACTGCACCCATTCATGTTTCTGAATGCTTACAACATCTTGAGCTTATCACTCTGAGACTTCCTTGTGATAGACAGAATGATCAAATTACCATTTTGCTTTCTCCAGGAATCATGACTTTAATCTGCTTGTTGAATTTCGCAGTGTCCACCACACTGTCAACCAGATATTCATCCCTTAACAGCTGCTGGTATGAAGTTGGCTACTGTCACAAAGTGGACATTGTGGTTAGCGGAACAAGATTGTCTTTGTAACTCTTTCAGCCTGCATGAGGAAGCTCTTATAACGCACTAAGGCTCATTTCCTCTTCTGGAAAAAAAACATGGAGAAAAAAAAAATTTTAAAAATCTGAAACAAGACCATAAAATTCTGGAAACACTTAGCAGTCAATTAGCATCTGTGGAGACAACAGACAAGCTAGTGTTTCAGGGCCACAATTCTCAACTTGCCATTGGACGGAGCGTGAAATTGAAGAGAGGGGATTTCCACTGGGTTCCCTTACCGTGCAGGGTGGCACAGTGATTAACACTGCTGCCTCACAGCACCAGGGACCTTGGTTCGACTCCGGCCTTGGTGTGGAGTTTGCATGTTCCCCCTGTGTCTGTGTGGGTTTCGTCCAGGTGCTCCAGTTTCCTCCCACAGTCTAAAGATGTGTGGGTTAAGTCGATCGGCCATGCTACATTGCTCCTTCATATTAGGAGATCGGTGGGTAAAATACTTGGGGTTCCAGTGGTAGGGCCTGGGTGAGATTGTTGTCGGTGCAGCTTGGGGGGCTGAATGGCCTCCTCCTTCACTGTAGGGATTCTATGCAGTGATTTACATTGGGATGGAAAGCGCCTTGGATGGAAAGCCCACCATTGCCCCAGTTGAGGTCCTTAAATTGGCCAATAATTGGCCACTTAAGGAATGTTTTCCGACATAGTCTCAATTTTCAACCTGCTGGGAGGATTGAACTTGTGTGGGAGAGTTAGATCCCGGGTGTCAAATTGGGGGGCATCTACATTTAAAACCTCCTTCTAATGTCCACTGCCCACACCCACCACACTCCAGCCTCTTCCCCCCCCATCCCTTGTGGTGCAGTGGCCGCCAGACCTTGTTGCATCCTTATCTTTTCTCCCGGGACCCAGATCACCCCTTGCTGGAAAGCTGCTGGACAATCTCTAAAGCTGGAGTGCCTCCTGGGTGGGGGAAGGAATCCCACCTGCAGCCAGTTGACATTCACGTGAAATTGTTTTGGGGCACTCAGGGTCAGCGGGAGTGAGCCCCTTCTCAACCCGTTGGATGGCAGGAACTGAGGCCCAGAAACTCATTGGATTACAGATGAACAACTAGATGTACAAATAGAAGTGGAGAGAAAAAAGAAGCAAGGAGACAAACACCCACAACCAGTCCCCATCTCACATACATTGACAAAATAAAATGAAATGGAATGAATTGTAAACTGCTCAAATGGAAATTGGAGATGTTTAAGTGGCTGAAATGATATTAGCATGTGGTGACAGGAGCCATACTGAGATAAATTCAAAACATTTATGTTCTTTGTATCTCATTGATACCTTAAGGTATGTAATTTGACGTTTTGATTAGCAGAAAGGAAGCTACAAGCTGGAGGAGGTGGTTGGGGAGGGGTTGATTATCCAGATCATCTGGAGTACTTTCAAGAGAGGATTCGCAGAAACATTGGGGTGGTGGGAGCAGCATTTATATTTGTCCTCCTAGCTATCCTTGGATCATCTGGCAGAATGAATAGCTGTTGGGAGAAACTCTGTAGACACTCAACTTGTATTTTTTTTTTAGCCGTCAGTGCTGTGTGATATAAGTGAACTAACGGTGGTGATACTTGAATCTCTTACCAAGAGCTTCATAAACCTCAACACCAAGTGGTCCATGTTGCAAAAACCCAAGCAGTGTTGAATTGTGTTGAGACATTTCAATTCAAATCACAGATTTGTTACAGCACAGAAGGAGGCATTCAGCCCATCGTATGAATGTTTATGCTTTCAAATTTAGAACAAAAAACAAAAAAAAAGCACAGCACAGGAACAGGCCTTCGGCCCGCCAAGCCTGCACCAATCATATTGATCTTTCTAGACCAACCACTTGTATCCCCCTCCTCCCCGTCTATTGGTGTATCTATCCAGATTAGTCGTAAATTCCACTAAAGTATCTGCCTCAACCACCTCACTTGGCAGTGCATTCCAGGCCCCCACCACCCTCTGTGTAAAAACCTTCCCCCACACATCTGCACTGAACCTTTCCCCCCTTTACCTTGAACATGTGCCCCCTTGTAATTGACATTTCTGCCTGGGAAAAAGCTTGCAGTTGTTCACCCTATCTATGCCCCTCATAGTTTTATAAACTTCTATCAGGTCGCCCCTCAGCCTCTATCTTTCCAGGGAAAACAATCCCAGTTCATTCAATTTTTCCTCATTTGTTTCATGCTGCACAATATTTGATCCATGCTCTGCATAAGAATGTCCAATACAATGCACTATGTGCAAGTAAAGACATCGTCCAGTCTATCATTGGATCATTGGCACGAGTGTACAAAAAATCTTTGCCAGATCTTTCAAAGCAAGTTTATAGAAAATGCTTAATCATTTATACATTAATGGAACTACCATCAACTTGAAGTGGTAAAAGCAAAATAAATATTTACACATTGGATACAGAGGGAACGCCTGGTTCTCTTGTTGTGTGCACTCAGCATGCGTCTCACTTCACTTGCCCTTGTGTTACGTGCGTAACATTTCATTCATAACGGTTGGAAGGAAATCTGTGCAGACGGAAATCAGTGGAATGTGGCAACCTTGTGAGTTGGAAATGGCCAACAAAGATTGTCCGAAGCCCCATTCAAAATCCAGGTGGACCGCATGTGGCCCCTGGCTGCAGGTTGTTCACTGGTCTGGAATCACACATGAATAATGATTGCTTTGATAGGGCTTCAGTATGCAAGCGACCATATTCAAGCGTGAAGTCTCTTGAGAAAAGGACAATGAGGAGTAAAGAATGGACAAGAGAAATTAACAATTTAAATGTTAACCAACTTGAAGGAAAGAACAAATATTATCTCTATCAATGTGTACTGAGCCAGAAATATATTTGCCATACTTCAAATGGGATTTGGGAATTTTTACTTGACTTATGCTCTGAACATAATCACTATAATTAATATATTAAAACAAATTGAAAAGAAATTCATATTTTCACTCAAATAGTGTATTTTTTTTCCCATCCGCAATGTACTTATACATTTTACTTGTATTCTGCTTGAGACTTTCTTACTGGTCTTTATTGGAAATAATGTTTTGACTAAATTGAATTGTGAAAAGAAAGGGAGATAGTTCTTTGACAATCTCTTGATGCCCTAAAACGCTGTTGCAGAATTAATAATTATTAATTTTAATTCATTTGCATCCTACAAAAATAATGACAACGTTCTCCACTGAACTTACTCCAATTCAGGATCACTGGAAGTTGGATTCTATCCTGACAAATACTGGACGTTCGGCAGGGTGTATCCAGGATGGGACGGCAATCTATCACAGGGCACGCACACTCTCTCAAACACAAACTGAGCAGCAATTTAGCATGGCCAATCCACCCGACCTGCACATCTTTGGACTGTGGGAAGAAACTGGTGCACCCGGAGGAAAACCAGGCGGAAATGTGGAGAATGTGCAAACTCCACACAGACACCCGAAGCCAGGATCGAACTTGGATTCCTGCAGCTGTGAGGCAGCGGTGCTAACCATTGTGCCACCATGTCCTGTTTGTGTCTTCTTCAGAACTTAGTTCCCACCCAATTTTGTATCATCAGCAGACTTAGATACATTATATTCTGTTTCTTCGTCCAAGATATTAATATAGTGTTATGGACAGGAGGAGGTTTTAATATAAGCAGCCCTTACTTCTCCTCTCACCGCTGCACTGCGGTGCTGTCTGTTGACATTATTCTTTTATTTTCTGATAAGACTGTTCATAGTATTTGAACTTTGAATATTTGAATTGAATGAGTTTTGTCAATTTTCAGCATTCTTCGGAGAGTTGTCCTTGCTCTTATTCCTCCATTGGCTGCATATTGTGAAAGTTTATTTAATTAAGGCAATGACTAACTTCTGAGCCAAAAAAAAAGTTGAGGAGGTATCTTGCAAACATTTTGAATGGTCTCATCTTTGATGATGTTGCTTTTCTTAATAATAGTCCAGATGGAGAACAAGAACTACTCATAAAGCTCGCTGACACTACCATCTAGATTGGGCTGGCATTAAACCTAGAGAAAGTTAAACATATGCCTCATGCATCAAAGGCTTGACACTTAGTAATGAAATAGTAAAGAAAGCTGATGACCTCATGTACTTCAGTTGACAGATGTCAGCAACCAAAGGCAGCATAAATATATGCAAGTTCTTTGCTTGCACTTTATTCTAAAAGTTTGGAAAGATTTGAAGAGCAAAACTCAATGTCATTGTACCCTAGGTTTACAAGTACTCTGTGATTATGAGAATCAGATTGCTAAATGTAACTCAAATTTCAGCTGAAGCACAGAAATTTCTACCGTTATAACAGAAAATGTAAGTTCCACGTCAGTGAAACAATAAACTATATGTGTAGCATTTTATTTTACTCATCATTATTCAGTAACCTATCCTTTTGTTTCCTTTAGTTATCCCGAAATTCTCTTTCTTTCTACTCAGAAGTCAGAAACTTTGTAATAACCCCAAGCATCAACTGTGAAGTAACTGTGCTTTTATTGTACTAAATGAAAATAAACAATAACTACAAGCCTGTGGTGATCACAGCAGGACCTCTCAGGGTCTTGCTTTATTCAGGGCTTGGTATACAATCCACCTGGCTGGCTAACCAATCATCAGGGAGCTCGTAGACAATGAGCCCAACTGGGAGGTCAATTATTAATTCCCCATGCAGATCATGGGGGTTATCATTGTATTGTAAAGGAATCGGTCCATAGATGTCTTTTTTTATTGCTTCTTCATGGGATGGAGGCTTTCCTGGAAAGGCCAGCATTTTTTTCGTCATCCCTAATTGCCCCCTTATTGAAATTCTGCAGCCTGTATACGAAGAGTACAGTAACAGTGCTGTTGTGGTGAGACTTCCAGGCTTTTGACCCACTGACAATTAAGAAGTGGGAGTGTGATTCCAAATCAGGATGTTGTGTGACTGGAAGGGAAACATGGAGGTGGTGGTGCTCCTGTGGTGCTCTTGTCCTTCTAGATGGTCGAGGTCTTGAGTCTAGATGGTGTTGTCAAAGAAATTGGAGTGAGTTGGTGCAATGAATCTTGTAGACAATACACACTACAATTAAGGTGCACCATGCTGGGTTGAGTGCATGTTTAAGCTTGGGCTGAACACGTGGATTGCTTTGTCCTGGATATCGTTGCAGTTTTTGAGCGTTGTTGGAGCTGCAAGTGGATAATCTTCCATCACACAACTGTCTTCAATGATAGACAGGTTTTCGGGATTCGGGAGCTGATCACTACCGATGACCCCAGACCTGCTATTGTAGCCACAGTATTTATGTGGCCAGTCCCTGTAGGTTTCTGATCAATGATGATCTTCCAGGATGTTGATGATAGGGTTGATGGTATTGCCTTTGAATGTCAAATGGACTGATTAGACTCCCTCTTGCTGGAAATGGGCATTGCCAGGTTTTGTGTGCCACAACTGTTACTTGCCACTTTATCATTCTCAAATCTGAATGTTGTTGAGGTTTTACTGCCTGAAGGCAGAGACCACTTCATTGTTTGAGCAGTTGTGAATGTAACTGAATACTATGTGATCTGATGGACAGCAGCCTGTACATATCTTGATTTTGGTATAATAAATGGATGAGAATGAAGCATAGATAAAAATTGCATCCCCTTTAAGTCAGATTCAATAAAACCAAAATAAACACAAAATACTCTGGATGCTGGAAATCTGAAATAAAAACAGAAAGTGCTAGAAATATCAACAGGTCTGGCAGTATCCATAGAAGGAAAAACAGTTTTGGAGTTGATTATGAATCTTCGGAGAAGAGAATCTTTAAAGCACGGTGGCACAGTGGTTAGCACTGCGGCTTCACAGCACCAGAGACAGGTATGTGGTGGAACATTATCCACTTGCAGTTCCCGGGGTTTGATTCCTGGCTTGGGTCACTGTCTGTGTGGAGTTTGCACGCTCTCCCTGTGCCTGTGTGGGTTTCCTCCAGGTGCTCCGCTTTTCTTCCACAGTCCAAACGTGTGCAGGTTAGGTGGATTGGCCATGCTAAATTCACCTTTAGTGTGAGGGGGTCTAGCTAGGGTAAATGCACGTGGTTATGGAGGTAGGGCCTGGCTTGATTGTGGTTGGTGCAGACTCGATGGGCTGAACGGCCTTAATCTGCATTGTAGGATTCTATTTCTTTCAAAACGTTAAATCTTGTTTCTTTCTCTACAAATGTTGCAGACTTGCTATATATCTCCAGCCTTTTCTGTTTCCATTTCAATGGATATTGATATTTGCGAAGGTTTGCTGCTTCATTTGAGATTAGAAAATGTATTTAGTCATACAGTCAGTAAATTAGAATCATAATTGATCAAGTTTTAAACTACTCTGGTTAGAAATATGAAATAACTCAGCTTTCTGCTCAATTAGTTTACAATTCAGGTTGAGCAGTTGAATTAATTTTGTAGAACGCATCCTTGGGAGCTCACCTTAATGCCTTAGTCAAAGTTTTCTTCCTCAGTCTTGTATTCTGTTGAGAACAACATTTCATCAGCCAGATGTTATGAGGCATCATCATCGTTCTTATTTTTTCAATAGCAGTGGTGTGTTGTTGGCAGATTTGGTGGTTTGCACTTAGGAAGATAGAAATTTCAAGATGATATAAGAGCAAGGTGTATCCAGCTTGTCTTTCACCATCTTGGTAGTCGCATCATGCAATTATTTTGATTTGATCTGATTTGATTTATTATTGTCACATGTATTGGTATACAGTGAAAAGTATTGTTTCTTGCACGCTATATAGACAGAGCATACTATTCGTAGAGGAGACGAGAGAGTGCAGAATGTCGTGTTACAGTCATATCTACAGTCATATATAGAGAAAGATCAACTTAATGCAAGGTAAGTTCATTCAAAAACCTGATGGCAGCAGGGAAGAAGCTGTTCTTGAGTCAATTGGTACATGACCTCAGACTTTTATATCTTTTCTCAACGAAGAAGGTGGAATTATGGTGGAACTGTTGATCAATTGACATCAGTTAGTCTGCAGTAGACTCAAACATGAGGCAAGGATAACCATTTGAGGACCATGGATACAAAACTCATTTCTTCCTTTCAACATTTACACTTATGCTCTTCCACCTTCTTCGATTGGGAAAAGAATACAAAAGTCTGAGATCACATACCAATGTACTCAAGAACAGCTTCTTTCCTCTTGCCATCAGACTTTTGAATGGACCTACCATATATTAGGTTGATCTTTCTCTACACTCTAGCTGTGACTGTAACACTGTATTCTGCACTCTCTCGGAGAATAAAGAAAAGTACAGCACAGGAACAGCCCCTTAGGTCCTCCAAGCTTGTGCCGATCATGATGCCCTAATTAAACTAAAAAAACTTCTACCCTTACTCGGCCCATATCCCTCTATTCCCTCCTTATTCGTGTACCCATCCAGATGCCTCTTAAATGTTGCTGATGTGCCTGCTTCCACCACCTACTCTGCCACACGTTCCAGGGACCCACTATTCTCTACATGAAAAATTTCCCCCCCACATCTCCCTTGAACTTTCCCCCTCTCACCTTGAACCTGTGCCCCCTTGTAATTGACACTTCTACCCTGGGAAAAAGCTTCTGATTATCCACTCTGTTTATGCCTCTCATAATTTTGGAGACCTCTATCAGGTCTTCCCTCAGCCTCCATCTTTTCAGTGAAAACGATGGAAGTTTATTCAACCTCTCCTCATAACCAACACCCTCTACATCTGGTGAATCATCTTTGCACTCTCGCCAAAGCTTCCATGTCTTTCTGATAGTGTGGTGACCAGAACTGCATGGAATATTCCAAATGTGGCCCAACCAAGGTCTTATGTAGCTACAATATGATTTCTCAACTCTTGTACTCAATACCCTGACTGATGAAGGCAAGCATGCCATATGCCTTCATAATCATCTTGACTATCTGTGTTGCCACTTCTGGAGAACTGTGGACATTTGCGTCCAGATCCCTCTGTATGTTAATGTTTCATAGAATCATAGATAGAATCATGGAATTCCTACTGTTTAGAAGAAGGCATTAAGCCCATTGAGTCTGTACCGACCACAACCCCACCCAGACCCTCTCCCCTTATTTGCCTTAGTTAGCCCCCTGACACTAAGGGGCAATTTAGCATGGCCTATCAACCTAACCCACACATCTTTGGACTGTGGGAGAAAAACGGAGCACCCGGAGGAAACTCATGCAGACGTGGGGGAGAACATGCAAAATCCACACAGTGATAACCATTGTGCCACTGTGCTGCCCGAAGGTGTTCTGAAGGGTTATGCCTCTCCTTTCCTTCTCTCCTGCTTAGCGTATGAACAGTATGTTTGTCTGTATAGCACATAAGAAACAATACTTTTCACTGTACCCAATACATGTGACAATAATAAATCAAATCAAATCATCAAGTCTCAAATCACTCAAAATATCATTTCCTCTGAGTTCTGAACATTGATATTGAAAATATTGAATCAGACACTTAGTGGAGAAGGTTAACTTCAAGCAAGAATGGATTTGGTTGGGTTGGAGAGGAAAAATAGCACAAATTGCAAACAGGATCTTACCCCTCCTCCAACTTACCCAGTGTTTGTGACGGAGATGATTGTGGCCATTCAACATTTTAGACCTTTTCTTCCATTCAAAAGGATTGAAGACTGGTGTGTATTTGACCTATGACAACTGAGAGGGACCCCACCAGTGAGACACAATAATACTACAAGAGTCAAGTGTACCATGAGCAAGCCATCAGAAAGTTGAGCTTCAGGTACCTATACAAGTCTTGGAGATGCCTTTCAGTACACACCACAGAATAAGAATGATGTATTGTGTCCTGCACAGCATTGCACTGCATTGAAAGAATCCCTACAGTGTAAAAGTAGGTCATTTGTCCTATTGAGCCTGTGCCAATGACAATCCCACCCACCCTGTCCCCGTAACCCCATGTATTTACCCAGCTAATCCCCTGACACAAAGTGGCAATTAAGTATGCCAATTGACCTAATCCACCCATCTTTGGACTGTGTGAGTCCAAAGATGTACCCGGAGGAAACCCATGCAGAAATGGGGAGAACGTGCAAACTCCACACAGACAGTTGCCCAAGGCTGGAATTGAACCCAGTTCCTTGGCACTGTGAGGCAGCAGTGCTAACCATTGTCCCGCAGAGAGTGTTCCATGCAATGGATGGCAAAGGCACTCATTAAACATCTGCTGATGAGTACATAGCAGAAGAGAAGGAGGAGGATGAAGATAAATTGTATGATAAAGATCTATTGCCAGAGTAGTAGTGTGCATTGCTTCTTCAGGAACCAGGGGAGGCCCGAATAACTCGAAGGGTCAGCTGGTGGGGATTCACAGAGGGAAACAAATGAAATGAAATCCTTTGGCCCCCCACTTCCCCCCTCCTGCTATTGGAACCATGGTCAATCTTCAACTACTACCATCACTCTTCATGCTCCCTCTGCACAAAACACTCCTACAGCCACATATCTGCTCGCCGGGTCTTGTTATATGTTGACATTCATCATGAAGCAAGTGAAAGGGGGAGTTGGCACTCAGGATGTAATAGTGGGCCAGACGTGGGAGTGAAACTAATCAATGCATTTAATGTGCCGTGATAAATAAAAGAAACTTAACAACATATCATTTTGTCAAACACTACTCTTGGTGAATTACAATTGCTTTAATGTAATATTCCCAACTGCTACGGTGTGCAACCCACACGGCTTCAAGCAGAGGGAAAGGCAGACAATTTTGCTCTGACTGCTGAGGTGCTTTTGCCCTCTGTGTTTCAGAGCCCCTGAGGCCTCCCTCCAAAGGTCGCTCCAGCCACCCCTGTGCTGGGGCAGACCCAGGCCATTGAGAGAAGAAGAATCAAGTGGATATTGACTGGGGAGGGGATGGGCAATTTAAAGAAATTGGAATTGTTTGAGTGTGGTTTCTCCATTTTTGCCATCGCTCATCCTCTGGGTCAGCACCACATCATCCCTCCCACTCTGCATTCGGAGAATTTGTGATGATTAATGGCGTGTTGTAAGGCCAAAGATTAGGTATTTATTGTTTTATTTCAGGTCAGAGATGGCTCCTGCACAGTTGTAGGCATAGAAACAAAAAATCCCTACAGTGCAGAAGGAGGCAATTCTTCACAAGTCTGCATTAACTCTCTGTCAGAGCATCTTACCCAGTCTCTATCCTCATCATCCCACATATTTAACCTGCTAATTCCTCTAACCTATACGTCTTGGGGACAATTTAACATTGACGATCCACCTAACCTGCAGATCTTTGGACTGGGGGAGAAAATCCATGCAGACACGGGGAGAACATGCAGACTCCATGCAGTCATCTGAGGCTGGAATTGAAGGCCAGTCATAGTCTACAGAGATACATTTGAGAGCTATACATGAAGCTATATAGTAATGGCCTCTCTCTCCGTGACAGACATTCTCACAATTACCTGTGCTACCAATGCACTGCAATTGGAGGTGGACTCCTCCATCCTCTCTGCTATTTTAGAGAACATTTGTGGTGCATCTGTCAGTACTTTGCAATGTTGCTGCTGGACCTCTATCATTCTTTTCAATGATAGATCCCAGGGATCGAACATCTGTATCCAGCTGAGCAGAGCTTGGAGCGAACTCTCTCCACAGCTGTCCTTGCCATCAATGTCTGCACGTGCTTGCTTGTGAATTGTGGATCACCAGTGGAAATTCTCACTAACTCTCTTAACTAGACCCACCAAAGTGTGAGTATTGGTGCTGATGCATGGCTATATGTCCTGTGATGGTACACCCTTAGCAGGACTGAAGTCTCTGGAGTCCCTGGAGGAATCATCCTCCTATATATCCACAGATCTTAGTCTACCTGTGACGGCTCTGGAAGAGGAAAGTACAGGATATGAATTAGTCTCGGCAAAGTAGCAAGCTTGACAATCACCATTCACAGAGTCCTCATTGTTCGGCCATTGATGAAGGAAAGTCAGCATGTGTGTCAGAGGTATTTTTAATTCCATCGTCACCAAGCAACTGCATCTCTCCGTCTCTGAGCAGGATGCAGATGTGGCACTTATGGCCTCTCCTTCTGCATTCAAGAGCTGCCTGATTTGTGTTGAGCTACCTCCAATCCTCTTCCATTCCCTTGCATGTTGTGCTCTCCTCTTCTACAGAACATTCCCTGGGAGCGCGAGAGCAAAGAAATAGTGTGGATGCTAGAAATTTGGAATGGAAATCAGAACTTCTGGAAGTAGATTTTTATTCATTTGTGGAACATGGAAGTCGCTGGGTGGCCAGCATTTATTGCCCATCCCTACGTGCCCGAGAACAGTTGAGTGTCAACCACATTGCTGCGGCTCTGGAGTCTCATGAAGGCCAGGCTAGGTAAGGCCGACAGATTTCCTCCCCTAAGGGACATTAGTGAACCAGATGGGTTCTTCCGACAGTGGTTTCATGGTCATCAGTAGACTTTTAATTCCAGATATTTTTTGTTGAATTCAAATCCCACCGCCTTCCGTGGCGGGATTCGAATCCGGGTCCCCAGAACATTACTTGAGTTTCTGGATTCATAGCCTAGCAATAACACCACTAGGCCAGTTCCTTCCCTTGTCATTGGGTGTGTCAGCATCTGCAGAGAAAGAAATAGAGTCAATGGTTCAACTGAATGATTCTTTGTCAGCACTATGAGTGATTGAAGTTCATGTAGACAGATGCATCACCTTGCATAAGCAATGGGGTGAGTCACAGCCATGGATCGATGCAGAGGGAGGAGAGGAAGGATATAGAAGGAGAATGATGTGGGTTTATGTGATGGAAGAGCCAGGATGGCAAAGTGAGAGGGTGGATTGGTGTATGCAGCACTATGTAGATGAATGTCAGACTGTACTCAACTTTCTCAATGCATATAAAGTATGTGCTGCTGAAATAAGTGGGTGTGAGCAAAGATGTGATGGTATATGTTAGATTGGGTAGTGTGATCGGCTGAGGAGAAAATAGTGTGATGATTTATCAATACAAGATTGCTGAATCCAACCTGTCCAATCACTCCTAGGTTCTGTCCACACCATTCCACCATGCCCCCTGCATTCATCACGTACAAACACACAGCTCAGACTGGTAGAGTGAGGGTTCCTAAATCACACTTTGTTAGAGGCCTCAGGATAGGATAGGGCAAGGTCCACAGGGATATCTGCGGTCAAGGAATAGAGTAAAATGACTGAGATGTTATGGAGTGGGGGGGCACCTCAACATTGGGCGTCACGGTGGCACAGTGATTAACACTGCTGCCTCACAGTGCCAGGGACTCGAGTTCAATTCCAGCCTTGGGTCACTGTGTGGAGCTTGCACATTCTCTGTGTGTCTGCCTGGTTTCCTCCAGGGACTCTGGTTTCCTCCCACACTCCAAAGATGTGCTGGCTATGTTGATTGATCATGCTAAATTGCCCCTTAGTGGCCCAAGATAAGAACATAAGAACATAAGAAATAGGAGCAGGAGTAGGCCACCTAGCCCTTCGAGACTGCCCCGCCATTCAATAAGATCATGGCTGATCTGAAATGGCTCAGTTCCACTTTCCCGCTTTCTCCCCATAACCCTTAATTCCCTTGCCTACCAAAAACCTATCTACCCGTGTCTTAAATATATTTAGCGAGGTCGCCTCCACCACTTCAACGGGCAGAGAATTCCAGAGATTCACCACCCTTTGAAGTGAAGAAGTTCCTTCTCAATTCCGTTCTAAACTGCCCCCACCCCCCTATCTTGAGGCTGTGCCCTCTAGTCCTGTTGTCCTTTCTGAGCGGGAAGAATCTCTCTACCTCTACCCTATCCATCCCCTTCATTATCTTATACGTCTCTATAAGATCCCCCCTCATCCTTCTAAACTCCAACGAGTACAGACCCAGTCTATTTAGTCTCTCTTCATAGGCCAACCCCCTCATCTCCAGTATCAGCCTAGTGAACCTCCTCTGTACTCCCTCCAAGGCCAAAATATCCTTGTGCAAGTGCGGTGACCAAAACTGCACACAGCACTCCAGCTGCGGCCTCACCAATGCCCTGTACAGTTGCAGCAAGACCCCCCTGCTTTTATATTCTATCCCCCTCGCTATAAAGGCCAGCATCCCATTCGCCTTCTTGATCACCTGCTGCACCTGCAGACTGGGTTTTTGCAACTCATGCACAAGGACCCCCAGGTCCCTCTGCACTGTAGCATGCTGCAGCTTTTCGCCCTTTAAATAGTAATCCCTTCTACTATTATTCCTGCCAAAGTGGATAACCTTACCCTTGCTAACATTGTACTCCATCTGCCAGGTCCACGCCCACTCGGTCAGCCTATCGAGATCCCTCTGCAGACTTTCCACACCCTCCGCACAATTTGCTTTTCCACTTATCTTTGTGTCATCAGCAAATTTCGTCACCCTACACTCAGCCCCCTCCTCCAGATCATCTATATAAATGGTAAATAGCTGAGGCCCCAGCACCGATCCCTGCGGCACTCCACTAGTTACCAACCACCAATCAGAATAGCACCCATTGATACCAACTCTCTGCCTCCTATTACACAACCAATCCTCTATCCATGCTAACACCTTACCCCCAACTCCATTCCCCCTAACCTTCTGAAGCAACCTTTTGTGCGGCACCTTATCAAACGCCTTTTGAAAATCGAGAAACACTACATCCACCGGTTCCCCTCTGTCTACTGCACTAGTCACATCCTCATAGAATTCCAATAAATTCGTCAAACACGACTTCCCCTTAACGAATCCGTGCTGCGTCTGCTCTATCAAACAATTCTTCTCTAGGTGCCTCACTATTTCTTCTTTGATGACGGATTCAAGCATTTTTCTAACAACAGACATTAAACTAACCGGCCTATAATTTCCTGCCTTTTGCCTGCTACCTTTTTTAAACAGCGGCGTAACATTAGCCATTTTCCAATCTTCCGGCACTTCCCCGGAATCCAGCGAAGTTTGGTAAATAATCACTAAGGGATCTACTATCACCTCTGCCATTTCCTTCAGAACCCTGGGAAGCATTCCATCCGGTCCTGGGGACTTGTCCCCAGGACCGGATGTGTAGGTTAGGGGGATTAGTGGGGTAAGTGCATGGGGTTACAGGGATAGGGTGAGCCTTGTAAAGATGTCTTGTTGGTGAGTCAGTACAGACTCGATGGGCCAAATGGCTACCTTCTGCTCTGGAAAGAATCTATGACCATGTTCCAACAGGAAGACGGGAGGGATTTTCACGCTTGCACAAGAGGATCTGGCACTGAGACCACACTGAACAATCCTCCAAAATGGAGCCATTGAGTAGCAAATAATGTAACTGAGGATGAGTTCAGCTGGTGAGTTCTCTGAGGGTCTCTTGGATAACTGGTGCATTGCAGAGAGAGGCCGTGTGAAGGGTTAGCCAACAGGTATAAGTATTCTCAGATGAAGTGAGATGCACAGAGAGACAGGTTATAAGCCCTTTATTCACAAAGCAGGAAATCAGGAAGGGTTGTGGTAACCAAATCAGTCTCCTTGAGGAGGGCCAGTACATTTCAGAGATAGGCGACATGATAGCACAGTGGTTAGCAATACTGCCTTGCAGCTCCATGGATCCAAGTTTGATTCCAGCTTTGGGTGACAGTCTGTGCAGTTTGCACGTTCTCCCTATGTCTGCATGAGTTTCATCTAGGTGCTCTGGTTTTCTCCTACAGATGTGCCGATTAGGTGGATTGGCAGTGGTAAACTGCCCTTTTGTGTCCAAAGATGTGTAGGTTAGAAGGATTAGAGGAGTAAATGTGTGGGGTTAAGGGAATGGGGCAGAGGCTAGGCCGAGGTAAGATGCTCTGTTGGAGAGTATGTGCAGACTCAGTGGGATTCTGTGATTCTATGATCATGGTTTGGAGTGTAATGGAATACTCTCCAATTGCCTGGATGAGCTACAACAACACTCAAGAAGCTTGACAAATTTCTGGACAAAGCAGATCGCTTGATTGCTACCCCTTCCACAAACATTCACTCCATCCACCACTGACGAACAGCAGCAGCCATGTTTACCGTCAGCAACACATTCTGATCTCTACCATCTTGAAGGACAGGGGTGGCTGACACTTTGGAACACCACCACCTGGAAGTTCTCCTCTAAGTCATTCACAAGACCGGCTTAGAAATATATCACTGTTCCTCCACTGTCATTGAGTCAAAATCCTGGAATTCCCTCCCTAACAGCACTGTGGGTGTACCTACACCACAAGACAGCAGCAGTTCAAGATGTGGATGTGCCGGCGTTGGACTGGGGTAAACACAGTAAAAAGTCTGACAACACCAGGTTTTAGTCCAACCGATTTATTTGATAGTAAACGCACAAGCTTTCGGGTTAGTCCCTTCGTCAGGTGAATGGAGAGTTCTGGCCTCAGACAGAGCTGTCTGTGCTTTATATGCTCTGTCTGAGGCCAGAACTCTCCATTCACCTGATGAAGGGACTAACGCGAAAGCTTGTGCGTTTACTATCAAATAAATCGTTTGGACTAAAACCTGGTGTTGTCAGACTTTTTACCGTGGTTCAAGATGGCAGCTCACCACCACTTTCTTAAGGGCAATTAAGCAAGGTAATTGAATGCTGGCCTCACCAGCCATGCCCTCATACCACGAATGTGGGCATATAACATAATCACAGAAACCCTCTCATGTAGAAAGAGGCCATTCAGCCCATCGAATCTGCAATGACGACAATCCCACCCAGGGCCTAGCCCCGTAACCTCATATATTTACCCTGCTAATCTCCCTGACACTAAGGAGCAATTTAGCATGGCCAATCCACCTAACTTGCACATCTTTGGAGTGTGGGGGAATCTGGAGCACCCAGAAGAAACCCACACAAACATGGGAAGAACATGCAGACTCCGCACAGACTGTCACCCAAGGCCAGAATTGAACCTGGGTCCCTCACACAGTGACGCAGCAGTGCTAACCACTGTGCCACCGTGCTATATTAAATACAATATTAAAAAAAAAGCATCATTTCAGTAGAAGATCTGCTCCCTACTGAGCTAGCGCCTAGCTCCACTAGTGTTTGTGAATAAAGCCACAACTCTTAAGTTTTGTTACATCTGGGTACTTCCACAGTGCTGCCAGAGGCACATTCAGGATCTCCTAGTTGGCGCCTATAACTACATCAGGCAGGACACTAAGGGGATGTCTACCAATTATGTTAACTTTGCTTGTGATGATGCCAGTCAGAATGAGCGATTTGCTCAGGATTGTATCTCTGGCTGGATTCCCTCTCCATTCTCTCCATTCACCTGACGAAGGGGGTAACCCCGAAAGCTAGTGAGTATATTATCAAATAAATAGGTTGGACTAAAACCTGGTGTTGTCAGACTTTTTACTGTGTTTACGCCAGTCCAACGCCGGCATACCCACATCATGGATTCCCTCAGGTACAGGGTATCAGTGAATACACATACACGGCCCCACATCATCCCCAAGTATTGATAAACTCTAAGAAATTCCATTCCATCAATGTTCAACTGGTGTGTGTGCAAATGTAATATTCTGTGCAGCTATGTGCACTCAGCAGTCTGAACTCCCAACCTCTTTGGTCATGAAGACTAATTTAAATGGTGGTTGTTAGGAGACAAAGAATTCCCTCTTCAAACCTGGTTGAAAACATCCATTAGATACCCTATCAATAAAACATAAGTGCAAACAACTACAGCCATACAACAACCATATGTGTCACTGAGCAAGTGATCAACTTCTTCAGGTAATGCTTCAGGTACCTGTACAGATCTGGAAGTGTCCTTCGTTATTCACCACTCAACCATCCAGTCTGCAAAGCCATGGTTAAGATCTATTTGATTGCTACAATTGATGCTCCATGAAATTGGCCTATCAATCCCATGGAAACAGACTTCTTTTAAACTCATGCTTGTACAGGACTTCTCCATTCTCTGCATAATCGTGCATAGTGTGCGTAGAAGGTCTGCCTGTGCATCACAGATATTTTGCTGCCTCTCAGGATTCAGTAATTGTATACAGCTAAGCAGAGTTTGGAGAAAGCCTGTGTCTGTGGACATAGGCTGTCCGCAGCTGTCCCTGCCACTCCTGTTTGCTTGTGCTTACTTGTGAACTGTGACCCACCAGGTGAATCCCAGCTAACTGGATGGACTGGACCCTAGATAGACCCTCCAAAGTGAACATCTTCACCAGTGCATGGGCCTATACATCTGGATAGGAATCAGCTCCTTTGAGGATTCATCACCTTGGGTGCTCCATTGACTGCTGCTGCATGCCAAAAGGCTCTGGCAGAGAGAAAAGATAAGGTCAGAAGGTTGCAATTTAGCAGATGATCATATTTCATTCGCTGTTGAAATGAATTTGATTGAGTGCCGTCTAACATGTAGGTCATTGATATTTCAATATGTCACCCAGTTTGCTGACAGGTCCCCATTTCCCAATCCCCAGTGCTCAGGGATGTGCTATCTAGCAATCTCTTCTCTGCAGCCGTTACATGGGGTATCTTTGGAAAACCATTTGTGGTTCTTTTCCTGCCAAGTGTCTTGTCCTGCAATGGGGCGGGGAGGTCCGATCTATCAATAACTAGTGGCATTTATTCACCAGTGGGAGCAGTGCATTTGCTGATGGTGACTAGCAGTAGTGAGTGGATAGATGAAAGTGCATAGAAGGAGACAGATAGGTGCACTTATAAGGTGAGTGGGTTTGAGGAGTTAAGTGATGGAATTGTCTTGACAAGGCAGAATGGAACACTCAGTGGGGTGAATATTCCCATTCTGCCCGCCATGGGAATTGTATCAGGCGAGGGGTGGACCATGGAAAGGTCCGTTGACCTTGGGTGGGATTTTCCAATTTTGAGGCAAGTGTGGATGGGAAAACTCCATCTAGTAGATCAATGTGCATCCGTGCTGACTTTTCCTGACCTGGTGAAGCCACTAAAGTGTTTCCTACGTGAATCCAGGTGTCTGGGACGATACACTTTTTGCTGACTGCCTTTCCCATCTTCAGCCACTCCTCCTTGGTTGCAGCACCAGGTTTATCTTCCCAGTTGCCGGGGAAGAGTATCTTTCTCCAATTCCTTGCTCCGACAAGGAATATATTGAGCCCTGCATTGTGATCATCCTGAATCCAATCCAAAGTTCTCCAACGCTTTGCTGGACCTCCTAATTCCTCCAAGTTTCATTTTTGGATCATGCCAGTTTATAGGGCAATCATAGATCATAAAAAGTCTGCAATGCAGAAGATGGCCATTCTGCCCATCAAGTCTGCACTAAGTCTCCAACACATCATCCTTCCAGGCCCACTTACCATCCTAGCCCCATAACCCCATGTATTTACCCCTTTAATCTCCTTAATTGGATGCTAAGGGGCAATTTAGCATGGTTAATCCACCTATCATCCACATCTGGAGGAAATCCACACACAGGCAGGGAGAATGTGCAAACTCCACACAGTCATCGAACATAGAACAGTACAGCACATTACTGGCCCTTCAGCCCTCAATGTTGTGCCGAGCTATGTCCAAACCCAAGATCAAGCTACCCCACTCCCTATCATTCTGGTGTGCTCTATGTGCCTATCCAATAACTGCTTGAAAGTACCTAAAGTGTCCGACTCTACTATCACAGCAGGCAGTCCATTCCACACCCCAACCACTCTCTGAGTAAAGAACCTACCTCGGACATCCTTCCTATATCTCCCATCATGAACCTTATAATTATGCCCCCTAGTAACAGCTACATCCACCCGAGGAAATAGTCTCTGCGAGTCACCCAAGACTGTAATTGACCCAGTGTCCCTGGAACTGTGTGGCAGCCAAGCTAACCACTGTGCCACCATCCCATCCACAACATGTAAGAATCTTGGCATGTTGTTGCGTAGTGGTACTGTTAGATGAGTTGTATTTGTATTGTTAGATATTTGTAGAATCCCTACAGTGTAGAAGGAGGCCATTCGGCCCTTCGAGCATGCACCGACTCTCCAACAAAGCGTCCTATCCTGGTGCTATCCTAATCACTCTCATTGCATCATTCTAACCCCATAGCCTCATTGTAAAGAAATTCATGTGCGTTGTAAAACAATCACAGAATGGATATTAAAGCCTATGTGAAATGTGAAAAACATATCTTTAAAACCAGTTCTAATGGCAAGTATCACATACGGTTCAGACACAATGGTCAACTTTCACATTCAGTGTTATTTGAGCAGGAGGTGGTTGTGTAATTTGAATGTCCATCCAATGTCACCGGTGAGAGCTCAAGATAATGTTGTTGGCCGGATTTCATTTGGACAGCATAGGTGGTTAGCACTGCTGCCTTACAGCGCCAGGGACCTGGGTCAATGCCAGCCTCAGGTGGCAATTGCACATTCTCCCCATGTACGTGTGGGTTTCCTCTGGGTGCTCCGATTTCCTCCCACAGTCCAAAGATGCACGGGTTTGGTTGATTGGTCATGTTAAATTGCCCCATAGTGTCAAGGGAATTAGCAGTATAAATATATGGGGTTATGGGGATAGGGTGGGATTGATCGGCTGAATGTCTTCTGTGGGATTCTATGATTTACACTATATCTGTGATCTGCTAGTACATGTTCAGTGCTGATATGCAGCAGAATGTTTTGGGATGGTTTAAAGTCCAAAAGAACACTCCTAGAGCACAAAACCTATAAAGGATTAATTGTTGACTTTGGGGGAGGAAGGACTTTATCATGAACAAAGAGTGGATTATGAGCAGTGAAGATACCAATAAATAGATCTTCCTGACATTGCTTATCATGGCCTTCTATCTGATCTTATTCCCATTCAAAACTATAGAAGGATCAGATAATGCCAAACAGGAGTGAATTCCTGAGAGGCTAGACATTGAATGAACATCTGTGCAGTAAAAATTATGGCTTTTGGCAGGGTTGAACATTGAATAGGATGTGCCGTAAGCAATGAAACAATGATTTTTGTACAGAAGACCTAACCTTCCTTTGAGAGGTTTTTCAGAAGATGCTATAATTTCTTGTAAGGAACAACTTTGCCTCAATAGGTAGCATAACTAATCTGAGTAAAGTAATAAATGTTGAAGTGGCTCAATGAGTTTCTCCTGTACTTTCCTATCTTGTTATTCCTTTTGTTCATTTATATACCCGACATCAGACTTGCAAAGCAAGTTCTCACCTCAGAGCTTGGTCATGGCAGAAAACTTCCAGGAGGATAAAGGGAATACTTTAGGGATGTCCTCAGAGCTTCCCCGAAGAGGACAAACATCCACAAAAAGTCCAAAGATGTTTAGGTTCAGTGGACTGGTCAAGCTAAATTGCCCCTTTGCGTAGGGTGAGATGTGAATGTTAGGAGGATTCACAGGGTTACAGGGATAGGGCCTGTGTGAGATACTGTTTCAGATAGTTGGTGTGGACTCGATGCACCACCTTCTGCACTGCAGAGATTCTATGATGCTATGATCCGAAACAACACATGAGAGTCTCTGGCTCGTGCCCCATCAAAATGGGGAAATTCATGTGCGAATTCATTTGTGAACACACACCCCTGTGTGTTCCTGATGGTCAGGAGAACACAGGGGTGTGTTCCTGACCATCAGGAACACACAGGCGTGAACTCAATATATCAGAGAAAACCCATCCATCAGACTCTCCAACACCACCCACCCCTTGAGGAAGAATGAGTCTGAGACTAGCTTATACCTTAAATTGGCTATATTTCCAAAACAGTGCAGTAAAGTCACAGACTCTCCCAGTTCCACCTAGACACTCAAGAGTGAATTAGCTTGTACACTCTCCCAATGATTCCCTACTCCTGTCCCACGAGGCAAAGCTGTGCTTAATTACCAACTTCAAGATTTGTGAGTGAGGCCCAGTCCATCACACAAACTAACCTCCCATCCATTGACTCTGTCTTTACTTCCTCGGAAAAGCAGCCGGCATAATCAAGGACCCCATGCACCCCAGAAATCCTCTCTTCCCCTTTCTTCCATTGGGAAAAAGGTACTAAATCCTGAGATCACATACTGATAGAATCAAGAACAGCTTTTTCCCTGCTGCAATCAGATTTTTGAATGGACCTATCATATATTAAGCTGAGCTTTCTCTATGCTCTAGATATGACTGTAACACTACATTCTGCACCCTTTCCTTTCCTTCTCTCCTATGTGCTCTATGAACAGCATGTTTTGCCTGTATAATGCACAAGAAACAATACTTTTCACTGTATCCCAATACATGTGACAATAATAAATCAAATCAAATCAAAAGTACATACTTCATTGCAACACAAATCTGGGCAGATCTGTACATTGTGCATCAGCTCTTTCAACTGGAGCAGAAGCAAGTCAATCCTGAGCCCAACGCACTACCCAAGAAGGAGATTCATTTTGATTTAATATGATGAGCTTTTAAAGTCTTGCAGGAAAGAGATAAGGCAGTGTGGAATAGAGCCTTAAAGTTATTAGAATCTGGCTAAATGCATTGAGATAGCCACCAAATAAGACTCCGGGGAGGTATTTTTCTTAACAAGGCTTCAAAGTATTTCAGGCAGTATGCCTTTTATTTATACTGTTTATTTATTGCTGTAGCATGCCTGACTATGAAGCACTCTTGGCTGTGGGGCACTGTCTTTGTAATGGATGACCCCATCTGCTATTGTGTTTACATGAGTGGATTGGATTTTTCAAACCAACATCTTATCTACTGTAAGTTCTTCTAAACACTATCCTTTGTAATAGTGCAGTGGGATTCCTACGTATTGTTATCACAGAAAACACTGGGGATGCCAAGTACATTAGTTATCTTTTGAAAAAACAGAAAGATGTAATTACGATTTAAAGGAACTTACTTTGTGTTACTTTGTTTGCTTTCCCAATCAATGTTGAGATAGCGGTATATGAATGAGTGGTGCACATTCCATTATTTCCTCTTTTTTTCTCTCCTTGGAAGAGGAATCATGATAATCCCTTGAACCATTTTGTTAAGTTTCTCTCATAAGTTTTCTGATACATTTGATGGCTGTATGTACAGCAGATTTTTAGTTTCCCCTTCAATCTGTTTGACATTGTGGAATAATTTAACATGGCCAATCAACCTAACCCGCACATCTTTGGACTTTGGGAGGAAACTGTAGCACCCAGAGGAAACCCACACAGGCACGGGGAGAAAGTGCAAACTCCATACAGACAGTGACCTGAGATAGGAATCGAACCCGAGTCCCTGGTGCTGCGTGGCAGCAGTGCTAACAACTGTGCCATTGTGCTGTCTAAATGAAATCTGGCCATCAACATTATCTAAGGAGGTAGGAATATTGGACTAAGAAGCAAGAGTAGGTCATTCAGCCCTTCAGGCCTGCTCTGTCATTCAATTAGATCATAGCTGATTTGGCTGGTGTTCCAGCTCTACTTTCCTGTCTGACCCCCATAACCCCTGATTCTTTTGTCTATCAGTAGAGGCCAGGTCATTGACTTTATTCAAGTTAGATAAACTTTTGATAGGCTTGAATGAAGTCAATGACCTGGCCTCCACTGCTTTCTGGGATGACAATTGTAGGTACTAACGACACGCTGAGAGAGACAAAAACACCTCTTCTGTGTCTTAAAAGGGAGACCTCTTACTCTTAAAACGTGACCCGACTTGTAGTATCTCCCTCAAAAGTATCTACCCTATCAAGTCCCCTCAGGATCAGGTGTGTTTCAAAAACATCACCTCTTCTTTTTTCTAAACTTCAATGAATATAGTCCTCACCCATAAGATAAGCCCTTCACCCTAGGAGTGAATCACGAGAATCTCCTCCGAATTGTTTCTAATGCAAATAAAGAGACCAAAACTGCAAACAGTATTCCAGATGTGGTCTTATCAAGACTTTACAGCTGCAATAAAGCTTTCCTACTTATTTTTTCATTCATCTTGCAATAGACACCAACATTCCATTTCCCTTTCTAATCATTTGCTGTATTTGCATATTAATATTTTGTGATTTGTGCGCCAGAGCACACAGATCCCTCTCTAACACTGAGTTCTGCAATCTCTCTCCATTTCAATAATATGCTCTTTTTCTATCCTTCTTGCCAAAGTGGACAAGTTCATATTTTCCCACATCATACTCCATTTTCCATTTTTTCACCTACTCCATTTAGCCGTCCATATTTAGCTGTAAACTGCTTAAGTTCTCTTCCTACCAATCTTTATGTCAAATTTAGCTATCGTACATTCAGTCCCTTCATCCAACTCATTGGTGTAGATTGTAAGTAGTTGAGGCCCCAGCATTGATCCCTGTGGCACTGCAGTAGATACAGCTGTCGGAATTTTACCAGCACGCCCACCCGGAATTGGGGCAGGCGAGGCTCACAGAACAGCATTCCCCGTTGGCCTTGGGCGGGATCTTACGAGCCTCAGGTGGGTGTGGCTGTAAAGTTTCGACAAGCATGCCAACCTGAAAAATACCTTTGCTCTTTGCTTCCTGTTAACTTTTATCCATGCTACCCTGTTACCCCTTAACAAAATGGTCCTACCATGTGTAGTGATCTTTGACATGCCTTCTTATCAAATGATTTTTGGAAATCCAACTGCACCCCAATTACACATTCCCTTTATCTACCTTGCCTCTTAATTCCTCAAGGAACTCTAATAAATTAGTTAAACATGTTTTGTTTTTTTTGCAAAATAGTGTTGATTCTGCTTGATCCCATTATGATTTTCAAAGTATCCGGCTAAAACTTCTGCAATAACAGATTCTAGCAGTTTTCCTAAGGGCTGATATTAGGTTAACTGGAAAATAGATTCATCCTTTCCATTTTACTCCTTTTTTGATAAAAGGCGTTACATTTGTTACTTTCCAAACTGCTGGGACGCTTCCAGAAATTAAGTGTGCAATCTTTTCAGCTGTTCAAACCAAGCTCCCAATGCAGCAAAGTCAGAGAATTTGGCGTCAGCCAAATCTTCATTCACTGTCGCAGGATGGGAAATCCCACTGGCGTGAATGGCCATCACATCCTGGCCTAAGAAAGTCTGGAAGATTACAACAAATGCATCTACTATCTCTGTAGCCAATTATTTTAAGACTCTCAAATTGCAGGCTATCTGGTTTTAGGGATCTTCAGCCTCTCGGTCTATAATTTTCCAAGCATCATTTTCCCAGAGGTGATGAATTTCTTTAGTTCCTTCCCATGTCTGCGTGGGTTTCCTCCGGCTGCTCCAGTTTCCTCCCGCAGTCTGAAAGATGTGCTGGTTAGATGCATTGGCCATGCTAAATTTTCCATCAGTGTATCGAAACAGGCGCTGGAGTTTGGCGACTAGGGGATTTTCACAGTAACTTCATTGCAATGTTAATGTATGCCAACTTATGACAATAATAAATAAACTTTAAAATCTTCAGACCTACCACTATCTTTACAGATTTGTTCAGGTTTTCTTTTAATTTGATACTATCCTTAACTTCCTTATGTAGACATGAATGCTGTATCGTCCTAAAAGAATCTCTCTTTCTCACTGAATCGTAGAATCCTTATAGTGCAGAAGGTGGCCATTTGGCCCAATGAGCCTTCACCGACAACAATCCCACCCAGGCCTTATCCCATAACCCTATATATTTACTCTGCTAACCCCCTAACACTGAGAGCTAATTTCGCATCAGACAATAATTTCATCCTTTCGATCTTACTCCTTCCTTGAAAAAAGGTGCTATGTTTGTTATTTTCCAAATTGCTGTGACACTAAGGGTAGCCAGTCAACTAACCCACACATCTTTGGACTGTGGGAGGAAACCGGAACACCCGGAGAAACCCTGGCAGACACAGGGAGAATGTGCAAACTCCACGCAGACAGTGACCCGAGGCTGGAATTGAACCTGGATCCCTGGCACTGTGAGGCAACAGTGCTAACCACTGAGCCGCAGTGCCGCCCTCTGGAAAAAAAAGCAAGAAACACCATGGATGGGATTTTCAGTAGCCCTTGTAGTGTGCTTTACAGTAGTGGAGGTGACCCCCCATTGGCCAGCAGTGGGATCTTCTGGTTATGCCACTGTCAACAGGTTTCCCTGTTGTTTGCACCCTCTGCTGCCAGGGAACCCACAGCAGATGGGCCACTGTCGGAGGAACTGTAAGACGCAGCAAAGGTTTCGGTGACTGCATACTCTGTGCAATGCAAGCCTGTGCTTTGTATCCATGGTTTCTGCAAAATTGATAATAATTCGTCATGTCTGGAGTTAGGATGGAAAACAAAGACTTAATTTCAACTGTTACTGCCAGCCATTTCCCGTAAGTTCAACCAAACATTGATCGAATTGCTCAACTTTCCTTTCCAAAAGAAAAACAAAAGACTCATATTTTACAGCAGCCGTCATAGCTACAGCACATCCCAAAGCGCTTCAGAACTTGTGAAGTGTTTTTGGAGTACAATTACTGTTGTAATCTAGGAAACATGGCAGTCAAATTACGCACTGCTAACTCCTGCCAACAACAATATGATAATGATCAGGTGATCTGTTTTGGTGATATCCATCTGAAGGGTAAATATTGTCCTGGATGTCATGGATAACTCCCTTGCTCTCCTTCCGAATCGTGTTATGGGATCCTTACACCCACTTGAAAGGGCAGACGGGGCCTCATTTTCTTGTGAAAGAGAGTGAAAGAGATGTGAAAGATGGCACCTCCAACCATGTTGCACACTCTCAGTGCTGTACTCGAGAGGTACCCTTGATTTCTGAGCTCGAGCCCCGGATTGAGATTATGAACCCACAACATTCAGCCTCTGAACCGAGACTGCTACCAACTAAAACATGGCTGCGGGGGGGGGGAAATTACTGTTTTTCTCACTGCGGACTCTCTCATTCAGTTGCGCAGCCTTGCTCACCATTAGTGTTCTTGTCCTTCAACTGAGAGGGTAGGTAGTCAACAATTATGACCACGTTGTATTTTTTGGAATAGTTTGGGGAAATATCTTTGCAAATAGCAATGCCTATGACGGGCTTACAGGTTTTTAGTTTCTTTAAGAAATAATAACTGGAAACACAACATTCAAAATATCGGGAAATTAAACACCTAGTTTAAGTGACCCCCTGAGAGCCATCCAAAGACTAGATTTGTGGAGGAAAGATTGTAATAGTTAACACAGATGAGCAAATGGTTCCTATGTGTTCAAGGTAAAGAGAACAATGGAAATGTAATAGCAGTTTTAAGAAGGGATTCTTGGCTATTCAGTAGACTTTTCAATCCTTTTAGACAATGCAAGGACCCGAGGTAAGCACACCTCATAATTATAGAATCATAGAATCCTCGGCCCATCGAGGGTGCAACAAACACAATTCCACCCAGGCCCTATTCCAGTAAGCCCAAATATTTACCCTGCTAATCTCCCTGACGCTAGGGACAATCTAGCACGGCCAATCCACCTAACCTGCACATCTTCGGACTGTGGGATGAAACTGGAGCACCTGGAGGAAACCCATGTAGACACGGGGAGAATGTGCAAACTCTGCACAGTCAGTGACCCCAGGCCAGAACAGAACCCGGCTCCCTGGCACTCTGAGGCAGCAGTGCTAACCACTGTGTCACCATGTTGCCCACAAGAAACTTGTGTAATATTAAAACCACCAGAATACTAATGAGAAGGAATTTCTGCCCAATCATGTTCCTGTTCAACAGGGGCTTTAATGGCCTTTAAGCATCCCCCTCCCCCGGTATTACCATTGTGCCTGATCTTTGTCAGTGGAGACCAGTAATGACTCTTGCCAATCTCCTGAAGTTCTGAAGATCTCAGGAGCTGGGAGAATCTGGCATTGAACGGGCTATGCGTATTTAAGTGCTTCTTTAAATATGCCAAAGATCACGATCGGCTTGCACCAGGGGCAGAACAATTGCAAATTCTTTGGTACCAGGCATGAAGTCAATTCTTAGGCCCGTACGCTACATCCTGGGATCGGCACTGTGCGACAATGTTGGAAAGTTGCCCCCTTTATCTGTGTTTGTCTTTTAACAGATGCTGCCAAACTTGCTGAATATTTCCAGGACTTTCTGATTTTATTTATAACTAAGTGAAGGTGTTGAAAGGAAGGTGAAAGGTGTCTCATGATTCTTACACTGAGCACACCACAACAGTAAATTGGACAGCTTGAAGGGTTGAATGTTGGATATCTTGTAAAGTTATGAATGAACAATAACTTCTTAGTATATTGGAGCAACATGACTTTCCAACGAGATAAACTGGATGGCATTGAAGTGTCATGAGAAGAATATATAGCTTGTCTTCCGATATAGAAAGTGCTTGCATTAAAGAATTAAGTGACAACAATGACGTTAACAGTGTGTCAGGTCATCTTTAGGGCTTACAGTTACAAATACAAGTAGATGTATTCAACAGCTGTAGTTTAGACAAATGGCAGTTAATAAAACATGTTTTACATAGAATGAAGAGGAATTATGTCAGGAAACCTTATTTGAGAGTATAGCTTTGCAATAGGCAATTATAACTATTTATATAAATAGATTATCTTCCAAGGATTTGAGAATCTAGATGTTATCTAGAGTTTAATCTGTGACACATACATTTGGGGTAAGCAAAATATGATGTATTAGTAAACATAGCTTTCACTTCAAGAGACTTGACAGACTGAACTTCCAACCAAAAAGCCACTCTGTGTCAATAAAATCTGTTCCATTTACTACACATCTCCTCCTTATTTGGAGCACACTGTGAAGTGTAGAATGAAGTAAGTTGATTGTTTTAAAGTTTACTTATTAGTGTCACAAGTAGGCTTACATTAACACTGCAATGATGTGCCTGTGAAGATCCCCGAGTCGCCACTGTTCCGGTGCACTGAGGGAGAATATAGCATGGCCAATGCATCTAACCAGCACATCTTTCAGACAATGAGAGGAAACCGGAGCTACCGGAGGAAACCCACCCAAGGAGAATGTGCAGACTCCACAACAGACAGTGACCCAAGCTAGGAATCAAGGCTGGGTCTCTGGTGTAGAAAAGTTCATGCAGCATTACATTTTTCACATAGAATTATAGAACCCTATAGTGCAGAAGGAAGCTATTTGGCCCATCAAGTTTGCACTGACCACAACCCTACCCAACCCCTATCCCCATATATTTACCCTGCTGGTCCCCCTGACAATAAGTGGCAATTTACCATGGCCAGTCAACCTAACCCACACATCTTTGGAATATGGAAGGAAACCAGAGTGTTCGGAGGAAACCCATGCAGACACGAGGAGAATGTGCAAACTCCATGCAGTCACCCAAGTCAGAAATTGAACCCGGGTCCCTGGCGCCGTGAAGCAGCAATTTTAACCACTGTGCCGTTATGCTGATACAACTTGCAACTTTTCTACAGTTTGGGACCGCACTACCATCTGAGGGGGTTGTTTTATTTGGGTGATCTTGGTCATAGTTTAATAAAGGACAAAGGATTGACCCAAAATATTAACCCTTGGGGCGAGTGCAGCTGGAAAATCCTGCCCTCAAAGTTTGGTCATTTTGTTCAAGCTCGACTGATTGTAACACCTCACACTGTTACTTCACCAAGCCAGGTTATGTCTACGTTATTGCTCACCTCCATCCTTACTTTAGTCCCATTATTGCTATAATTCTTCTCCACGCATTTGCCATCACAAGACCTGCTGCCCTCTTTGCTGACCCTTCAGCCCACATGCTTACTGAACTGACTTGGCTCCATGTCCAAAAGTGCATTGAATTTAAGATCTCTTTTCTTCATCTTCAGATCCCTGCATGACCCTTCCCCACCCTCTCTCGCTGGATATATTGCTGTTGGAGAGAGGACACCAGGGAGTGAACAAATCTCAATTCTGTCAGAAGACAAGTTTGACAGGACAGGAGCTGCAAATGTTTCCCAAAGAAGCACTTCATGTTCAGATAACCAGGGAATTGGAACAGAAAGAATTTCTTAAGAAAACTGAACAGAGATCAAAGTATTGTTCAGAGAAATCCAAGGAAGTTCTGAGTTAAAGAGACAATTGCAATAACCAGATTTAACATGGGACAGCAGACTTCAGAGGTAACTCAAATATGTGACACCATTTTATTCAGAATCTGGGAATTCAGAGTTAAAATAATTTAATTGGAAGCGGAAGCTTTGTTTAAAAGTGCGATTTGGAAAACCTGGAGTGGATTTTGGGATGCAAACAACAAAGAGAAATCATACTGTGAGATAAGATTTCAAAGTGTGTTTTTTGGGAATGGAGTTGAAATGAAAGTTTCCCTCCTTTAACAAAAGGAAATATAGAGTATTTGTGCTGAGATCCTATTAGCTTTACAAGACTCTCAAATTTAATTCTTGGTCTTTTCAGGACGTTAGGTAGTTTATTCATTAATTCCAGCTCATGCCAATGCATCAAAATTGTCATTTCAAATAATTCTGGGTGACACTTCAATGAATCCGTTCTTATGTACTGACAGATTGTGACCAATTTAGGTACGCTGATTGCTAAATCATCAAGGGAAATGTTGGAGGAATAACTAGATGCAGCTTGAATCACTGTCTGTGTGGAGTCTGCACATTCTCTTTTTGTCTGTGTGGGTTTCCTCCAGGCGCTCTGGTTTCATACCCACAGTCTGAAAGATGTGCTTGCTAGATGCATTGGCCATGCTAAATTCTCCCTCAGTGTACCCAAACAAGCGTTGGAGTGTGGTGACTGGGGGATTTTCACAGTAACTTCATTGCAGTGTTAGTGTAAGCCTACTTGTGACACTAATAAATAAACTTTCCTTTTCTTCATCCTGTTATCTTTTAAGTTTCCTTCCTGCTTTGTTTTTTATTTCAGGCAGTTCCCTTTTGTCAGGGGCTGCCCTTCTTGCTTCGTCCCTGAGTTTGTTTAATTTGATTTATTTGCTTGGCATAAAAGCAAATACCTCACATTGTTATACTTTAGTCTTGTCTGCTGACTTTACATGAAAGAACTCCCAGAGCATAAATCTCAGTACGGGTTACTCGTGCCTTTGGATCCAATTGGCTATCTGAACTCCATGTTATACTGAAAAATGTCATCATTGAACTGTAAATGTCTTTCAAAGACTGTTCCGGGAGTGCACGAGAAATAGTTTGTCGGAAGATTATTTGAAACACCTGTGGATTCATTCTGTTTTTACTTTGTTTTTAAATTCATTCATTGGGCATGGGTGTTGCTAGCTGGCCGGTTTTAATTGCCCATCCCTAGTTGCCCTTAAACTGAGTAGCTTGCTAGGCCACGTCAGAGGGTAGTTAAGAGTCAACCACATTGCTGTGGTTCTGGGAGTTACATATAAGTCATGATGTGGGTATGCCGGCGTTGGACTGGCGTAAACACAGTAAAAAGTCTGACAACACCAGGTTTTAGTCCAACCTATTTCTAGGTTGGACTAAAACCTGGTGTTGTCAGACTTTTTACTGTAGTTACATATAAGCCAGGTAAGGACATCAGATTTCCTTTTCTAAAGGAAATTAGTGAACCAGGCGGGTTTTACCGACAATCGACCATGTTTTCATGGTCATCAGTAGATTCTCAATTCCAGTTTTTTTTTATTGAATTCAAATTCCATCTTTTGTCATGGCAGGATTTGAACCCAGGATTCCAGAATATTGGCCGGGATTCTCCCAAAAAGATTCTAAGTCCCCAGTACGCGTGAACACGTGAGTAACTCCCGTTGGGGTTTTCTTAGCATGATTTTCAGATTGGACCTCCAACACTCTGAGCGCTGCAGATTGCCTCAGTGGGATTCCTTCTGGAAATTAGTGGGTGGGACCTACTCCACTCGAGAGGCCGGTAGCATGAGTGGGCCACTGCGCATTTGAACACAAGAAATAGGAGCAGGAGTAGGCCACCTAGCCCTTCGAACCTGCCCCGCCATTCAATAAAATTATGGCTGATCTGAAGTGGCTCAGTTCCACTTTCCCGCTTTCTCCCCATAACCCTTAATCCCCTTGCCTACCAAAAACCTATCTACCCGCGTCTTAAATATATTTAGCGAGGTAGCCTCCACCACTTCAATGGGCAGAGAATTCCAGAGATTCACCACCCTTTGAGTGAAGAAGTTCCTCCTCAACTCTGTTCTAAACTGCACCCCCCTTACCTTGAGGCTGTGCCCTCTAGTCCTGCTGTCCTTTCTGAGCGGGAAGAACTTCTCCACCTCTACCCTATACATCCATTTGCTGATCTGCACAGAGTGGAGATCCGTGCCTGCAGGTTGATCCCACATTGCCGGGCTCTGGATCACTGGCCAACTCCATGAACTCCCATTGCTGACCTCCTGGATATCTCCAGGCCAACCCCAAAGTCCCACCCTACCAGCCCAGATCTCCTAATCACCTTCCAACAGTCCCGACCCACACCCCTGAGTGCCCTAACCCCCCCCATCCCACATCAAGTGGCGAGATCCAATCTCCTGTTCCCTCCCTCTGCCTGCGGCCCTCTGGCGCAGTGGCAGCAGTATCCCCACCCCTAGCAATTGGCCCTCAATCGGCCCCGCTTATCTGACCCCACCCCTTGGCTCTGCCTGATGGGCATTGCCAGTGTGCCCCTTGGACAGCGCCAGCCTGGCACTACCCAGGGGTCACCCCCCCCACCCCCACTTACCCCCATCCTCCAGGAGAGAGTGTCAATGGCCTCTCTTCACTCCAGAGGGGTCGGACTGCCTGTTCCCCTTTAGTGGAGAGCAGTTGTACACCCTGCTGGAGTGAAGCACTCCTGGCAGAGGGGGAGAGGCTGGTGGGCCCAGGACTGAAGTCTCCGGGCCCATTAACAGTATGGAAATGCTCACTTCCATATTGTAATGACGCCAGAAATTTTTGCCAGTGAGGGCGTGCTGCCCAGTGGGAAGCCTGCAAAATGGCCTCCATTGATGTCTCCCAACTGGGAGAATTACCCCCCAAAAACCGGGTTTCTTGATTGATAGCTTAGTAATAATGCTACTCCCCTTCTAAATATCATATCCCCAATATTGATGACTGTTGTTTTTGTGTATTATTTACGTATAAGAAAACCTCACTATTTTTAGCTTGTTGTTATGGGATAATAGTTTCCTGCCTTTCAAAGGTGTGCGAGAATAGCCTGAGCATTCTATCAGATCTTGATATACAACCGCGACATATTTTAATTCTAGGACAAGGTGTTAATTCTGAGTGCAGTACTCCAGGTTTGACACACGTTAAGGTTCATCCTTCCTGACAATGGGAAGGTATGGCAGAATTTTCCGAGGCCGTTGGAGGTGAATATGGAGGTGGGGTGTGCAGGATGGGAAAATACGTGAAATAGACGGTGAGTTGGGATCCTGTCTTTTCTAACTTTCCCTGGGGTAGCATTGAAGATGAACAGGGAATTCTTAATTTCTGTTGCTGAAGTAATTAAGAAGTTGCTGAGGTTGGAGAAGCCAATAATGCGCCCCTTCAGCCGAGAGGATTTGCACCTTTTAACTTTCATTTTTGATTTTGAACCATAGAACCATAGAATCCTTACAGTGCAGAGGAAGGCCATTCAGCCCTTTGAGTGGGCACCGACCCTCATCGAAACACCACCCCACTGCCTTGTCCCTGTAACCCTGTGCATCCATCTATCCTATGCATCTTTTGGGCACTAAGGGGGCATTTTAGCTTGGCCAATCTACCTCACCTGCATATCTTTGGCACTAAGTGGCAATTTAGCATGACCAATCCATCTAACCTGCACATCTTTGGGAAATAAATGATAACTTAGCATGGCCAATCCATCAAAACTAAGTAACTTTGGTCTGCGGGAATAAACTGGAGAACTCGGAGGAAACCTACGCAGGCACGGGGAGAATGTGCAAATCCACACAAGCAGTCATTTGAGGCCGGAATTGAACCCAAGTCCCTGGTGCTATGGGACAGCATTGCTAACCATTGTGCCACCATTCGCCCCATTTTGGGCGGCTCCCCTTTAACGGGCAGCCCCTCTTTCTTTGTCCCTCAGTTTACTTAATTTAATTTAATTGGTTAACTCAAAGAACAAAGAACAAAAGAACAAAATCAGCCCGGGAAACAGGCCCTTCGGCCCAACGAGCCTGCGCCGCCATCTCAACACCACCAGTCCCCCTCTCCACCCACGACCCCTGTCTAATGTCTTATGGCCATCCAGATTGAGGGAAACTGAATAGGGACAATTTATTCCTGCCAATCAGCCTAACAGCACATCTTTGGGGTGTGGGAGGAAACCGAAGCACCCGGAGAAAACCCACGCAAGCACGGCGAGAATGCGCAAACTCCCACAGACACCAGCCCAAATCCATGTGTCTGCACAGCAATCAGCGATAGTCACTGAGCTGTCGTCTTGCCCAGTATCTTGTCCAGTTTAGGCACACACTAACGACATGAAGCACTAGGCCAATCTCGAACAACCAAGAGCAGCCCCAGTACGACCCATTGCGTGTATGCCCCTTGTTGGACACGAAAGAGTTGGATTTACGTGGAACCTATAAGCAGATCTGTCAGCAAATTGCCAGGGTTGTTGAAGTGAGGGCAAGGCAGAAGATCTTTTTCAATGGAACTAACAAGCCAGGAGGGCCCTCATCAGTTATGTTGAAGGACTCCAGCTATGGCTATTGGAAGATACTGTTCAAAACACTGCTTCACTCAAAGGGTGCAGTTGTTGCTGACTGCTAGTTACTTTCTTCTTGGAAGGCTATCTGGCTGACAGACTTTGTAAGAAGTCTCACAACACCGGGTTAAAGTCCAACACGTTTATTTGGTAGCACAAGCCATTAGCTTTCGCAGCGCTGCCCCTTCGTCAGGTCAGTGGGAGCTGTGTTCACAAACAGGGCATATAAAGACACAAACTCAATTTACAAGGTAATGGTTGGAATGCCAGTCTTTACAGGTAATCAAGACTGATGGACTTTAACCTGGTGTTATTGTGCTTACCCCAGTCCAACACCGGCATCTCCACATCATGCCAAACTTCACCAGGGAAGCGGAGCAGCCTGTGTAGCTCCACCCTCCATCTCCACTGAGGGTCAAGAGAAGAGTTAAGACCACTGCTCCAGTGGCATCAAGAGCCAACGGCAGTGGCTGATTTCTCCTCAGCCGCATGCCCTTCCACAGAGCAGAGGGGAGGGACACTCAAATCCAGCTGCGGCAGGGGTGGGGGCGGTGGTGGGGGTGAGGCCTCAAATACAGAATGTATAAGCAGAGGATTAGCCCTCTCAACATTTCTGACCACTGCTGCCTGAGGAAGCTCAGGTTCTGAGCTTGAGGTGCTCAGCAGTGCCCTCCTGGGATGGTGTGGTGGTCAGCACTGCTGCCTCACAGCGCCAGGGACCAGGGTTCGATTCCTGACTTGGGTCACTGTCTGTGCAGAGCTGGCATGTTCTCTGCGTGTGTTTCCTCTGGGTGCTCTGGTTTCCTCCCACCATCCAAAAGATGTGCTGGTTAGGTGCATTGGCCATGCTAAATTGCCCCTCAGTGTACCCAAACAGGCGCTGGAGTGTGGTGACTGGGGGGGGGGAGGGATTTTCACAGTAACTTCATTGCATTGTTAATGTAAGCCTACTTGTGACACTAATAAAAATAAATAAACCCAGAACAAACCACCTTCCCAGTGCAAAAGATAGCCACACAATTGTTGTGCTTTATGCTTCAGAGATATGCAGAGATTATAAACTCCAGCTTCTGTCTGCACGAGCTTTATTCAGTGCTTTAAAATGCCAGCTCTCATGCTTGCAGCAGCTTGTCTATAGTTTAGCTTCTCTAAGGAACCACATCCAGGCTTAACTAATCATACACAGTGTGCGGTCGACAAAAACATATCATCAAACATCAAACAATTCATCAGATGAGTCTAATCTTTTTCCTCTTGTAAAATTTTAATTTAAATTAAATCTTCTTAAAAACAGGTGAACATGTGAAGGTCTCTGATGATGTTTGCTGGGATCTGCGAGTTTGTGTTTTGTGCGATACGCTACCTCAAAGTTGTGCTGGCGAAGATAATCTGAACATGAATAGATGCGTATAGGTCAATAACCAGATCCTGATGTGCCTAATAATGCAGTCAGTGCTTGGTGATCATAGAATCATACATAGCAGAAGAGGCCTAGCGAGTCCGCACCGACTCATTAGAAACACCTGAACTCCCACCTAATCCCATCTGCCGGCACTTGGCCCGCAGCCCGGAATGTTTTGATACACCAAGTGCTCAAGTAGATATTTGACTCCCCCCCTCTCCCGATGAATCTAGTGAGTGAATATTTACTATAGAGATACATATGCCAACGTTCGCAGTTGTACTTGCGCATCGAGCTTCCTGCTCTCCAGCAGCGTGCATGCATTCAGTTTCAAACAATGGAGTAAATAATATGTTGTTCACTTCCTTCAATATATACAGATTCAATTGCATCTGTTTTCATCTTTAAAGTGTCAAACACCCATTGCATAATTGTCCATTCCCATTGTATGTCTTTGCGCAAAAGCTTCTGAAGAAGGTCTGTGATCTTGACATACTTTGGAACAAATTTGTTATAAAAGTTGCTATTACCAAGGAATGAGGTCAAATCTTTCAAGTTAGGTGAGATTGGAAGTTCAAATATGTGTCTGACCTTTATTGCTGGACTAGACTTTACTTCAGATGCTGTCACTGTGCATCTTAGAAAGTCAGTCTTGGTCCTGTGAATGTGCATTTGTCCGTGCCAGACAGCAAATTGTGCTGTATGAGTTGAGTATGTACAACTGATCACTGCGATCACATTCTGCTTTGGCCCTTTCATTGGAGTGGCCAACAACGCAGAATAAGTAGATCAATGTCTGACAAGATGAACAAAACAATATTCTGGAACGTGCTAGATGCTGTCTTAGTTCACAGGGCATTCTGCAATACTGAAACACACCCGTGTGAGTAACGAAAGCTGGAAGGTACAGGCTTTGTTCCCCCAGTGCTTTCTGGAGATAGCTTTTGTGGATCACCCCAAAGATTTTGGAGTAATGAAATGATGCCAATAATTCTTGGATCATAGGAAGTGGATTCTTGACTGGAATAGTTTTGTTGAGTCCGTTAAAGCCAAAGCATAGTTTAAGTCATCAGTTCACCAAAGATCCTTAGGCAACACCATCCAAACCCACCACCACTTCCACCTAGAAGGACAGGGCTGCAGATACATGGGAACATCCCCACCTGCAAGTTCCCCTCTAAGTCACTCACAATCCTACTTGGAAATATATCGCCACTCCTTCGCAGTCGCTGGGTCAAAATCCTTGCATTAAGTTGATCTTTCTCTACACCCTGGCTATGACTGTAACACCACATTGTGCACTCTCTCGTTTCCTTCTTTATGAATAGTATGTTTTGTCTGTATACAGCGCAAGAAACAATACTTTTTACTGTATGTTAATACATGTGACAATAATAAATCAAATCAAATCAAAGGGTGGAATTTTATGAGAAGAATTCTAAGAGTCTCTAACTTGAAGATGGGAGAGTTGCAGGTCATTTTTAGGTGAGTTTTACTACCAATCGTATACACATAGCAGCTGAAAAATGGGTTGGGTCATTTCTAGCCACTCGAGGCAGTGGGCGGGACTTAATTCACAGCGAGCAGCAGAGGGAGCTATTGTGCATGTGCAGATCTCTGTGTCTGCACATGTGCAATTCCAACAGCAGAGATCTGACAGCGAGAGAGAGAGAGTGAGAGTGCTATCAGGCCTCTGCTGCTGCAGCCAGTCTCAACTGAGCCCCTCGCCCCCTGCAATCTTGTGGCCGATCGCAAGCCCCACACTGCCACTGCTGCCTACCCCACAGGCAGAGTGGCAGGAGGCCCCCCCATCCCTCTCCATTACAATCACAGCTGCAGAGTGTGCAGTGACACCCCTATCCTCCCCGATCAGACTGCCCCAGCCTGGACCCAATCCTTCCAGGCCCCACTCTTTCATGCTCCACTCTCACAGGCCACACACCTTCAGGCCCTGCCTGAATGGGCTGCTAAACCCACTAATTGTATTACAATTCGTGGGTTTGCATAATTATTGGGTTGCTGCTGCTCTGGGCATGAACCTGTTCAAGGCCAGTGGGGCAGGTCGGGTAAATCCCGACAGCCTTGGTACCCTTTGCGAATCCTTATTTTTGGCCAACACTCCAATCAAAGGGGCATTGGGATTCCCGTGTACTGGTGGAGAAGCTCACCCACCTTTATTAGCAATGAATTAATTCATGATAAAGCATGTTGAAGTTAAAATCTCCAAAGGCATCTTTGTGCATGTTTTGTCGGTAATACATTAAGTAATGAAAGTGCGCAAAGCATAACAACAAAGAGAGAGAAAATATTGATCTAACTTAATAGATATTTCATTACCGACTTCAATCCTTAGAGGAAGTCACTAATGTCCTGGGCGTACATGACATTTGATGCCAAGGATCATTTAATACTGCCATCTGGAAGAAATAAGTAACTAATACCTGGGTCACGTGCTGGTATTTGCAATGTCAGATAATTAAATGATAGAGAAGAAATTTTGAATTCACCTACAATTAGCGTGGAACCAATTCAATTAAATAGCTGGAATTTTATTGCCCTACCCACTGCGGGAATCGGAGTGAGCGAGGGGCAGCCAACGGAAAGGTCTTTTGACCTCGGGTGGGATTTTATGGTTTTGGTACGAGCGATGCCGTAAAATCCCGTCCATAATGTCTTGGAATAAAAAAAGGGACTGAACAGTTTTGTGTCATATGAGGTCAACCATTTTGAAGTTAAGTATGCCTAGATTAAGAATCCACGCTTATGATAAATTTCATGGTTTCTACTTAGGAGACATAGTTACACAATGCTAATGATGCGCTGCCATTGTGAACACTTTGTAATTGAAGTGATTGAAGGGCTTGTATGGAGTTCAGCATTTATCAAAGAATACCCTATCACCACCTAGTGGACATTTATAAATTGTTATATTAATGATTTAAAAAAATGAATTGTAAATCAATCTTGAATAATTACTGATGCATTTCAAACTGGATATAATATTTGCATAGATTATATGAAGGTATGTCAATTGGCCTCCTGTATAAATCTTTGCAGTGTTCATTATCCGCTATTAATGCTCTTCTTGGCTGGGACACCATTAGTATGTTTGTTGCGATGAATGTGGTGGTGTTATTTATGCGCTAGTTATGGGAAGTCTTGCCCTTCCTCCTGAGAGGTATGGATGTGACAGAACATACATCACTTGCCATGTTGCTTGGGACAGCTGCGGTTTTCAGCTATCTAGGGTATACAATCATCTCACCAGGCCTGTAATGAGCAACAGAAATATTAACTGTTTCTTACGACTGCAGTGCGGAAGGAAACAAGGTAAAATGAAATCCAACTTGTTTGTCGCAAGCTAGAGGCACTTGTTAAAGAATAAAATCTCTAATTAAGGGAACAAAGTTGAGAACATTGATTTAAAGGACAAATGTTGGAATATGGGAGGAATATCTTTTCATTTGAGCACAAACAAATAGATCCTTGCGGATGCAATTATCATCGTGTTGATAGGAAGCCATTTGACTAAGGAATAATAATATTAGAACCTGTGAATTACAATTCATATTATGGAGTACGATCCTTCACGAGCACCCTCCAGAGACTGTGGCATAATAGTGAAAGAAAAGACAGAGCAGTGGATTCTAGGGTAAGGGGAAAGAAAAACCCATTTTCCCAAATTAAGATATATTTCACCCTCGACCAGTGGTGGAACCAGTTAAACTAAATGGCTGGAATTTTACCGTCCTGCCTCCCATGGGAATTGGAGTGGGCAAAGGACAGACAATGGACCCTAGATGGGATTTTATGGTTTAGGTGTATCAACTGTATTATTAGCAACCCTAAAAGGGTGGCACAATGGTTCACACTGCTGCCTCACAGTGCCAGGGACCTGGGTTCGATTCCAGCCTCGAGTGATCATCTATATGAGGTTTGCACGTTCTCCCTGTGTGGGTTTCCTCTGGGTTCTCCGGTTTCCCCCCACAGTCCAAACATCTGCAGGTTAGGTGGATTGGCCATGCTAAATTGTCCCTAAGTGTCTCAAAATGGGTCAATCAGATGGATTAATCATGGTGATTGTGTGGGTTATGGGAATAGGGTGGGAGAGAGGGCCTGGATAAGACAACCTGTCAGAGTCAGTGCAGTCTCAATGAGCTGAATGGCCTCCTTCTGCCCTGCACAGATTTGACAATTCAGTGAATGTTCCTGACTCTTCTACTCTGATAGAATATTGTAGGTGTTTATAATTCTTTGACTAAATTTGTGGTATCTGCTTCAAATGTACTTTGGGTTTTTATTCTCAATATTTGTTGTTTGCTTTGATGTGATTTCCCTTAATCAGCATCTTCTGTAAAGTTTGTGTTCTTTTATATGAGTGGTTGTTATAGTACAGTGCATGTGCAGCTCTTCGCTGTGCAGTTAAAAATTTGGTTTGATTTAGTTTGATTTATTATTCACATGTATTAGCATACAGTAAAAACTATTGTTTCTTGCGCGTTATATGGACAAAGCATACTGTTCATAGAGAAGGAAATGAGAGGGTGCAGAATGTAGTGTTATAATCATAGCTGGGGTGTAGAGAAAGATCAACTGAGTGTGAGGTAGGTCCATTCAAAAGTCTGATGGTAGCAGGGAAGAAGCTGTTCTTGAGACGGTTAGTTCTTGATCTCACACATTTGTATCGTTTTCCCAATGGAAGAAGGTGGAAGAGAGAATGTCCAGAGTGTGTGGGGTCCTTAATTATGCTGGCTGCTTTGCCAAGGCAGCGGGAAGTGTAGACAGAGTCAGTGGGTGGGAGGCTGGTTTGCGTGATGGATTGGGTTACATTTCTTGCGATCTTGTACAGAGCAGGAGGCATACCAAGCTGTGATACAACCAGAAAGAATGCTTTCTATGGTGCATCTGTGAAAGTTGGTGAGAGTCATAGTTGACATCCCATAACTTTACAATTTGCAAGCTGCTATTTTGCCTCTATACTGAGCATGTTAGCTTGTTTTTGAAGTGGTTTTGCCACATTGTCTCGACATTGAATGTGGCACATCTATTAATCCCAGATCTCTTTCTGACTTTTTCCTCCGCTCATTCTCTTTTCTCTATATACTTACAATCTACATTTTTAAATCGATGCTTATTTTAATTTTCTGATTATCTGCTAACTGACATAAACTATTTTGCCAATCTGTAGTTGTGTGCTCCAGGTCTCTTGTTCTACCAGTTTCACATTATGAGCAAACCTGACAAGTTTAAAGTCAGTATCAATAGTGCAATATTGGTGGCTATGTCATTGGTATACATTAAAAACTGAAAGGGGCACCAATAATGATCCTTTTGTTCTTTTAAGTTTATTATTATTACATGTATTACAATACAGTGAAAAGTATTGTTTCTTGCAAGCTTAACAGATAAAGCTTACTGTTCATAGAGTACATAAGGGAGAAGGAAGATAGGGTGCAGAATATAATGCAGCAATTACAGATATGCTTTGTCTGTGTCGCACACAAGAAACAGTACTTTTCACTGTATACCAATATATGAGACAATGATAAATCAAATCAAATCAAGATAGGGTGAAGAGAAAGATCAGCATAATATATAATAGGACTATTCAAAAGTCTGATTATAGCAGGGGAGAAGCTGTTCTTGTGTCAGTGTTAGTGCGCGTTTTTAGACTCTTGTATCTTTCTCCCGACAGAAGAAGGTGGAAGAGAGTATGTCCGGGGTGCATGGGGGCCCTGCTTCCTGCTTCCTGCTTTCCTGAAGTCGCGGGAAGTGTAGCTGGAGTCAATGGATGGGAGGCTGGTTTGCGAGTTGGACTCAACTACTATTAACACTTACCTGCAATACTGACATTATACCCCCCATGATGGTTATCAATTTTCTATATTTTTCACCATTTTTGATCAAGACTTACGTTCAAGGTTAAGATTCCTGCGGTTTTTCTTCTAATTAGAAGCCTCATTTTACAATATCTTTCTGTAAGTCCAAATAAGTTATCTCACAGGAAAGGGTAATTTCCCCATTAAAGACAGCAACATCTTCCCCTTATTAATTTTGTCTTCATTCCTCAAAAGCAACCAGAATTCATACATTTGGAAGAAGACATTAAAATAAGTTTATATAATTATGAGGTGGAGATACCGGCGTTGGACTGTGGTGGGGCACAGTAAGAACTCTCACAACACCAGGTTAAAGTCCAACAGGTTTATTTGGAATCATGAGCTTTCAGAGCGCTGCTCCTTCATCAATCTGCCAGGGTGCCCATGTTCAGGGGGCATTCGCCCCCTGCTGCCCAACACCTTTGGGGCCCTGATTGCCCCCACTTCACTCCGGTGGGCTCTCCTGCTAGCTTCCTAAAGGTGGGGGGACTACTTGCTGGAGTGAAGTACTCCTGGTAGGGTGGGAGATGCTATTGGGCCCAGCAGGTTCCGTGCCAGGTCTGATAATGACATTTAAAATGCATTTAAAACATATTTAAAACAGATTAAAATCACTTACCTTTCTTCCTGCTGTTTCCAGCACGGTCCTGACTGTGCCTGTTCGCTGGCACTGGGAGCATTGGGAATGCATGCGCGAATCCCATGAAATGGCTGACAAGGGGTTCTCCGGACCGGACCCACCAGAAAATTTGCACGTCGCAATGGGAGAATCACCCCCCACCCCTCCTTGACACCTGAGCTGACAAACTAGAGTTTTATTCTCTGAAATTTGGAAGATAAATGAATAGTTCGCACTGATGCCTCACAGCGCCAGGGATCTGGATTCAATTCTGGCCTTGGATCACTGTGTGAGCACCAGGGACCTGGTGAAGTTGGGTCAGTGTGTAAAGTTTGCACATTTTCCCCATGTCTGCATGGGTTTCCTCTGAGTGCTCTGGCTTCCTCCCACAGTCCAAAGATGTGTGGGTTAGATTGATTGGCCAAGCTAAATTGCCCCTTAGTGTCAGGAGGGATAGGAGGGTAACTATTTGGAGGTAAGAGGACAGGACCTAGGTAGGATTGTTATAAATGCAGGCTCAATGGGCTAAATAGCTTCCTCTGCACTTTAGATCCTATGGTTCCATGATTCTATGAAATATCTACCACACTGATATTTGTTTTTCTGCCACATGCTAATAAGAATCATAGAATCTCTACAGTACAGAAGGACGCCTTTTGGCCCATGAAGTCGACTGGAGAGAGAATTGAGCCAACATTTGAAGACAGGATGACCCTTCGTCACAGTATTTGTCAGCGTATTTATATTTTTATACTTTTATTGATGGGGACTGTGGGCTGAATGAGGTACAGTTTGGTGATTTAGCCCCCAATCAGATAAGCAGCACATCTGCCAAACCCCAAAGCTCCGAATCAGGGTACAGGGATGTGGCGACATTGTACACAGGGCTGATATTCATGATGTACGAGCAAAAAAAAAGCAGACAATTGCAAGTAGAAGAAATAAAAGCTGTTTAAAATGAGCTTTAAAATCATTACCCTACATTCATTCAAACATAATGAGCAATTAAAATCTGCAGTAATGGGTCTCAGTTTACTGATGGGCATGTATGTACAATCAGTTGTATTTAGAAATGAACTGGCAAGCTGCTGAATACGGAATTCATCTCACAAATGAATAACACATGAGTGACATAGTCATGAATAAGTTGTATTGGTCCCACTAGCAATTCTCTCCTTACCATTACATGTTCTGTTTGTGATTGATCTAAATGTTAATGCAAACTTGAATAAAATTTCATCTTCATGTCAGATTGTGATACAATCTGTGCTGTAATAAGCATAGAGGGTATTTTAACACCTGCTATCCTTTCTTTTCCGTGAAGCTTTTCCAACTCTCTCTCTGGAGGATTTTACCTACCACTTGAAAAGTCCATTAATAGGGATTAAAGTTCAAATAACTACCAGCAGCTGCAGCTTGGGAAACACTATATTATAGTAATTTGTCAAACAATTAATACACTTCCACTTCTGAAAATCAATGGTGTTATAAATATTATAATGCCATTGCCACAGTACCAGGGACCTGGGTTCACTTCCGGCCTTGGGTGTTTGTCTGCGTGGAGTTTGCACATTCTCCCCATGTCTGCGTGGGTTTCCTCGGGTGCGTCAGCTTCCTCCCACAGTCCAAAGGCGCGCAGGTTCGATTGATTGGCCATGCTAAATTGCCTCTTTGTGTCAAGGGTATTAGGAGGATAAATATGTGAAGTTAAGGGAATAAGACATGGGTAGGATTGTTGTCGGTGCAGACTTGATGGGCTAAATGGCCTCCTTCTGCACCGTAGGATTCTATGACCCTATGATTCCATGACTGCTGTTTGTCTTTCCTGCCACTGTGGAAAGAGGATAGAGTCAAAGTTTCAAGTCAGGGTGACCCTTCATCATAGTATTCGTCAGATTATTTAGATTCTTTGATTAGTGAAAGGCTCAATAAGCCACAGATATTTATTTTGACCAACTTTGTAACAGATTATTCAAGTTTAGTGATTGAATCAATAGGGTAAGGTAAGGGGTACGCGAAGGCACAACCTTGCACGTGACAGTTTTTGGGAACATTGCAATCAATCTCAAATCTCCTGAGTTGAAGAGTTGAACAATTAGGAATATAAGAACAGAAGTAGCCCATTTAGCCTCTCAAGCTTGTTCCACCATTCAATTAGATTATGGTTGAACTTCGACCTAACTGGGTAGCATTGTGGCATATTGTTAGCACTGCTGCCTCACAGCACCAGGTGCCTGGTTCAATTCCGACCTCGGGTGACTGTCCGTGTGGAGTTTGTACATTCTCCCTATGTCTGTGTCACCTCTGGGTGTTCTGGTTTCCTCCCACAGACCAAAGATGAGCAGGTTAGGTTAGGTTGATTGACCAATAGTGTCAGGTGGGATTAGCCGGGTAAATACATGGAGTAGGATTGTTGTTGGTGCAGGCTTGATAGGCTGAATGGCCTCCTTCTGCAATGTAGGGATTCTATAATTCTATGAAAATTATTCAATGGCTTAAGTGGGATCTGGAGAGTGCCCTATTGTATTGTTTTAATTGCATAAAACAGTCGTCTTTGCTGACGCCATTCCAAACGATCATGCCGGAGTACCACCTATCTGTAATTTGTGTTTGCATTATATCACTACCAGAAGGAGGCACCAAATTTGGATTGTTATTGATGCAGGCTTGATGGGCTGAGTGGCCTCCATCTGCACTGTAGGGATTCTACCTCCATAAACCAGAATTTGCCCCATATCTCTTAATGCTCTTAACAAAAATCTGTCAATCTCAAATTTAAAATTAAGCGTTGATCGAGCATCACTTGCACATTATGGAAGAGGGTTAACTTCTGTCACTCTTTGTGTAGCAAAGTGTTTACTAGTTTCACTCCTGCAAGATCTGGCTCAAATCTTTAGACACTGCCCCCTTGCTCTAGACTCCCCAGTGGCAGAAATACTTTCTCTCTATCTATCATATCTTCTCTCCCTAATAATATGAAAACTTTAATCAATTCAATCATTTTGCTTACAGATTTTGGGGAATACAATCCGTGTTTATTATCTCATGAGTCAAGATTTCTAATCTGACTGCCATTTCATTGTTACTGAGGAAATGTTCAAATGTGTTGACATTTTAAGAATAAGCTCATGTCTGTTGTGGTATGTCCCTTGGCCAGGCACCTTCTGATTGATTACTGTCTCGAGACAGAGACGAGAATGAATGAGGGCTGTGCACCCAAACCCCAGCAAGTGCTGGAAAGAGAAAGTATGAGCAAAGAAAAATACTTTTCCCAATCACTTCTCTCTCTCTCTCTCTCTCTCTCTCTCTCTCTCCTGATGAGGTTTATGCTTCACTTTGTGTTTTGCATGTTCCCTATCCCTGTCTATTGAGTTTGCCCTGGTTCCTTTAGATGATTTTATCTGTCTTTGTGCTTAGCGTGATAATTCCTTGTAGTCCATGAACTCTTTGATAGACGTGGACTGCTGTTTCTGCGAACAATTGCTGAGGTAGACTATGAAGCAGTGAGGAAGCCACTTTTTCAATACCTTGCTTTCCCTCAAAGTCCAGCAGGTCTGGTGTGCCACTGTAAGATCAGTGTCCTTCAATGTGAAAGAGGCGGACATTATGCAGTTTGGTTCTGAATCTAGTTTTGGACTTGTTTGACTGCTAGTATCCTTGACTGTGCCACTCTTGGTGGATAGATAAGTGCAGAAATATTTCCTTAAAGGTCACCAGTGCTGAATAAATGTGGTATTGCAACAGGGTATTGTGTTAATTGAGAGTCATTTTCCATCTGCTCAGCAGTATCACAAAGTGACAAAGGATCAGTGGCATACACAAGTGTAATTGGTTCACTTGAATGTTGGTAAAAAATAATTCACTCACTCGCCAATCTCCCTCTGACAAATTGGCGCATGTGCAGTTGCATTGAAAACATTCTTCAGTGCTTGCAACACACTGTTCATGTCTGTGGGGTTTCTTTTGCTGCCACAACACTGGCATGGTTAGATGATGTCTTGTACTTTCCTTTCATATGAAATCTTCCCTGGGGTTTCTTCCACATTCCATTGTTTGCTAAACTGTACAGTCACTGGGGGTTTATGAGTCAAAGCTTTTCTTCATCACTCAGAATTGCCCTAGTTGATTTACTGACCTCTATTTGTCTCACTGCCTGCCTTAACTTTTCCAAGGTTTAGTCTTCCTTGGATTGCAAATGGTTTGATAGCGTGTCACTGGCTACAATGCAGTCCCATATCAATTCGATTTCAGTCAGAATATGCTGTAGCTTTAGCCATAATCTAGGGAGGGGTGAATTGTGTGGGCTGGAATGAAATCTGTAAAAGTATTTGGGGTCTGAGGTTTCTGGTCGAATGTGCTGCCGAGTTTTTTCAGTGCGGTTTATTTTTTCACGGGTCAGAACCGCCTGGGGTCAGTTCTGCATCAGCCATCCCCGAGGGAACACAATTAGAAGCGCCAGCTCACACCATCTCTTTTCTCGGCTCTTGCCCTCTTCCCTCTCTCCCCCGGCAGCTCTCAGCCTTTCACAGGGAACATTTCACTCTGGCTGATTTTTAATCGTCCAGCCAGCATGAAATCGCGCCCTGGTCCGGCCGTGACCAGGAACCCGTTTCATGCCCATTTACACAATCACCAAGTATGCCCACCCAATGGACTGAAAACTTTGGATCTGGATCCTGGACCCTTTTGCTGAGTTTGGCCCTTTCTAGAATTTTGTTCCTTTTTAATTTGAAATAATTGTCGAAAGCTTTAAAAGACCCTTTAAGAGATTTTCCTGTTGTTTTATTAATGTTCTGTCTTGCAGTAACATCATCTGCATTTTTATGGATTCTATGATCGCACCTATATGATCTCACCACATGTAGAAAATACAAATTGACAACCATAAAATGTTACACACAAAGTTCTATACACAGAAACAATTGAAGCTAAATGGTGAAGGACAACATATATCTTGTCAACAAGTGCTTTAAAACATTATCAACATTAATTTCCACATCTATTGATGAAGTTGGTGACCAATAGACTTCCAATCTATTAAGTCCTGTTGTCACAAATGAAAGGCTATTGCTTGCTAATGGTGTTCAATGAATAGGAGTTAGAACATTTTCTCACATGTAGGGTTGCTTTATTTGTGCATATGCTTAGAACTGACAAGTTGCAGCACGGTAGCACAGTGGTTAGCATTGCTGCCTCACAGTGCCAGGAACCCAGGTTCAATTCCTTGCTTATGGTCTGCATGTTCTCCCCGTGTCTGCTTGGGTTTCCTTTGGGTGCTCCGGTTTCCTCCCCACAGCTTGGTTAGGTGCATTGGCCATAAATTCTCCCTCAGTGAACCTGAGCAGGCACTGGAATGTGGCGATTAAAGGATTTTCCCAGTAGCATCATTGCGGTGTTAATGTAAGCCCACTTGTGACAATAATAAATAAACTTAAACTTATTAAAATCTGTCAATTAGTTTTTCCTTATTGCAGTTGAAAATCTATTAATATTTGCTGAGGAATTTAAACCTCCTGATAATTAATTGAGCTATTTCTCTCCATGAATTAATAATAATAATGAGTATACACGCAGCAAGCAGCCTTAATGCAACATTCTTTGGAACTTGGCTTTAAACATATATTATGGCAATGGTTATATTGTAAGCATCATAAACAATGCATGTTTAATTGGATACTGTGCATTTCTAAAACTCTGAAATCTTGTAGGTCATTTAAAAAAATATCCTCAACTCCAGGTTGTGAATCATTGTGGGCATTGCAAGAAATTGTCATGGTGTTAAAATAGTGGAAAAAATTTGTAAAGGGTGCATCAAGTGTTTGTACAATTTTAGGCTACACTGCACAGCGCCAGGGACCCGGGTTCAATTCCGGCCTCGGGTCACTGTCTCTGTGGACTCCGCATGTTGTCTCCATGTCTGCGTGGGTTTCCTCTGGTGCTGTAGCTTCCTCCCAAAGGTGTGCAGGTTAGATTGATTGGCCATGGCAAATTGCACGTTAGTGTCAGGAGGATTAGCAGGGCAAATATATGGGGTTGCACTGATAGGCCTTAGGTGGGATTGTTGTCTGTGCAGGCTCGATGGGCCACATAGCATTGCAGGGATTCTATAATTCTGTGAAAGTTATTCCAAGGCCTAATCAGGATCTGGCAAGTACCTATTATAATTGCATAAAACAGTTGTCTTCTGGAATGCAGGCACTGTCTCCTACCTCATCCCGTCAAATTCTGCTGTATCTTGCCATTCTCAAAAGTTTCACAACATGTATTCCAAAAGCAAACTATCCATTTTATAAATTCAAATTACATGTTTTAAATGAGAAACACTTGTTATTCATATAGAGCTGTTGTCTATAGCAACAGCCCTTGTCAGCGTTCTCCATAGTCTAAGATCATTCACTCTTAAGTCAGTATTGTGTTAGCATTCTTAAACCCATGATTATGTGTTTTATTAGACTATTCTACCTTCCCTGTATCAACAATAATGGGTGTGGTGATGGGAAACTCATGTTTGGCTGAATTGCTACATTGGCAACGAGGAGAAAATACTTTTTTCCTCCATCTTTCCCTCCTGACAACATCCAAATGCCAAGAATTTCTCTGGTAAGAAAAAGTCAATATGCCTCTTTTTGGGAAACTTGAGCCCTATGACAACAGTGGGGAAGACTCTGCCCAATATACTGGGCCCGATTTTACCATCAAGTTGCACCTGCTTTCAGGTGCAAAAACCTGCATGCATTTAAATCTGCTTATTGGGCTGGACGCCCAAACTTACCGGCACCTCCCCCTTTACCACTGCATTCGCCCATCCAGATTTGGCGTGAAATGGACATGGTCCACAAAAGTCCGATTTGGGCGCCCCAGCTTTTAAGTTGAGAGCTTCCAGTGGCTCTTTGGCACAAATCAGTGGTTTGGGGGTTGGGGGGGGTGGTGGGGAAGGGGTCGGGTCAGATGGCTCTCTGATGGTGGGGGGAGAGAGGCGGTTCGACTGCCACTCTGCATGTGATCAGTGGAGGGGAAGGGGGTGTCCATTAGCACTCTGTGTGTGATTGTTAGGGAGGGGGCAAGGGGGCAGGGGGTCGCAATTGGTTTGGATAGTGGGAGGGGTGGGAGGATAAGGGGTCAGTTATGTTTTGGGGGTAGGGCAATGTCTGGGGGGCCAGCAGGGAGGCATTATCGGGTCCGGGAGCGATGTGGCAGGGGAGCATTTTTCTTTTTGTTTACGACGCACGCGCAGTTGAAGGCTCTGATCAGAGCTGCAGTGTTCTGGGCACGGTAAACCCTGTCCACAGGCTTCTGCAGCGCGATTCAGAATCACTGCTTTTTTCTCAGGCAGAGTGTATATGGGTGCGCCTGAGAACGGGTCTAAAAGACGGATCTGAAACACTCCCAGGCGAAACGGTAACACTGTGGCTAGCGCTGCTGCTTCACAGCTCCAGGGTCCTGGGTTCGATTCCCGGCTCGGGTCACTGTCTGTGTGGAGTTTGCACGTTCTCCTCATGTCTGCGTGGGTTTCCTCCGGGTGCTCCGGTTTCCTCCCACAGTCCAAAGATGTGCGGGTTAGGCTAATTGGCCGTGCTAAAATTGCCCCTGAGATGCTTAGGTTGGAGGGAGTAGTGGGTAAAATATGTAGAGATATGGGAGTAGGGCCTGGGTGGGATTGTGGTTGGTGCAGACTCAAAGGGCCTCCTTCTGCACTGTAGGGTTCTATGGTTCAATCAAAATGGTAAAATCGGGCCCACTGAGTGCATGCATTACTTATTCCGTGTGAACAAAATTGAAGGAGATGAAAAGCAAATGATGATTTTGCTAACAGTATGTTGGCTCCCAACTTTCAATGTGGTCAGAAGCCTGACCTATCCGGATACCCTTGACTCAAAAACTTTCAATGAACTGGTGGACCTGGTTTAGGAAAAACCACTATGATCTGAAGTTCTCATTAATTCTCCAGTGATATCGCTTCAATGTGGTTAGGAGAACCCTGGGGAACTTATCCCTGAGTTCTTGGCCAGGTTGTGGAAACTAGCTGCAAACTGCAAATTTGGACCACCTCTTAATGAAATGTTGTGGCACCGATTCCTAAGTGGCATAAATGACCTAACCATACTAAATAAGCTGTTTGCCAAACCCAATTTAGACTTTAAAAAAGCCATTGAGATAACCGTGTCACTTAAGAACACAGAGAAAGTGATTCAGTTGTTTTAAGGGTATCAGGTAGCAATGTCTTCCAACTACAGGGAGGGACGTCTTGCAAAGAATTTTTAATGGAGAGTACTTCTCTCAATCAGGTAATAAAGGGCCCTATTCCTTATTGGAACCCAAATGCCACTGTCAGACAGTCAAGGACAGGCAGTGATGACCCCAAGATTAGTAAAGGACATACTCCAGAGAGGTGGAGTTGCTAGCTGATGGATTATTGCAAGCACAGTCAAAGGTCACAGCCACGGTGATGCTTCAGGGAATGTATGCTGCCTAGGAAGGAGGCAAAGTCTGGTACCTAAGTGTACCATGCAGGTATCCCCTCTTCCAGAGACAGGGACACTATAACTGAATCATATTGTAGCTGCCTCATTTGGCTGCATCACTACACTTAACAAAAAGACATTGAGGCATGGCTATTCCAATGATTTATGCAGCCAACACTTGAGCCATTAAATGGCAATCCAATTAAAATATTGAATTAATGATCAGGTGAAACAGTAAAGACTCCGGTGTGATTTGAGACCAATCATGGGCAGTAGAGTTTGGAATTTTGAGTGCTACTTAAAGGAATCCTCACTTCCTCTGTTTAAAATGTAGCAGCAATTTGGCAGACATATTGCTATTTTATAGTCTTATTTTAGCAGGTCTTTCAATTATTAAGTGCTTATCGTAGCTGCACAATCTTAAGGGTTTTGTGGGGGCCAGTCTTTTGCTGCAAGAAAGTCATAGAATTCCTACAGTGCAGAAGAAGACCACTCGGCCCATTGAGTCTGCACTGACAACAATCCCACCCAGGTTCTTTCCCCGTAATCCCACTTATTTAGCCTGCTAATCCCCCTGACACAAAGGGCAATTTTGCATGGCCAAGACGCCTAACCCACATATCATTAGACTGTGGGAGGAAACCGGAGCACCCGGAGGAAACCCACACAGACGCGGGGAGAATGTGCAAACTCCACAGTGATCCAGGGCCGGAATTGACTGAGGGGCCCCTGATGCTGTGAGGCAGCAATGCTGACCATTGTGCCACCATGCCCACATTTGAAGTGGGTTACTTTGAATCTACATGTGTAAACCGCATCATTTCTTTTTATTTAAAACCTACAACCTCTTACATAGTTAGGACATTACAGGTGATATCTTTGCAGAATACCTGTTCACTGTTTACAATTGTGACCTTGAATACCGTCTCCTGTCATTTCAACTATTTCACGATTTTCTCCATATCTTCAGTTCTCAACCAGCCACACTGTTCCAATGAAGCTCAAGGAGCAGTACCTCCTCTTTTGATTAAGCACTTTGCAAAGATCCAGAAACAACCTTAGCCAACAGCTTCAGATCTCAACCTTTGCTGCATTGTCTGACAGCAATTGTTCATAGAATCACAGGTTCCCTACAGTGTAGAAGGAGGCCATTTGGCCCATTGAGTCGGCACCAACCACAATCCCACCCAGCCCCTATTCCTGTAACCCCACACATTTACCCTGCTAATTCCCCTAACACTGGGAGGTAATTTAACATGGCCAATCAATCTAACCTGCACATCTTTGGACTGTGGGAGGAGACCGGAGCACCTGGAGGAAACCCACACAGACACGGGGAAAATGTGCAAATTCCACACAGACACTCAAAGCCAGAATTGAACCTGGGCCCCTGGTGCCGTGAGGCAGCAGTGCTAACCGCTGTACCAACTTGCTGCCCATATTGATGGCCTTTTATTTCTATTCTTCTGCCCACCTTCCGATTCTTAACATTGCTATCTGCTTTTGCCTCATGCTTCTTATCATTTAATCTCTTTCACCCATCACAAACCTTTCCTTTTATTTTTCAGCATTCTATCCCCCCCACACCCGCACCCCTCCACATTCTTTCCCTGTCTCTGCACTTGTTTTAGAACCAATTTCTTCTTTAGCATTTTTCCAGTTCTGTTAGTTTTTTATTTGTGTTTCTTAGTGTTAGAAGTAGGCTGACATTAACACTGCAATGAAGTCACTGTGAAGATCCCCCAGTCACCACACTCCAGCATCTACTCAGATACACACTGAGGGAGAATTTAGCATGGCTAATGCACCTAACTGGCATGCCTTTCAGACTGTGGGGGGGGAAACCGGACATCCAGAGGAAACCCACGCAGACACGGGGAGAACTTGCAGACTTTGTACAGACAGTGACCTAGGTCGGGAATTGAATCCAGGTCCCTGGCACTGCAGTGCTAACCACTGTGCCACCGTGCTGCCCTAAAAGGTAATTGACATGAAACAGTGGATAACATTTGACTGGCTAGAGTTAAGTTATGAGGCTGTTCAGTGAAATGCCAGTGTGCTATGTGTTGCCTTGCCTGATTCAGTCCCTCCCACCAGCCAATTTTGCAAGTGGCAAAATACCAATTGAAGCAATTAAAGACCCAGTTTGGGGCTTTTTGCCTGAACCAAAAACATGACGCTAGCAGTGGGATATTTCTCAATCATGTAGCCATAGTTTCCCTACAATGTAGAAGGAGGCCATTTGACCCATCAAGTCTGCACTGACCACAATCCCACCCAGCCCCTATTCCCGTAAAAGGATGCCTTATCAGCAGCTTCCCGGGGTGGGTGGGAGGGTGGCTATTGCAACCAGGAGCCCCCTGGCCCAAGCTCCCATGGCTCCATCACACCATCGAAAAAGGGCAACTCCTCTGATGGCTGGGTCACACCTGGCTGGCCTCAGCAGAGAAAAAGAAACTCAAAACGTGGACACCACTCTGTTCTCCCTGCAGCAGCAGCTACCTCTCTCAGTGCTGCTGTTGAGGCTGCAGGGCAGCCAGCCAACTGACTGGGTCAGCAGATTGATGAGCCAACCCACTGTCCTTAACTTCACGGCAGGTTTAGCAAGGGAATCGGCAGCCTTAGAAGCAAGAATTAAGAAACAATTCTGTTCAAACCATAGAGCGATTTACTTTCACCCATTGCAGGGCAGGTATTGCAAATAATCAAAATATATTTTGCTCTTAAATTCATAAAATGGATGTATTATTAATACATCTTCTTCAACAAGGATGTAAATTGCATCTGTCAGACGAAACACTAAAGATAACACAACAGTCTCTCAATAAACTATGGCATTAAGGAAACAAGGTACTGGATTGCTGCTGTGGTTCTGCTGCCCAGGAAAGTCACCATAAACCCAGTTCACCATAGGCTTGTCACCCCTTTGAGGGGGAGCGCTGACTGGCAGGGATTTAACCTGAGGATCACCACACTTCAGGCAAGGGTCAGTCAAGGTTGAGAAGGCAGAGCCTTCATGAATAACCTCAGCCAGTACGGGAATTGAACCATCCAAAAGTGTCATGGGGACTAGGAGGATAAATACTTGGGGCTTTGGGAATAGGGGATGGGTCGGATTGTGGTCAGTGCGGACCCGATGGGTTGAATGGCCTCTTTCTGTTGGGATTCTATGAACCCACCCTGTTGGCATTGCTCTGCATTACAGAGCAGCCATCCAGCCAACTGAGCTAAACCAACTCCCCTGTTGCCTAGTTGGCACTGAACCCTTGTCAGAAAAATCATGGTCATGAACTTTATTTCTCTCCACACATGCTGCCTGACCTGCAAAATATTCCCAGCATTGTTTTTTAATTTCAAATCTGTATCCAATTTTGGAAGAGAACATGGAACTTTTAGATGTCGGGTGAGGACAGTACAGGCTCAGCAGTGAGGACTATCTCAGTCAAGAAAACAGCTTCCGGACAATCCAGATCAATGACGAGGAATGGCTGGCTGGATGAGGTACTGCCGAGAGATCCAGACACCTAGGGGGTGATCTTACTGTTGCACCCTGGCGACTGGTGGGCAGGGTAGGCCTATTGCGCGAGAGCCAAGGTCCTTTCCCGAGATCCTGCTTCACTATGTGCCTCACTCGTTGGCAGGATTGTTTCGGGAGGAAGGATTTGGTTTGATTTGATTAATTGTCACATGGACTGGGTAGAGCGAAAATGTATTGTTTCATGTGCACTATACAGGCAAAGCAGACAGTTCATGAAGTACATACGAGAAAAGGGGCGGGTTGGTGGTACAGTGGTTAGCACTGCTGCCTCACAGCTCCAGGGACCTGGGTTCGATTCCCGGCTTGGGTCACTATCTGTGTGGAGTTTGCACAGTCTCCCCATGTCTGTGTGTGTTTCCTCTGGGTGCTCCAGCTTCCTCCCACTGTTAGGTGGATTGGCCATGCTATATTTCCCCCTCAGTGTCAGGGGGATTAACAGGGTAGATACATGGGGTTATGGGGATAGGGCCCTGGCTGGGATTGTGGTCGGCGCAGACTTGATGGGTCGAATGGCCTCTTCTGCACTGTAGGGATTCTATATTATTAGTCTATATTTCTATATAAAAGGAAAAGGATTGTGATCGCGCGAGAGCTGTGAAATCACATTTGCGCCCATTCCTCGTCTCTTACAATCCTACTGGCAAGGTCAGCCTTGCGCCCATTTCAGACTTGAGTCTGAATATATTATTCAAATATATAATTCAAATGGGATTGCGGCAGCTGGGAGGGGATGGGGGTGGGGGATGGGGCGGGGGGGGGACAGTCCGGGTGGCTGAGGGTGGGGTCGTGATCGTCTGTGGGCTTCTGTGATAGCAGGGTGAGGGGGGTGGCGATTGCTGTTGTTAAGCCATGGAGGATGGCCAGCAGCAGCAGGAGCTGAGTGAAAGGTCTTTGCTATAGAGAGCCGCACGTGCGTAATGACTCCTTCTGCTGTCCCCAGCCAACATGCGGGCGACTTAAGCCCCTCCACCCTCCCCCTGCAGGCAAGGAATCCTTTCAGCTGATGTTTCCGTGCACTCAGTGGATAAGGTAGCAGATTTGAAATTGCCCAAAAAACGCATCTGAAATTCCCCTGTTTTCCTGGACTTGGAATTATTTTGGTAAGTCACCCCCCACCCCAACATTCCAACATGTCAACCAATGCCCTCAAGGAACAGAAAGGCCGAAAAGTGAGAGAATTGGGTGGAAAAGGTCACTTTGGGATTGGTGAAGCTTGAAAAGTTTTTGCATGTGGTGAAGAGTATTACTCTTCATGTGTAAACTAACCCTTAAATACAAGTTTTTGACGTTTATTTATTAGTGTTACAAGTAGACTTACATTAACACTGTGAAAATCCCCTCATTGCCGCACTCTGGCACCTGTTTGGCTACACTGAGGGAAAATTTAGCATGGCCAGTGCACCTAACCAGCACGTCCTTCAGATTGGGGAAGAAACCGGAGCACCTAGAGGAAATCTGTGGAGACACGGGGAGAATGTGTAGACTTCACACAGGAAGCGACCCAAGCCAGGAATCAAACACAGGTCTGTGAGACAGCAATGCTAACCACTGTGTCACCATGCCACCCTGAAATTACATCCTGTATTAAAACCCCCCTAATCTTTTCCTTGAATTTGCAGAAGAATATCAAGATCAGATGATATTTAATCTTTTCATTAAAATTGAAAAAGAGTTTTGAATCAAAATTAAACATGTAAGAAGAATTAGCAATCTTTGAACAAAGATTTAAAAAATAATTCGCACCAAATGATAGATTGATGTACTTTCACCCATTGCCAGGTAGTCTCTGCAAATGATCAAAGTGCATTTTGCTTTTAAATTAATAAAAATGGGCGCATTATTAAAACATGTTCTTCAACAGGAAAGTCAATTACATTTGTCAGACGAAACACAACAGTAACAGTCCCTCAATAAATGTTTTAACATTTTTTTATTAGTGTCAGAAGTAGGTTTACATTAACACTGCAGTGAAGTTACTGTGAAAATTCCCTAGTCACCACACTCCGGCGCCTGTTTAGGTGCAAGGTATTAAACAAGATTACCTGACTTGTAAGTAAGGAATAGACTGGAGAGCCCCAGCAATTACAAGCCTCAACCAAAACTGAGAAACTTCCCTTCATCCCAGGGGTAGATCAATGGGTATATATTATTGAGGGTGGCATGGTGGCACAGTGCGGGTGGGGAAGGGCAGCACAGTGGCACAGTGGTTGGCACTACTGCCTCACAGTGCAAAGACTTGGGCTCAATTCCGGCCTCGGGTGACTGTGTTGAGTTTGCACATTCTCCCCATGTCTGTGTGGGTTTCCTCTGGGTGCTCCGGTTTCCTCCCACAGTCCGAAAGAGGCACTGATTAGGTTGATTGGCCATGTTAAATTGACCCCACTGTCAGGGGATTTGCAAGGTAAATATGTGGCGTAACGGGAATAGGGCTTGTGTGGAATTGTGGTCAGTGCAGATTTGATGGGCCGAATGGCCTCCTTCTGCACTGTAGGGATTCAATGATTGAAAATGATTGCCAAGAAGATATTGCAGAGATCAATTCTGTCAACAAAAAAGAGATAGGCCTGATTGAAAGCTGAAATTTACACAAATGGGCAGATATTGTACATTGGCTCCTTTACCTAAAGCAGAGGGTGAGGACAGCCTCTGGAAATTTCAATCCTCATCATCTGGGAACCTTTAATGAGTAGGTGAATGAGAATTCCACAATGTCCAGGAAACCACTAGATCAAATGTTGCAAGGGAGAGACCAGTTACACATCAAGCAAATCTACATGCTCTGTACTGTCGGATCACACTATAAACTCATAGAACCCCTCTGGTGCAGAAAGAGGCCATTTGGCCCATTGACAACAGTCTTGCTCAAGCTACTCCACCGCTCTCCCCTGTAACCCCACATATTTACCTTGATAATCCCTGACACTAGGGTCAATTTTAGCATGGCCAATCAACCTAACCTGCACATTATTGGAGTGTGGGAGGAAACTGGAGCATCCGGGGGAAATCCAACGCAGGCGCGGGGAGAAAGTGCAAACTCTACACAGACAGTGACCCAAGACTGGAATTGAACCTGGGTCACTGGCACTGTGAGGCAGCAGTGCTAACCACATGCTCTGTATTGCTGGATCACACTAAATGTAACGTATTGAAATGAAGGTACATCAATCGTGACTCAATCAGAATTAACCCAGATTTTGTAAGTTCAGTTTGCAGGTTGAATAAAGCTATGGAATCATAAGGGCTAATATTTCCTGGTAGGAAAATAGGTGATAATGACACAGCATTTTCCACCTTGCCTGATTCTCTTGCAAAAAAAGACTGTCGATTTGCAATTACCCATTTTTTTTGTCCAGCGATGAGTTAAAATTAAACCCATAAAATTTGACAACAAAGGGGAAACCATTTAGTTCACCACATCTATGCCGGTATAGCTATCCATTAAATCCAACTTCCCAATTCTTCTCAAACAGCTTTTGTATTTGTTGGCTGAAAGCCATTAAGGATTCTCATTCCATTATTGTTTCTGGTAGGACATTCCATTTTCTAGCAGTTCTCTGTTCAAAACTAATTCTTGCAACCTTGCCTTTTGCTGTTGACTTTAAATTTATGACCCCCCTGTTATGAATTACAATTACGTAGGTGTGATCAGCACTGTATGGTATGGTTTTGAAACACGAACCACTTACAGCAAATAAGAAAGGAACATCAACAACTTTCATCTCTGCTGTTGGCTGTACGTTCTGGGCATCTCATGGAAGGTCAAAATCATAATTTCAGCAGGACTTTCAAAGGCAAATTTCCCAAGAATATTGGCATTGATTAAACAGAGTTGACTCTGCTGGTACAGGCATGCTCGCAGGGTGGGAGACAGATGTATATCCAAGAACTTTCTACGTGGCATGATAATCAGAACAACAAGACCAGTAGGACATGCAAAAAGCTCCACTTCAAGAATGCTTGCAGACGTTTTCACACCTGGGAGGCACTAACCAACGACAGAGGGAAATCACACCATAAATTGTGGGGCAGCCTCCGCCATTGTGGTGACCAATGGCTAGGCAACAAGGAACCAACATCAAGAACAATAAGCTACAACAGCATCTAGTTAGCACTGCTGCCTCACAGCACCAGGGGACCTGGGTTCAATTCCCAGATTGGATCATCGTCTGTGCGGAATCTACACATTCTTCTTGTGTCTGTATGGATTTCCTCTGGGTGCTCCGATTTCCTCCCACACTCTAAAAACATACTGATTTGGCGCATCAGCCATGCTAAATTCTCCCTCAGTGTACCCAAACAGGCGCCGGAGTGTGGCGACTTATGGAGTTTCACAGTAATTTCATTGCAGTGTTAATGTCAGCCTACACTAAAACTTTAAAACAAAATGTGCCTCTCACACTTTGGTCTCTCCAACCATCAGCAATACTGTACGATATGAAGCTATTCCAGCCTGGATACATTTGATATACTGTAAACCCATCATTTTATATAGATGGAAGAATGCCAATGGCCATTTATGGATTCGATTAGCAGAGGAATTAGTTTTCCCTCATTTACTTAACACATAGTTTTGTGCACTTCTCTCAGATTTACTGTTAACCCGTTCCGTTTTAATGAGTAGATCCCAGTTATACCCAAGGGCCAGAATTTTACCGTCCTGCCCACCACGGGAAGTGGATTGGGTGATTGGACCACAGAAAAGTCCGTTGAGCTCGGGTGGGATTTTACAGCTTTGAGACGAGCGAGGCCGTAAAATCCCACCCAATATCTTCATGGCCTAATGGGCTAAAGTGCCACCAAATACCAGAGGCATTTGAACATGTGTGCTGAATTTTGGTTACATGTTACCATGTGAAAATTAGAGAGTTGTAACCAAATTATTGCTGATTGTTATCAGTTTTCTCTCATTACCTATGTATTCTTTTCTAGGCCACCATGGATTCTTGGACATCATTTTAAGTGGAGAATAGGACGTTGTCAATGATACTTTCTCAATTTAAACATGCCATGTTCTGGGAAATTTGGAATCCCTTCCTGTAATATTGTGATGGACTTATGTTGACATAAGGCCTTGAATCCAAATAGAGGATAAGCATGGTCAAAAAGAGCATGGAGCCTACAACATGGTAATGTCAATTTTCACTTTATTTGTTACTTTACTTGATAGTCGAAACAAGTTTTCACAGTCTTCTATATCAAGCTGCATAGACGGGAAGATGTAAAGACTTGTCTTTTGAATGCCATACCCCTGAAGGTGTAGTATGTTTTTATGAATTATGAGTTTCTTCAGCCAGAGGGTGGTGAATCTGTGGAATCCATTGCCACAGAAGGTTGTGAAGGCCAGGTCATTGAATGTATTTAAGACAGAGATAGATAGCTTCTTGTCTGGTAAGAGGATCAAAGGTTATGGAAAAAAGGCAGCAGAATGGGTTGAGAAAGTTTTCAGCCATGATTAAAAGGTGGAGCACACTTAATGGCCTGAATGGCCTAATTCTGCTCCTATATCTTATGGTCTTATGTTCTAACAACGGGTGGTGCCCCATGACAGTTTCCCAGCACTGCTGCTTCATTATGTGTCTCATTCATAGGCAGGACTGTTTCATGATTTGATTTGATTCACCATCACGTGTACTGGGATACAGTGAAATGTATTGTTTCCTGTGCACTGTACAGGCAAAACATACAGCTCATGAAGTACATAGGGGAAAAGGAAAAGGATAGGGCGCAGAATGTAGCGTTGCAGTTGCAGGTAGGGTGAAGCAAGAAATCAGCTTATGTACAATAGGACCATTCAAAACTCTGATGACAGCAGGGTAGAAGCTGTTCTTGTCTTTGTTGGTATGCATTTTCAGACTTTTGTTTCTTTTTCCTGACAGAAGAAGATGGAACAGATTGTGCCCAGGGTGCCTGGGGTCCTTGATTATGCTGGCTGCTTTCCTGAGGCAGCAAGAAGTGTACATGGAGTCAATGGAAGGGAAGCTAGTTTGCGTGTTGGAACTAGGTTTTGTTCACAACCCTTTGTAGCTTCTTGCAGTCTTGGACAGAGGAGGAGCCATACCGCGCTGTGATACATCTGGAAAGGATGCTTTCTATGGTGCATCTGTAAAACTTCCATCAAGTTTTACAGATTGATGGAGAGAGATCTGTCAGTCACCAGCATTGACCACTACCTGGCAACTTAAGAGGCATTTTGAGGATAATATGTTTTGCTTCGAAAACATAACTAATTTTTTAAAGAACATTACATTTAAACTAGAACCTTTGTTTCTGCTACCTAAAAAGGTATTCCCAATGTTGATTAATTCTGAAATAAAGGAAACATTTCCACCAAGAGAAATAAGTTAGATAATAACATTTGTAAACCATTCAAAATAATATCATTGGACATTCCTGATGTTATCAGATACAATTCTCTGTATTTTTGAAATATAGGCTCTATCTTTCAAATCTTTTACACTAAGAAGACCCTGTCACAGTGTATTCCATGTTGTTGATGGCTCAGGGAGTGTATACGCTAATCACATAGGCAGGGGATGTCTGAGATTTGATTCCCCAATCCAATCACTGGCCTGTGCCGTTGATTGCTCTTAGCCAAGTTCAGCATCTCCATAAGGGTTCCCATTCCTGATCATTATTCTCCTGAATGTGCGAATGTCAGGGGGACAGGAGCAGACTCAGCTGTGGTATCCCCTGATGGTCACTCAGGCTGCTGACCCTCGCTCACTGGAACTGGAGAGAAACCATTGCCCTTAACAACCATGATCTAGTGACACCTTCAACAAGCAGCAGAGAGAGAGAAAAAATAATAAATTGTCCAGAACTGGTTTAAAAAATGTGCCTCATACCCCACATCTAAATAAATCAGCATCAGTCGGTTTTAGAGAATCATTTCCTCATATAAGCAGCAGGAATTTCAATCTTTGCTTTCAATGAGAATCTGAATTCATAGTACTGGGGCCCCAAAATGGGGCTAAACTTTGCCAATACGCTCTTGCAAAACAACAGATTTAGTTGTACGCTTCCTTTTTTTGTGCCTTTCGCATAAGTTGTACTGCGTCAGATAGTTTTTTCCAGTCTGACTGAATCATAGTTAATATCAATGTGTGAGAACAGCCAACATTCTATCACTTGTTTCATATTCAAACATGTTCAGGCATGTTTGGGGCACTTCACACTTGAATAGGCTTACAGTTCAGATGTTTGTTTTGTTGTTAACCATTCACTGCTCTGTGATCACTTTTAAGTACGTACTTGTGGTGGTTTGATTGGGGAAAGTGTGGAAATCATTCCAGTATTATAAAATACAGTGGACCCTGATACATGTTAAACTATGCAAGGTTGGCACTGTGCCATTGTATTTATTCCTTAACCTTGCCTTCAGTGTAATTGCCTTTGCAATGATTTACATTCAATAACCATGCACTAGTATGAAAAAAACATATAAGAGGGCTTCTTGAGATCTTTACAATGAAAGAAAGAGACAGAAAAAGGAAGGCCATATGGCCCATTATGCCTGAGACAGCTCTTTGAATGAGCTACCAATTGGATCCACTCCCCTGCTCTTTCCCTGTATCCCGACAAAATTATCGCAATCGAGTATTTAGCCCATTCCCTTTTGAATGTTATCAGTGTGTAATTTTTTCTTTTTATCCACCATCCCCCCAAGCATTGCAATCCAGATTACAACAACTTCTTAGGCAGAATTTTTTCATTCTCCCTGCCATGGGAATCAAGGAGGGGTGGGGGGGGGTCGGGTTGGGTTGGGTGGAGGGGAGGTGGTTGGAGGGGGAGGGGTGGCTGGGGGAACAGTGGAACATACAAAGCTCCATTGACCTCTGGTGGGAGTTTTCAGTTTTGAGGTGAGCCAAAGAATCTCACCCCCTGTGTCAAAGATGTTTGCCTCATGTTAGCCTTCCGAACATTATTCCAAATCAGTGCTCTCTGGTTACTGACTCCCTTTCCAGGGGAAATAGTTTCTCCCTGTCAGGCTCATGTGGTGCATGAACACTGGTCCAACTTGTTGGGCCGAATGGCCTGTTTCTCTGCTGTAAATCATTTGTTGGAATTCAATCGCCCCACCCGCCCACCACAGAATTGGAAATGTCCGTTGACCTCACTGGGGCAGAATTTAGCCGTCTTGGATCGAGTGAGGCTGTAATGTCCCACCCATTGTCTCTGATCCAGAATCACAAAACGTTGAGCACCATATCGATTTACATTGGTTTGTGATTATCTACATTCTGAAGCAATCATTCAGTCATCTTTTGGTATCTAATAGTGATCAAATGAAATCGCTGACCTGAAATGAAATGATACAATGCTCGAACCACATCAATTGTGAATATTTATTAGCTTTGAACGGATTGAAGGCATTCAACTGACATCAAAGGTGATCAAATGCCATGGAAATGAAGCTGAAACAACATCATCAGAATCAAAATGTTCAGCTGAAGGTATTGAACTGACACCCAGGGGCATAGCCAGGTTTGAAAGTTAGAGGGAGTGAGCACATAAAAAAGGTGCCACGACGCATACCAAATAATTTTAAATTCATTATACATTTTTATTTTGTATTTAAAATCAAAACATAATAAAAACCCGTGTGTTATTTAATTATTTTACATTTTAAGCGTAAAATGAAAACAAAATGAAGCAATATGAGAAACGTATGAAGCAACTACAACAGCCTGTTCTGTCTAAGCTTCATTCTAGAAAAGTTATCTATTACCTTATTATAATCTATCTCAGTAGCCTACCTCAGAGGAACACGCCATTGAAAAGATGCCACTTTTGAAGAATGTGCTCAGGGGGAGTGGTCGCTCCCCCTGCTCCCCCTGTAGCTACACCACTGCTGACACCTAAGGTGATCACGGAGCTGTTGTAAATCCTTAGGCATTAGATTTTTATAAATTCCAGCTGATGCAGTATATGCATGCAGTGTATTGATGGTTTAACATAGGGCCTGTGTACAAATCTCCGCCTAGGAGGCCTTATGGAGCACTGGGTTCAAGTCCAAGGGCTTGTTGGCCACAGAAGGAGCATTCATAACGCAGTTCAACAGGCTGATAATCAGCTCGAGAATCCTCCCACCACTTCCCCAGCAGTCCCCAAAGGGGCAAAACAGTGGATGTGAAGAAACGCTCGGAGAAAGTGTACAAGTCGCTGGAATGATTGTAATATTGGGGTGCAAAGATCCAGAGGAACAAGGCATTAAATGAATTTCTGGATAAAATTACTAAATGGTTCACAAAACAACAACTATATGAATTTATATAGTGCTCTTAATGTAACAAAAATGCTGCAGGAGGTTTATCAGATAAAATTTGGCAAGAGACTGCATTGATCTCAGATTTCTCAGAAATGTTCCAAGGCATTTTTCAAAGCATTACATCTAAATGCCATCACAGCTGATTGTTATCTCTTACTTATTGACGTTTTAGAGTGAGACACTTGAAGCCATAGCTTCAATTTTATGTGGGGAAAACATTCCATTCATTTAATAGTTCAAATCTTAGAGGACGACCTGTCTATTCCATGATATATAGAAGTTCCTTGACAGGTACTTAAGATATTTAACCAGAATTATATACTCTTAAACATACAATTTTATGTAGTCCAGAACTTTCATTTCAAGGTGGTGGAGGGGGATCACACTCCAAATCCACTCAGGTGATGTTCAGGGGAACTCCTCAGAAGTCCATGAGGCAAGGACTGTACAGTAATTTCCCAGGAAGTTTAAACTTCCAATGGTCAATCACCATGCACCAGCCAATATTACAATTTAAATTGAAGATTTCAAATGGTGCTGACTCTCAGAGAAGAATAGTTTCTGAGGAAAAGTTAGAAGGATTAAAACCTATCACAAATGCTGGGTATTTATGGTTTTGATCCCTCCCTGAATACACTCACCTGCCCCCCCCCCACCACTGACTGCACCCCAACACCTGACTAGCCCCCCCCCCACCCTCCCTGAATACACTCCCCCAACCACGTGAACCACCCCCCACACCCCCAAGCCCACCACAATCCCCAACTAACCTCGATCTCCATGTCCAGCAAATCCCAGATTACAGCTGTTTCCTCTTTCACCCTCCTCTCTCGTTCCTTTTCAAGTGACAGGGTTCGGACTGTCCTGTTAGACTCAGACTGCTTTCTAATATCAGTAACACGACTGGATGAGAGTGTGCCACTGGCTGATGGAGGCTTGTTGGAGTAGCTCACAAGTAAATGGGGTTAAGAGGGATTGGCAGGGTGGGGGTTTGGCGGGGGCAGGGTGATCAGTAGGCTTGAACAGAACAGTTGGTAGCCGAGGGTTGGACGGATATCATGGAGTGAGGACTGTGCCTGGAACAGAGGTGAGATCGGGAAGCCTCTAGATCTGGTGTTGTCGAGAAGAGAAGGGCAGGGAAGAGAATTGAAGATTAGAGCTGAGGCTCAAAAGATCAGTAATCATAGGAGAGGAAGGAGACTTGGTGATCGGGGCTTTCAGCACCAAGGTATCAAGGCCAGGAGCAGCACTGCTGGACATAACAGAGTAGCAATTTCTTTTCGCAGGTGATCTTAAAGATTGATTTCTCAGAGTGCCTCAGGGCAGGGAGCTTAATGCCTGCTTCACAAGTTGCTTCATTTACACATTTGCTTCCATTTTGGGGACTTGGAGCAAAGTGCATGAAAATGGGCACAATGTAACCCAATATCTAGTGCCTGATTTCATTGTGACGTGTCTTAATCTGTCATAAACTGACTGATAACCAGGACTTTGATATAACCTGGACATTCTCTCTTCCACATTCTTCCGTTGGGAACAAAATACAAAAGCCTGAGGTCACATACCAACCGACTCAAACTAGGCTGATACCGGAGTTGAGGGGGTTGAGCTATGAGGAGAGGCTGAATAAACTGGGCTTGTACTCGTTAGAGTTTAGAAGAATGAGAGGAGATCTCATTGAGACGTATAAGATGATGAATGGGATGGATAGGATAGAGGTGGAAAGGCTCTTCCCGCTCAAAAAAGACAATAGGACTAGGGGGCACAGCCTCAAGATAAAAGGGGGGCGGTTTAGAACGGAGTTGAGGAGGAACTTCTTCACTCAAAGGGTGGCGAATCTCTGGAATTCTCTGCCCGTTGAAGTGGTGGAGGCTGCCTCGCTAAATATTTTTAAGACGCGGGTTGATGGGTTTTTGATAGGAGAGGGGATTAAGGGTTATGGGGAGAGGGCGGGAAAGTGGAACTGAGCAGCGACAGATCAGCCATGATCTTATTGAATGGCGGGGCAGGCTCGAAGGGCTGGATGGCCTACTCCTGCTCCTATTTCTTATGTTCTTATGTTCAAGAACAGCTTCTCTGCTGCCATTATACTTTTGAATGGACTTACTTTGCATTAAGTTGCTCTTTCTCTATACCCTAGCTGCGATTGTAACACTACATTCTTCACTGTCTCTTTTCCTTCTCTATGAACGATATGGTTTGTCTGTGTAGCGCGCAAGAAACAATACTTTTCACTGTATACTAATAATGTGACAATAATAAATCAAATCAAATCAAATCAAAAGACTGCATTATTATCAGTAGATTGTGCGACTATTTGAATTGTAGAAAGTTATCGGAGTTGGACCTGAATTCTCATCTTTGCTTTTAAATTCCTTCTTTCCCAGGTGCTGTTCCTGGCTTCACCTTTGTATTGTAGGCACATTATAGCTGGTCCCCATGTCGTTAGGTCACTGGGTTACTGGACATTGAGGAGAGCAACTAGACAGAATTTACAGCATAGAAACTGGCCAGACGGCACAGTCAGCTCTTTTTATTAGTTAATTTTTATGGGATCTGGGCATTGCTGGCTGGAGAACCATTTATTGCCCATCACAAACTGTTTTCTATTTCAGAGGGCATTTGAGAGTCAATCATGTTGATCTGGAGTCACATGTAGGCCAGAACAGGTAAAGAGGGCAGATTTCCTTCCCGAAAGGCCATTAGTGAATCAATTACAACAATTAGCAATGCTTGCATGTAATCATTGGACTTACAATTCCAGATTTTTTTTGTTGAATTCCAATATCTCCATCTGCCATTACCATTTGAACAAAGTCCCTGGGTCTTGCTCTGGGTCTCTGGATTACTAATCAAGTGACAATACCATTATGCCACTGTCTTCTCAGTCTTTGTTCACCACACATACCTCTTCCAGTCTGATACCATTTCACCCGATGAATGCATCCTTCTATTCCTCTCTTCAGTTTATTCAGCTATCTTTCAAATGCATCGATGCTATTTGTTTCAACCATTCCATCTGGTACCGAATTCAATTTTCTTCTCACTCTCCGGATAAAGAAGTTTCTCCGGAACTCCATATGTGTCTTATTAGTGAGTATCTTGGTCCTTAGTCTTGAACTCCCCACAAGTGGAAAATGTTGCGGAAAATCATGGGATATCCATGCTAAATTCCCCCTCAGTATATCTGAACAGGTGCCGAAACATGGCGACTCAGGGATTTTCACAGTAACTTCATTGCAGTGCCAGTGGAAGCCTACTTGTGACACTAATAAATACATTTTAAAATATCTTTTCCCCATCTACGTATCAAACAGCTTCATAATTATTTTACAGAACATGCTTTGTAGCGTCCCTCTTCTTTCTACTAGAGAAAAGGCTTCCAGCTTGTTCAGTCTTTCCTGAATATTACACCCCCTCAGTTTAGCTACAGTAAATCTTTCCATTTGCACCTGCCCCAGTGCCACTCTAACCATTTTGGACTACGGAGACCAGAACTGTACTCGGTGTGTGGTTTTATGAAGTACTACTTCTCACACTTGCTGACACTCATTTATCATTTTGAAAATAGCCCGTTGGAACTCTCACTTCCAGTAAGGGGTAGGGTTGGACATTCCAGACCTGCAGAGTTGAATATGCTTGGCTGGAACTTTCCATTTTCAAATATGGGGGCTTGGACTGGGCGTCAGAGGGCATTCTCCACCTGTGGCATGATGTCCCTTGTTCCCTTAAGGGCAGAAGGGTAGAAAATTGCAGAGACAAACAAAAATGATTGATTATTCCCTTGGTATTGATTTGAACATACTGGCGAACTCAAGTACTAAAGTACATAAAACCTGCATTAAGCATAGAATTTCCTTTCTTGTCTTATGTGTACTTATTGTTATGGACAGGAGGGGTTCAAGCTTAACAGCACCGAGTTCTCTGTTCACCACCAGCCTATAAACAGAAAGATACTTGATTTTTTCCCCCTTTGGCGTATTCCCCAAGCTTTCAGCTTTGATGTGATTACAATTTCTATTAATAACCCCCACAGCAAACTCAAGATAAGCTAAACTCAGAGAGTTAGTTTATACATGGGCACAAGATGCAAGAGGGGACGTCGCTACGTAGCCCCCTGTTGTACTCATATAATAAAAGCAAGACTAACAGGGCAAAGGTCACATAGCAAGTAATTATCATTATTAAGAATCTACTGATGATCACAAAACCATTGTCAATTGTTGGGGAAAAAACATCTGGTTCACTAATGAACTAATGTGGTTGACTCTCAACTGCCCTCAGGCAACTAAGATTGAGCAATAAAGGCCAGCCAGCGATGTCCATGCACACGAATGAATAAAAAAACGTGAATTCAAAGTCCAATGGTGTATTCCTTCACAGAAGTTGGTAAACTGATTACTGATCCGGATAATTCACCTTTTCAACAGAGGTAACTTCCACAATGAGATAGGCATGCTTTCAGAGATGACTCAGTCTTGGAGATATTGGTGCAGGATTCAAAAGTTCCTAGGCCCTATCCCCATAACCCCACGTATTTACCCTGCTAATCTCCCTGACATTAGGGGGCAACTTAGCGTGGTCAATCAACCTAACCTGCACATCTTTGGATTGTGGGAGGAAACTGGAGCACCTGGAGGAAACCCACACAGACACGGGGAGAATGTGCAAATGTGACACAGATGGTGACCCAAGCTGGGAATCGAACACAGATCCCTGGCGCTGTGAAGCAGCAGTGCTAACCACTGTGCCACCCTGCTGCTCCAAGAGGAAGGTTATGTCACATAATGCTGTATATTCCTTTGTCTGGGTTATTGATATTGTTAATGTTCTATTGGTAGGGAATGTTGCAGAGCCTTTGCCTTGCAGACAACTCAGCTCCAGTTGTCCAGGCCTGGCATATGAAATGCAGGTATCCTTTGAATTTGGTCTCTGCAGTCCTCAGTAGTCATTTGCCCCTCTCCAGGAATAACGGGGCACAGTTGTCTAATACCGCTAAATAGCTCTCACTGTTCGAAGGTCACAGCCAGACATGGCTTCAGCCTTCTTAAAGATCAGTGCCCATTACATTTATATACATTAGTGTACATATCATGATTAGAAAGCTTGACAACCACAATGTACCTTGCATAATATGATTAAAGTGTCAGATCACTGAAATACATTAATTTATGTGACAGACTTATTCACGACTTTGCAAAAATGAAATTGCATAAAGTAAGGAAATATGCTGCATAATATAAAAAGTCAATATTAAAATATAATTTGATATTTAGGACAGGAATTCAGTCTCAAAATTGGTGAAAACAGATTGTATTAAATCTGCTCTTTGACATCACCTGAATTGCTATATTAAATTATTGGCTGTTAGATCAATCGGCAGATAGCCAGTATCCGAGGCTCACTCCTATGGCCTAGTATGTATTCCAGAGCCAACATCTTCAGTTGCCTTGCCGATTCTTCCATCATAAATTTAGAAATGAGGATTTACACTGATGATTCAACAATATCTTGTCTCATTCAGACTCTTGAGTTAAAAAGGAATCTGTGCTTGCATGCAGCAAGATTGAGACAACATTTGAGTTTGGGCTTCTGTGTAGCAAGTAATATTTATGCTACCCAAATGTCTGGCAATAGCCATCTCCAACCTCGAGATGGCATTCATTATCATTTGATGGCATTATCATTTTGAAATCCCCCACCATCAACATCCTTACAGATCAGAAACTTAACCTGAACAGGAAGAGGTTAGAGCTGGGATTTCTGTAGTGGGGAACTAACCTCCTGGTTCTCTAAAGCCTTTCTACCATTTATAAGGCACAAGTCAGGACTGTGATTAAAAAAAATTCTTCACTTGTCGAGTTGAGTGCATTTCCAACACTCGAGAAGTTCAACACCGTCCAGGACAAAACAAGACAGATTTTGTCATGAGTTGAGGAAGAACTTACTGAGTTGAGGAGGAACTTCTTCACACAAAGTGTTGTGAATCTGTGGAATTCCCTGGCCAGTGAAGCAGTTGGGGCTACCTCATTGAATGCTTTTAAGGCAAGGATAGATAATTTTTTGAACAGTAAAGGAATTAAGGTGAGCTGAGTCCACAAAAAGATCAGCCATGATCTTATTGAATGGCGGAGCAGGCTCGAGGGCCTACTCCTGCTCCTAGTTCTTATGTTCTTATTAAAACAACCCGCTTGGTCAAAACCCCTTTCACTACCTTTTCACCCCCCCCTCCAGCAGCAGGGCAACATGGCTGCAGTGTTACCTTCTACCGGAAGCATTGTAGCAACTCACCAAGGCTTCTAAACAGCAGCTTTCAAACCTGCAACCTCCAGTACCTCGAACGACAAGAGCAGCCGGTACATGCAAACACCACCACTTGCAGGTTCCCCGTTCAAGTGTCAAACCATCCCCACCTGAAAATATGCCAGTGCTCCTTCATCAGCTTTGGGTCATAATCCTGGAACTCCCTCCCCAGTAGTACTACACCACACAGATTGCTGCAGTTTTAGAAGGCAGCCCATTGCCGATGGTGGGGGAGTCCAGAACTAGGGGTCATAGTTCGAGGGTAAGAGGGAAATCTTTTAGAACTGAGGTGAGGAGAAATTTCTTCACCCAGAGAGTGGTGGAATTCACTGCCACAGAAAGTAGTTGTGGTCAAAATGTTGCCTGATTTCAAGAAGACATTAGATATAGCTCTTGTGGCTAAAGGGATCAAGGGATTTAGGGGAAGGCAGGGTCAGAATATTGAATTTGATGATCAGTCATGATCGTAATGAATGGTGGAGCAGGCTCGAAGGGTCAACAGGCTTCTAGTTTCTATATTTCTACGCTTCATTCCTGAGGGAAATTAGAGATGGGTAATAAATGCTGGTCTTTGAGGCAGCACAGTGGTGAACATGGCTGCCTCACAGTGCCAGGAACTGAGGTTCAATTCCAGCTGTCTGTGTGGAGTTTGCACAATCTCCCTGCATCTGTGTGGGTTTCCTCTGGATGCTCCAGTTTCCTCCCACAGTCCAAAGATGTGCGGGTTAGATTGATTGGTCATGTTAAATTGACCCTAGTGTCTGGGGGATTAGGAGGGTAAATATATGGGGTCACAGTAATAGGGCTTGGGGGAGATTGTGTTCGGTGCAGACCCAATGGGCCGAATGGCCTTCTTCTGCACTATAGGGATTCTATAATTCTTGACAGTGACACTCACATCCCTTGAATTAACAAAATAATATATTTTAATGGCTGGAGGTTCAGGTATTTCTTGGAATTTTTATTCCATTTTTGGTGGTGTGAGGGTGTTGCGAATATCTCTTAGGCCTCTTGTCTTAATTTTTCACCTCCTGTCTTTAAACACTGCTAATGCAAAAGACAAAAGAGTGTAAAAATCTCAAGCTCGGGCTAGCAAGGTTCAGACAATTGAGCAGAAAACCGTTCTCTTCCTCCAGAGGCGAGCTGAACAGAATCCATTCGACACATGGCAAGTTGGCAGGTCCTACATCTGGATTTTGATACAAAAGAAAGACAAGTGCTAAAACAAACATGACTCACATGATAATATCCTGGACATTAAATTCTGTTCTTAAAACATTGGAAATGGATTTAATGATTTCCAGGCAGACATGATTTTTAGTTTGATAAACATATGACCATTTTACAGTTATGGGGCCATGTAGCAACAGAAGCAAAAGGTAAATTGCAGCATTGTTGCTGCATGTTTAAACAGAGCATGAGAGGCAGCAGGAGGTGATATACAGCAAGCTTTTCAACCTGCTCTCGCAACCATTAATTCATTAGCAGAAACTCTTTCCCACAATTTTTTTTATTCATTCGTGGGACATGTGCATCGCGGCAGGGCCAGCATTTATTGCCCATCCCTAGTTGCCCACTTTCTGTGGCTCTGGAATCACATGTAGGTCAGACTGGGTAAGGACAGCAGATTTCTTCCCCCAAAGAACATTAGTGAGCCAGATGGATTTTTCCGACAATCCGCAATGGTTTCGCGGTCACCGTTAGATTCTTAATTCCAGATATATTTATTGCCATGGCAGGATCTAGACCCGGGTCCCGAGGATGTTAGCTGAGTTTCTGGATTAATAATCAAGCGATAATAATTCCTGATAACCTGATCATTCTATTAATTGTATATGCAGGAATTATTTTTCAATGCTGCCTCACAGCGCCAGAGACCTGAATTCGATTCCCGGTTTGGGTCACTGTCAGTGTGGAGTTGCACATTCTTCCCATGTCTGCATGGGTTTCCTCCAGGTGCTCCTCCCACAATCCAAAGATGTGCAGATTAGGTTGATTGGCCATGCTAAAATGCCCTCTAATGTCAAAGAGATTAACAGAAAGCAATTCCAGTTGTCCTGGATCTCAGGGCAAAATAGGTGCTGGGGGAAATCCAACATCCAGCTGTGGTGTTCACTTTTTCATGGAGTCACACCAGCTGCACGCAATGCCTGGGGCAAACTGGCCAGTCATGGGCGCCCCAAGGATTTAGCCGCAAACAATTGGTGAAGGGGGAATTCACCCAGGAGGGGTTTTTGGATTGTTCCCCTTCCTCCTGTTCTCAGGGTAGATCGACCAACCAACCCCCTCCAGGGAGTACAAAACAGCTACAGGTCAGCGTTGACAGCAGCAAGAATGGGGATTCAGCACTCAGGCAGTGCAGGTGCTTGCCACACTCCTGACTTTGTAGGAGGGTTAAAGGCTGCCAAGTACATCTTTGGAAGAGGGCACCGGAACACAAGGGAGGTTGACACAGGCAATGGGGATACGACTCTCAGACTGTGGGCCCAGTGGCGATGAGGAGCAACAACCTCCATGGGAAGGATGAAGTCCTGGACCTCAGGAGGGCAGCAGAGAGGGAGAAGGGGAAGAAATGCAAAGGAGCCCATACCCTCAGCACAGCATCTACTGATAAGGATGGAGTTACCCAGAGATGAACCAGTGTCTCGAGAGACTGCAACTCCAGGCAGATGGTCACTGATATGTGTGCCCTTCTTGACCATAGACGTCACACCTCACAGTGCTGCTCATCATGCCCTCCCAGTAGCTGTCAGAGTAGCTGTGGTCTTGGACATCTCTAGTTCCTGGCTCTTTCCAAAGATCAACTGTGTAGACCTTAACTGGTGGCATTTCACATCACAGATTGCTGCACACACTGCATTTTACTGGACACACAGGCTGAAATTCCAGGGCAGGCGAGGCTCACAGAACGGAATTCTCCATTGGCCTCAGGTGGGGGATTTTACGAGCCTCACCGAGCAAGGTCATAAAATCCCATCCACAATGTCCTTTTTTACTAAAACTGGGCTATTCATTCAATTCACAATTGACAGGGCCTCACAAGGGCAGAGGACATGCCTCCATCACTAAACTCCCCTAGCACAGGACATCATCAATTGCACCCAAGCAGACATCAAGGCAGCCAGTGACTGGCCTGGCAGATTCATGAACAAAACAAGCTTTCATTAGATTTTGTTTCAGTCTAAAACAAGAGCTGCCTGAGTGGTGTTCGCTTTCCTCACAGTTGGTATGACTCCTGTATCCACAGCCAGTCCAGGTTGCCTCAACTCTTCACTACATCCCCAAAGTCTGTAGATGGGTTCTAGGGGGTAAAGCAGATCATATAATGAGACAGCTACTCATCCCTCGACAGGAACCTGGACAGAAGCATAGTGACAATACAAACAAGGCCACCTGTTCACAACACTTACCATCAAGCAAGCCTAGAGCTTCTGAAAACATGGTTTCAGTACCTGGACCAGGAGGGTGCCTCTTTCAATGCACTCCTAAAAGGATTGACATCCTCATTGTCTGCAATCTTGATCATTTCCCCCATTGCTCCCTCCTTCATTCATGTGATGATGTGAAGGTAGGTGCACTCTCCACTCATCCTGGCCCTCACTCAGGCATTCGGTAACCAGTTCTCCTGCAAGGGAAAACAAGAGTGAGATAAAGCACGCCTCAGCTCCAAGGCCAGTGGCAGCTGCTCCAATTCATTGGAGGGTGAATAAATCAGTGGAGACAGGTCCTCAGAAGCACTAAGGCTCTGAGCTGTTCTGAAAGGTCAGTATGGAGCAGTGCATGAGCACCCTAAGGCTCCTCAACTGGAGGGTCATTACCCAGACATTCGTCCTAAGGGTTGGGAATAGCCATAGTGTGTCGGGTCATCGGACCTTTCCTGCGCTGGATCCAAGTCTTCAGACTATACGTCTACTGCTGACAGTGGCAACGACAAACATTAAAACCTGCTTGGTCTGTATGGGTGGCCTCCTCCTGCCACCTTCCAGAATGAGGACCAATCACTCTTCACCTCACAGGGTGGCACGGTGGCACAGTGGTTAGCACTGCTGCCTCACAGTGCCAGGGACCTGGGTTCAATTCCGGCCTTGGGTGACTGAGTGAAATTTGCACCTTCTCCCTGTGTCTGTGTGGGTTTCCTCCGAGTGCTCCGGTTTCCTCCCACACTCCAAAGATGTGCGGGTTAGGTTGATTGGCCATGCGTAAATTGCCCACAATTTCAGGGAGAAAGGTAGGGTACATACATGGGGTTATGAGGATAGGGCCTGGGTGGGATTGTTGTCAGTGCAGGCTCGATGGAATGAGTGGCCTCCTTCTGCACTGTGGCGATTCTATGAATTCTAACAACCACCAGCATGGCCTCCAAATCAGAATCTATATATTGAGGGGCCTCCCTGTCCTGGGTTAAGGGCTTCTGGCTCTCCAGATACTTTGTGGAAATGAACATCTCTTTAATCCTTCATTGTGCAGTCACAGCAGTGAAGCAATAGCCAGGGTAATGACTGCTGTAGTGAATCTAAATCTGGCCTGTACTTTAGCTGGTCCGCTTCCATTCCCAATCCCATGGCCACCTAACCTACTGCCGTAGTAACGAAGTGGTTGCCTTTGGTGAAGCCGAGGCCCTTTTCTGTTTCTCGCACACAGAGAAAATCCGGCCCAGGAGGTGAAGTGAAGGCTTGGAGGCCAGCAGCAAGACCCTGAATTCTGTTCCACACAAAGTAGTTTTTCAACCATATTAAATCTGTCTTTCTCATTATATTTCAATGTTGGATTATTGGCAAACACTCATGACAAGGAATGTGCAAACAGCACCTGGACTTTCCTGCCCTTCCCGCTGGTAGGGTCTTCTGGTCCTGATGATGGCCTTCCCCTGCGGCAGGTCCCTCAGTGGCAGGACGGGTGACCCACACAAAATGCTTTTGACATCAGACCGGAAATTCCCACCGAGCGCCGACGATAAGCAACCCCATCATTGGAAAACATGCTACGGGCGACTGGAAAATCCTGCCCATGGTGTTTGAAGTGTTAACTAAGAATAGGAAAGAGAATATTGAATTAAAGAATAATAATATATAAAAGTCCCATAACATATATTACAAATTCCACCTTGTCTTCAAGTGACTGTAAACCCTGTGGAAACCTATACAAGTCTTAAAATAGAGCAAATATAAAAAGCATGGAAAATGCACCCATTTTCTTACCTGTGGCTGTGGTGGCACTACTCAGTTAAACTGAAAGGAAAATGGGAATACGATACGGGGGCAACACAGTGACAGAGTGCTTAGCATTGCTGCCTCACAGTGCCAGGAACGAGGGTTCAATTCCGGACTCGGGTGACTGTCTGTGTGGAGTTTGCACATCCTCCCCATGTCTGTGTGGGTTTCCTCTGGGTTCTCCAGTTTCCTCCCACACTCCAAAAATGTGCGGGTTAAGTTGATCGACCGGGCTAATTTGCCACTTATTGTCAGGGGGATTAGCAGGGCTAATACATGGGGTAATGGGAATAGGGTGGGATTGTTGTCGGTGCAGACTTGATGGGTCGAATGGCCTCCTTCTACACTGTTGTGATTCTATGATTCTATTCTATTGGACATGACAATGAATTAGTATTTGAAGTATTGTGACATTAAAGAAAATATGACCTATGAAGAGTGGGAGGAAGCTTTAATATGCAATATTTAATAATATGTATGCAAATAGGAAAATTAAAACAGGAATTGTTCACTCCTCATCTGGAGTCTGCTCTGCTATTGAATTAGGTTAAGATTCAGATGTACTTCAACCTTACTTACCTGACTTCACTCCATATCCCTAATGTCCTTACCTGACAAAAATCTATTGGTCCCAGTTGTTCCAGCAATCATACTGGGGAAAGAAGATTCATCAAAAATTCAGAGTCAAACCTGTACAGCAACTGCATTGAAGGAACAACTAATAAAAGGGAGAGTAATTTGCATACAGTCAGAGAATGATTCCTGAGCGAAGCTGGCCAGAGAGAGAGAGAGAGAGCTTGGAGTTAGATGTAGCAGGACATGGAAGTAAAAAGGCAGAAGCAATAAAAAGACGGAGCCAATGAGTTGCACACTTAGCACACTGGAACCCGTCTGGCACAGTTAAGAATGGAATGTAGAAATAATCAGATGATAAATCTGAATATCATTCAAAGCTGAAGCAAGGAGGAAGGAAAATGTTTTAAAAAACTGTGCAGTGAGTGAAAGCTCGATACTTCCCAATTTGTTTTGTGGAAAATAAATTCAAAACTGTAGAAGTAACCACCTCAGCTTACAAAGCGATGCAAATCGCAGAACAGGCAACATCAAATGTGTGCTGTGGGAAAAGAATGCTTTCAAAGAATTTTACATGGCAGCTTTATGTAGATGACAGAACAGCAAGTTAAGCAAATTATGGAGGTCAGATCCTGTCATTAGTAGTGGATGAAAGGGTCATTTATAGGAAGGTACAGGTGCAGCCATGAGTGTTATTTATGAGAATGATTATATTATAAAGGGGATGTAAACTGCTGAAGACTGAAATAAAAGTGACAAGATGAAAAGCGGCCAATGAAAGAAAGGTGTGCTCTCAGCATTTGTTAAGAATTTGGAGCTTTAATCAGAGATGGTGAATGGTGCCAAGAAAAAATAAATACATTTATTGGAACCGTAAAGAGGAGTTAAAGAGCAACAGTGTACAAATCGAGCAATATTATCATACCAAATGCTTACATAAGGACAAGCTGTGGAAGGTTCATACAATCCCTACAGTGCAGAAGGAGGCTGTTCAGCCCATCGAGCCTGCACCATCAACATTCCCTACCCCCTATCCCCGTAATCCCACATATTTACCCTAATACTCTCTCTGAGCCTAAGGGGCATTTGAGCATGGCCAATCCACCAAACCTGCATTTATTTGGTGTGCAGGAGGAAACCGAAGCACCCGGAGGAAACCCACATAGACACGGGGAAGATGTGCAAACTCCACGCAGACAGTTACCTGATGTTGGAATTGAACCGGGTCCTTGGTTCTGTGAGGCAGCAGTGCTAACCATGTGCCACCGTGGTGCCCCACCTGAGGGTCACCACACCTCAGCCGAGGGCCAAGATTGAATCAGGGACATAACAAAACATGGAATGTACAGGAGCAACATCGCTGTTTACCTGGCTGGTCTCTGGTAGCTGCTTTGAGGGACATACGTTCTCCTAGTGTCTCCATGGGTTTCCTCCAGGTGCTCTGGTTTCCTCCCACACTCCAAAAATGTCTGGGTTAGGTTGATTGGCCATTCTAAATTGACGCTAGTTTCAGGAAGATTAGCAGGGTAAAATGTAGGTTACGTGGATAGGGATTGTTGTGAGTGCAGGCTCAAAGGGCTGAATGGCCTCCTTCTGCGCTATAGGGATTCTATGATCAAGAAATGTGAAAAACAGACATATTGTCTAAAACAACTCAGGATTTTTCACACTTGGTCACAAATTGCTCTTCTGTCTTTAAAACGTAAACTAACAGAGGCACTGAAACCTTACCCAAACCACCATGCTAATAGACAGGTGTGGACTTTCCATACGCCTAATATGTGTTTAAAACTTCTTTTAAACAAATAAGATTTAGTTTTTTTGGTGCAAGAGGATGAATATTAAAATCTCAAAAGATACTTCTGACAATTATTTGAGAGGCATAGTATAAAAATGTTTCAAAATTCCAGGCTGAACATTTTTCTATATGTGCAAGCAGTATAAAGGTTCAAATTAATATCACAACACCAGGTTAAAGTTCAACAGGTTTATTTGGTAGCACGAGTTTTTGGAGTGCTGCTCCTTCATCACTTAATGAAGGAGCAGTGCTCCGAAAGCTCGTGCTACCAAATAACCTGTTGGACTTTAACCTGGTGTTGTGAGACTTCTTACTGTGCCCACCCCAGTCCAATGCCGGCATCCCTGCAGTAAATTAATATCAGAAGAGACACATCAAGGATGACCAGTCAGGTACCCAGCAATAAACTCCTGCACCACCTTATTCAGCCTATTTTGTACACAGTTCACATCTTGCCACAGATCCAAGATACATTTCCATTTTTTTCGCAAATGCTAACCAATATCTAAACCACCTGTCTCACTACGCAGTTCTATAAACAGCAACGACAGTGGAAAACAGACTTTTGAAAAGGTTGTATCGAGGTACAGGAGCTATAAACAATGAAAAACGGCGCCAAAATATGACAGCGCTACGATGAAGAATGACCATCCTTACTTTATGCATACAATACTTTGGAGGAATGCGCACAGTCTAAACACTTTGCAGGGTAAATGGGTCTGTGCCAATCATGCAAAACCGTAACAGATTGGCAGCTAACAGGGAAGAGAATTGCAAATCAGGCTGGCAACTTGCTGTGAGCCAGTTTCCCGCTATAGGCAGGGTCCAATTTTATCCCCTGAGCTTCAAGCTGTTACATAATATTAATTTTGGTGAGCTAGTAAAATAGCACATAGACCAAATTATTCAAATCGAATGCCAATTATCTGCAGCGATGAAATTGTTTCTCTTTGTGCGTTGTATCGTGGTTCAAAAAGAGTTAATGTTCCAGGACTTAACGCTGCAATCTTCATGTTTCTGTTTATGTTAACTTTTGAAACAGGCCTGAACCATTTGTGCTGCAGAAGACTGAGATCTGAGATTTCTTGGACCAGCGATGGGGTTACTTTGAAATGAGGGGGACCTCACAATTGATGCATTATGGAGAGAGATTTGCCAAAAATTGAAGTAGCATATGGTGCAGCAAATGGCCAGTGGTGTGCGTAAGTCTGGACAGATGCAAGTTGGAGGAGGAGGATGGCCTCATCTCTGTAAGACTGTTTGCTGCCTAGGACCAATCAGCACATTTGGACCCTTACAGCACCCCCAACCCTTGGGGAAGAAGCCCTGAGGCGCTCTGGCCGTTACTGCGCAGATTCTGTGCTTTCTTCAACAGTGTTCAAATCCCAAGTGGCGGTGTGCCTGACCCTGACTGATTTCTCCTGCCAGCGATGGGGAAGGGGTGGGGGTGGGGTGCATCTTCCAACACTCCACGGTTATTTTAACTTGACACAGCACTGACTGTAAAACCGTACCAACTTGCTGCCCACGGCTACAATTCCCACATTGCAAACCTTCCAGTTCACTTGGCAGAAGTATGCTGGAATTTCAGTAAAGTTAGCCACAGGACTGCTATTTACAGAAGATGCACTCGGGACACTTGGCCTCAAAGCTCCAACAGTCCAGCTTGCATCATATCAGTGGGAAAGGGCTTTAATTTGTAACTTAGAAGACGTGGTTTTGAACATGCTGCAAGAAAATTAATTGCATCTTTTTAATTCCAAATCAGTTATCGTTTATTGAAGCTTTATTTTACGAATAAAATAGAATGCTTGTAGTAGACTTTCTTTTCAAACTGCACTTCTGATCATTAAAACTGGTGCCATTTCAGGCAGTAGTATGTATCTTTTGTACACGATTACATATGGAGGACTATAATCTCACCTGAAGTGAAAGGAATTCCAAAGTTGAATGATACCATGAACACATGGGAAAATAAAAGGCATTTTTCTGTGCTATTTACACCTTAGCAACGTCGTCAAATGGACAAAATGTATCGGCTTAGATTTCTAAATAACAACAGCAACTTAAATATATTGAGCGCCTTTACTTTACAGGTTTATTTGGAATCACTGTGCAGAAGGAGGCCATCGGCCCAACAAATCTGCATCGACCACAATCCCACCTGGACCCTACCCATATAACCCCATGCATTTACCCTAGCTGGCCCCCCTGACACTAATGGTCAATTTAGCATGGCTAATCCACCTAACCAGCACATCTCTGGAGTGTGGGAAGAAACCGGAGCATCTGGAGGTGACCCACGCAGACATGGGAGAACATGCAGACTCCACATAGACAATGACCCAAGCCGGGAATCAAACCTGGGTCCCTGGTGCTGTGAGGCAGCAGTGCTAACCACTGTGCCACCGTGCAGCCCTGATGCGATTGAAAATCCTAATTTAACGCTCAGGCACATACACAAACGTAAGGGTATATATCCATAAAATTTAGTCAAAGAGTTTGGTTTTAGGGAGTTTCCTAAGGGATCGGGATGAGGTAGAAAGGTGGAGAGATTTAGGGGGCTTTCAAAAGACAGACACCTGAGGGATACTTTACAAAACATCATGCAAATAATTGCTTTTGCAGTTGTCTACAGCAATATCATAAATTTCCTCAGGAAGATTCTCTCTGGCCGGTATATCTTCTTGTTCATGAGCTCAGTGTTATTGCAAGTGTAATGGAATTTTTAAAAAAAGCACAAAAGATGTAGAGAAATATGTTCACAGCAGACGCCATCTCCCTGGCCCTGCACTCAACCCTGGAACACCTAGATAACAAAGACACCTACATCGGACTCCTATTTATTGACTGTAGCTCAGCCTTCAACACTATTATTCCCACAAAACTCATCGCCAAACTCCATGGCATAGACCTCGGCTTCTCCCTCTGTGACTGGAACCTGAACTTCCTAACCTATAGACCCCAATCAGTAAAGATAGGCAATACCTCCTCCATGATCATCCTCCATACCGATGCCCCACAAGGCTGTGTCTCAGCCCCCTCCTATACTCCTTATACACCTATGCCTTATATACCTCTGACTGTGTGGCCAAATTCTCCTCCAACTCGATTTTCAAGTTTGCTGATGACACCACCGTAGTGTGTCGTAACTCAAATAACGATGAGACAGAGTGCAGGAATGAGATAGAGAATCTGGTGAACTGATGCAACAACAATAACCTTTCCCTCAATGTCAACAAAATGACGGAGATTGTCATCAGCTTCAAGCAGCGTAATGGAGAAAATGTCCCATCTCCATAAATGGGAACAAAGTAGAAATGGTTGAAAGCTTCACATTTTTAGGTGCCCAGATCACCAACAACCTGTCCTGGTCCCCCCATGCCGACACTACAGCTAAGAAAGCCCACCAGCACCTCTACTTTCTTAAAGGGCTAAGGAAGTTTGGCATGTCAGCTACGACTCTCACCAACTTTTACAGATGCACCATAGAAAGCATTCTTTCTGTTTGTATCACAGCTTGGTATGGCTCCTGCTCTGCCCAAGACCACAAGAAACTACAAAAGGATGTGAATGTAACCCAATCCAACACACACACCAGCCTCCCATCCATAGATTCAGTCCACACTTCCCACTGCCTCAGCAAAGCAGCCAGCATAATTAAGAACCCCATGCACCCCGGATATTCTCTCTTCCACCTTCTTCCTTCGGGAAAAAGATACAAAAGTCTGAAGTCACATACTAACCAACTCAAGAACAGCTTCTTCCCTGCTGTTGTCAGACTTTTGAAAAGACTTACCTTGCATTCAGTTGGTCTTTCTCTACATCCTAGCTATGATTGTAACACTACATTCTGCACTCTCTTGTTTCCTTTTCTATGAACAGTATGCTTTGTCTGTATAACATGCAAGAAACAACACTTTTCACCATATGCTAATACATGTGACAATAATAAATCAAATAAATCAAATCAAATTAAATCAAATGTACAAGTTTCATAATATCACTGTATGCGTTGAAAATGCCTAAAGATTCATTTCGGATGCATCTACAAGATTTGTTTCAAATTAAAAAAAGAACCAGGGCAAACTGATCCTCACTATTTGATCATTCCAGATTGCTTTAAAAAGTGAGGTCAGAATTCTCCAGCCATTCATACCGTGTCGCCACTGCCAGCAAGAATGGAGAATCTGGCACTCCGCCAAATATCCATTCATTGTGGTGGGACTGGAGAATCCCAGCTGCAGGCGAGGTCAGAGAATAGAGCCATGAACGGCTAAACACTTCTGGCCCATATCTCGAATCAAGTTTCATTTTCACAACTTCCTGACCCGCGCTGACCTACTTCAACTTCAGTAGTTAAGTTGAAAGCAACTTGTTGTGGCTTTAGCAAGGAACGATTTATTAACAAATATACTATGTATATAAAAGCATATAAACAAACATAATATGTATATACAAGCATATAAACTAACATAATATAATATGTATATACAAGCATATAAACTAACATACAAGTCTACACTCTTCTCTTCCCTGACTCCAAATGATGATCCTCTCCATCCCAGGATATGCACCTTATTAGCTTGTTTCCTGCATGACCTCTCCATAGGGTGCAGCCCAACATGCATGGTCCTCAAAGGATTGCTCCTTTAAAGGAGTCACATTATTATGGCTTCCATCAGATCTAATTAAAATCTATTTTCACATCCCTCCATGAATTCCTATTTTCCTAATTCTGAAGCTCCTCTAAGTCTTACTTTGTCTTCCTGCATCCTTTGGTTCTGTGACTCTGGCCTCTTAAACATCTTCTCCGATATTCACTCCACCATTATTGGCACAGACATCAATCCCATTATTTCCTGGAGCTCTGTCCTTAAACCCCTTCTCCCTTCTCCAGAGGCTTTTTCCCAGGGTGGAAATGTCAATCACAAGGAGGCACAGGTTCAAGGGGAGAGGGGGAAAATTTAAGGGAAATGTGATGGGGAAGTTTTTCACGCGGAGAGGCGGGGGAAGCAGGCACATTAGCAACATTTAAGAGGCATCTGGATGGATACATGAATAGGGAGGAAATAAAGGGAAATGGATTGAGTAAGGGGAAAAGGTTTTATTAGGGCAGCATTATTGGCATGGGCTTGGAGGACCAAAGAGCCTGTTCCAGTGCTGTACTTTTCTTTGTATTTTGTTCTTCTTTGATTCCCTTTCCTCGTTCGAAAACCTTCTTCAAACCCATGCTTGCGACTTAATTTCCTTTAGCTTCCCTCTTATGGCTGAGTGATCATGTCTCTTAACATTGTGTTGTAAATAACCTTAAAAATGTCTGCAGGTTAAAAGTTCCTGTTCATTCTGAATACTTCTGGTTACTGTTGATATCTTCTGCCAACAAGAAAAAGTGAGGAAGGAAATCACCTATCTTGGGAGAAGAGCAAAGAAGGTGGAGAAAAGTGCTTACAGATGTTCAGCTGCTAAAATCGAGTTATTGGAATATCTTCTTACCCCTTTCCCTTTTCCCGAAATGGGTAATTTGTGGCTACAAATTAATGTTACAATTCACAATAAGAATAGTCCCATTTCCCTTGCTGAATTGAACTAATCTATCTTGAGAAGGGCTTCATAATATACTTTCCTCCACTGTAGCAACAAGATGACTCTATTAAAGTTGTGTCAGGCAGCAATAATTCCAAAATAACTTCATAGGATGTACAAAGGGCAGTTAAATCTTGAAAATGTAATTCTAAGCTTTGACAACAGTGGGCCTAGAGGCTTAAGATGGTCGAGAGAAGACAAGAGTGACCAATGTTCTGATACTCTACCCATCGTTGTGCAATCATATGATTTTTCGTTAAGTGTGATACCGTCTTCAAGTTTTTTTTTAGCTATCCACAGATGGTGGGACCTCTCCTTGGAATTGCGTTGATCCGTTGAGACTGCAGAATGTGGGAGTTCCCAGACACCAGTGCGATCCCAGGAAAACACGTCCACAGTAAATGTTGCTTTCGGATCTTCGGCTCAGAGTTACTGAGCTGGAGGTTGAGCAGCCCACACTGTGATGTATTAGGAAGGGTGAAAGTTAACTGCACACTTTGCATCTGGAGATAGTCACACCCACCAAGCAAGGCAAATTGTTAAAGCTGGACACTGGTCAGGGACAGGAGGCCGTGACAGTGAGTCAGGTAGGTATGGAGACCCAACAAGTAGCGATGGGGGAGACTCAGTCTCTGACTTTGTCCAGCAGGGATGAGGTATTTGCTGTGTGGATGGGGAGAAGGACGGCATGGTGGATAAACAGGTTGGCCATGGCACTATGGTGAAGGATGCCATTCAAGTGAGAAAGTGAAGACAAATATGGTATGATAGGAGACAGTATAGGAAAGGGGGATAGATATAGGGCAAAATTTCTGGTTGCGCTTGCCCCTAACCCAGAAAATTCCGCCTGAGGTCGACGGACCTTTGCATGGTCCTGTCCTGCCTGTTACAATTCCCGTGGCAGGTGTGGGGGGGAGATATCACCCACAGTCCCTGCGGCCACAACCAGGATCTCCATAGGCTGTGTCGCCTGTCTGGTGCAAGGGTTAACCTGACCCCACATGGTTGGAGAGGAAGTTGGGGAGTGGACCAGGGAGTAGAGTCTAAGATCAGCCATAATGGTATAGAATGAAGTTAAGCTTGCAGGCATCCATTTCTTCATCTTCTTTTTGGTGATTATTTTACTCTTGTCCTTTCAGTTGTATTGTCAAGAAATTTATTTCAGGGCAAAAAGAGCAAGGAGTGGGACTAATTTGATTATGTTTTCAAAGAACGGGCACAGGCACAATGGTCCAAGTGGTCTCCTCACTTACAAATTATCATTTTGCTCTTTTCACCTGACACAGATATTCCACCTTTACCTTTAACATTCTCTTCATTTCCAATTTCCAACCACTTGTTGATTCACTATAACCAGATGAACCTATAGGTCAGAATTTTACTGCCTCACCCATCCCAGAATCGGGGCGGGCGAGGTTCGCAGAATGGCATTCTCCATTGACCTCGGGCGGGCGGTAAAATTCCGACAACAGTCTTTCCAGAGATGCTGTTATTCTCTAATTTGTCAGGTCTCGGCGAACAGTTGAAGGAAACAAAAGAGCTTTGGACTGAGATGAGGCCATTAATTTTGATGTTAGATCACCCTGGTGGGCTTTCTCACTTCTAGTGAATGTCTCGAAAATTCTCTCGTTAACAATGTTGCTTCAAAACCCTGTCTATGGAAATGCTTTCCATTCAGAAATGCCCAGGTCAGGCCTGGGTTTACTGATATTTCAGCAGGCATTTCAATTAGTTTAAACCCTTGAAACACAGCACTCAAAATTAATGGATGAAGCTCCGATATGCTGCAAGTATGGCCTCAGCATTTAAGAAAACATCAGAATCTGATGAGTATCAGGTGTTAATCTCTGCTCTGTGCCTCACCAGTACAGAGGCATTTCTCAATTGTCATTAATCCATCAGCTTCTGAGGGACTGCAAAAAGCATCATTCTTACAGGTGCTTGGCTATTAGCTTCTGTTTCTACTGAAACTGCAACAAAATACTTTTTGATTTTGCAACTGTTGAATGATTCCAGCCAACAGAGAAAAGTAACTTCCCTACTCAGTTTTCCCAAATACTTGTTAATCTGTGTTTTGGAGGGATAGAAACCAGTGCAAAACATGAATGAAAAGTTGGGCAGCACCAAAACCATATTCAACTAACTCCTCCCCTTTCACTAGCGTCAGCATAGAGATTAAACCAGGGCCCTAAAATATATTGTCAATCCCAAGGACTTCCAGATCATAAACAGAAGAGCTAGGGGCAGGAGTGGACTACATGGCCCCTAGCATGGATTGTAGGCTTTCAGGAAAGAATGATCCAAAAGGTGTATGAAATGGTCTCTAGTTTTCTCTCCAGATAAAAAGATTGTGTGATTTGATTTGATGTATTGGTAAACAGTGAAAAGTATTGTGTCTTGCGTGCTATACAGACAAAGCATACCATTCATTGAGTACATAGGGGAGAAGGAAAGGAGAGGGTGCACAATGCAGTGTTACAGTCACAGCTAGGGTATAGAGAAGTACCAGCTTAATATAAGATAGATCCAGTCAAAGGTCTGAGGCAGCAGGGAAGAAGCTGTTCTTGAGTCGGTTGGTAAATGATCTCAGATTTTTGTATCTTATTCCCAATGGAAGAAGGTTGAAGACAGTATGTCTGGGTGTGTGAGGTGCTTGATTAAACTGGCTACTTTCTCGAGGCAGAGGGAAGTGTAGACAGAGTCAATGGATGAAAGGCTGATTTGTGTGATGGATTGGGCTAGGTTCCCTTTGAAGTTTCTTGTGGTCATGGTCAGAGGCAGGAGCCATACCAAGCTGTGATATATCCAAACACATTTCCCACTCCACTTTCCTGTTCAGAAAAAATCTGTAAGATCTGTCCAAGATTCTCTGTCTTTGATTTGTTATTGTTGTACTTATCCCATTACCTTTCCTTCAAAGCTTAGGGATGGAAAAGATTTGGTCGTCTAATGGCCAGTGACATCCCTTGCCAGATTTTACCAATTGGAGGCTAAGTGCCGGATCCAAATCACCAACAACCAGTCCTGATCCCTCCGTAACAACACAATAATTAAGAAAACCAATGCCTACGCCTTCTCAGAAGACTAAAGAAATTTAGCATGTCTGCTACAACTCTCACTAACTTTTACGAATGCACCATAGAAAGCACTCTTTCTGGTTGTATCACACCTTGGTATGGCTCCTACTCTGCCCAAGACCGCAAGCTCTCAAACCAGCCTCCCACCCATTGACACTGTTTACACTTCCCGCTGAGTTGGAAAAGCAGCCAGCACAATTAAGGACCCCATGCACCCTGGATATTCTCTCTTCCACCTTCTTCCATCAGGAAAAAGATACAAAAATCCGAGGTCACGTACCAACCGACTCAAAAACAGCTTCTTCTCGGCTGCCGTCAGACTTTTGAAATTGCATTAAGTTGATCTTTCTCTACACCCTATCTATGACTATAAGGCTACATTCTGCACTCTCTCATTTCCTTCCCTATAAAGGGTATACTTTGCATGCAAGAAACAAAATGTTTTACTGGATACAATAATAAATCGAATCAAATCAAATCATCTAATCTATAAAGTTATAAAGGAGCATTTACATTGATAGATTCGAGGTTTAAACTCCTGCGCTGTAGAAAGCGTCTTGTCTCCATGGCTATAGTTTGTTGTAAAGAAGAATTAGTACACTTATTGAGTAACCACATATATAACCATAAGAATATTAAAGAAAACTGGAAGCCCATTCAATATATGTTATGAGGGCATGTAGAAAGTAAGTCAACTTCAAATCACCCAGCCAGGAAAAAACATTTAAAAATTAGAATTTAATAAATTGTCAAATTTCATATAAATCATGCATTTTAAGTTGACTTGGAAGGTGGTTGTGTGTATATGGTCTTAAGGCCTTGCAATAAGTAGAAATTGATTACTTAGGGTGACTTTCAAATGATAGGTTAATTGTGAATCCCAAATGACAAAATCAATTGCCTGAACTTTGACACTGACGATGGCCATTGATGTAAATTCCAGGATCCTGGTCGATGATTGCTTTTTGTTTTACGTGCTTCATATGATTGTTTTACATCTGTGAAATTAAATGCTGCGGGTGGAATTTTCCAGCCCTTATTGGTAGAGGGATCTTCCTGTCCCATCAACAGTGACTCCACCACCAACCCCCCAGCACCCCCCCAACACCCCAGCATGTATTACCCGCAGCCAAGCCATACAAAACATCATAAACCTGGGCGGGATTGGAAGATCCTGCCAGGAACCAATGGCCAAGTCCATGATGTTTGGAGTGTGATGGAGATACACAAGAAGCAAAACTTCATTCATTGTCATCCATTCTATTCTCAGCAAAAAGAAGCTGCACATCTCGAGTGAAGGGATTCTCCCAAAACAATTCAAAGTGTCGAATTTGTGTAAAAGCTGAAGTAAATCCCACTGGTATTTTTTTCAGCGGGAGTTTCAAAATGAATCTCCCACACTGCAGAGTGCGTGGATCTCCTTAAAAATCGGAGGCAGAGCCTATTCCTGCTGGGGAGGCCAGCAGCATCGCACTGAGCAGGCCTCTGCTCATACACCAATCTGTCAGCACCAAGATGGCGCCAAGGCACAGTAGCCCTGCACTGCCGGCCTCCCAGTTGCTGGCCAGACCAATGATCCTGCATCGCTGGCACAAAGACACCCCCCACATTCTGATCACTGGCCCCCTGGACGTGTCTGGGCCATCGACAACCCCCACCCTCCTGGCCCACCTTGATCTCTCCCGCTCCGACAGTCCGCATCTAACCCCGCCGCCACAGTCCCGATCTCCCGCCCCCGCCGGTAATCCCGGAAGCCCCAACCCCCTGGGCAGGTCAAATCCTCCTTCCCAACCCCACTCGATGTTTAGCCCGGAATGCTGGCCTCCGTCTCTGTCTGTCACCGCTGAACTCAGAGTGGCAGCGCTCCCCCCCACCCCCCCACTCAATTAGGCCCTGCCTCATTAAGCCCTGCCCCCCCCCTTTAGGCCCACCTGGTGGGTCAGGCTGACACTGCCAAGGTGGCAATGCCTAGGGCACCCCCACCTCATCCCGACCTCTTGTGGGGATCTACATGACCTCTCGGGCCGCCAGCTTCTTGCAAATAGGGAGCTGTTATAAATCCCAACTGGAGTGAGACATTCCTGGCAGGTGGAGCCTCTAAAAAGCCCAGGGATGCTAATGATATTAAAATCCTTATTTGAATACATTACACAGCTCCACGCCGATTGCTGGAACAGAACTGACTGTGCCGGAAATCTGGTGGCTGGAGATGCGCAGAGGCCATGGCGCCCAGTGCAAAGGCCACCACACGGCTTCTGTTTGGGAATAGCCTCCATGGTATTGGGGAATGAAGTTTGGAATAAGCTTCCCTCCAAATAGCAAAACCTGAGTCTTCTTCTTGACACCTCTAGCCAAATGGGTAAATAGCTGTTTTTGAATTCTCAGTACTATTAAATTAAAACCATGGATGCTGTAATCATTCCTCCTGTGTCTGTCTGCTTCTAAGAACTTGAAAATAGTTTCCTGTAAAAGCTTGGCAAGGGTTTCAAAATTCTTGTTGCAACTTGTTATGAAGTCATTTAAAAAAAACAAACTGATTTTAATAAAGTTGTAGCCTGTGAAAAGACACAATTCCAATGTTTTCGACTGAAGGAACGCTCAAAAATTCTACATTCTATCTATACTTCAGCACCTTGGGAGAGGTCTCAGGTGCAGGTATTGTATGGGGCACTGGTGAGGCCGCACTTGGAGTATTGTGTGCAGATTTGGTATCCTTATCTGAGGAAGGATGTCCTTGCTACAGAGGGAGTGCAGCAAAGGTTTACCAGGCTGATTCCTGGGATGGCAGGTCTGTCATATGAGGAGAGACTAAATTGGTTAGGATTTTATTCATTGGGAGTTCTGAAGAGTGAGAAGAGATCTCATAGAAACTTATAAAATTCTAATAGGTTGACATAATGTTTGATTTGATTTGATCTGATTTATTATTGTCACATGTATTAACATACAGTGAAAAGAATTGTTTCTTGCACGCTATACAGATAAAGCATACTGTTAAATAGAGAAGGAAATGAGAGAGTGCAGAATGTCATGTGACAGTCATAGCTAGGGTGTAGAGAAAGATCAACTTAATGCAAGGTAGATCATTCAAAAGTCTGACAGGGAAGAAGCTGTTCTTGAGTCGGTTGATACATGACCTCAGACTTTTGTATCTTTTTCCCGATGGAAGAAGGTGGAAGAAAGAATGTCCAGAGTGTGTGTGCTCCTTCCTCATGCTGACTGCTTTGTAAGGCAGCGGGAAGTGTAGACAGAGCGAATGGTGGGAGCTGGTTTGTGTGATGGATTGGGCTACATTCACAGCCTTTTGTTGTTCCTTGTGGTCTTAGGCAGAGCGGGAGCCATACTAGGCTGTGATACAACCAGAAAGAATGCTTTCTATGGTGCATCTGTAAAAGTTGATGAGAGTTGTTGTTGACATGTCAAATTTCCTTAGTCTCCTGAGAAAGAAAAGGCGTTGGTGGACTTTCTTTACTATAGTATCGGCATGGGGGACTAGGACACCTAAAAACTTGAAGCTCTTGACCCTTTCTCCTTCGTCCCCATTGATGTAGACAGGGGCATGTTCTCCTTTACACTTCCTGAATTCGACGACAATCTTCTTTGTTTTGAGGGACAGATTATTGTTGCCGCACCAGTTCACCAGATTCGCCAGCTCATTCCTGTACTCTGTCTTGTCATTGTTTGAAATCCGATCCACTACGATGGTGGTGTTAGCAAACCTGAAAATCAAATTGGAGGGGAATTTGGCCACACAGTCAAAGGTGTATAAGGAGCGTAGTAGGGGGCAGAGAACACAACCTTGTGGGGCACCAGTGTTGAGGATGATCGTGGAGGAAGTGTTGTTGCGTATCCTTAATGATTGTGGTTTGTGAGTTCGGAAGTTCAGGATCTAGTCGCAGTCGGAAGTGCCGAGGCTCAGGCCCTTGGAGTTTGGAGGTGAGTTGCATGGAAATAATAGTGTTGAAGGCTGAGCTGTAGTTTTTATGTTTCTAGGTATCGTTCAGTCTCAGCTGACTGGATGTGAGCTCTCAGAAGAATAAAGATTCCTGAAAGACCATGAGTTTTCTTAGTGAAAAATATGACAGCAACATCTAACACTGTGCCTTCAGTGTAACAAAACACCCTGAGGCTCTTCACAGGAATGATAGAAAAGAAAATCTGAGACTGAGACATGCCAGGAGTCAACAGGGCCAAAACAGGTTGGTTTTGAAGCGCATCTTATAGGAGGCAAGAGAGATAAAGGGGTGGGAATGTTTAGGAGGGAATTCCAAAACCGAGGGCCTAAGCAGCTGAAGATACGACCAACATTGGTTAAAGCCAAGGACGTTCGACGGGCCAGAATTTGATGAGCTCAGATTTTAGCGGGTTTTGGAGCTGAAGGAGGTTATTTAGTTTCGGAGGGATGAAGCGATTTGAAAGCAAAGATGGGAATTTTAGAACTGAGATGTTGCTTAATCTGGAGCCACTGTAAGCCAGCGAGCAAGCAGATCATTAATAGCAATTGGTGCAAGTTAGACATGGACTTCAGATACTTGGACAACCTTAAAGTGAAGGAAGGTTGAATACAAGAGGCTAGCCAATTCTCGTGTGAGGAGAATCCTGTTAATTGTACCTGAAGCTCTATGGTTGCAATGAACGCATCTGCTTCCGATCATTGACAATAATCCAATGTTGCTGAGGCAAATTGTTGGGGGAAATAAATCATTTTGAACCATTGGATGGAAGATTGCCCCCGTCCATTTCTTGGTTCCAACAGGATGGCATATAAGGGTGTTTGTCAATCACCTAATCCCACTTACCAGCACTTGGCCCACAGCCTTGAATGTTATGATGTGCCAAGTACTCATTTAGATACGGTTTAAAGGATGTGAGGCATCCCACCTCCACCGCCCTCCCAGGCAGTGCATTCCAGACCGTCACCATCCTCTGAGTAAAAAGATTTTTCCTCAAATCTCTCCTAAACCTTCCACCCTCACTTTTAACTTGTGTCCCCTCGTAACTGACCCTTCAACCCAGGGGAACAGCTGTTCCCTATCCACCCTGTCCATGCCCCTCATCATCTTGAACACCTCAATCATGTCACCCCGAAGTCTTTCCTGCTCCAACGAAAACAACCCAAACCTATCCAACCCATTTTCAGGACTTAAGTGTTCCATCCCAGGCAGCATCCTGGTGAATCTCTCCTCCAGTGCGTGCACATCCCTCCTGTAATGTGGCAACTGCACACAGTACACCAGCTGTGGCATCACCAAAGTTCCATCATGACCTCTCTGCTTTTGCAATCGAGATCCCGATTGATAAAGGCGAGTCTGCCATATGCCTTTTTCACCACCCTATTAACCTGCCTTTCCACCTTCAGAGATCTATGGACAAACATGCCAAGGTCCCTTTGTTCTTTGGAAATTCCCAGGGTCAGACCTTTCATAGTATACTTCCTTGTCAAATCACAAAGTGCATCACCTCACACTTTCCAGGATTAAATTCCATCAGCCACTTATCTGCCCATTTGACCATCTCGTCTATATCTTCCTGTAACTCAAGACACTCAACTTCACTGTTAACCACCTGGCCAATTTTTGTGTCATCAGCAAACTCACTGATCCTACCCCTCATATAGTCACCTATATCTTTTATATAAATGAAGAACAAAAGGGGGCCCAGCACAGATCCCTGTGGTACGCCACTGGTCACTGGCCTTCAGTCACTAAAACAACCATCTGTCATCACAGGATGCCCTGGTGTATTACCGCTAGACTAATAATCTAGAAACTCAGCTAATGTTCTGGGCACCTGGGTTTGAATCCTGCCCTGGCAGATGGTGGAATCTGAATCAATAAAAAAAAATCAGGCATTAAGAATCTACTGATGACCATGAAACCATTGTGGGTTGTCAGAACAACCCCTGATTTACTAATGTCCTTTAGGGAAGGAAATCTACGCTCCTTTCCTGGTCTGGTCTACATGTGACTCCAGATCCCCAATTCACTCGCTCAATGAAGGAGCAGTGCTCCGAAAGCTCATGATTCAAAATAAACCTGTTGGACTTTAACCTGATGCTGTGAGCCTTCTCACGGTCCAGATCCATAGCAATGCATTGACTCTCAACTGCCACTCAGTTCAAGGGCGACTAGCTATAGGCAATAAATACTAGGCAGTCAGTGACGCCTATGTCCCATGAACGAATAAAAAAAACATAGCACAATCTCTATGCTTTTCTCATCCACTAAAAATAAGAGCAGTTTGCTCCTGAAATGTTATGTTTGAAAGAACTATTGAAAGTACATTCATAAAAATGTAGAAATTCTGCTGTAGTCCCATGTCAACCAGCATATATTGTTGCTATCCCTCAAAGCAGATGCTTAACTGTGAGCTTTCTAATGCTACATTGTGCTTTGGCTGGAAAAAAATGCCATGGGATGGTCCATACCATACAGTTATTGTCCGCACTGCTCGGCATAGTTGAAGCAAAGCAAATGTTGGATAGGTTCTCTGGCAACATTTTCTTCTAAGATTGAATTCTAACAATCAGGAGGTGTTTCATCTACTAACCTGACCAATGAAATGGGATACAAATTGAATCCCCATGTGAATGGCAATCAGAGCTTGAAATTATAGGCTTGAATGGGCTGGCACATATTCCGTTTTCCCTGCACATCTCAATCTTGTGAAAATAAACACATCTTTAGACGTTTAAATAGGGTTGTAGACTATCTCACTCCATGTGCTCATAAAATCTAATTCCTAGTTATATGCCAAGCTTGGCAGCCTTGGTATTGAACCCAAGCCTGTGGAATTTGGTTCCCAACCATTTTAGTGAATGTGCCAACATTTTTTTTGTGTTAAATTAGGAACAGAAATAAAAGAGTCGAAACTGTTGCCGGCACATGCAGTATTTACACGTTGATAAGCATTATTTACTTACACTTTATGAACATGGTTGAACTACATTCAGGGATCTTCTTGTTTCTGTAGTTCGACTCACAGTGCCTGAGATTGGCAGAGAGGGAAAGTTAAAGAGACAGAAAGGCTTTCCTTTCATGACCTGCCACGCTATCACTAAACCAGAGCACAGACTCCTTGAAAATCCCACGGCCAAAATTTCTCTTAGCCTAACTGCCTTCATATCTTTTAATGAAGTGTTGCGTACTTTAGCAGAACATTTTGGGACTCTCACAGGGTTGCCATATTTCTCTGGGATTTCATGCCGTGCTGAAAACCCCTGTTGCTTTCATTAAGCGTTACTATAAAACCACAAGATGGTCCAGCACCTGACCTTATATTCAAACCAAGATCTTGAAAAATGCTCTTAAAATTGTGTTTGCCTAATGTACAAGACATACCCATTCAACAACATAAACGACTTACGTTCATATAGTGCAATTAAAGTTGTACAACATCCCAAGGCTATTCACAGGAACATTGCACGGTAGCACAGTGGTTAGCACTGCTGCCTCACAGTGCTAGGAGCTCCGGCCTTGGGTGACTGTCTGTGTGAAGTTTGCACGTCTACCCTGTGTCTGTGTGGGTTTCCTCTGGGTCCTCCAGATTCCTCCCGCACCCCAAAGGTGGCCATGCTAAATTAGTTTCAGAGGTAAATCCGTGGGGTTACGGGGATAGAGCCTGGTGGGATTCTTGATGATGCAGGCTCGGTGGGCCAAATGACTTCCTTCTGCGTGAATCTATTCTGTGATTCTTCGATTCTACAATATGACACAGAGCCACATGTAATCGGCCAGATGCCCAAGTGCGTAGTCAAAGGATACGGACATTGTACCTTTAAGGACAACACAGCAGAGTAAGTGTCACCTGGCCTGGGTGACCAATTCCAACTTCATTAGTGAGCAACAAGGAAGTTATTAAACATGTCATGTAAAGCAGCATGTTTTTAGTGAATTCTCGAATACCTCAGTCAACAGAAAGGGACTGGGAAGATCGCAAACCCCATCTTTGGGCCTGCATGCAGTTTTCCCAAATTAACGTGAGCTGCATCACGTGCAATGTGGCTGGAAAATTATGGCCACATTGTCCCTCTTCATTTTTCCTCCCAAAATGAATAACTTCATACTTTTCGATATGAACTTATATCATTAAAAATAGGTTGTTTGGTTGCTATTGTTGCTCTTTATGGGATGAAGTGCGCATATTGGCTATTGCATTTCTTACTTTGAAAGCCCTTCATTGACAATAATGAGGGGCTTTCAGGGGCATCACCACCTACTGCCCGACCCCCTGGGGGCCCTGCTTGCCTCCTCTTCACTCCGGCGGGGTCTCCCGCTAGTTTTCCGTGGGGAGCTACTCTAAATCCTGCCGGAATGAAATACTCCTGGTGGGGTAGGAGGTTCAATCGGGCCCAGCAAGTCCCATGCCAAGCTCGATAATGACATGCAAAACATATTTAGACTACATTAAAAAAAAGATCCAAATGACACACTGGGCTTCCTACCGCTTCCCAGCGTGGTCTGGTCTCTGACTGTTCTCCGGCTCCAGGAGATGCGCGTGCATTCCCGGAGCATGTGCAAATCTGGAAAAAGGCCAATGACACAATTCTCCTGACTGGACCCGCCAGAAAAGTTGCGGATCGCAATGGGAGAATCGGGCCATGTATCAATTGAGTTGAGTTCCATGAATAACATTCTGGGACCTCATGTTGACTTTGGGAGAGAATTTCTGCCTTTGGTTGGAGGGGCTTGTTGGAAGAAAATTGGAAGAGTCAGAAGAAATTGTTTACTTTTGACTATGTTTAGCAGATGAGAAATCAAGGAATAGGGTTTTGCAGTTTTGTTACACTGGCCCCTGGTTAATATGTGGTTTGCCTCTCCATGAGAAATTGAGTTTAACGGCAAGGAAACCTTTTTTTGGCGGGAGGCATATTTTAGGGATTAATTTCCATTGGTGGCACACTGACTGGAAAGTAAGAAACACAGCATGGTGGCACAGTGGTTAACACTGCTGCCTCGCAGCACCAGGGATCTGGGTTCAATTCCTGCCTTGGGTCACTGTCTGTGTGGAGTCTGCACATTCTCCATGTGTCTGTGTGCGTTTCCTCCCATACGTCAAAGATGTGCAGGTTAAGTGGATTGGCAATGCTAAATTGCCCCTCAGTGTCAGGGGCACTAGCTAGGGTAAATGCATGGGGTTATGGGGATAGATCCTGGGTGAGATTATGGTCAGTGCAGACTCGATGGGCTGAATGGCCTCCTTCTGTACTGTAGGATTTTATAAATGTTTGTGTGCTCTTTTCACAGCAACATCAATTTAAATGAATGGGTAGAAAAGTACATTGTAATTGCACACAGAAATTTTACATAACTGCAATGACTAGTGAATGACTAAAAAGAGAATGAAATTCCTTCAAGTACAAATTAAACATTCAGGAAAGCTGGCTTGAAAATGCAACTGCAGTAAATTCAGAAGGTTTCTTTTGAATGGTTTGCTATAAAATATGTTATATTTCCTCAAACTAACTCTTTTCATCTCAAGTTTGGATTTTCACTGCGTTAGACTGCCAATAAAGTAGTTTAGTTCATAAATAGTAAAGAGAATGGGGGTACTGCATTTGCAGGGGAGGTAGTGGCATAGTGGTATTGTCGTTGGACCAGTAATCCAGACACACAGGGTAATACTGTGAGGACCTGGGTTCAAATCCCTTCATGACAGATGGTGAAATTTGAATTCAGTAAAAATATGGAATTAAAAGTCTGATAATGACTGTAAAACCATTATTGATCGCCATAAAAACACACCCGGTTCATTACTATTCTTTGGGGAGGGAAATCTGTCATCCTTACCTGGTCTGGCCTACATATGAGTCCAGAGCCGCAGCAATGTGGTTGACTCTCAACTGCCCTCTGTGATGGGCAGTAAATGCTGGCCCAGCCAACATCTCATAAGCAAATAAAAAAATACTGAGCAAAACACCCAACATGCTAATTGTTGGTTTGTGTACTTGTACTTGTGTGGTTGCCCCTATGTTGGATTAAGGCAGGGATCTGCAACCCATTATTCCTTTAGCACCTTATTTATAACTCACAACTTTTTCTAGTTTGATCGTATTGACAAGCCTAAAAAATATTAAGAGTTGTGTTTTACTATGGGGATAAAAGGCTAACCATTGTGTTCTAAATAAATCTGTTTGAGTGGTATAGTTATACAATTTTTTTTTAACGTTTATTTACTAGTCACAAGTAGGCTTACATTAACACTGCAATGACGTTACTGTGAAAATCCAATAGTCGCCTGTTCGGGTACACTGAGGGAGAATTTAGCATGGCCAACGCACCAAACTTGCAAGTGTTTGGACTGTGGGAGGAAACCGGAGCACCTGGAGGAGACCCATACAGACTTAGGGAGAACGTGCAGACTCTGCACAGACAGTGAGCTAAGCTGGGAATCGAACCTGGGTCCCTGGCGCTGTGAGGCAGCAGTGCTAACCAATGTGCTACCATGCTGCCTAACAGGCTTTATAATTGTGATTTTTTTTTAATATAACTGAATGATAAGTTATTCTGAATGTGCTATTAGCTACTTTTCTTTATAGCAAGAATCAATCTTTCTCCTTCTCCAGGTACCGTGCCCTAAGAAGGCATTGGTGACCATGGACTTCTATTGAACTAGTGTATCATTATGCATGGCAAAGTGCTGCAGTGGGTTACTGGAATCAATAGCTGAAGAGATTATTTTAATTCTACGCACCTTAAGTTAAAGAATGCTGTTGCGGTGATTGTCACTTTAAAGGTCACATGATCTGGGAAACCAATTAGGGTTCAGGTTGAGTACACTGAGGGAGAATATATCATGGCCAATGCATCCAACCTGCATGTGTTTTGGACTGTGGGAGGAAACCAGAGCACCTGGAGGAAACCCATACATACTCAGGGAGAACGTGCAGACTCTGCACAGACAGTGTCACAAGCCAGGAATCGAACCCGGGTCCCTGGTATTATGAGGCAGCAGTTCTAACCACTGTGCCACCGTGCCGCCCAACAGCAAGCAGGCGTTTCTATACCTGAACTATCTGGGGAACTGGCTGCAGCCATGAGGCTGCAAGCCTCTGTGTGGTCTTCATCTGTAAATGAACATGCTGGACAGAATCTTCTCGTCCTGCCCGCCATCGATATTGTAACCAATGGAAACAGGACCATGCAAAGATCCGTTAATCTTGGTGGAATTTTTTGATTTTGGGGCAAACACGGCAGAAAATCCCACCCCTTGTTTTTTTTCCCTTAACTGGTGAATAAGAACCATTACAGTTTTAAAGATAACTTTACTGACAAAATTATAGCCAAGAATGTGATAATTGAGTTCGATCCATTTTAATGCTTTTTCTCCATTGATTCAAAGATTCAATTTGTGTATTTTGTTTATTATCTTTGAAAATTATCCAGTCTACCAGAAATTTTTGGCAATTTTCCAAACCTTTAGGAGTGTTAAATTTTCATCTTGTGGCTTCCAATCATTTTTATTTTAGGCAACTGAAAAAAAAACTCTTCAGGTAAAAAAGGGATTGCTGACCCCTGGGTTAAGAGCGGACTTTCTGCTCCTTGTTCCTGCCAGGCAGATCTCTGGCACCACGGACATACGCTACACTTTATTTAAAATCAAGTCTTTCCAGATGCCTCAGTAAATCTGATGAAATTACCACAAGGAAAAGACTTGCATTTACATAGAACCTGTCATAACCGCAAGGGATGCCAGAGTGCTACAGAGTCAGTAAGAACTTTGGCAGGCATTATTGTAATGTGAGACCTTCAAAGACCAATTGTTTGAATGTGCAGCACATGGGTGGCCTACCCCAATCCTACTGTAAGTGGATGGGAAAGTAAACCCGTGATTCTTGATATATATCATCAATGGGTGAAGGACAGAATGGTGACACAGTGGTCAGCAGTCCAAAAGACGTGTCCAGGCACAGAGCGGGCCTGGACACGTCCAGAAGACCAGTGATTGTGGTGTGGGCGGGTGTGGGGGGGTGGTCAGAGGAGCATTGATGGGGGGGTTGCAGGGCTGGCCAGCAATCAGGAGGCCAGCAATGCAGGACCACTGCACATAGAACAGTACAGCACAGTACAGGCCCTTCGGCCCTCGACGTTGCGCCGAGCTGTGTCCGAAACCAAGATCAAGCTATCCCACTCCCTATCATTCTGGTGTGTTCCATGTGCCACTCCAATAACCGCTTTAAAGTTCCTAAAGTGTCCGACTCCACTATCACAGCAGGCAGTCCGTTCCATACCCCAGCCACTTTCTGAATAAAGAACCTACCTCGGGCATCCCTCCTATATCTCCCATGAACATTATAGTTCTACCCCTTAGTAACAGCTACATCCACCCGAGGAAATAATCCCTGAACATTCGCTCTATCTATCTCTTTCATCATCTTATAAACCTCTATTAAGTCGCCTGTCATAGTCCTCCACTCTAGAGAGAAAAGCCCCAGCTCCCTCAACCTTTCCTCATAAGACCTATCCACGAAACCAGGCAGCATCCTGGTAAATCTCCTCTGCACTCTCTCCAATGCTTCCACATCCTTCTTATAGTGAGAATCATGCATCAATCTCAGCACTGACAGATCGGCGCGTGCAAAGTAGGCCACTCAGTGCTATGCTGCCAGTCTCTCCAGCGGGAATAAGCTCCACCCACTGATTTTTATCACGAGTCTTTGTAAAGGTCTCTGTGATATACAGAGTGTGGGATATTCCCTCTGAAGGCCCTGCTGATTTACTCCAGTTTTTACATGGATTCGTCACTTAGAATTTTTCTGGGAGAATTCCTCCCATTGTGTTACAGTTACGGATAGGGCAAACAGAGGGATCAGTTTAATATGTGATTGGAACATTTAAAAAAGAATTGAAAAGTGTTGATAATAGTGCAGGGGACAGCCATATTAACCAGAATTGCTGCTTGGTTACAGGGGTTACTGTGAAATGTTAGTCGCTCTATGACACACAGAGGTTTGAGTCCAGGCTGCTGAAGATTACACATTGGACTGTGATGATCAGGTCACCGATGGATACTCACTCTCAAGGCTTTTGCAAGTGCTGCTTGTGTGAAATACATAGGGGCTGGGTTTAACCTTACCCGGCTGCCAAGCATTTAAAACCAAATGGGTAACTTGCCCATTTAAGACTTGCCTATTTCCAAAGATGAACAAAGATGTGTGGGTTAGGTGAATTGCCCATGCTAAATTGCCCCTTAGTGTCAGGGGGACTAGCTAGGGTACATGCATGGGGTTATGGGGATAGGGATTGTGGTAGGTGCAGACTCAATGGCCCAAATGGCCTCTCTCTGTACTGTAGGCTTCTATGATCCTAGGATTTCCTGCCACCTGCAATCTTAATCTGCAGGATCCTGAATAATCCACCAAAAGTGGAGGAGGGGGTAGGGCGGAAATCAATTTATGTAAATTAGCTCCTGTTACACCAATAGGATCTTGTTATATTTGAACTTTGACCTGAGTAGGCAATCTTCCACAGAATATACCTTCATGACAGTAAGTTTCTCATGTAAAGTACCAGTAAGACAGAAAGTTGTGGCCCTCTCTGAAAACACCTGCCCCTTTCCCGTGTGAGATACTTCCCTACCCACCGCTTGCTTGGAAGCCAGACAGAAAACAGACCGGTTGCTCCATCGTCCTCCCCCCCCGCCCCCATCCCCCTTACCCCACCCACCCTTGCCTTTCTCCCACTTCCCATTGAACAAGCAACGAAGACCAGCAACATTTAATTGAGGAAAGACTTCCCGCTGGAACTCACCGGTCGGAGATGAACTTGCTGGAGCTGTTTCCCTCTTGATGCGGTCACTGAGTTAACACTTGCCCTACTTGAGTGAATGGCACGTTGGTACAGTGCTCAGCACTGCTGCTTCACAGCGCCAGGGTCCCGGATTCGATTCCAACCTCGGATCACCGTCTGTGTGGTGATTGCACATTATCCCTGAGTCTGCATGGATTTCCTCTCATTTCCTCCCACAATCCAATGAGGTGCGGGTTAGGTGGATTGGCCATGCTAAAATTGCCTGAGTGTCAGGGGGGATAGCTAGGGTAAATGCATGGGATTATGGGGATATAGCCTGCGTGGGATTGTGGTCGATGCAGACTCGATGGGTCGAATGGCCTCCTTCTGCACAGTAGGATTCTATGATTCTACATGTATTAGGATACAGTGAAAAGTGTTGCTTCTTGTGCGCTATCCAGACAAAACAATCCTTTATAGGATACATAGAGGAGAAGGAAATGGGAGGGTGCAGAATATAGTGTTACAGTCACAGCTAGGGTGTAGATCAGCTTAATATATGATAGATCTATTCAAAAGTCTGATGGCAGCAGGGAAGAAGCTGTGCTTATTTCAGTACCCTACGCTTCAAGACATTAAAAAAAAGTGGCAGTGAAAAACAGGTGCGTGGGTTTTGCTTTCAATCGGCAGCTATGGGCTACTGTGGCTGTGGTATACTCCTTGTTCATTTTTACTAATTTTATTTGTGGCTTTCACCATGCATACATGTTGAAACTTCCTCTAGATGGAATCTTTTCACTTTATACACAGAACCATGAGAAAAAGGGAACTTCAATACTAAAGGTAAATGTAAAAGATCCCATGACACTATTTCAAAGGGCCTTGAGTCACATGTAGGTCAGACCTGGTAAGAATGGCAGATTTCCTTCCCATAAGGGCATTGATGGACCAGATGGGTTTAATGAGGATCAGTGATAGCCATCATGGCCAATATCACTGAGGCCAGCTTTAACTTGCAGATTTATTATTGAATTTAAATTCCTCTAGCTGCTCAGATGGGATTTGAACCAGAAATCCAGCCTGTGGATCCAGAACAGTAGTTCAGTAACTTGGCCACAGTTCCACCATCTCCCCTTTCTTAAGGTAGGCTCACGAGAAAGGTAACGTGTGGCTTCAAAGAATGAATACCTGAGTGGATAAGGAAGTGGCACAAGAGAATAAAGGATAAAGGCTATTTATTCAGAAGAGTGAACTATAGAAAACGTTGACCAGAAGAACACCACTGTCAGTCTTTACTGAAGATAGTGAGGGTGGCATGGTGGCACAGTGGTTAGCACTGTTGCCTCACAGAGCCAGGGAGCCAGGTTCAATTGCTGGTCTGGGTCACTGTCTGTGCAGAGTCTGCACATTCCCCTCATGTCTGCATGGGTTTCCTCTGGGTGCCCTGGTTTCCTCCCACAGTCCGAAAGATGTGCTGGTTAGGTGCATTGGCCATTCTAAATGTTCCCTCAGCGTACCCAAACAGGCACCGGATTGTGGCAACTAAGGATTTTCACAGTAATTTCATCGCAGTGTTAATGTAAGCCTACTTGTGACACTAATAAATAAAAACTACAAAACATTGTCATTCATATTTTGCATCAGTGATTTGGACTGAGGAACTAGTCACTCAACATCAGTTAAGTGGCAAATTGTGTGCTTTAACATAAATAAGTATGAGGTGATCAATCGGAATGGAAAATAGAAACATCAGCTGCGCCGTAGAAAACAAAAAAGAAAACAAAATGGGGTAGGAAAGCAAAAGGATCTGGGGATGCAGGTGAATAAGTCATTAAAAGGAACAGTCTACATCAGCAAAACAATGAAGTATATGAACAAAACGCTGGAATTTATTGATGCTGTAAAGAGTTCAAAAGTAGTGAAGATATGCTTTCAGGTTGTCACACTGTGTTCCTACTATAAAAAAAGGCATTGGCACACTGGACAAAATGCACACAATATTTACAAGGATTGTACCAGAACTTCAGGAAAGATGTTCGGGCTTTTTTTTCTTTAGAAAAGAGAAGACTTAGAGATGGTCTCATTCTGGAGTTCTTTGAAATTGCAAATGATTTGATCTGGGTAGATTTGGAGAAAATTATTCTATTTTGGGAGAGAATCCAAAACTAGGGGGGGTCATAAGTGCAGATTCATAGAATCATGGAAACCCTACAGTGCAGACAGAGGCCATTTGGTCTACCAAGCCTGCACCGACAACAATCCCACTCAGGCCAGGTCCCAAGAAAGTAATAGAGAGACATTTCTTTTCTCAGGGAGTGGTCAGAATGTGGAACCCACTACCGCAGGAAGTATTTGAGTCAAATATCTTAGAAACTGTGAGAACATGAGAGAAAAGGGAATAGATACGCTGAAGGCTGAGTTGAAGCAGATGGAATGTGAGAAGACTCCTGAGGAGGATTAATTCCAGCGCAGGCTAGTTGGACTGAATGGCCTGTTTTTTTTAGATGTATATTTTAGGTAATTCTATGCAGTTCTCATAATTCCACAAACCTCCATTGTATTTATTAGCTCCTCATTGCCAATGAGAAAGTCTACGGAGACCACCATTACTGTGTTTAATAGAACCTCAACTCTGGCTGGGCTCCAGATTTCTGGCCAAAGCAAAAACTCATGGACGAAGATTAAATCTCGTGCACCACTCATTACGAGACAAAACTGGATTGCAATGGCAGAGCATTTTTCACTGCACTGTAATCCCTTCCCTGGCTCTACCCTTTTTCAAATAAATAAACTTTCCAAAATCCACATCCCCGTGTGAAGTTGATTGTGAAAATCATTGTTTTTATAGACTATATCCATAAATTCGAAGAGCGCTGAAATAAGATGAGCAACTGTGAAAGGGAAACAAAAATAGAAGTGTTGAAAACCTGTCATCCCAGGGGTCTGATACAGTACACCAAAATAGCAATCTCTTATACTGTAGCATTTCCATAGCCTGGTGCCTGAAGTGGAGATTCATTATACTGTAATGTTGGAATCCCTTCGACCTTAAAATGTAAGGTACCTGGGAATAACCATGATGACTAACAGCTCACTTTGTGGTGTGTGGTTCCATTCTTGCAAGCTTTGGAATTCTCCTATTTTTTTCGAGAATAATTTTCGCATGAGCTTAGGTGGCACTATTTTCTCTTCATGACAATTGCATGTTATTAAAGTCTGAACTCCAGGCTTACATTGTGTCAATGTTATTTCTACAGCATGGGCTGGAAATTACTGGTGATGATTTCCGCAGGCAATACATCTGTATGGCATTACTTTGTCTGCTCTCCCAATGTCCATGTGAACCCCTTTCACTTCAGACTACTTAATGCATCCTTAAATGGTAACAAAAATAGCTTCGGAGTAAAGTGGGGCAGAGATTTGACTGGGGCGGCAGGGTAAAATGGCTGGTAACGGAATATATGAATTGATGTTCTGCTACCTTGATTGCAATAGGACTGAATGTTAAGCAGGGCATAAAACAGACTGCTGATACAATGGGTGGGATTCCCCACATTCTTGCCCTCCCACTCCACTCCCCACTACCTCTCCAAAGGCATGGTTTGCGGCAACGGAGGTGGCCCGCCATTGGCTGGTGGTGGGATTTTCCACTCCCTCCGTCATCAGTGGGTTTTCCCATTGTTTGCATCCTCCGCCACTGTGGGTACTGTTCGAGGGTACTGCCAATGGAGATGGGCAGAAAATTTTAGCAAATATCATTCCTTTACAGCAACAATCCAAGATGCACTTCAACCTCAATAAGTGCTTTCAGGCGAGTGTTACTATCGCCAACGTTCCAAATCTCTGATTCTTTGCATAGCTATACATTTATGTTGTAAACAGTGTGTATATATTGCCTATGTGTATACAAAACGAAAGGAGAGAAAAGTCCACTGGTATTAATTTTAAATATTTGGTGATGCACCTTTCTGCTCAACCCTTTATGAGAAATGATAATGCTAATTCCTTTCAGATAGAAATTTGCATCTCATTTATTGCCACTTCTGAAATAACTTTCTTATTCTTTTGACACTTGGCTGGGTTCATTTCCCAGTTCATAGATATCTGCAGTCTTGGTACCTTATTCTAGTTGCTGTCACTCAAATGTGAGCTGAATTGTAAGTTTTTTTTATTTCATTCATGGGACATGGCATCGCTGGCTGGACATGTCCATCCCTAGTTGCCCTTGAGAAGATGGTGGTGAGTTTCCTTCTTGAAACCTGCAGTCCACATGCTGTGGATAGCAATTGATACAACTGAGTAGCTAGGCCATTTCAGAAGGTAGTTGAGAGTCAACCACATTGCAATGGTTCTGGAGTCACATGTAGGCCAGAACAGGTGTAGATGGCAGAGTTCCTTCCCTCAAGGGCATAAGTGAACCAGATGGGTTTTTCTAACAATCAATATTGGTCATCAGTAGATTTGTAATTCCAGATCTCGGGGTGAATTTTCCAGTTCTGCCCGCCGCAGGAATCGTAGCAGGCAAGGGGCAACCATGTAAAGGTTTGCTGACCTTGTTTGGGAGTTTCCGGTTCCGGAGAGAGCACAGTCAGAAAACCCCACCCAATGTGTTGGCAGACTTTGCGGTGTTTATGCACTCACAGTTTCCAGTGGGGATCACCGGATGGCAGTCTGGTAATCCTTGGTGGGTACTTGCCAGTTGAGTTCCCAGTTTGACAATTTGAAAATGCAGCACGGACCAGTGACAAAATCTGCCACCCTTTGGTATTTCAAATTCTGTCCAGTTTGATTGATTTGATTTATTATCGTCACATATACTAGTATACAGTGAAAAGTCTTGTTTCTTGCACACGTTACAGACAAAGCATACCATTCATAGAGAAGGAGTTGAGAGAGTGCAGAGTGTAGTGTTACAGTCATAGCTAGGGTGTAAGAAAAATTAATGTAAAGTAGGTCCATTCAAAAGCCTGATCAAAGCAGGAAAGATGCTGTTCATGAGTCAGTTGATACATGTTCTGGACTGGGCAGTGCATTTTTCTCGAGAAGGAGAGGCACGGTAGCACAGTGGGGGCGGCACGGTAGCACAGTGGTTAGCGCTGCTGCTTCACAGCTCCAGAGTCCTGGGTTCGATTCCCGGCTTGGATCAGTGTCTGTGTGGAATTTGCACATTCTCCTTGTGTCTGCATGGGTTTCCTCCGGGTGCTCCGGTTTCCTCCCACAGTCCAAAGATGTGCAGGTTAGGTTGATTGACTGTGCTAAGAAATTGCCCCTTAATGTCGAGGGATGCGTAAATTAGAGGGATTATGGGTATAATATGTAGGGATATGAGGGTAGGGCCTGTGTTCGGTGCAGACTCGATGGGCCGAAGGCCTCTTTCTGCACTGTAGGGTTCTATGCTTCTAAGGTTAATTGGGCCTTTTGGCTAAGATCAATGTAGTATCGACATGCTGTACTTGGTTGAAGTCATTAGGTTACATTGTAGCTTCATTTGAAGCAATTTTTAAAAACGGCATCTTGGCCTTTTGGCTAAGATGCAAATGAGATGAAGCCTTGGAGGAGGAGCTATACCTACTCCAATCAGTTTAGATCATGTAGATCAAGGCCCAAGACAAGAGGTGAGAGCCCTGGCTTGTCAGCTTGGATGGGGAATGTCTCACTTGATGAAACTCTGAATTGGACTCGATTGGATGGAATTGGACATATAAACAAAAAAAAATTGGGGGAGCTTTCTACCAGTGTTTATAAAACTTGCTGGAGAAATTTAAACTAGATACCTGATTAATGGAGTAGCTCAGAATGTAGTTTTGATGTTATGCCATGGATCACATTGCAATACTGTTTATCTACGAAGTATTTTTTTAAAACAAAAAAAAAATCAATTTGCAAACATTCTTATTTAATCCAACGAGTTGACCTATATTGTAAACACACCAAGCATGTTTTCTGCCTCTGGAATCAAGAGGCGCTCTGAAGGTTGATATTGGATTCAGAAAGTTTTGCTGATGTTAGCACAGCAAAAAAGGTCAAACTAAAAACTATCTATTGCCTATCTGTGTGTCACAGAAAGGTTATAATTTTCCAGTGAAAGACCCAAGGGGCAACCAGAGAAAGGGGCCCTGAAGTAACACGATGACTCATTTACTTTGGCAAAGAGTTTGGAAGCTCGACCCACAACCTTCCTCCCCCAGCTACCAGCTCTGCTTAATTCAACATATATTTCACATTTTTATCTTTTGTTTTGGTTCCACCTGATAGGACACCAGTTGATCTTTGGCCAACTTTTCTCTCCTGGCTAATCTAAACGCCACGGATAAATAGCTGTCATTTTCCTGAGCTTTCTCTTTCACTTTTGCTGGAATTGCTTTTACAGGACACATAACGGGGACTCACAGTTACCCTGATGTCAATCTCCAACTAGCTGTGAGGTATGTGAGTACGCAAATAGAACTTCCATACCTTTCAGATTCAACATTATCTTTCCATCATTTCCTGCTGCCCTGCTTCGACTCGGCCTGCTTGGCTTTGTAGCAAGAACCTTCGGAGCAATTTTAGCTGACCTTATCCAGTAGGAAACTAACGGTGATTTTGGTCCTGATTTGACAACCCTGTTGTGGTATCAGGTGAAGTATAAAATGGTGTCCACCCGAACCTGGAAGCTTCCCATTGGATTAAAGCTATCTCTCCCTCTTCAACCTGTGAGAGACATGGGGCGGAATTCTCTGGCCACACTGGTCTAAAAGCAGGAAATTTCCGCCAGACCGTCAATGGGATTTCACATTCTCCGCAAACCCACCCGCTAAAATTCCAGTGGCGGACGGGATGGGAGAATTCTGGGCAATGCCATCTCCAAGCTCTATAAGGAAATTCTTAAAACTCCTTATTTCAATGGAACATAAAAGATTACCCCCACCCCTACCCTCGCTGGTGATGTTTTTGATGCTGCCACTTGCCTGTAAGAAAAACAATATTGAGGTTGTCTCTTCATTTCCCTTTCAACTTGACATGGTGTGCTTGTGCAGTACTGGAGGCATACTGCATTGCCAAAGATACCATCTTTTGGATCAGATATTCAGAACATTTCAAAGAGTTGTCAGATTCATACCGTTGTGTTTTTGTAGTGCTATGAAGGAATCAATCAGTTCAAGGAATTGTGCAAACACTTTGTGGGCTTTATTTCTTTGAACTAGGCACCTAAGAACGGTTAAACAAAGGTGGAGCACTTGCAGACACCACCAGGAGAGCTGTGTTTACTGTGTTCTGCAAATACACCAAAGTCAAACTGGAGCTAGATCACATGACAAATTTCCCTTCCAGTGATGGCATGCTGCTATTCCTTAACGTCACATTACAGCATCCCTCTTTCTTTTTAAAGGTGCTTCCCCCTTCCAATGAACCATAACTATTTACAATACATGTTTAGTCACCATCACATAAGAGTATTGGACTGGTGAATAGAAACATAGAAACATCAAAAATAGAAACAGGGCTAGCTATTTGGCCCTTCCAGCCTGCTCCACTATTGATTACGATCACGGCTGATCATCAAATTCAATATCCTGATCCCACCTTCCTCCCATATCCCTTGGGGGGAAGAGCTATATCTAATTTCTTCTTGAAATCACAAAACGTTTTGGCCTCAGCTACTTTCTGTTGTAGTGAATTCCACACAGTTACCACTCTCTGGGTGAAGAAACTTCTCCTCACCTCAGTCCTAAAAGGTTTGCCCATCATCCTCAAACTATGACCTCTAGTTCTGGACTCCCCCACCATCAGATACCATCTGAATCTACCTTGAATATCCTGTTTGAATTTTATAAGTTTCTATGAGATCCCCTCTCACTCTTCTATACTCCAATGAATTCAATACTAACCAACTTAATGTCTCCTCATATGACAGACTTGCCAGGAGTCAGACTGGTAAACCTTCACTACAGTCTCTTGATAGCAAGGACATTCTTCCTCAAATAAGGACATCAGAATTGCACACAATATTCCAGGTGTGGCCTCACCAATGCCCTGTACAATTGCAGTAAAACATGCGTATCCCGATATTCAAATCCTCTTGCTGTGAAGGCCAACATACCATTTGCTTTCTTTACTGTCTGCTGTACCTGTACACTTGCTTTCAGTGACAGATGCAGAAGGACACCAAGGTCTCACTGAGTATCTACCTCTTTCAACTTACACCCATTAAAATGATAACCTGTTTTCCTATTATTGTTACCAAAGTGAATAACTTCATACTTATCCACATCATACTACATCTGCCATGCACATGCCCACACACTCAGCCTGCCTAAATCACGCTGAAGCGTCTCTACATCCTCCTCACAGCTCACCTTCCCACCCAATTTTGTATCGCATGCAAATTTGGAGATAATACATTCACTTCCCTCTGCCAAATCATGAATATAAATTGTGAACAGGGGGAGTCCTAGCACAGATCCGTGCGGTACCCCACTAGTTACTGTCTGCCAACTGGAAAAAGACATATCTATGTCAATTCTTTGCTTCCTATGTCCTAACCAGCCTTCTATCCATCCCTAGACACTATCCACAATCCCATGTGCATTAACTTCACATAGTAATATGCTATGTGACACTTTGTTGAAAGCCTTCTGAAAATCTAAATAAACCAAAATATATAAAGCATAGAGGTAATCTGTTGGTACAGCCAGATTACCAGTATTTTCCTAAGTTTCTGTCAGTGTTTAAGCATGATAATCTTGAAATTTCTCTTTAGAGGTAACCCATAATTATGCATTCTCTGTATTAATTGACTAATAATCTGGCTGAAAATATATTTTCTTTTCCCACTTCTGACTTTCTGAGTCCTCCCACAATCACTTTCATGTAAAAAAGTCAACAGTCCAGAATGCTTTTAATCAATTTTAAAGTTAATCTACACCCTTAGCAAAGGCTAAGAACCAATTTCGAATGGTCAGATTTACTGCACTTCAATTGATGGTGGAGTGATCTCCTGAAAGTCAACCCCTGACTCATGTTTCAGGGCTGAATTGCTTCTTCTGACTATTTTTTACTGGAGAGCCACCTTCGTCACCAGTTTTATGATTACTTTTGTATATTAGAGTGTTAGTACACTTATATAGCAAAGATAAAATAATGAAATGGTTGCTATACTTAACCAGTTAGTGGAGATTCATTCGCTGGGTGTTGCTTGCTTACACGCAAGGATGGAAGAGAGAGGATGTCTCCCAAGCGCCTCTGATGAATTCGCCATGTAATCATGTGACACACTACACAGCAATGCATTGGTTTTCAATACACAACACCAACCAATCGACTCTTTAGCCAGAATTTTACCGTCCCGCCTGCCACGGGAATCGGAGAAGTGAGGGGCGGACGTGGAAAGGTCCGTTGACTAGGGCAGGATTTTTGGCTTCTGGACGAGCGAGGCTGTAAAATCCCATCCTCCCTCTCTCTGGTGAGTCTGATCGTCTGAGCTATGTCAATGGGTGGGACTTTCTGGAAAATCCCGTCCGAGGTCAATGGGCCTTTGCATGGTCCTTTTCCACCCCCCCCACCACCCATTATGATTTCTGTGGTGGGGGGAGATGGGAAAATTCCGCCCAATGTGTGAGTGATGAAACTGTTGAGGGATATCAGGTCTCAGTGATTCCAGTACAAAGACCTACCTGACCTTCAAAATGGCCCATTGGGAGATGTCCAGCTCATTCTGATAAGGTCAAAATGGTCTCACATGTTTATGGACATGTTGAATTGAATCAGGCCATCAGATCAGTCTTTGTTTTCTACAGTTTCTGTGAAGTGGAATCTTTCACCATTTTCTCATGGCTGCTACATTGTGCAAAATGTGTCTGATCAATCTACAGAAACATCTTCAAGTTTAATGACAATTAAGGCAACTTGTAGATCTAAGGATATATCTTCTCTCTTTGTCGGGTTAGGCAATCTGCTAAGTGCATCTGATCATCAGGTTACCTGGCTCGCATCCAATCCCACAACCATAATCTTGAATCTTTATCAAGATGTGTCGCAATCTTGGTGGCTCACTAGTCAAAAGTTTTCACCAAATCATTTTGAATGTAGTGTAGACAGTCTTCAGCACAAATCTGTTGCCAAATATGAAAATACTCGATTTCAAACATTTACACTAATGTTTCCCGTTGATGTTGGAGACTTGGATTGTGGAACTGACAAAGAAGGCGGCACGGTGGCGCAGTGGTTTGCACTGCTTTCTCACAGTGCTAGGAGTGTGGGTTCGATTCCTGGCGTGGGTCACTGTCTGTGTGGAGTTTGCACATTCTCCCCGTGACTGCATGAGCTTCCTATGGGTGCTCCAGTTTCCTTGCACAGTTTAAAGATGTGCTGGTGAGGTAGATTGGCCATGCTAAATTGCCGCTTAGTGTCAGAGGGACTAGCTAGGGTAAATACATGGGTCTATGGCAATAGGGCGGGGTAGGATTGTGGTCAGTGCAGACTCAATAGGCTGAATGGCCTCCTTCTGCACTGTAGGATTCCATGTAACTCCAGTGTTATGGTACCTTTACATGGAGTAAGTGAACCCTGGTGTGTCGAAAATTGCACAGTGATAGATTTTGCCTCGTCTGTGGATGCATGTTTTTGGAATCCGCAGATATTGTATGTTGGCACCTGTCACTGTGCCAATCCTGGTCAATAATGAATAGTTGCCAACCTTCTTGGGACAGATCATTTGAATCTGTGACAGCATCTATGTTTTCATGAGACTAACAGAGTGAAGCCTGTGTTCACTGCTCTTCATCTGATTGTGCACATCATTGTCATTTTATGGTTTGTCAGACACCTCGGGCAGGATTTTACGGCCTTGCTCGCCCAAAACCATAAAACCCTGCTCGAAGTTAATGGATCTTTCCATTGTCAGCCCTTCGTTCGTTCTGATTCTCATGGCGGGTATGATGGTACAATTCAGCAGGAAGATGTGGAAACCTGGTTGAAGAATCCAGATGTGGAAGTCCTGCTGTTTTTTTTTAATATTATTTGAATAATTTAGGGTAGACTCCTGTCAGACAATTGGTCAGATTGGTAATCTGGCTGTTGAGTGGGAACAATATATAGTAGCAAGTAGTCATAGCCAGAAACCCAGGGATAGCTGTAATCACAGTTCTGTTGTACAGAGCAGTTATTTCATTAGCGGGGTGATACCTCCACTTATCACGGAACTGTCTTCAGCTTTCCAAAGGCATGGATGGGTATAGGAGAGGGGAGAGGATGGGAACTCAGGAAGAAGGGTGTTTTATTTGCATATCACATGTCTAGTTCCTACTTGACTTTATCCCAGCTGCCAAGAGTTCAGACTTGGGCTTGCCTAACTGGTAATATCTGAGAGCCCTACCTTCATTATCTACTCTTCAAGACATCATGTGTCATGGATTTATACTATGGAGACAATCCTAACCAATGTTGTGAAGGGAATCACAGCCTCCAGTCGGCACACAACTGTATCTTTCTAAGTTTATATCTGGTGCTTACCTCCATCTCATTTATCTATCCTCCTGCCAAACCCCAGTTTCTGTATGGAAGTAGACCAACTGAACATCACTTCAAGAGCAGTTACTTAGCTCATTCCCCCATTGTTTTTAAAAATTGTTTTTCTTACATCTGTGGAAAAGATGCAATGTTTATCTCACAATGATTAAAATAAGCTAGCTTTGCAGAATCTGATGGGGCTAACTCTTTATCCTCCACTTTGATACTAACCACGAATGCAAGCATTACAGGGAAATCAGTTGTCTGATTATTTACATGCCTTGGGCATAATGATCGAATTGATCGACTTGGAGCATGTAACATCTTCCCCATGTTCAAATTGGAGTTACGTATCTTTTAAGGAAGGTTTCTCAAATCGTGCAAGGCAAAATGTGGAGATGCCAACGTTGGACTGGGATGGGCACAGTAAGAAGTCTCACAACTTGGTTGATAACCAAGTTCCACATCCATAAGGACAGCCTCAACCGGGATCTTATGTTCATGTCACATTACTTGTAACCCTCACCATACTGCCTGGTCTTGGAGAATCCTACTAACTGTCCTTTAGCCAATTCATACTTCTTTAACCTGTGATTATCCTTCTCTCCACACACAGAGTGCATCATAACCTGCAACTTTTCTGCCAGGTTGGACTGGGGGATGCGCGTCGTTGGCTTTTTCCAGGATTGGGGAAGCGCCGGGAATGCATGTGCATCTCCTGAAGCCAGAGAACAGTCAGAGACCACACTGGAAATTGACGGGAGGACAGATAAGTCATTTGAATCTTTTTAAATGTAGTTTAAATATATTTAGCTTTTCATTATCAGGAACTTACCAGTCCCGATTGAATCTCCCATCTTGTCAGGAGTACTTCATTCCGGTAGGGTTTAGACTAGCTCCCCACATTTGGGGAATAGCGGGAGACCCCACCAGAATGAAGGGGGAGCAATCAGGGAGGGGTGGTGCCCCCTGGGCATGGGCACCCCGGCAGTGCCCAAGGTGCAAAGTGCCCATGCCCAGGGGGCACCTTGGCACTGCTCATTGGGCAACAGACAGGCAAGGGGTGAGGCCTTTTGTGGGTGGGGCCTAGGGAAAATTGGTGGGATTGGGGGTCTCACTGCCACTCTGCATGGTGATCGGTCTGGGCTGGAGGGACGCCAGTGATTGGGCCGGGCAGGGGGAGTGGTCTGCTGGTGGTGGGGGGGGACTGCCTCCCGGGGAGGGTCTGACCAGGAGGAGGGATGGGTTCAGCAAGGCGGTGAAGGGAGTGGGGGGATTGCCACTGCTGGGTTGGGGGGGCTAGACATTGGGGCGCTCCAGGGCAGGGTGTCAGGGCTGGCCTGGGAATTGTGGGTGCCACGATCAGGCTGTGGGGGGCACTGTGGAGAGGAAGCACTGCGGGGGTCCCAGGCTGGCCAGTGATTGAGCTGCCCAGCAAACAGGGAGACTGACAGATCTCGGCCATTCCACATGTGCAGAGTTCCAGAACTGTCAGGCTCCAGTGTGAATAGGCCCTGTCCTCTGGATTTTTAATGATATTCACGATTGGAACATCTGCAGTGCAGAATGGGGAGGTTGGAGTGAGAAGTTGAACTGAGAAAACAGTCGTGATCTAGGACAGTTTTCTCACCAATTCAGCACTTTTGGGAGAATTGTCCCCATTGTTTGTACCTGTAAAGATGTGCATTCCAAGCATTCTTCACAGTCCAATCTGTAATTTTCTTGCAATTGAGTATTTGCCTTTGTGTATGCTGTGTGTTTGTGAACCTTCCCCCACTCATCTGATGAAGGAGCAGCACTCCAAAAGATTGTGATTCCAAATGAACCTGTTGGACTTTAACCTGGTGCTATGAGACTTCATACTGTGAAAACCAAAATCATAAAACAGCTTTGAGGGTAGTTCCAACAATCTGCAGTGAACACAGGCTACTACTCCCTTCGAGCAAAGTTTTAAAAAAAATTAGAAGCTCAACTCATAACTCACACCAGCGCTGAAGGTACTCGAGGAGGAAGTTGAAAGAAACGTGATTCAAATCTATACAGCGCTATGTACTGAAGATGATTATCTGTGATCTTACTGTCAATCTTTTTTGTTAGCATTAATCCCCTGGCAGCTCTATCACTATTTCTCCTGCTGCTGCTCTCAACTGTGCAATGTAAATCTCTGAACAGTCATTGAATCTTGTCTCAGTGCAGGTCAAAATCTTATCAGGAATTACAGCCAGAAAATTCTGTGGATCTGTTCCTTTCCTGTTGGCCAGGGGTGTGGAATTTCCACCTCAGATCCGTCAAAAAAGAAAAGAAAGCACTTGGATCAGTGACCATTCCTGGGAATTTCCCCTCGTAGCCAGAAGTTCCTGGTTGTCCAATCCCCTACTGGAACTTGTAACCTCCACCATTGACCCACCCCGTGGTTTCAGTGTTTCCTGGCTACGGGATGGACTACAACAACTCACCAAGGCTCCTTCAGCAGCTGACCACCCCCCCCCAGACTGAAGAGCCCAAGCACCAAGCGGGACAAGAGCAGGGGCTGGAAATACCCATTGTAGCCACATTCCATTTGCGCTGTGCACGAATCTGACTCGGTCATATATCACCATCCCTTCATCATCAATCATCAAAATTTCAAACTGCCTACCCAATAGAATTGTGGAAGTATCTTAACCACACAGACGGCTGTGATTCAAGAAGGCACGGCGGCACAATGGTTAGCATTGCTGCCCCACAGCGCCAGGGACCCGGGTTCGATTCCTGGCTTGTGTCACTGTCTGTGCAGAGTCTGCATGTTCTCCCAGTGTCTATGTAGGTTTCCTCTGTGTGCTCCGGTTTCCTCCCACACTCCAGATTCACCATGCTAAATTGCCCTAGTTTAAGGGAAATTAGTGGGGTAAGTGTGTGGGATTATGGGGATAGGGTCAAGTAGGATTGTTGTCACTGCAGGCTTGATGGACCGAATGGCCTCTTTCTGCACTGTACGGATTCTATGATTCCAAGAAGATTTACCACATTTTCCAAAGGCCAACCAGGGATGGATTATAAACACCAGCTTTGCTATCAAAGCCAACTTAATGAGAACAGTAGAGTTTGGACTTTACAGTGTATCATACAGAAGAACTCATGCCCACATTATATTATGAACCTTTTCAATTTGTTCCCATCCCAGTTGAATCCTTCCATCATGATCCTGGTTACCCTTCAGTCCTAACCCCAACAGGAATCCATACAATCAGCAGGATCCCTTATCACAGAATCATAGAATTCCTACAGTGTAGATGAGGCCAAACAACCCAATTGAGTTTGTACTGACTCTCTAACAGCCTTTTCTCCTGCCCTATCCCTGTAATCCCACACGATTGCCATGGCTAATCCACCTAACATATACATATTTGGACACTAAAGGGCAATTTAGAATGGCCAATTCACCTAAACTGCACATCTTTGGAGTGTGTGAGGAAACCAGAGCACCCGGAGGAAACCAACGCAAACACAGAGAGAATGTGTAAACTCCACACAGACAGTCACCCAGGGCCAGAATTGAACTTGGGTCCCTGGCGCTGTGAGGCAGCAGTGCTAACCATTCTGTCACCATGCCGCTATTGCTCAAGGGGCAGGTGGGTGACTTTCATATCCATCCCTTGGAGCTTGAAGAGCTAGCCCCTATTCGCCATTAAGAGGGAGTTACTCAGAACCCTTCTTGATGCTGGCCTTTTATCTTCTTTCAGCCCCTTGTTTGTACTCAAGTAGCAAAGTAAATGAAACTGAACAGCCCATTCTGCATAATGGAGTAATTGCTAAGGAGCGGGGCACATAATAAACTTAAGTGCGTCATCTTCAAACTTGATTAGTTTGGTTAGTCACCACTTTAATGACAGAAAAACTGGACCTAATTTCCTGTCTGGATCGAAGCAGGTCAGCTCTGATGAACAATTATTTCTGCCCTTTGGACTCTACAACTAATGACGCCAGGCAAGGATTTGCAATCCTGTGTATGAAGCAGTGCTCTGTAAATCCAGCAAGATCCTTATTGGGCAACGTTCAGAGATACGAATTGGAGTCCAATAAACATTGCAAAAAGAAAATTACATCGAACCTGAAGGGCTTGTTGCTACAGTGGGTTTTACCTTCTTAGACATAGCTGCGTAAAATTGGCTCCTCGCAGATGTGGTCGCACAGTGCAGAACTTTCCCCGACCGGCACTAAGCTGGTCATCAGAATCAGAGTGTGATATAGAAGACTGAAAGAAAGTAAAGAAAGAACTTGTCTTTATATTGTACCTTTCATGACCTCAGGGCAAAATACTTTCCCGTTAATGTAGTATTTTTGTAGTGTGGTCACTGTCGCAATCCGAGAACAGAAAGTATCACCCTGGTGTAGTAATGTTTCTGAGGATGTGGCAAAGTTAGATTGCTGGAATGGTAGAGAGAGCTTTGCTCTTCATTCCACTATGCTGTACCTGAGCTGGGAGTTGTCAATATTGAAACTGAAAATACAAAAGCAGAACAGAGTAATGAACCAGTGGCTCCTTGTACTTACTCCCAGTCCATTTTTCTTTCATCTGACTTCTGATGAATGTGAATCTCACACCCTTTACTGTGGAATGTTTGAATTTTACCACCTGACATCCCTTTCCATGACACTTCCCATATACCATTGTTCCTCAATATTTATTTTCATTCATTTGTGGGACGTGGGTATCGCTGGCTGGGCCAGCATTTATTGCCCATCGCAAGTTGCCTGAGGGCCATTGAGAATCAACCACATTGCTTTGGCTCTGGACTCACTTATAAGTCAGACCAGGTAAGGATGGCAGGTTTCCTTCCCTGAAGAACATCAGTGAACCAAATTGGGTTTTTCCAACAGCTGACAATGATATTACAATCTCAGTAGACTCTTAATTCCAGATACTTTCTGTTGAATTCAAAGTTTGCCATTTGCCATGGCGGGATTTGAACCTGGGTCCCCAGAACATTAGCTGAGTTTCTGGATTAATAGACTAGCGATATTACCACTAGTCCATCGCCTTCCCTTAGGACTGCATAAAAGCCGTATCCAAAACTGCAGATGGAGCTAATTTGTCCTAAATGTTTCCCAAATAATATTTAAGTGCAAAATCTACATTATTTTATAGAATGAATCGTCACCAGTCCAAAATGTGTGCGGGTTATGTGGATTGGCCATGCGAACTTGACCCTAGTGTCAGGGGGACTAGCAGGGTAAATATGTGGGGTTACTGGAATGGGGCCTGGGTGGGATTATAGTCAGTGTGGACTCGATGGGTCAAGTGGCCTCCTTCTTCACTGAAAGGATTCTATGATTCAATGAATACATACAACAGCAGAGAGTTAAAATATTAAATATTGCACTTGAACTGCTCCTCATTCTCTCAGCTGGATCACTTGGCCAAAATATTCAAATGAACATCAAAATAATATCCAAACTGGTCGTTATCCCTAATCTCCAGTCTGTCCTTTGTAGCAATGAAACTGACATTTCAGAAAACCGTGTAGATGTGTTTGGCAAGGTGGAACATTTTTGAGAGGCATGTTTAAATGTTGATCTGTGATAGCTGAAGTGCAGCCTAAATGGGCCAAGTTGACTGGAGTCAGGTTGTTTCCACCTCTTCTGATCATCAAGAAAAAGAATGTAAACAATCCCAGTTAATCAATCATAATTGTCTCGCACGCCACGTCTTTGACTGGAGAGGAAATTTAGCTCATGACCAAACCTGATACTAACAACAAGAATAATCTATTGCGCAATTAGCATCTATTTACTGCCAGATGCCAGGTCGTGAAAACATTGACAAGATAAACAGGCCATCTCTGTATTGCAAGGGAGAAAGAAAAAACAAATGAAATCATACAAACACATCTGACAGGTTGGTCTTCAGTCCACTTGGGTGTTCTGCTGGATGTGGAGTTACTGATCTACCTCTAATCACCGATATTATTGTATGGTTGCATCACTGGCCTAACAAGTCTTGGCGTATCTTCCTCTTGCCCGAAGGTGAGACATTGCCAAAATGCCATACCGTGTATTCATTGAACAGCAAATATGCACCTCTTAGGGCAGTGCGTTGCTTCAGAAACTGCTGGTTTCACCAGAATGGAGCCAGTCTAGAGAATTGAGAGTGTTCCTTGTTCTGTCAAAGACTGCCAGTTCAGCAAAACCAGGCTAGGCATCTAAGATATGCATCATCCCATACAATGCTAAATGATTAGCCCAAAGGAAGAGGTCAAGACGGGAAAATATGTTCGGAGTTTGGGGGGGAGGGTGTGGGGTGGGTAATCATACAGTACGACTAATAATGAAACAAATCTAATTTTACTTTTCATATTTTACATTTTTGCATTGATGCAACTGGGAGCCATTTTGCTTCGAAAAGATAGAATTAATTTCCAGTTAGGATTATTGTAAGGCTATATTTCAATTCAACATGAATAACAATAGTTTACATTTATATAGCACCTTTTGCTGACTGGAATATTTCAAGGCATGTCATAGCTCAGTGACAAAAACACAAGCAGGAAGCGAGCCAGGCTGGGAATGGTTTGAGGAGGCGGTGGACAATACTGAAAGGTAGATTTTGAAGAGCTTGTTGAGGCCACGGAAATACATAATAAAACATTTTACGAAGGGACAAGTTCCCTTAAGCTAGAAGTTCCCTTAAGTTGGAAGTGCCCGAAGGTGGATCAAAGAGAGGGGATTCTGCACAGAGGAGCAGAGTTGGAAGAGTGGTGTGTAGGCAGAAACTGAAGGAAGCTAAGAAGTTGAAAGGGGTAAGGCTATGGAGGGCCCTGAAGATGTGGTCAAAGATTTTAAAATCAATGCACTGAGGAACAAGAAGCCAATGAAGATTGACAATGATTGGACTGATGTCCAAAGATGTGCAGGTTAGGTTGATTGGCTATGCTGAAATTGGCCCCTTAGTGTTTTGAGATGTGTATGTTAGAGGGGTTAGGGGGTAAATAAGTAGGGATATGGGGGTAGGGCCTGGGTGGGATTGTGGTTGGTGCAGACTCAATGAGCCAAATAGCCTCTTTCTGCACTGTGGGGCTTCTATGTTCTATTTCTATTCTATGATGGGTGATCAGAACAGTACGAGGGAATCAATATGGTCAGTGGGAGTCTGATTTTTTTACAGCTATTGTAAGGTGGAATTTATGAGGCTAACAAGTAAAAGTGGTCCAAAACTTCGGTCAAGCAATAACAAAAGATGGATGAAAGTTTCAGCTATGGTAATGTGGGGAATGTCAATGTTTTAGAAATGAACTTGAGGCAGTGGAGGTCAAAACTCAGGTCAGGATAAGGCAGTATTCTTTTCCTGTCATTGGATTGAGCTTGGGTTGACATCTAGAAAGAAGGCTACGCAAGGGCAACATGGTGGCACAGTGGTTAGCACTGCTACCTCACAGCACCAAAGACCCGGATTCAATTGGTGTCTGCCTGCATGGAGTTTACACATTCTCTTTGTGTCAGCATAGTCTTCATCTAGGTGTTCCAGTTTTCTCCCACAGTACAAAGATGTGCAGGTTAAGTGGATTGGCCTTGTTAAATTGCCCAAGGTGTGTTGGTTCGGGAAATGAGTGGGGTCAATATGTGGGGTTATGGGAATAGGGCCTGGATGGGATGCTTTGTCAGACAGTCAGTGCAGGCTCAGCGGGCCGAATGGCTTCTTTCCGCACTATAGGGTTTCTATCATTCTATGATCTCAGTACATTCTGAACACACCTTCCGTAGCCATCAAGTTCTGAAGTGGGGCTTGATCTTCTCGCCTAGAGGTGTGGATACAACAATTTTGTCACAAGATCTGTGGGAGGTCTACCTTCTCTATGCTTTATATAATAATGGGATGATCATTTTAGAATTTCGGCTGGTGGGAGGGAATGTGCTAAGCAGGCCGGGGTTGGAGGGGGATGGTGGGGTTGAGAACTTCTGCGAACTGCGAAAGTGCTCAAAGGATCTCAGGGGTCATAATGTGCGATGGCAGTGAGATGACAATGATTTGGTGAAAGATGATTGACATGGATTAACTGATGATAGCGGAGTAGTGAAGCTGGGAAAAAAGGGGGAACTCATGATGGTTGAAATCACTGAGAATAAAATAAATGCATTTTAGGACACTTTCCCAATGGAAGGAACTTTCAAAGCTACTTTGGGAATCCCATCACCAACTTATCTTTTCAAGTTGAAAATACTCGTACGATGTGCACGGGAAATTATTATTTTTGGCTTGAAAATCTTGGAAAAGACATCAGCTCAAATGCTGGGAGAAATCGAAGGTTTTCTTTGATGACAAGTGTCGTGCCCGCTAAGAAGTAAGTCTCAATTCCTCACTTCCCATTCCCGCAACTCTTCCTCTCAGTAATTTCTAAATCATACCGCTGTGAAATGTTCTTTTGTATAAGAACATAAGAACATAAGAAATAGGAGCAGGAGTAGGCCATCTAGCCCCTCGAGCCTGCCCCGCCATTCAATAAGATCATGGCTGATCTGTCGTGGCTCAGTTCCACATTCCCGCCCTCTCCTCATAACCCTTAATCCCCTTGCCTATCAAAAACCTATCTACCCGCGTCTTAAATATATTTAGTGAGGCAGCCTCCACCACTTCAACAGGCAGAGAATTCCAGAGATTCACCACCCTTTGAGTGAAGAAGTTCCTCCTCAACTCTGTTCTAAACCGCCCTCCCCTTTATCTTGAGGCTGTGCCCCCTAGTCCTACTGTCCTTTCTGAGCGGGAAGAGCCTCTCCACCTCTATCCTATCCAGCCCATTCATCATCTTATACGTCTCAATGAGATCTCCCCTCATTCTTCTAAACTCTAACGAGTACAAGCCTAGTTTATTCAGCCTCTCCTCATAGTTCAACCCCCTCAACTACTTTGGCCTGTCTTCTGCTGCAGTAACTGGGTATTACCTGCAGCTCAAGTTATGACAAGCCTGTGCCCCGATGCACTTTCAGCCTGTTTCCTCTTCTGAAGGTGTCGGCAAGCTCGTGTTTGTTATTTAGGTTGGCGTATACTCGAACTGCAATGAGAAGACAATTGATCAGCTACAAATTGTGCCATTACCATCTTCTAATTACAAGAATTAGATGGCTGGAAATTAATTTCCTCCCCATCCCACTGGATACCACTTATGTTATTTTTATCTCAAAATGTTATTTGTCACCTACTTTGTGCCCACAGCTCAGCTCACAAGACAAAGATGGCCCTGACCTACCATTAATGGAACCACATGCCAGCATACAGAGCAGGTAAGCGTGGAGAGCTGGATTGTGTCTTTGCCTTTGCAAGTTTGCACTGGCAACTGTGTTTGGCTGAAAGTTTCTGTTGTCTTTTCATACACTTCACGTCATTTTACATTTATTTGACTTATTGAGCGGTGTAAAAAAAAAGTACAGCCAAAGGTAACTGGAATCCAGACTGATGAATTCACATTGACACCTTGCGGTCCTGGTAAATAAAGAAACGTCTTGAGGATTGACTGCAGGGTAGATGCCCTGGGCCTTCTCACAGTCTGGCAACATTTCCTTGACAGACAATTGTTGAAATTGCACTTCAGCTTTCCGAGCGATTTTTTTTTCTGGTGTTGCTACCAGTTCAGGGGATATCCATCAGCAGGAGAGAGGCGGCGTCATATTTGGACCAAGGCAAAACGTCGAGGAACAGCTGTGGCAGCTCCTGGCACCAGTTTGGAGCTCTGGCTTAAGTGCAAGCAACTCTTGCAGTGCTGTTTAAGCCATAACCCTCTGAAAGACGGATGGCCCTGCCATGCCTCTGCAAAGTAGATGACGGACTCTGGCACGAGACAAGGCCAAGTCTCTCCCATCCAATGGTTTGGTAGAATTGGACTGAACTCAGCCCAAGAAGCAAGAAGAATTTCTATCTGCAATTTGCCAAGCAGGGCTGCAATACAATCATTGGATGGGCCTTGTTAAGCGCTGAGGTTGCCAAGTGTGACAAGTGGGGCTGAGCTTCTTTGACATTTGTTTGTTTGATAATCTCTTCTCTAGCGCATCAAAAATAAATCATGTCACTTCTTTGTTTTTCTGAAGTGCTTTTTCTTTACTTTACAAGCACTATTTATCATCATTTTTATCCCCTTTGAGCTTTGTTGAAAAATATTCCTTTAAATGAGATATTTTGCGTGAAAGCTACAATTAAGAAGGGAGCAGATTTGGGGTCAAAATTCTTCACCCAAAAGTTTGTGAATCTGTGGAATTCCATTGCCCAGTGAAGTAGTTGAGGCTACCTCGTTGAATATTCTTAAGGCAAAGATAGATACATTTTTGAATGGTAAAGGAATTCACGGTTATGATGAGCAGGTGGGTAAGTGGAGCTGAGTCCACAGAAAGATCAGCCATGATCTTATTGAATGGCAGAGCAGGCTCGAGGGGCCAGATGGTCTACTCCTGCTCTAAGTTCTCATGTTCTTATTAAACCGGTATGCATCATGCGAATGATTGTAATAAAAGCAGAACATTCTGGAAATACTCAGCAGGTCAGGCAGCACCTGTGGAGCGTTACTATATCAGTTTGATAGGCGAAAAGCTCATGATTTTATTATACAATGTAGTGGACATTTCATCTGTACACTGCAAGTATGCTAGAGGAACTACATGTTCCAGTTTAATTAAAACAAATAGGGAATACCATGGCCTGAGAGTTCACAGTTTCATAGAACAGAAACCCTACAGTACAGAAAGAGGCCATTTGGCCCATCGAGTCTGCACCGACAATTACCCCACCTAGGCCTTATCCCCATAACCCCACATATTTACCCCACTAAGGAGCAATTTAGCAAGGCCAATCAACCTAACCTGCACACCTTGGGGCAGAAAGGGGCAATTTACCATGGCTTATCCGCCTAACCCTCTTATCTTCGGACTGTGGACAAAAACTGGAGCACCCGGATGAAACGCACGCAGACAATGTACAAATTCCACCCAGACAGACAAGTGACCCGAAGTTGGAATTGAACCTGGGTCCTTGGCGCTGTGAGGCAGCAGTGCTACTCTCTGTGCTACCATGCTGCTCTTGACATATACTCTGGCAACATGGATACAAAAACTATAATTCAACTCTTCTAAAAATCAATTCTTGTTATTTTCCTATTTTGTGCTGCATTTCCAGATTCTGAGATTGTCTCACTGTTGAATATCTTACAATTCAGCATCAAGGGAAAACAGTAAAATAGGGAAATAAGAACAGAGGCCTGAACTGGTCTTGCACGCTTTAAAATTGTTCACTAGTAAAACAGGTAAATAAGAATTCTGGCACGAACTGGTCTTGTATACTTTTAAATGGAACACGCGTGAAACAGGTAAATGAGAATAATGGACTGAACTGGTCTCATATATTTTAAAATAAAACACCAGTAAAAACTGGGAAGCAAGACTACTGGTCAAAGCTGTCTTCTCTTTCTGTTAAGTGATCCAGTACAAGAGGCCAGTCAACCAAACATGCTTGGGATCACTCTTCCAAATTTATCCAATTAGTTCCACATTCCTGGACTTCCTCATTGTCCTACCATTTATTTCCTCTTCAAATATTATTCAATTCTTTTCTGAAAGTTACTATTAAATCTCTTTCACTATCTTTCTCAGGCAGTGCATTCTCGACCATAATAACTCAGAATATAGAGGGAATCCTCCTCATGCACCATTCATGACTCAGGATTTGTAATGACCTGTGTCTCAAAGTAGTTGACACATCTATGACACACAAGTTACTTCCATCGCTAAGCACATTGGCCCCCCCAACCTCCTTCATGGCCCACCCTCTACATGCCCCATCCTTCATTCCCCCTTCAGGCCCTGCTCCCCATAGGCCCCGTCCCTGGCACTACCTGCTGGACATTGCCCAAGTTTCAGCCTGACACTGCCCAAGGGGCACTCCCCTTGTCCTCAGCCTCTCCGGGAGGCCTCAATGACCTCTGGCTCCATGAGCAAGGCCAACATGACTGTTTCCCATTCATGGGCAGCAAGTGTTTTCCTCGCTGGAGAGAGCCTCTCCCAGTGAGGCCATAAAGGCAAGTGAGCCCGTAAGGTTGAGCACCAGGCTCACTAAATACATGTAAATTCATATTTAAATATATTACCATAATTTATTCAGCCTTTCACCCATTTCCAATGAGAGGCTGACCTTGTAGGAAATCTGGCTCTCATAAAATCATGAGAACTAAGAAGTCAGGTGAGATCCTGATTTCTCGACACTCGCGATTTTAATCGATAAAATTCTACTCCACTTATGTTAGTGCATAAATATGCCATGAGTGAGAAATGGGTGCCAGCCCTAGTTTTAGCAAACAGAGGTGCAATTTTTTACACAGTTCAAATCAAAGCTAAGCTAGTTTGGTGACACCATGCTAACTAATCATTGTCATCTTGGAAGGATTTCTCAGAATCATCTCCAGAAACACTAAGTTTTTTAGTCGCTAACATTGTGAATGCTATTGCAGAAGATTTAGTTGAATCTGAGTTGCCTGATGATTGTGTCTATGCTATTATACCACATGAGAATGATGCAGAATTAATTCCATGAAAAGAAATGAAATCATACTTCTCGGGTCAAGGACAGCCAAATTCCAAAACATTGTGTGCAACCAAGGATGAACAGATGTCCTCCTAATCCATTGACTGAATATGATGATTAAAGTTGTGTTGTACTGTGACTGGAGTGTTATTGATCCTACATCTAACATCATAGTAATTTATTTTCATTACCACTGAAGTAAAGGGGAGTGGAGGAAGATTATATACTTAAGTGATTGCATGATTGCTTTAAGAGCTGACCATATGATTTAATGGTGATATTATTACAGATTCTACAGATTCCTGCATTTTTGTTTCAGTTTGTACTCTGTGCAGCCAATGTCTCTTTCACTATTGTTGTATTTTTGAACCCATGTGCACAAACCACATTTTTTTTTGTTTGAAACCCACAACCCCTAACATAGTTAGAACATTACAGCATTAGAATGGTCAATGCTAGTGACAGAAACAGAATGAATAGGGGCGGCACAATGACACTGTGGTTAGCACTGTTGCCTCTTAGCGCCAGGGACCCGGGTTCAATTCCGGCCTCAGATCACTGTCTATGCAAAGTCTGCACGCTCATCCTGTGTCTGCGTGGATTTCTTCCGGGTGCTCTGGTTTTCTCCCACAATCCAAAGATGTGTGGGTTAGGTTGATTGGCCACGCTAAATTGACCCTAGTGTCGGGGGATTAGCTAGGGTATATATTGGGGTTATACATACCCCAATATGGGAATAAGGAGTGGGTGGGATTGTGGTCGGTGCAGATTCAATGGGCCAAATGGCCTCCTTTGCACTGTAGGATTCCAAGATTCTATGAATAGGGGTTTCAACGGCAGATGACCTCAGGAAGGCAGGAGTGAAATTGGATGATACAAACACATGGCCAGGAGGGGAGGTTTGGTGGTCAGCAGTTTAGTGGGAATAGGTCGAGGGAGCAGGAGAAGGGGCTTATTGGCACAATGAGCTTGGAGATGATTCTCCACCTTATATCTGGATTGGAATAGTTAAAAAAAAAGTTTCTGCAATCTTACTTGACCAAATCTGGCTCTAATCTATTTTGCCCTATAAATATAATTTGTTTAGCTTGTCAAATTGACAGTTCTAAGTTGCATGGGATGGTTTTGTTTATTTTTTAAAAAGATAATAAAACATAACATTGTGGTCTTAGTCTGATTCATTCGCTGTGTCATTAAATAATATTTAATACACTCGCCAACATGATGACGTTCATAATTGTTTTTTGATTGTTTGCTTACTGGGACCTTTGGAACCTGGTTCTGAGCTGCTATGTTCTCCCTAAGGTCAAAGTTGACCTATCGTGAGAGATTCTGATGGCTTGTTCTAATATCTCAGGATCTAATCTCCCTATTTCCCAATTTAGAATAATCCAGGCAATTGAGCATCAATTTTGTTCTCAAAATATGGGAGGATAGGGGTATAAGGTTCTTGGGGATGGTACAGTACATTCTGTTCCTTCGACCACTGAGATAATTCATGATGACCCACGATGAAGTTTATCTTGTTCCAAAGAGAAGCCTGCAAAATAGTTGTGGTCAAATTATTGTCTTTATTGGAACAGTAATCCTTTAAATTCAGGATTTCTGGGCATTCTTTACATCAAAGACTTAAAGAGAGTCACAAATTTCCAATCTGGAACACGTCACAGCTGGTTGCTTCTGATCAGGATACTGTCAATGGTAATTTTTTTTGTTATCAACACTGGCTGCCCCATGGCCATCTCCTACCCCAACCAGCGTCAATTGACCAAAGATAGGGCTTCTGCCCCTCAGTGGGGAGGAAGTCCCGCCTCAGGGAGCTAACAGCCAAACTAATTGGCTGGCTGTTCTCTCATCCCATCTGTGCCAGAAGAGATGTAGTGGGCAGGCCGGGGACTGCAAACAGTCCCCAGGGCCCGAGTCCTGGGAGTCCGGGGCCAGTTAAACATAGGGATCTAAGGCTTGTGAGATCCAGGGAGCTAGGCCTAATGGGGTAGGGTGTTGGTGGAGAGGCTGAGGGGGGGAGGAAGCACATGTAGGTTCAGACATTTTGTAGCGGGGGGAACCACATGTTTGAAGTATGCTGTTGATGGAGTACTCTTCTCCCTTTCCCACTCAAGGCTGAGCAGGGTCACTTTTCGGGCCTCCCTTGTTACTGAACTCCATACACCCGCCTGAAATCTGAGGCCTTTTAAAAGCTTCAATTGGGACAAGAGTGGGGGGGTGGGGGGTGGGGGGACGGGAAGGAAGCGGGGGTTGGGTAGTGGGTGGCAAGGGCGGGGGTGGGGATTCAAACCAGGCCTTACCTGTCCCACTGTATATTTGCAGAGAGGTCAGGGAGCCTGGTGTGTTGAACATCTTGTAAATTTTACAGGTGCCTCCTGCCCCTCCATCCTCAGCAAAACTGTCAGCAGAAGAACATTCTTACCCATGAGTTAAGAGAGGCCTAGGAATCTAAGTGCAACTTGTATCAAGAGTCTGACTTTGTGGCTCGTTCATAGTCAAAGAAAATGGAAATTGAATTGGGAACTCTTTCGTTCTGGATTGAAAAGACAGGTTTCACAGATTGCAGAATTGTTGTGCTGCAGAAGGAGGCCATTTGGCCCATCATGTCTGCACCAGCCTTCCAAACAATCATCATGACTTAATGCCATTCTCCTATACCCCTGCGCTTTGATTCGATTCAATTATTCAGCTCTGCCTCGATTGAATCTGTCTCCACCACATCCAGGCAGTGCTTTCCAGATCTGACCCGCTCATTTTATGTGTGTAGTAAATTCTCCTTCACCAAAATCCCTTTACTACCAGTCAGACGGCAGCCTACAGAATGCTCTCAGTTAGCAGTCTACACTCGGAGTCCCAGAGGAACTGACACGCCTGCTTAGTACAAAGCAAGAGGCTCCCTGATTGGCCCACCAATTTGGCCTGTAATCAGGGAGTTTTTTAAACAGGCCCACTTCAATTGCCTGATTAAAGTTGTTACTGTGTGAAAAGGTTTTTCTCTCATATCACATTTGCTTAGTATGCAAATCACTTTGAATCTGTCACCTCTTGTTCTCGGTCATTTTACAAACGGGAACATTTTCTCCCTATCTACTCTGTTCAGCTGCCCCCCATGATTTTTGAACATCTCTATCATATCTCCTCTTAGCCTTCTCCTCTCCAGGGAAAACAGTCCCAACCTCTCCAATCTCTTCTCAGGATGAACTCACCTTTGCTGCATGGTAGGGGACTTGGTGTCAGAAATAAACTTGTTGTTGGGAAAAAGGAAATCATGTTGCAGAGAGCGCTAAGAATTCTTCAAGGTCAGTGATATGAACTGTTGCTTTGTTAATGAGAGGAAAATCAGAGCCACCTTTCAAGGGTGCACTTCTTTCTTCAAACTTGGAAGGTAGATTAGGTAATAGACTGTCAGGGAAAATTACTTTGATTCATGCAGAAACTACTACCGGGACTCATCATTCAGATGGTAATTGTCAGAGGCATTTGCAAGGACAGTGTTTTTATTCTCCATTCGGTGACTCATTTGGTACTGGTGAAGGGGATCATTGTTGAAAGGACAGTTCTGTGCGTCAGGACTAATTTGAAAATTTGCTTGTTTAAATGTTGTATATATTGCTGGCGTATAAAGTAGTGGTCACTGTATGAAACCTTCCTGAAGACACTGTTAGGGACCAGATCTCTCTCCCACTGTCTCCCGTCAGAAAAAAAGATACAAAAGGTCATGTACCAACTCGAAAAACAGCTTCTTCCCTGCTGCCATCAGACTTTTGAATGGCCCTACCTGAGACAGCAAAGCAGCCAGCATAATTAAGGGCCTCATGCACCCCGGACGTTCTCTCTCCCTCCTTCTTCTGTTGGGAAAAAGATATAAAAGTGTAGATAGAGTCAATGGACGGGATGCTGGTTTGTGTGATGGATTGGGCTACATTCACGACCTTTTGTAGTTTCTTGCAGTCTTGGGCAGAGCAGGAGCCATACCAAGCTGTGATCTAACTAGAACGAATGCTTTCTATGGTGCATCTGTAAAAGTTGGTGAGAGTCGTAGCTACGTGCCAAATTTCCTTTGTCTTCTGAGAAAGTAGAGGCGTTGGTGGACTTTCTATTGTGTCGGCATCGGGGGACCAGGACAGGTTGTTTGTGATCTGGACACCTAAAAACATGAAACTCTCGACCCTTTCTACTTCGTCCCCGTTGATATAGACAAGCGCATGTTCTCGTTTACGCTTCCTGCGGTCAATGACAATTTCCTTCATTTTGTTGACACTGAGAGATTATTATTGCCGCATCAGTTCACCAGATTCTCTATCTCATTCCTGTACTTTGTCTCGTCATTGTTTGAGATCCAACCCACTACATTTGTGTCTTCAATAAACTTACAAATCGAATTGGAGGGGAATTTGGCCACACAGTCATAGATGTATAAGGAGTATAGTAGGGGGATGAGAACACAGCCTTGTGGGGCACTGATGTTGAGGATGATCGTGGAGGAGGTGTTGTTGCCTATCCTTACTGATTGTGGTCCGTGAGTTTGGAATTCAGGATCCAGTTAGAAAGCGAGGAGCCGAGACCCAGGCCATGGAATTTACAGATGAGTTTTGTGGGAATAATGGTGTTGAAGGCTGAGCTGTAATCAATAAATAGGAATCTGACATAGGTGTCTTTGTTATCTAGGTGTTCTAAGGTTGAGTGCAGGACCAGAGAGATGGCGTCTGTTGTGGAACTGTTGCAGCAGTAGGCAAACTGTAGTGGATCCTGGTATTCCAGTAAGCTGGAATTGATTCGTGCCATGACTAGTCTTTCATAGTGATGGATGTCAGAGCCACCAGCCGATAGTCATTAAGGCATACTGCTTGGTTTTTCCTAGGTACTGGGGTGATGGTCATCTTCTTGAAGCAGATAGGGACCTCGGATTGTTGTAAAGAGAAGTTGAAGATGATTGCGAATACCCCCGCCAGCTGATCCACGCAGGATCTGAGTGCTCTTCTGGGTACCCCATCCGGGCCAGTCGCTTTCCATGGGTTGACCTTCAAAAGCTGTTTTGACATCTACACGGTGAACCCAGATAGAGGTTCATCCACGGCTTCGGGGTGGAGGGCATGCTCTTGCTGACCTCATACTCAAAACCGGCATAGAATGCATTGAGCTCATCTGGGGGGGGGGTAGCGCGTTGGAGCTGGCGATATTACATGCCTTCAACTTGTAGCCTGTTATGTCTTGCAGACCTTGCTATAGTCAGTGGGGATCCGCGTGGGACTCTAGCTTGGTCCTGTACTGTCTTTTGGCATCTTTGATGGATCTCCTTAGATCGTATCTGGTTTTCTTGTATGGGTTAAGGTTGCCTGATTTGAATGCCTCAGATCTGGACTTCAGCAAGCAGTGGATATCCCTGTTCATCCATGGTTTCCAGTTTGACTTGATTTCTTTGTGTAAGCCCAAATCATTTGCTTTTTCCTGTCAATCAACCTAAACAAACCTTACTCTGAAAAACCCGACGGAAAATATTAAAATAATAGAACAGCATTAGCCCAGATTAAAACAAACATTCTAGCAATTAAGAGCCATTATGCTGCTGCAGTAACACCAGGTGCTGCAGGTTACAAACAAAGAATCACTGGTTAATAGAACAGACTGCTAATAAAAAGTCCTGCACAAGAAACATGACACAAATATATTTGATAAAGGCACAGTATCATCATAAAATATATTTAAGGAGTAAAATTGAGCTCATAGCACCTTTTCTTTAGATACTATGGGCGCCTGTTAGAGATCACGTCTGTGGCTAATCAGAATGGATGCTGTATTTGGTGAAGGCATTTGCAATGAATATCTGTCAAAAGTGGCACTATGGTGGCACAGTGATTAGCTCTGCTGCTTACAGTGCCAGGGACTCTGGTTTGATTCCAGCCTTGGGTGATTGTCTATGTGACGTTCGCATATTCTTGCCGCATCTGCGTGGGTTTCTTCCAGGTGATCCAGTTTCCTCCCACAGCCCAAAGATGTGCAGGTTAGGTGGAATGGGCGTGCCAAATTGCCCCAAAGTGCCCAATGATTTGTAGGTTAGCTGAATTAGCCATGGGAAATGCGCAGGTTTATGGAGGTAAGGTGATTGGTCTTTTGCATAGTTGTCGCAAGTTGTGCTAGCCCTACAAACAGTGGTGTGACAAGTGCTGAAGGTCATTTTTCTGACATCAAAGTTTCTATTATGTATGCCCCTGTGGACTAAGCGACATAAAGGATCACAAGGTAGACTGCAATACTAGGAGCTGTTTATTGAAGGGATGCACTCATTCACAGTCACGTCTATGACTACCCAACAGTGTCCATCACTGGGTGGAGACAATAGCCCAGAGGCCACCTGACCCATATTCTGAAAGGGGCAGTCCACACCCCAAGCCTCCACATATATAACATCAGTTCTGCACAAACTAATTGTTGCCATCCAGGAGTCTTCCAATTGGAATATATCGTGTGACGAGCAGAACGGACAGTGGTCACACAGAATAAGATTAACAGACCATCACAGTTTCAAACCAAAACCAAATTCTGCGAGAATAGTTCAACATGAATTCATGTGAAAAAATATTACTGGCTGCTGTCTAGAAACAAGGACCCATTTTAGAGAGCTGGATCGCATCTACTGTTCCTATTACCCCATGTGAAAAACTGCTGGCATAAATTCTGGGCATGCACAGGAACAAAACCATAAAAATACCAAAATAACATGATCCTGGAAGTGACTGAATATGTACCTAAGTTGAGCTGAAGAAATCAAATCAATCAGCTTTTATCATCACACTAATATGTCAGCTGACTTTATGATTTACACTGATCAAATTTTGCTACATAGAAGAACAGTCAACACCTTTGTCTTTCACACAAAAAAATACAGAAAATGGATATAATTTGCAAATAAAACTTTTCCTGTCCAGCAAGTAATTTTTAAAAAAAATTTAGTTCTTACTGTTACAAGTAGGCTTACATTAACCCTGCAACTGTGAAAATCCCCTAGTCACCACACTCCAGCGCCTGTTCGAGTACACTGAGGGAGAATTTCGCATGGCCAATGTACCTAATCAGCACGTCTTTCGGACTGTGGGAGGAAACCGGAGTGCCCGGAGGAAATCGACGCAGATACAGGGAGAATGTGCAATCTCCGCACAGACAGTGACCCAAGCCGAGAATCGAACCCGGGTTCCCTCACTGCTGTGAGGCAGCAGTGTCAACCACTGCATCACCATATTTGCCTTGTGGCTGTTTCAAGGGGGCAGGATTTTCCGGCCCCACTGGCCCCAAATCCTGCCCAAGGCCAATGGACCTTTGCACGTTCTGCCCCGCTCCCTCCACGCCTACTACAATTCCCGTGACTGGCGGGACAGTAAAATTCCACCCAAGATCTTTAATTTTGCTCCTACTGGTCACTATTAAGGGAGCAATGATTTGCCTTGATACCGAACACAGTATTCTCACAAACATTTCGCATATTATCAGCCGTTTATTTTCTTTGGTTACAGAACTAAGTGTGTTTACTATAAAAGTTCTTGGAACTCATTGCACCCACTTGACCCTATGTACAAATACTATTGTTTTTTTGGAACTGGATGGCAGTCTGACTTTTAGTGAGCGTTTCACAGTGCTGAAATATATACAGTAATGATAAACACAAACTGTTAGTAGTTTCTTAGAAACTTGCCATGGCATTCTTGAGCAATGATCAATTCCAAGATGATTTTTCTTACAAAAAGTGGCCACTTGGAAGCAGAGATTCAAACCGCAATGACTTAACAGAAGTAAAATACTGTGGATAAAAGCAAAATACTGCAGATACTGGAATCTGAAACACAAACAGAAAATGCTGGAAAATCTCAGTAGGTCAGACAGCAGCTGTGCAGAGAGAATAGAGCCAACATTTCAAGTCTGGATGACTTTTCAGCAGAGCCCACTGATGTAAAATACTGTGGATGTTGGAAATCATAGAATCCCTACAGGGTAGAAAGAGGCCATTTGGCCCATTGAGCCTGCACCAACAAAACATTCCCACCCAGGTCCTATCCTTGTAACCCTGCATATTTATCCTGCTAATCTCCCCAACACTAAGAGGCAATTTAGCACGGCCAATCCACTGAGGAATAGCACGCCGAGGAAACCCATGCAGACACAATGAGAATGTGCAAACTCCACACAGGAAGTGACCTAGTGAATCGAACCCTGTGAGGCAGCAGTGCTAACCACTTTGCCACCACGTGAAATAAAATCAGAAAATGCTATAAACACTTGCCAATGTAAGACAGCATCTGTAAAGCGAGAAACAGGGAAAATAAATTGATGTAATCATATTTTACCATTCATAATGCGTTAAAGTGTAATTCATGTGCAATAATCTTCCTAAAAATTCAGTTATATAACTGAACAATTGCAATAATGGGAGGCATGGTATTGTAGCATTTTAAAAATGTAAAATTATAGATAATTTGTGGAGTCAACATCCTGCCCTTACGTTGAAGACATGCTTCATCTTATTACATGGTACCATTTTGGTGCTAAATAAGGATAGATTCAGAGCAGATCCAGCATCTCAAGATTGCGCGTTCATGGAGTGCTGTGGGCCATGAACAGCAGCAGAATTGAGCTAATTTCATAGCTCAATATTAAAGCCATTGAATCATTACCATCGTACTACCTGATCAACCCTGGTGGAATGGAGAAGGTAGAAGGGCAGCAGGCATAAAAAATGAGTTGCCAACCTGGTGAAGACACAACACAGGACTATGTGCATGTTTCATAGCAGAAACAGCATATTATACACAGAGTTCAACAATCCCACACTCAACACATCAGATTAAGGCTCCAAAGACCTGTCTCAATCAGTCCTGATTGGCAGTTGACAATTCAGCAATCAATGTGAGGAGGAAGCTCCTGGGTCTTTAGCTTGGTCCGGCACTGTCTTTTAGCATCTTTGATTGCTCTCCTTAGGTCATATCTGGATTCCTTGTATTGGTCAGTGTCGCCTGATTTGAACATCTCAGACTGGACTTCAGCAAGCAGTAGATATCCCTGTTCATCCATGGTTTCCAGTTGGGGAACACACGGATTTGCTTCCTTGGCAGACAGTCTTCTACACACTTATTAATGAAGTCAGTTAGTGTAGTGGTGTACTCGTTCAGGCTGGTCATTGACCTTAGGCAGGAATCTCTGGTCTCGGAGTGGGAGTGACGGGAAAATCCCATCCAAAGATTGCTGGAAGGATGGTGGAAGGAGATTCAATAATAACTTACAGAAGGCAATTTCATAAGTATTGTGCAGCACCTTGGCACAGTGGTTAGCACTGCTGCCTCAGCATCAGGGACTCGTGTTCAATTCTCGGTTTGGATCACTGCCAGAGCGGAGTCTACACGTTCTCCCCGTGTCTATGTGGGTTTCTCCAGGTGCTCCGGTTTCCTCCCACAGTCCGAAAGATGTGCTGGTTAAGTGCATTGGCCATGTTAAATTCTCTCTCAGTGTATCTGAAAAGCTAGAGGACTAGAGGACTTTCATAATAATCTCATTGCATTGATGTGTAAGCTTATTTATGAGACTAATAAATTAATTTAAACTATTTGATGAGAAGAATGACAGGGGAAAGAGCAGGGGAGGGGGACCCACTGATTTAATTCAAAGAACCATCAAGGCATGATGGGCCAAACAGCCTCATTCTGTGCCGAATCATACAATGATTTTATATGATGATGAGTCACTCAAAATGGTTTTCATAGCTATGGTTTCCAAATGTAGGTTTAGCTCTGATTCATGACAGCATGGTTAGAACTGGTCATATAATTGTATCTGGGTTTTAAATATTGAAAGTTTAATTCAAGTTCAATCAATAATTTCCCATGTTCTTGTACTGAGCCAAGGTGAAACCTAAAGATAGGTTAATGGGAAATACACTGGCAAATAGATTTGAATGCAAGCAAGTGTGAGGTCATACATTTTGGACAGGGCACAAACAGGGAAACTTTTAATAGTTTTTCTGAAAAGTGCTATAGAGACAGAAACAGGGAAGGTACAAAGAGATTTGGCGGTGCACGCATCATCAAAAGGTTTGGAAAACGATGCTGAAAATAATCAAAACAACCAATGCAATGGTTTTTATATCTAAGGAATCGAATACAACAAAATAGAAATTGTGGCCGGAATCTTGCCACTGATCACGGCAACGGGATTTTCCCATCCCGTCGCAGCCACCAAATTCTCCGATCTCAGCAGGACCATGGCATGAACAGGCAATAAGATCGCATTCCGTGTTTCAGTTATGCAAATCCTGCTATGACCTGGAGTGTTATGCACCATTCTGAGACGGGGAAAAGGCAGGAGAATGGCAATAGACTATGGCGCTCATTTGGAAAGCCAGTGCAGACGTGATGGGCCAAATGGCCTCCTGCTGCACTGTCACAATTCCATGATTCTGCGATTTTAGTCTTGGAGGGAGTGCAGTATAGTTTTAATAGAATGGTATCTGAACTCCCAGGGTTAAGATGTGAAGGGTTAAACAAACCATGGCTGTACTCCCTCGACTGTAGAATATTAATCTATGACTTGCCCAAAGCTTTAAAGGGAACAGATTAAAGGGAACATTAAAGGGAACAGATAGTAGGAGAGCAGCTATTTCCACTAATTGGAGAGCTGTGGACAAGGGCCTATTGTCAAGAAGAATAAGAACTGGACCTTTCAGAGATGAAACTCGAAACTCGAAAACTTCATGCAATGTGTAGTCGAAGTTTGGAATTTTTTCTGCAAATGGCAACTTGCAATATATCAGCTTAAATTTTAAAACCAAGATTGATAGATTTGTGTTAGCCAAAGGAATTAGAGGACATGGGGAAAAGGTAAGTAAATGGACTCAGGTCACAGATACGCCAATGATCTCACTGAGTAGCAAAACAGATATGAAGGGCAAAAATGCCTTGTATATTCCTACGAAGAACTAATTCAAATTTAGTGACTCCACCCATTTTAAAGTGGAGATTTTGGTTTCATTTATCTTGGGAAAAAAAATGTCTTATTGAATTTAATAATGATTCTACTTGGCAACCCCTCGTCCAAGAGTAATGCTTTCCATGAAGTAATTACCAGATATGACATAAGATTTCCGATTCAAAGAAACTCAAGATCATATTGTTTTTAACAGCAGTGCGCTTGCCTCATTTGATTGCACGGCATTGTACGCTTATGGGAACCCTTTGTGTTGTAGAATTATCTTATGCACTGCTATCTAAATGGAAAGTTTTATCTTATTTGTTTGCACAGAATTTAGCCAACATATACATAAGACTCCCTTTGCTGTTGGAGATACGCTTAAAGATGGGAGCCGGCTGGTATTATTCACAGAATTTCCAGCCAAGTTGCAAAAGCAAAATCTCAAATCCATTGGAGTTACATATAACGGGTTCCATGCTATTTTCCGAACTTAGTCACAATGGCTAACTAGTCACGTCGGGCCTTCAGTAATTTGCTAAATTGATGTTCCGACGACGCTCTGTTTCCTCAGCTCCTGAAGGAAATGGAGGTCAAACTTTGCAGGGCTGCGACGTGACCGCTCGAAACTTACATTTATGTGGAACAGCCATCTGCAATTCTCGCAGTGCTGGGGGAGAATGTAAAATGTGTTGACAGTATAAGTTGTGGCCGCATACTTCAACCGACAATGTTGTGTCCCTTGAGCCGGGCCGTGCTATTTTCAGTGATGAACTTTTCCTTGCTGATGCCACAGTTAAATTCGACTTGGGAAAAGTTCAATTTTCCGAGGATTTAAAAAAAAATTCAATTTATAATATAAATAAATAAACCTCTGCCGCAAGGGCAGTCAGTTTGCATATGTGTTGCAACATATGATAACTATTAATCCAGTGATTTATCTTGGCAGGTAACTATATCCAAACTAATTTTCTTTTGCAATTAATAGTGCAGCAAAGTTCAGATTGGATAAGAGAGGGGAAACTAGGTAAATATATTATAATGTTTATTATAAGGTTGAAATTATGCATTTCTAAGATTATTGCTGGATGTTTAGTTCTCTATGTTTTAATTCACATTAGATTTGACTCTATTTTAAAGCTGAAAAATAATTTTGACAGTTGGCTTTTAGTTTTCCAACACATAAATGATTGAAATTATTTGTTTTTCTCAAGGGATACTGAAGTTCATGCACAATCGGCCGGAAAGAGATTCCCCACCTTTTTAGTTTTCCTTTTCAAAGCTAAAGTTTTGGGGTCACGGTCAAAAAAGCTAGCATTAAGGCTACAGATCTCGGTAGTGGAAAGGCACCTGCTGAACATGGTACCATTGCTGAGATTATAATGGCAAACTCTACAAAACAGAGTCTCACAGCTGTCAGAGCCTTCTGTAACATTGAGCTGCAGGATGTAGGGTTGCGTCACATTTGAGGAGGCGAGGAAGATCTGGCCTGTGTGGAATTTGCGCTGTTGGTCTCAAGGAACAGAAATGACGTAAGTTAATACCGAACCATGTTGCACATCTCCTTGGAGGCACTAACATTGTGGATGGAATTTTACCATCCCGCCTGTCACAGGAATCTTAATGGGCGGGACAGGACAATGCAATGGTCTGTTGACCCCGGGTGAGATTTTGCTGCCTGGGGGCAAGCGCAGCTGGAAAATCCCACCCTGTGTGTCAAATGAGGAAACAAGCAACCCTGTTCTATTAGTTTCCTTGGAGGGGATTATTTCTGCACAGTTATTCAAACTTGTACAACTTATCACCCTTTGCAAAATCATAGGATCATAAAATGTTTCCAGTACAGAAAGAGGCTATTTGGCCTGTTATTTCCATGACAGATCTTTGTAGGGGTAACTCATCTCGTCCCATTCCCTATCCTTTCTCCAGTAGCCCTGCTAATTCTCTCAATTGAGGTACTTTCCAATTTCCTTTTCAAACCGTGACTGCAAGTTCCTCCCAGTTGCCTGTGCCTACAAGTTCACTATCTGTTCCCCTTCCCCCCATGTTTGCAAGCTCCAACCTTAATGGCTGCTCTCCCTGTCACTGCCAAGTTGCCTCCTTCAAACCCCTCGACGCTCTCCCCCACCACCACACATCATGGGAAAACCCTTCCAATTGGTAACACCCCCTGATGCAGTTTGGCACTGCCAGGGTGGCACTGCCCGAGTAGGACTCTCTCCCTCTTTCCTCATTCATTTCTTTGCCTTCCCATTGGTAGAGGTGTTACGTTCTTCCGCCATGTACTTGGGGTCTCCGATGGCATATTCGCCGAGTTGGCTGCTTCTGTTGATGGCTCCCCATGTTTTAGGTGGTCCACATGTTTTCTTTACACCGTGTCTCCAATTTTTACCATCTAGGACATTGGCAAAGAGAATTGTTCCTAGTGTCCATTAGGTGCTACCTCCAAAATTTCACACTTAGACTATGTCCCCCTCTATCCCCTTTAATTTTGTCATGGCCCCTTTTTTGGCTTCTTGCCTCTCTTTCACCCTTCCACCTAGGTTTGGGAATGTAAGGTTTAGACTATTCTGTTGGTGCCTGCCAATTAGTAACTCGGCCTGGACTGCACCGGTTGTTACATGTGGCATCGTTCTATAACTGAACAGAAAACATGCTGATTGGGTGTCTAAAGAGCCCCTGGTCTGTTTTCTCATTCCCCTTTTAAAAATGTGGACAGCTCGTTCCGCTAGTCCATTCGGTGACGAGTAGTGAGGGGCTGTGCGGACATGTCATATTCTGTTTATTTCCGTAAATGTCTTAAATTTCCTACTGGTAAGTGCGTTTCCTATTGTCAATCACTAAAACTTCTGGGATCCCATCCTTATCACCAATATAATAACTCCAGGAGTCATCTGTGAAGGAGCTATGCTTTTATTGCACAAAATAATAATCACAAACCTGTGGTGGACATTAAAGGTCCGAACCAGGACTAAATACTTCATGAATGCACTCAGGGTCTTGTTTTACACAGGGCTTGGTAGATCAGCCCCAACTGGTTGGCTAATTTCCAATCCTCAGGGAGTTTGTACTCAATGAGCCCAACTGGGAGGAATGAATGATTCCCTATGCAGATTATGGGGGTTATCACACCGGGCAGCTGTGACTCCTACATGCTTCAGAAATTGGATAACATATAGCAAACATTAGAGAATTTGGTTAACCTACAGCATAACATTGGACAACCCATAGCAAACATTAGAGAATTTGGATAACTTACTGCATAACATTGGATAACCTATAGCAAACGTTACAGAATTTGGATAACCTATAGCATAACATTGGATAACCTACAGCTGACATTAGAGAAATACTATCAGTTGTGCCTTAACAAAATCCTTCAAATCTGGTGGGAAGAAAGACAGTCCAATGGTGTCCTCTCCCAAGCCAAATGCCCACTGCTAATCGCTTAAAACCAGGTACGCCAGGTGGGACATGTCATTTGTATGCCTAACACTAGATTTCACTCTGAAATCATTTGCAGCAGGAGACTCATGGAAGGACAGCGGAAATGCTTTTATCCTTTTTAAAGGATATTTTGGCCTTGGAGGGAGTGCAGAGGAGGTTCACTAGGCTGATACCGGAGATGAGGGGGTTGGACTATAAAGAGAGACTAAATAGACTGGGTCTGTACTCGTTGGAGTTTAGGAGGATGAGGGGGGATCTTATAGAGACGTATAAGATAATGAAGGGGATGGATAGGGTAGAGGTAGAGAGATTCTTCCCGCTCAGAAAGGACAGCAGGACTAGAAGGCACAGCCTCAAGATAAGGGGGAGGGGGCAGTTTAGAACGGAGTTGAGGAGGAACTTCTTCACTCAAAGGGTGGTGAATCTCTGGAATTCTCTGCCCGTTGAAGTGGTGGAGGCTACCTCGCTAAATATATTTAAGTCACGGGTAGATAGGTTTTTGGTAAGCAAGGGAATTAAGGGTTATGGGGAGAAAGCGGGAAAGTGAAACTGAGCCACTTCAGATCAGCCATGTTTTTATTGAATGGCGGGGCAGGCTCGAAGGGCTAGATGGCCTACTCCTGTTCCTACTTCTTATGTTCTTATGTTCTTATGCGTGAGTGTGGTCCTCAAAGCATCTGTGAAGAGATCAGACAGACCCTTCAACTCATTGGAGACCCCAGCTTGGGGGCTAATTAAAATGGATAAGCTTACACTGGGAATGTGCAGTAGCAAAGTCAACTCATTGGAGGGAACGCACAAATACCCCAACGGCCGGCTGACCCAACACTTCGAGTGCCATCTAGCCGATTGTGGCAGAGTCAGCAGATCATGCATTGGATTTATGGGGCCATTTCAGAACCTACTGAACCAGAGTGGAAGCAAATCATCCTTGATGCCAAGAGACTGCCTAAGAAGAGGAAGACTCGTTAAAATACCAAATGTCATCAGTTCATCAAAGTCATGGTCTGTTTGGACCATATATTTGACAAGGCTGTCTGGCCAATGAGATGAAAGAACTCAGTCCAGTTTGGGTGTCATATCTAACAAGAGTTACAGTCCTCAGCAGAGCAAATATTTATTATAGTACTTTGAGAGTATTTTAAGTTCACTTATTTTGAATTGATTCTGTTTTAGATCTAATGTCCAGTTGAACAATCTGCTTTTCCTCATGTTATGTGTTTTCAGACAATTTCTTGTAACAGATAAACATGCAAAACAGAGCTTGTTATAATGCAGCTGGAGCACACTAAGATCTCTTCACTAGTAGGTCTAGTAATCTGTTCCAATATAGTCAGGAATTCTTACTTAAAATCAGGACAGTGGGGAGCTGACTGCATTCTATTTGACGGAGTTATTTTTGGCCATCTTATTTGCTTGCTTGCCACATTTTACTCAAATGTCACAGTCTGTATTCACAGTAATAAAAATTGGGACCAAGAGTGTAGTGTGTTGCCAACTGTACAGAATATCGTCGGCACTACCCGTACAGGAATCTAAATAATATCCGTTTCTGAGTTAAAAAAGAAGTTCTGTGAAATTACCAGCCTACAATGTTCTGGTCAAATTCCAATCCTCCATCAACAATGGGCCTCAATTCTACTGATCCCTATTATTGGGTAACACGGTGGCACAGTGGTTAGCACTGTTGCCTCACAGCACCAGGGACTGGCGTTCAATTCCTGGCCTGGGTCACTGCCTATGCAGAGTTTGCACATTCTCCCTGTGCCTGCGTGGGTTTCCTTGAGTGCTCCGGTTTCCTCCCACAGTCTGAAAGATTCACTGGTTAGGTGCATGTTAAATTCTTCCTCAGTGTACCTGAACAAGGCGCCTGAGTGTGGTGACTCGGGGATTTTTGCAGTAACTTTATTGCAGTGTTAATGTAAGCCTACTTGTGACAGTAATGAATTTAAAAAATCGCCGACCCCGCCCCACTTACTCCTTCTCAGTAAGCTGCTTTGATTCCTGATCTCTACCAATATAGAACACTTAGTTATTTTTTAAATCCCAGACATGGTCATGCTCTATCCTCTATCAGTAACCTCCTTGAATGCAGGCGCCCTTCAATATACTCCATAGTTCAAATTCAACCCTCTAGGGCAGTCCCTCTTCCTTTTGCATCACCATTGTGAACAGTGCCTTCCACCATTTAAATCCCACTCTCTGGAAATCCAATTCTACGGGCAGAATTTTCCCTTCTTGCCTGCCAAGGGAATCTTAACAGGTGGGGCACAGATCATGCAAAGGTCCGGTGACCTAAGGCAGGACTTTTCAGTCTTGGGGTGAGTGCAGCTGGAAAATCCCACCCTATATCTCTTCACCTCTCCATCCTCTTCTTACCACCCATCACTTTGACCAACAATTTAGTCACAATTCTTTCTTTGGTTCAGTTTCTATTTTCTCTGTGATGCACTTTTGGTCACAGTTCTAGAGTTACTCCACCACAAACTCTGCTTCTTCACTACTAATTCCATCCATCTCTCTGGCTGGAACTGAACCAAACTGTTTTCCAACCTCATGTTTGGCCCCGAGATAAGATGTCATCCACGCATCACACCTTCACTAAGTCTGCCTGTGGCCATTCCTATGATATCATCAATTTTCTCCTACTGACCTTTCCTCCTACTGACCTCTGCCATGCCTTTGCAATCTCCGAACCCAGCCATTTTACTGCATTCTGGACTGATTTCCTCTGATATGTTGGAGTTTGGGGTGCTGACTGCATCTTTAAGAGTATAGCTCAGGTTGACCTCTGGGTTACTAGCTCCGCCCAGTGTGGGACCCTGTTGGGCAGTCTTAGACCTGGCAGTGAATGAGTGCACACCTTCAATAAACAGCTCCCAGTACTGAAGTATTCAAGCTCACTCTTTACACCCCTTAGTCTACCAGGACAAACATAGCATATTCTACCTTCCATAACTTGAGATTGATTATATCCTAACTTGCACCAAATGCTGTTCACCCACCTGCCTTGTTCTCGCCCACCTACACTGGCCCCAGTAACAATGTAACAATTCTAAAATTCCTATCCTTGTTATCAAATCCTTCCACAATTACCCCGCCCCTCACTCGATCCCAATCTCTGCAATCTCCTCCAGCCTTCCAGGATAGTCTTCATTCTTGTAACTCCAGCCTCTTTTGCATTCCGGATTTTAACCGCTTCCCAATAGGTGGCCTTGCCTTCCAATGAACTCTGTAAATTCCTCCCTGAGTATCTCCATCTTCAAAAGTGTCACCTATCAGAAATTTGTGAAAAAATTTAGAGTTTATGGAATGAAAGGGATAGTAGCAACATGGATATTAAATTGGATTGGAATGACAGGGAACAAAGTAATGGCAAAAGATGGCACGGTGACACAGTGGTTAGCACTGCTGCCTCACAGCACCGGGGACCCAGGTTCGATTCCCGGCTTGGGTCACTGTCTGTGTGGAGTTTGCACATTCTCCCCGTGTCTACATGGGTTTCCTCCTATTGCTTGGACTTCCTCCCACACTCCAAAGATGTGCGGGTTAGGTTGATTGGCCATGCTAAAATTGCCCCTTAGTGTCAAGGGGTTTGTAAGGTAAATAAATGGGGTTATGGAGATAGGACCTGGGTGGGATTGTGGTTGGTGCAGTCTTGATGGACTGAATGGCCTCCTTCTGCACTGTAAGATTCTATGAAATTATTTTTCAGCCATCTGGAGGAAGCTTTACACTGCAGTTCTCCAGAGGCCGATGCTCGACTCCTGCATTTATTATTAACATGAACTTCTCTGTATAGGGCACAATTTTAAAACATGTCAATGTTACATAGCTTGGAGGATAGTGGAGAACTTCAAAAGGACACAGACCCAGTTGATGGAATGGGCAGAGAAGTAGCAGACTAAATTTAATGTAGAGAAGCGTGAGGTGGTTCATTTTGACAGGAAGAATTTGGTGAGACAATATGAAATTTAGAGCAAAGTCTTGCAGATGCTGGAGTCTGAAACAGAAACGGAAAATGCTGGAAAGTCTCAGCAGGTCTGACAGCATCTGTGGAGAGAGAATAGGGCCAACGTTTCAAGTTTGGATGACCCTTCTTCAGAGCTCAGATAATATTTCAGGTACAATTTTAAAAGGGGTGCAGGAGTAGTGGAAACTTGGTGTATATCTGCATAAAAGTGGCAAGACAGGTTGAAAGCAGGGTTAACAAAGCTGGGCTTTATCAATAGGGGCAGAGAGTACAAAAGCGAAGAATTTAGATTAACCCCGTGTAAGACATTGGTTCAGTCTCAACTGGCGCATTGTGTCCAGTTCTGTCGACCACATTTTAGGAAGGACGTTAAAACATTAGACAGGATGCGGGAAAGATTCATGGAAATGGTTCCATGGATGTGGAACTTCAGTTATGCAATTAGATGTTAGAAGTTGGGTGTGTTCTCTTTGAAGAAGATAAATCTGAGAGGAGATTTGAGAGATGTGTTCAAAATCATGAGGGTTTTGGGCAGGGTAGATGTTCCAATTGGCAGAAGGATCAGAAGGATAGAGCACAGGTTTACGTTAGTTGGCAAAAAAAACGGTGATTCCAGGAAAAACATTTTCACACAGCAAGTGGTTGGAAGCTGGAGGGGACCACCTGAGAGTGTGGCAGAGGCAGATTCAAATGAGGCATTGAAGAGGGAATTATGTTATACCTGAAAAGGAAGAATGTGGAGAGCTATTGAGAGAAAAAGGGGAGAGATTCTGGTTGAACTGTTCCTTTAGAAAGCCAATACTGACAAAGCAAGCTGAATGGCCTTTTTCTGTGCTGTAACCATTCTATTATTCTATGATTTTGATCTCACTTTCCTCCTCTATGTTACCCCTAATACCTACTTCTCCCAGCAGGTTACCACAGTGGTTAGCACTGCTGCCTCACAGGGCCAGGGGCCCGTGTTCAATTCTGGCCTAGGGTCACTTTCTGTGCGGAGTCTGCATGTTCTCCCCATGTCTGCGCAGGTTTCCTCTGGAAAATCCGGTTTCCTCCCATGCTCCAAAGATGTGTGAGTTAAGTGAACTGGCCATGATAAATTGTCCCTTACATCAGGGGGACTAGGAAGGTAAATATGTGGGGTTATGGGGATAAGGCATGGATGTGAATGGTTGACGGTGCAGAATCAATGGGCCAAATGGCCTCTTTCTGCATTGTAGGGATTTTATGATTCTATGAGGTGCATTGGCCACGCTAAAATTCTCCCTCAGTGTACCCAAGCAGGCGCTGGAATGCGGCCACTAGGGGATTTTCACAGTAATTTCATCATAGTCTTAATGTAAGCCTCCTTGTGATGACAATAAATAAACTTAAACTTAAAAAGGAGTTGTGTAGTCATCTGACCTAACATCTTCCTGTATGGCTTGGTGTCACATTTTGTTTTATAATGTTATTGTGAAAAATGTGTTGAAGCACTTTATGATGTTAAAGATGTGATGTACAAGCTGTTGTTGATACATATTTGTTGCAAGTTAAGTTAGCCATTGCTCTTCTCCCAGGTGACCTTTTGCCAATCACTGTAAGATCCACTCATGATAAAGGTTTGTTCCCCGACTGAATCTAAATTAATTTGGTCTATTGGATTGGAAGGAATATGATTCATCGCTCTGAACTGTGCCCATAGCACAGCAGTCTGAATGCCTTGAAAGCATCTGGCAGCTTAATATTGGATCGTCTTCACTGCAATGCTAGCCTCAGAATAACAAACAGAGCGTGATTCCATCGACTACACCGCCATCTGTTCAAAGCTTCATACCTGAGATATTGAGCAAAAGAGGTTCCAGCTTCATCGACACAAAATCTGTAGATTGTGAATGCCCTGTAACAGAGTTAGATCGCAGCTGTTCTTGTTCAGCTTCTTATAACTTAATGTACGAACCAGAATAACTTTTCTTTTTCATTTTCTGTCCCTTCTGAGCAACTAACTTTACAATGAACAACTCCGAGATAGATGTCTGAAACTGAATCTGGTTCGAATTCTGAGATGGTTTGAGGCTTAGAACAATCTATAACATGCAGATTAGTTAAAATTTTCCTTTTAGATTCTATTACTTTGACAGACATCATGTAGCCCTCCACAACTTGCCATTCACCCAACCCACCGTCATATAGTTGGATGCATATCTAATAAGCACAGCACAACTCCTCTCGGCTTAATAAGAGTGATGCAATAGCATGAATAGTCATTTAGCAATTACAATAATCCAAACAGTGTGACTGACCTCAGAATACTTTCATCATCTGGACAGCAAAACGCATTTTCCATAACTAGTCCAGCACTTGGTTCAACGCAGATGAATTCAATCCAGGTGGGCCCCAAGAGGATGGCAAGGTGCCAGCACAGGAGGGATCCCCCTGAGTCCACTGCCAGGTAAACATCCCATGGCCTCAGCATGTTCTGCAGCTGGTAAAATAACAGCAGCGGCGGGATGAATTGACTACTTAAGGGCGAGCAAGTCACCTGCCACATAACCTGTCTCTGATAACGTACAAGTGGAGATTGGTAAGACACTGTGCCCCTGCCAAGACATCTGATTTGGTGCCCCCCCCCCACCTCTGCCCATTCCACATCCCCCCCCGCCCAGCCCTCTCCCCACAGGCACCCTGGTGGAGGGGAGATCTAAACATAAAATCGCCATGTCAATCTCAAAACAGTACAATACAGTCAACGACATCAGTAAGCATTGGCCCATTTACTGGAATCCTGGGAATTCGGAGGGACACACAGGAGGGACAACTGAGTTGAAGAAGTGAAGATATAAACTAAGGAAGACATGAAAGACGTCAGAGAAAATGCAAACACATTGAACCATAGAATCCTTACACTACAAAAGGGGCCCTTCAAGCCTGCACCAACTCTCAGACAGTGCATCTTGTCCTGGCCCTATCCACTTAACCCCATGCATTTAGCATGGCCAATCCACCTAACCAGCACATCTTTTGGACTGTGAGAGGAAACCAGCGCACTCGGAGGAAACCCATGCAGACACGGGGAGAACATGCAAACACCACTCAGTCCAGAATTGAACTCAGGTCCCTGGCGCTGTGAGGCAACAGTGATAACCCCTGTGCCACTGTGTCACCCACTGGTCAGAAAAAACTTGAGACCAAATCCTGGGTTTCTGCGATATGCCACCATTGCACTTCCCACTTATATTGTTGACCCCTAAGAAATGTTGCAAATGGTTGTTAACCACACTGCATTGCCTGTTGTTGGTATGTTGGCTACATAGCAGTGTCAGCACAACATTGAAGTGGAATTTGGGTCCAAATGATGATCTTCAGTCAAATATACTTATAAGGCCCCATTCTTGGCTAGATTGTCAGCCATCTGAAGCAAGATCCTCTCAAAAACTAGAACAGGCAGAATTTTTTGTTTGCTTTTGTTTTAATCTTCTTAGAATCATAGAGCAATACAGCACGAAAGCAGGTCCTTTGGCCCAACTGGTCCATGCCGAGGCAGGTAGTTCCAGATAGAGTCATAGAGCAATACAGTACGGTAGCAGGCCCTTCAGCCCAACCGGTCCATGCCGACCGAGCTAGTCCCAAATCGAACAATACTTCTTGCCAATGGCCTACTCGATTGGAAAAACAGAACAGGAGGAAGATGAAAATCAGCTTTTACATTTTACTTTTACACAATCCTGATAGAAACAACTGTTTGAAGTTTTCTGGTACATGGGATATGAAATCATGGACCACGTGCCTGGTTTTGGATCATGAACTATATTTGTCGGGGAGATTTGGAGCTTCAGCACTGCTGGTATATTGGAAAGTAGCCCGGTGCCAGTGATTTTCCAGTTATAAATTTTCCCAAATATTTTTAATGGTACTTCAGATAAGTTTGTGCCTGACCTGTGCCGTGATCACTTTAAATTGGTATTGTATTGCTTGAACAGTCAGTCCAGATGGAACACACATTACTTGGACAAGGATTCCCACCATCTGTGACTCATAGTTATGTAAATAGTACGACTTTGAGTTCTTTTTCTTAACTGTTGCTTTTAATTATAGTTAAGGAAAATATGCATGGCCGCAGTCAAGCTCTGGGAGGTGGAATCTCTCTTGTCTCCTTGTTTATAAGAGAATGTCAAAGACAAGGCAGGCTGCAAAATATAACCCAGGCAGTTTGATGTCGGAGGCTCATTAGCTAACCAGGAATCTCTCCCACTCTATCACTTGCCATTGGCATATGTTCGAAGGGTTTACAAATTGATATTCAACTTGTCCGGCTATGTTGCACATTCCTCCACCCTCAGATCCTGGAGTGGAGAACCCAGAGCTTCTGGCTCTGGGGCAGTAATGCTACCCGTTGTGCCACAAGGCCTCCCCACAAGCTCGCAATGGCAGGTATTGCAGCTAGGTGGTTTGATAGTGATGTTGCCTAATAATTGACTCTCTGCCCTAAGCCAGCCTGGCAAAGAAATAAATATTGACTTCTCCTAATCCAACACTTCTCCCTTTGCTGCCTTGTCAAGCATGGACACTTCCTAGGAGCTTATCTTCATTGACAATGAAAAACAACAAGGACCACTCAGAATTTGAGCCTTTATTATCCTGAAACAGGGACTACAGCTGAAGTAAAATTTTGTGATCTGGCAAATGTTGTTTATCAGATAGCTGGAGAAATCTGGGGTTTACTGCGGTAATGATCTTATTTCCAGTGTGTACCTCATTCGTAAAATAGTTTGTTCTTTACCCCGCCATCTACTATTCCACATTGCATGATGCAGTAGGTCATTTTTCTTTGGTCTATAGAGAGATTGGACTTGCCTGGTGAAATGAACCCCTGTTGGGCATGAGTGAAACCACTGGATAAATTCTGACAGGATGGATAGATCCCTTCTCAAGGTACTTTGAGAATGTGACTGAGCACATTGATGAAGGAAGAGCGGTAGACGTGGTTTACATGGACTTCAGCAAGGCGTTTGATAAGGTCCCCCATGCAAGACTTCTTGAGAAGGTGAGAGGGCATGGGATCCAGGGGGCTTTGGCCTTGTGGATCCAGAACTGGCTTGCCTGCAGAAGGCAGAGAGTGGTTGTGGATGGGTCTTTTTCTGCATGGAGATCGGTCACCAGTGGAGTGCCCCAGGGATCTGTTCTAGGACTCTTGCTGTTTGTCATTTTCATAAATGACCTGGATGAGGAAGTGGAAGGATGGGTTAATAAGTTCGCAGACGATACAAAGGTTGGTGGTGTTGTGGATGGTCTGGAAGGATGTCAGAGGTTGCAGCGGGACATAGATAGGATGCAAGACAGGGCGGAGAAGTGGCAGATGGACTTCAACGCAGATAAATGTGTAGTCGTCTTGTGTAGACTCGCTGGAGTCTTTTAAAAGACTTCTGGATGAGTATATGGGATCTAATGGGATTGGGGGTTATAGATAGGTCTATGGCTTAGTAGGTATAGAAGTGATCGGCGCAACTAGTGGGCCGAAGGGCCTGTTTGTGCTGTAGTGTTCTACGTTCTATGTTCTATGTACTATGCTTCATTTTGAGAAAGGTTATAAAGTGATACTTGTGGCAGTTCAGTGTGCGTTGGCTCTGAACTCATCATTCCATTGATGGATCATTGCCCCACCCCCCCAACGCAATCATCCCAAGTGTTATAACAGAGACTTCAATGAGTCTGACACAGTGAGATAAACAGGCTTAGGAAAACAAAACATTCGCAAATTAAATATAGATTATGGAGGCCTTTTTGGGCTATTTTGGTATCGGCATCCAGGAAACATTCTACTGATATCCCATCATGGCGTCCAATTATGTCATGGATGATTTAGGGGATTTTCAATTTGTTTCAGCTGTCCTGTGGTCAGCCTCATTAAAGTTATAGAGTTGGCTCTCAGCCCGCTCCATTCTACAGTGTCAAACTTTGATCATTCGCCTGAGGACATCCTGATGTTAGAATGTAACTGGTGACAACTTTGTATTGTGACCAATGGGAACAAGAGGTAAGGGTCAGCTGACCCAGTAAAACATGGAACCAATTACAAAGTGATGTAATAGTCAGCTGACCAGCTGATTCGCTACAAATAAGGAACTGTGTAGCATTGTGGGAAGCTTTGGATTGGCTTGTGGGGGAGGCCTCAAGTTTGAAGAAATGATGTTTCTTTATTAAACCCTTTCTTTGATTTATAAGTTGGAGTAACTTTTCATTAGCTGCATTTTGAAGAGTTCCTTCTGAAGATACACTGATTCTCTTTATTGGAACATTATTTAGGGCGGTTTTGTTTTCTTTTAGCAGCAACAATTTGTGAGAATGGCTTTTAACATTACCTGAATTTTCCCTGAGAGATGTTAGTCAATCTACCAACAATCAGTCAGCCCCAATGTATCTCCAGCTTGATTGTGGATGTTCCCTTCATGTAGGCAACAGAATTTAAGTTCAAATTATCTTTAAATAAATTCCTGCAACTTTGGCTTTGCTGCCAATGGTTATTTGCAAATGTTCCTTTGGCATTTGGGTGGCACAGTGATGAGCACTGCTGCCTCACAGGAACCCAGATTCAATTCTAGTTTTGGATGACTGTGTTGAGTTTGCTCATTATCTCTTTGTCTGTGTGTGTTTCCTCCCAGTGCTCCAGCTTCTTCCTGCACACCAAAGATGTGGAGGTTAGGTTGATTGGCCATGCTAAATTGCTCTTTAGTGTTAGGGGATTACTGGGGTTACAGGGATAGGGCCTGGGTGGGATTGTTGTTGAAGAGGCTCAATGGGCCAAATGGCCTCCTTCTGCACTGTAGCGATTCTATGATTTGGTATTTGTAAGAAATGGCCATTTGTACACTGAATAAAAGTATTTCATGGGTGAAATTGTTCTTTAGTTATTAGTCTTTTAAGAAATTGGAAAACTTTCTGTGGCTACACTATTCAGAAAAAGTGGATATCTTTTCTAACCCACTTTTTATACCTATTCTTCACTCTAACGACATGAGACTGCATGTTTCTACATTATTCCAATGGCCAAAACTGGAGCTTTAACATAAAGCCCACTTTATGACTTCTCCTTGGTTGGCTGTGTCTGGAATTATTTAACTGGACAAAGTAACAGACTCTGAACATTTTCCTCCTCAATACACTATTAAAGGCCAGCTTAGCCAGCATGAACTTGCACTAATAGAGATCTGGTGAAGTGACAGTGGAGTCCATATCGGCTGCTATTTTGTCGACTCCAGAGAGGTGAGAAAATGAAAGCAATCACTTGCATTTATATAGTGGTTGTTATCTCTGAAGTGGCGGAGGCTGAGGGGAGACCTGATAGAATTATGAGAGAAGTGGATAGGATTGACAGCCAGAACCTTTTTCCCAGAGTTGAAATGTCAAATACTGGGTGAGAGGGGGAAAGTTCATAGGATCATAGAACCCTACAGCGCAGAAAAAGGCCCTTCAGCCCATCGAGTCTGCACCTGCCACAATCCCAGCCAAGCTCTACCTCCATATCCCTGCACATTTACCCGCTAATCCCTCTAACTACGCATCCCAGGACACTAAGGGGCAATTTTAGTATGGCCAATCAACCTAACCCGCACATCTTTGGACTGTGGGAGGAAACCCATGCAGACACGAGGAGAATGTGCAAACTCCACACAGACAGTGACCTGAGCCGGGAATCAAACACAGGTCCCTGGAGCTGTGAAGCAGCAGTGCTAACCACTGTGCTACCGTGCCACCCAAAGGGGATGTCAGGGGCAATTTTTTTTTTACGCAGAGCAGTAGGTGTTTGGAACGCGCTGTCAGGAGTGGTGGTGGAGGCAGATACGATAGGGGTATTTAAGGGGCTTTTAGGTACGCACATGAATATGCAAGAAATAGAGGGACATGGACCAAGGGCAGGCAGAAGTGTTTAGTTTAAGTTGGCGTCATGTTTGGCACAACATCCATGGGCTGAAGGGCTGGACTGTTCTATCTTCAATGGAAGTTAAATTGGGTAGTCCCCAAAAGCAGGCAAGGGGTTAAAAACATACAATTAACCACTGCCTGTTCATTGTAGAGCAGGCAGCATGCTACTTTTGTACTACTGGCTGATTTTAATGATTGTTGCATACAACCAGTGCTAACCACAGTTGCAGACATCAAAAGAGGTTTCAAAGTTACAGCTTCCTGACACCACTTAAAACACACACCTCTTAAACAGAAGTGACATTGGGTGGAATTTTACAAGGTGTTTTCGAAGCGTCCAGTTAGTCTGAAAATGGAAAATTCCAGATAAGTTTTTTGGGCGCGTTTTCACACCCAATCTTATGCACTCTGTCTCTGAAAAGATGGGCTAGTCATCTCTAGCCAGAGACACTGGGTGGGTGGGGGAGAGGAATGTCATTGGTGGAGGGGGGGGCGTGCATCTCTTAAAGTAAGGGAATCAGGGGCATAAAGTGCAGGGTCAGTCCTGTTCACGTGTGAGTCCATCTCAGAGTGTTGGTTGGCAGAAGCCACAGAGAGTTGTGAGTTCACCAAGCGTGATCTCAGACTGTCTCCTTCCAATTTTTTGTTTCGTCAGGGGACATGGGCATTGCTGGCTGGCCAGCATTTATTGCCCATCCCTAGCTGCCCATGAAGGGAACTTGAGAGTCAACCACATTGCTGTGGCTCCGGATCACATGTAGGCCAGACCAGGTAAGCACAGCAGATTGCCTTCCCTGGAAAACATTAGTGATGTGTTTTTCTGACAATTAACAATGGTATCATGATCATCAGTAGATCCTTAATTCCAGAATTTTTTAAATTGAATTCAAATCCCACCATCTATCACAGCGGGATTCACATCCCGATCCCCAGAACATTAGCTGAGTTTCTGGATTAATAGTCTAGCGATAAAACTATTGGGCCATCACCTCCGCATAGATAGGTGGGCGGGCTAGCTGAGAATGCAAGTTCAGCCATGTTCCTTAGAGTGGCAGGCACAATGCTAACTTCAACATTCAATGAGTGATTTTTTTCTTCTACGATAAAGAAATGCCCCTTACTACATTGTAAGCATCAATGTGCCTCAACCATGAGGCGTGACAGTACATTTAGCTTCTTGACTAAGCTGGACTCAACCAATAACTACCATACACGCATGAATAAATGAAGAACAATGTAATGTCAAAGATTTACATGTAAAATTAAAATGTGAAATACACCCATGCCATCTTTGTGTTCTCATTTCAGTCTTATGTTAATAGCAGTGGAGTTGAGCAAGAAAGCTGTAGCAATGATATATTGTCCTCTTTAAAGGCCCTCTTGAAACTTACTGTATTGTCGGCTGATGGGCGGGGTTCACTGATGTAAAGCATTCCCGCTGTCTGGATCACCATGTCTCCCATGCACTCTGCCAGCACTTCAGATTTTAAATCGGAATTGCGTGGGAACTAGCAAAAGCGAAGTGGCTCCCCATCTGGTTCTGCCGTAGGCACGTGCACGCCACAGTTAAAATTCTGCCCATTGATCCCCGCTGAGGTTGGAGAACTGCTCCCTAGGTTGGTCGGGGACTTTCCCAGACATAGAATGACAATGGACAAACCTGCTCTACAAGATGACAAAAAAGATTACTGGTGAAATCAGAGTTTCTAGTGTTTGAGGGCTAAAAGACCAGTGCTGTCCTGGCTGATGAATGACTGGCTGGAGACGACAGCTCTGCTCAGAAGAGACAGAATGATTGCAGATAGCAAACATCAGCTCGAAGATGTATTTGTCACTTTCCAGGATCATTTTGAAGACTGTGAGTCAGACATCTCCTGTTCCATGCAATGGAGTGCCTGTCATTCGAATCCAATGACCTTGGAGACATGCTTTATTATCAGACAGAACTGTGACGCTGGTACCTGAAACTAATTTAAAATTGGGTAGATAATCATTCACCAGATGTCAATATCCCAAAATAAAGAACCACATTCCCTGATAGCCTGCAAGAAGAATGGTTATATGTTTGCCGAAGTTTCTGGGCATGATCTTACTGGTCGCTCGCTACATGCTTCCACTGCAACAAGGTTGGAGAATTTGGCGCCCAGCCAAATCTCCATTCACCATTCACAGTAAGATGGGACAATCCCGCTGGCAGGGATGGCTGTTACATTCCGGGACAGAAACAGAAAATGCTGGAAAATCTCAGCAGGTCTGACAGCATCCGTGGAGAGAGAATGGAGCCAATGTTTTGAATCTAGATGACCCTGGAATGGGTAAAATGAATTATTCATAATGATTTGTTATCCTATCTGACTCAGGATCCACATACCAGGACTCAGAGTCTGAAATCGGGTGCAGCAATGAGTTGCTATCAAGCAACACTCTGAATAAATAACTTAAAAACTTTTCTCAGGATTGACTATCCTGGAGTTCAAAATTTTTTATCTCATCCTTGCAGGCTGTGAACGCCACTTGCTATAACTGGACTTCCAAGAAGAACGCATTGGAGTCTTCTGCTTGAGTTAAACTTCTACTTTTCTTATTTGCTTCCAGACTCTTATGCTTTTCTTCCTGTGAATTTTCTCAGTGTCTGCAGTTTCATTTGGGAGTTAGATTCAGTGCAGAATTGATCGAAGGTATCCTTTTCCTTAGCTTCTCAAAATTCTTAGGAATGGGGCAGGGTTTAATCCTGAAACTGCCATCATGAAAAATACTGCTTCACTATGAAATAGGCCTCTACTCTGGAGTAAGTTAACAGCAAGTCGTAGAAACATTACAGTGCATAAGCAGATCATTCAACCCGTCAGTTCTGCACCAACTCTCCGATGAGATCCCAAACCCTATTCCCGTCACCCCACAGATTTACCTCACCAATTCCCTCCTAACCTTAGGGGAAATTTTAGCATGGCCATTCAACTTAACCTGTACATCTTTGGATTGAGAGAGGAAACCGGAGCACCCAGATGAAACTCAGGCAGACATGGCGAGAATAAGCAAAATCCATGCAGTCACCCAAGGCTGGAATTGAACCCCGGTCCCTGGTGATGTGAGGCAACAGTGCTAACCACTGTGCAGCCCAACTCAGATCCATGCACATATATACAGTAGAGGGCATAGGTTTAGATCTGACCCTATTCCAGGTCTTAACTGAACAGCGTCCATCTCCAGATAGACTCTGGCTTCAGGTCAGGTGACACCTTGCATCACTGTGTGGCCAGTATTGTATTCAGTCCCACATTAACTCTTTAAGTGCCAGGTTCTTCTACAACAGCTTCCAGTGGACGTTATGTGAATGCGCACTGACGCTATCAACAATGGTGTAATTTGTCACATAGGTATGTGACAATCTTGCCTGCAGTGGACATCAATTTGAGCTTTAAGGCCATTCATAATTCTTTTTAAAATGCGTGCTATTTCTCACTCAGTGTTTTTCTTTTAATGACCTCAAGGCATCCCAAAGCCTTTACAAATGAGGAAGTATCTTTGAACTGTGGTAACTGATGTCACATCAGAACCTGCATCTGAAAGAGCCAGCTGATAATGTTGCAGTGATGGATACGGGGCATCAGAGCCATGGGTGAAGGACAAGTGACTGTAAATCTCCTTAACAAATCAGGCTGAATGATTGGCAAACAAACAGGGATTAGGATGAAAGGCCAAATCCCATCTCAAGTCAAACACAAGAGAAATAATTAGAGGGAAAGAAAGATTGGATTAAGAGAGAGAAGGGAAAAAAAAGAAACAATGGAAAAAAGAATGAAGGCCGGAAATCAGGCCCGCCACCGCTGTAAGCGAGGATGGAGAACTTGGCGCTCAGCCAATTCTCCGTTCACTGCAGCGGGTCCAGAGAATGTCACCCACACGACCAGAAGGAAAATTCCTATTTGAAATCTCAAATAATTCATACCAGTTTTCAAACTCATAATCATTCATTTTCAGTGCCAGGGCAATTGAGTGACAGTAATTAACATCACGGGGAGAATTTTCCTGTGCCACCCACCGAGGTGGGTGGGGGGGGGGTGTGGGGTGGGGGGAGACCATGCGAAGGCCCTTTGACCTCAGGCGGGGATTTTCCAGTTTTGGGACGAGCGCAGCCGGAAAATCCCGCCCCACATTGTTATACTTAACAACAGGGCTTAACTTTCTGTGGTGACTTTAGGTTGGATTTAACAAGCAAATACAACAACTTCATGCAGTTCAATGCATTTCCTAGATTACTCAGAGGCTGAAATGCTACTTCCGAACAGCTAAGAGTGAAATAGCACAACTCAGACCGTGCACTCACTTTTAAAGGCACATCTGTGCCCTACCTCTGCGCATATTACTTTGAGCGCAAAATCTGTCCCACTATTTTGTGCGCTGGCTGAATGAATAATGTGATAATTGACCAATCAATGTTGCTGTTAAATTGTGCCACAATGGTTCCAGCGTTCAATTTGTTTTGACTTTTCGACTCATGAGAAAAGAATTCATCTTGACCTGGCTGACCCTTCTCTTAATTTATCTTATAAATACCACGGTGAATTTTGTAACAATGTGTAATTTTGCAGGAAAGCAGTCAAAGCTGTGGATAATAGTTCATGGCAAGAGCAATCATTTTCTCCTGCAAAGTGGTGTATTTTAAGTACAAATATTAATTATTTAATTTAAGAAATGCCAGGTATCAAGTTCCTGGGACTGATGAATGTATGAACTCATTTGTATATTAGCCTTGTCCACTTTAATGCTGACATTTAAAAGAAATGATTAATAGTTGTGTTAAAATAACAAGAAATGAGAAATGATTGTTGATATATTAACTAATTTGCTGAAAATAGTACACAGAAGGAATGAAACCCCTAAAATGGGTTTTGGCTGTCCAAATAAAGGAATATCGTGCAGGAGTGGGGTCCAATTCTCCTCTCTAACTCACAGCTCAGTGGCAGCCTGAGTCAATAATCTTAGGATATTACTTACATTTTACTGTATCCCATAGTTAAATATCACTCCTCTCAACACTGTGTTCATTATCAAACTCTAAGCATGAAAGGGGACCTGATGGGAATCGACTACAGCAAGCGATCTCTTTATTTCTCACTGCAACTCATCTTCATTTCAGATCGATTCTTAACATTTTTGCATGCATAAACTTAGATTGAGAAGTTCAAATGTCAGAAAAGTTGCCAGTATTTCTTTAGTTTATCAATTGCACCAAGTGCCACTGCTTGCATCCTACATTTATGCAAGAATACTATATTTCCTTAAGTTCTTTCCGGGAATGCAGTGGAAACCTGTTTCTAGATTTGATATCTGATTCTATTCTTTAGCTCCTGGCTAAAGTAACAGCCATTTTCTAAATTAACTCCTGATAGAATCTGGCGAAGGCTGTTCTTAGTGTTCGATGATCATAGAATCTCTACACTGCAGAAGGAGGCTATTTGGGGCTCATTGAATCTGCACCAAATCTCCAAGAGCATCTCACCCAGTCCCCATCCACATAACCCCTTGCAGATGCCCCACTCATTCTCCTACACATCTTGGGACACTAAGGGGCTATCTAGCATGGCCAATCAACCTAACTCGCACATCTTTGGACTGTGGGAGAAAACCGGAGCCTCCAGAGGAAACCAACACAGATATGGGGAGATGTGTAAATTTCGCACAGACAGTGACCTGAGGCAGGGATTGAACCTGAGTCCCGGGTGCTGTGAGGCAGTAGTGTTAACTATCATGCCTCCTGTGCTTTAATGAAATTTTCATATTTGAGTTTCTACTAAATTAAACCAAAATCTTTGGACTTAATTCCACCTTAATGACAAATCTCTTCCAGTCATCACCTTTATTTAACCTTTTTACTTTGGGTAAAATGGAAGTTTTTAGCAGAATGATAGGTTTTTCCATGTATTCCCAATCTCCCCTCTTAAGAAGGAATTTTTTTTTAGCAAACTTGAACCATGGAAAAATGTTACCTTCTGTATTATGTTGCCTCCATTAGACATCTCTTTGGCAGTCTGTCAGTTTCAAGTCTAGACACCCTCAGGCAATAATTCAGAAGATGGATCTGAACTTTAGTGCTGAGTGAGGTCATGGTGGTTTCTGTTTTAACATATGAGCAAAGGAGAAGCAGCAACTTTCAAAGAAATATGTTCTGGATTTTGTCATCCGTGTATAAAGCTTATATCCCCACTGTTGATTGAGATACTTTGAAAATGTATACAATCTCTGCACATTGTTATATCACTTGAGCCACAAAACAGGGTAGGACAGTAGAGAGCTCCTAAATAACAGAATCACAGAAAACTACAGTGCAGAAGAGGCCCTTCGGCCCATTGAGTCTGCAGCGATTCTTAAATGCCTTGACCTGCCCACCTAATGCCAGCACTCGGCCCATAGCCTTGAATGTTATGGCGTGCCAAGCACTCATCCAGGTACTTTTTAAAGGATGTGAGGCATCCTCCCTCCACCATGCTCCCAGGCAGCACATTCCAGACCATCGTCACTCTCTGGGAAAAAAAGTTTTCCCTCAAATCCCCCTTAAATATCAACTGACAATGTTGATTTTGGAATTTTCTAGAGGCAACATTCCCTTTTGACTGATCCAGTTTGAGCTGCCTGGGTCTTATTTTGCTCACGTCCCATTGGCAGTCACTGCAATGTATTTCATTTTACAACGCACCTCATTTATCTATCTCACATATGACAGTCCGCCCATCTCTCATGCAGATTACAAAGATCCCATTGCCTTTGCCCCATTCCAATGAAATTTGTTTTGTAAAATTATTTTAAAAAATGAACAGTGCTAGAAATTGAACTTGGTTTTATCCCTAAAGATTAAAAAAAACTCATTTTCTTATGCAGATATGCAGGTAAAGGATATAATAAAGGCAGTAAATGGTGAAGGGTCTTCCAGACTTGAAATGTGGGTTCTATTCTCTCTGCACAGATGCTGTCAGACCTGCTGAGATTTTCCAGCACTTTCTGCTTTTGTTTCAGTTTCCAGCATCTGCAGTATTTTGCCTCTTAAGGCAAATGGGGTGTTTGCAAAGGACAGGAGTATAGAAGTGGAGCAGTGTTGTTGCAGTTGTATAGGGTGTTGGTGAGACCACATCTGGAATGTTGTGCCCAGTTTTGGTCCCCTTATTTGAGGAAGGATGTGGTGGCATTGGAGGCAGTTCCGAGGAGGTTCACCAGATTGATTCTGGGGATGAAAGGTTTGACGTCTCAGGAGAGATTAAACAGTTTGGATTTATACTCGCTGGAGTTTAGAGGGATGAGAGGGGAACTGTTCGAGGTGTAGATAATTTTCAAAGGGATTGAGAGAGTAAACATAGACCGAATGTTTCCTCTTCAGGGGAAATCTAGGACAAGAGGTCACAGGTATAGGTTCAGAGGCAGTAGATTTAAAACTGAAATAAGGAAGAACTACTTCTTGCAAAGGGTAGTGAGTTTGTGGAACTCGCTGCCCCATAGTGCGGTGGAGTCTAAATCTTTGAATGGTTTCAAAAAGGCTATAGATATATTTCTAATATTAAAAAGTGTGTTAAAGGGATATGAGGTACAGGTAGAGAGGTGGATCTGAGACCAGGGAGAGATCAGCCATGATCTGATTGAATGGTGGAGCAGGCTTGAAGGGCTGAATTTGCCTACTTCTGCTCCTAATTCCTATGTTGCTACCTAATCATTCTCTTGATGTTTATGTTCTGAGGAAACCTATGTATTTTGGATTTTTTTGTCTGTGTGTGTCTTAAGCCCCTGTGGGGCTGGTCCTTGATTGACTGGGGATTGTAACATTTAAAGGTAAAGAATGTACCAAGGATTGATACCTTGTACCAAGATATTTATGTGATGTACCAAGTTTGTTTATTTATTAGTCATAGAGATTTACAGCATGGAAATAGGCCCTTCGGCCCAACTTATCCATGCTGCCCCTTGTTTTAAAATCCTAAACTAATCTCAATTGCCCGCATTTGGCTCATATTCCTCTGTACTCATCTTACCCATGTAATTGTCTAAATGCTTTTTAAAAGACAAAATTGTACCTGACTCTACTACCACATCTGGCAGCTTATTCCAGACACTCACCACCCTCTGTGTGAAATAATTGCCCCTCTGGACACTTTTGTATCTCTCCCCTCTCATCTTAAACCTATGCTCCCTAGCTTTAGACTCCCCTATCTTTGGAAAAATATATTGACTACCTAGCTGATCTGTGCCCCTCGTTATTTTATAGACCTCTTTGAGATTGCTCCTCAGCCTTCTACGTTCCAGAAGGAAAAAGTCCCAGTCTAGCCAGACTCTCCTTATAACTCAAGCCATTAAGTCCTGGTAGCATCCTAGTAAATCTTTTCTGCACTCTTTCTAGTTTAATAATATCCTTTTTATAATAGGGTGACCAGAACTGCACACAGTATTCCAAGTGTGGCCTTACCAATATCTTGTACAACTTCATCAAGACGTCCCAACTCCTGTATTCAATATTCTGACCAATGAAACCAAGCATACCGAATGCCTCCTTCACCGCCCTGTCCGCCTGTGACTCCACTTTCAAGGACCTATGAACTCTTATTAGTCACAAGTAAGTTTACATTCACACTGCAATGAAGTTATGGTGAAAATCCCCTAGTTGCTACAGTCCAGCACCTGTTCGAATACACTGGGGGAAATATTTATCGTAGCCAATTCACCTAACCTGCACATCTTTGGACTATGGGGAGAAGTCAGAGCACCTGGAGGAAACCGGTTTCCAGACAAGTGGAGAATGTGCAAACTCCACACGGACAGTGACCCAAGCAGGGAATCAAATCCTATAGTCTCGGGAGAAAGGATTGAGCAACTGGCAGGCAAGCAGCCATTGAGGCAGTCTGAGTTGGAGTATAGTTGAGTGAAGTTGGAGAAGAGATGTGGGCTTTTATGACCTCACTTGTCCTGAAACTGTAAAATCCTGCCCGATAGCAATGGGATCTTTCCATGTCGACCCCATTCCGGGAGTGGGCAGGGCGGTAAAATTTCAGCTTAGACCCTCGAATCAGAGGAGCTGAAATCACTCATGTGGAAGAGATAGTTTTAAATTTTTTGTGATTCAATGATGATTGAGTGGTTTGTTGAGGAAAGTATCTCTTGCACCTAGCATTAATGTACAGTTTGTGGTGGCCAGAGTTGCCTGTTAATTCATATTTACTTTTTGTTGCCAAAGTGTAAGATAAATAGTATCATCTGTTTGCTTTGTTAATTCGTGTGCAGTAGATTATCTTCTTTTTACTTAAAACCATAGAATCTTGTGGCTTTTATTCACTTACTAAGTGACAGGGATTTTACATTTTGTCTACGTTCAAAAGAAAAGGTTACTAGTCCCTAGCTGGAAGGTAACAAAAATTGGGGGTTCAGTCCAGGATTGTAACAAAATTGGATCCCATCGGGAATCAAATCAAATTTTGCAGGTCTGGTGGGGATCATAACAATACAGATTGAAATGCAAGTAGCCAACACCTTTAGATAAGGTTTGTTTTGTTTATTTAGTTATTCTAGTGCCAACATTGTACTGAAGTATATCTTTCCAACCTGTTACTTCGCCCTTCAATCCCATCTCTCTCTCGAAACATAATTGGTTGTCTCTTGAAATGATTTGTATTGCCTGCTTCAATGGTAGTTTAGTCCAGCACCCTAACTACCTGTGCATTTGAAAGGAATCATCTCATTTTAATCCTTTCTCTAATGTAATGGTGACTCTGGGACTTGAATTTAAAAAAAAAGAATTAAAGTCAAACTTAGTTTTTATTGTTAAATGTCACTCAATCAAAATTGCTAAGATGAAACCTCAGGTGCAAAACTTTCGCTCTGTGTCACAACTTAACTGCAAAGTCAAATATGTCTTCCATAAATACTAATGAAAGCTCAAACTGAGGTCAGAATGCAGCGGAGTGAGATTTTCTCACATAATAGAAACAGGAGGATTAAAACAGCACTGTTCCATTTAATTCCCTGGTTATAACTGTGTTGAGGGAAACCTGTAAAGACTCGCATTCCAACCATTCTTCACATTCCAAGCTGTAATTATCTTGCAATTGTGTCTTTGCCTATATATGCTGTATTTGTGAACCTACCTCTCCACTCACCTGATGTGATCCCAAATAAACCTGTTGGACTTTAACCTGGTGTTGTGAGACTTCTTACTATAATTGTGTTGAAGTTGAGTATTGTAAATATAGAACTTGGACATTGGTAGTTATGTAAAGTTAAGTTTATTTTGAAAAATACAGATTCCTGAATGTTTTCATTGATCAAATGTGGCTCCTCGGATAGCGATTTGTACATGTGTTTTAGCTGAAAATGAAAGCAAAGAATTTAAGTTCACCATATTATTCAACGGTGCTGCAAAGGCAATTATAACGTTTATTAATGTTTCCATTAATTGTACTTTCCTTATTTATCTTCAGCAAACAAAAACATTAAAAATGGTTCTGCCCAATGTATATAGTGAGATATGATTGGTTACACTTTCTGTGTCTGGGGTGGAGGTTAATTTTCAGTGGGGCAAGACTGCCTCAGAAATGTCCCCTCTCTGATCAGATTCCAGCTCAAGCATTGCTTGTAAGTGGGACTTGGTGGCCCACCCTGTGCAGGTGGCTAGTTCTACTAGTGCCAACTTGCCCTCGAGGGCAGCTGAAGAAAGAGGTAACTCCTGCCTGAAAGGGTGTAATTTTTAACGTCTTCCGAATTTTGGGTTTGATGGTGATACCTGTGCATTAACTGTGTTTTTACATTTGTTTATCAGTGTCACCAGTAGGCTTGAATTAACACTGCAATGAAGCCACTGTGAAAATCCCTTAATCACCACACTCCGGTGTGGATAAACTGAGAGAAAATTTAGCATGGCCAATGCATCTAACCAGCACGTCTTTCAGACTGTGGGAGGAAACCAGAGCACCTGGAGAAATGCACTCAGACATGGAGAGAACTTGCAGGTTCCGCTCAGACAGTGACCCAAGCCCGGAATCAAACCTGGTTCCCTGGCGCCATGAGACAGCAGTGTTAATCGCTGTGCCACCATGCCACCCATGTTCAGAGAACATTTGTACAGTGTCCTTGAAGCCTTTTGCTTCTAAACATTGAATGCCGAGACCAGACGTGTAACCCCTACACGTCTAGTAATCAGACAGGGAATAGCTGGAAACACAATTGAGTTTGATTCTCCCTGTTCCAGAGGGAGCTGGATTCAGACAGTGCCAAACTGGAGGCAGAACACAACCCCATGTGAATTTCTGCTCCCCACCACAACTCCCAACCCACCACCACTCTGCCACCTACCCTGCAGTAAAGACTGGCAATCCTCAATAAGGGGACTGAATCAAAACGTCATCCAAAATTTTTGCAGAGAGAGAAATGTTGTTCACTTTCTGGCTATGTCCGTATCCTTTTTGTATTTGGAACTAAAATGTGACTGACTGGGGCTAGTCTGAAAATGTGCCAGTATTTCTGCAGCATGTGATGTCCTGCTCTCATGGTCTCAGCAACACAGTGTTTCTGGCTATGAGAGAGATTGCCATATCGTGTACACCATAAGTTGGCATTACCATAATAACTTTCACATATTCACAAGCTTATGGCAAGACGTGTTGAAGCATAAAACAGGATAAGAAGCAAATTCGGATATCGGCACAAATAGAGATTTGAGTTACAACACTCAGCAATAACCTTTCCCTTCAAGACAATAAGAAACATTTAAAATTGACATCTAACTTCAGCATCCTTAATCACATCATTCACACTAAATACTTAATTGGGATAATGAACATGGGAAAGCCAATTCCCTAAGATTTTATCCCCTCTCAGATAAAAGTCTCAAGTGTTAGTTAACCATGAGGCATTCTTAAACATTTCCCATCTCCTGTTTGGCTGCAATCTCCCTTCCACTGACTTTGCCCATACTTCCCACTGCATTGGAAGAGCAGCCAGCATAATCAAGGACCCCACACACTCCAGACATACACTTTTCCACCTTCTTCTGTGGGAAAAAGATACAAAAGTCCGAAGTCACGTATCACGCAACTCAAGAACAGCTTCTTCCCTCCTGCCATCAGACTTTTGAATAGACCTACCTTATATTAAGTTGATCTTTCTCTATACCCTAGCCACAACTGTAACACTACATTCTGCACTCTCTCTTTTCCTTCTCCCCTATGTTCTCTATAAATGGTGTGCATTGTATAGTGCGCAAGAAACAATACTTTTCACTGTACACCAATACCTGTGACAATAATAAATCAAAACAAATTTAAAAAATCAAATTGGGCATTCACAGCCTTGTTGGTGTTTTTTCTCTATTGTATGAATTTAATGCAGAGTTTGAGTCAAATAATCCCTGACCACATTTGCATCTTTATGGCTGTTACATTCAGTATGATCACCCACCATATGTTTCAATCTTTAATCGTCCAAATGTTCATCAAGGCACACAAAACAAAATAAACACGTGTTTCTTAATGCCCGCTCTATTTTTCTAAAATCTCTTAGCTGTTTTTCTGACTTTTTTTTATTATTCGTGGAACATGGGCATGGCTGGCCAACATTTATTGCCCATCCCTAGTTGTCCTTGGAGGGCAGTTGAGAGTCAGCCACATTGCTGTGGCTCTGGAGTCACATGTAGGCCAGACCAGGGAAGGATGCAGATTTCCTTCCCTAAAGGACATTAGTGAACCAGATGAGTTTTTCTGGCAATAGTTTCATGGTCATCAGTGGATTCTTAATTCCAGATATTTTTAATTGTATTCAAGACCTTCTGCCATGGCAGGATTTGAACTTGGGTCCCCAGAACATCAGCTGAGTTTCTGAATTAATAGTCGAGTGATAATACCACTAGGCCATCACCTCCATTTTAAACCTCTTCGGTGATAAGTGCAGGATTTGATTTATTACATTTCTCAATGTAAACATTGCCAGTAAAATGGTTTCAGGCTACACATTTCCATATATTTATTTTACACATTGATGGTAGGAGCAGTGGGACAAAAGAAAACCACATTGGTTAGATGGTTCCACAAACACTACAGTGAGTGCACTGTTGCAGGATATCTTGATGGTTTACCATAATTGACAGGCCTCACTTGTAGACGATGGGGATTTGTTACATGTATCCAATCAAACCACGACTCTTATCATATGCAGTACATGTGATATATGCTTTGTGTATGCCTTGTAAAGATATTTCTCACGCCGTGATGTAAATGCATCAGGCAGGATTTTCTAGACCCTTCCCCCCCTCACCATGGCGAGTTTTCCAGTGGCTGAGGCAGCTCGCCATTGGCTGCAGTTGGGATACTCCAGTCCCGCCAATGTCGACACCATTTTACGTGGCTCGCCTGTGCCACCGCCACCGGGAACCCGACGCGGGCTGTTTGCCTTCAGCAGGACGGAAAAATCCTGTCTGCCATCTTTCCCTTTGAGAGAATTCCATTGCTTTTCACAATCCATGGTAATGATTTGAATCAAAGTGCTGGGGCAATTGTCTCCATATTCACTAATAACACGAAGGTTTGGTTTTTTACCAGCCCTCTGGGGATAGGTTGGGAGGTGGGACGGGAGAGGTCATAAGACAGCATGTGAAGGTGGGATTTGATATTCCTACTACCATTCTTTCTTGCCAGAAGTGAGGAAGGTGGTGAATGGTCCTCCCACCTCGAGGCTAGTTTAGCCAATTAAATGGCAAATTAAGTGGCCACTTCTCATCATCACTTGTATTTTAATAGTGGTTGAGTCCTTCCCCTGCATGTGGAATCCACCAGATGAACCTTGGCATCTTCCAGTGAGCTCAGAAGGTGGGGAAGGTGCCTTCTATTTTAGTGCTCTTTGGCCTACGGATGGGAACGCTGATGGCCATGGCCACTCCCACAGCAATCCCCTATTCCCCCTCACTGAGGTCTGCCTGAATGACCACAGTGCCCCAGCACACCGCCCTCCCATACCGTGACCCCACTGACCCTGCTTTTTGAAGGTACATCCATCCAATGTATCCTCTTCTTCCAGATGCAGAGGTGGCCACTGTTGCTGGTGGCATTGCTCAGACTGATGAATTCGTACTATCAAGACCTCTGAAGCAGGCACCCTCTGTGCCCAACACCCATCTCCTGACCACCACTTCTATTGCCACTCCACCTGACTGTGGGCAGAACTGACACCAGCACAAAATTCAGCACAAAGAATTGTACCTTGGATGTGGAATACAACGAGGACCAGAAATGGATAGGATGAGGAAATGCATCTTAGAGGATAGTTTCTGTAGTGTTCTTCACACATTCAAGTCTAGCAGATTCCAGAGTAAAGAATGTTAAGTAGCAAACTGCCAGATATGGTGCATGATTGTCATATGAGTTCATGACAAGTGTTGCAGCAGAAGACTATTGGTAGTATTGCTAGGAGGATTTGACATAAAACAAAATGCACTTGGTTAAAATTACAGTACAGTCTGGTTGACTGGCTTTTACAGCCTCGCTAGGCCCAAAATGGTAAAATTCTGCCCAAGGTTAACAGACCATCCCATTGTCCGCCACTCACTGGATCCAATTTCCGTGATGGGTGGGGCAGTAAAATCCCAGCCAGTAACACATCTACCACGTGTTTCACAACCTATTGGGTCTTTTCTTTGACCTCAAAGGAGAGGAATATTGGACAGATGTTTAATGAGGATCTCTATCACTTGACTGCCTTAGAGAACTTACTTGGCCTCACTCAACCTTTGAGACGCAGTTTCAATCCCAGAAATTGTGTGCAATATAGAAGCTTTGCAAAAGTTTCAGCAGAAGGCTAGCAGATTGGTTCCTTGTTTAAAAAGCCTTAATGGCCATAACTGGCTGTGAGCTGGGCTTTTTTACTCTAGATTCTCTGAAGGCACAATGGTTAACACTACTGCCCCACAGCACCAGGGATCCGGGTTCGATTCCAGCCTCGGGTGACTGTCTGTGTAGATTTTGCACATTCTCCCTGTGTCTGCGTGGGTTTCCTCCAGGTGCTCTGGTCTCCTCCCACACTCCAAAGATGTGTAGGCTAGGTTGATTGGCCATGCTAAATTGTTCCATAGTGTCAGGAGGATGAGTAGGGTAAATATGTGAGGTTGCAGGTATGGAGGGGTGAGATTGTTGTTGGTGCAGGCTTGATGGCCTAAATGGCCTCCTTCTGCACAACAGTGATTCTGTGCTTCTATGATTCTATGAAAAAAAAGCCTTCTGAAGTTTGATTGATGTATTTGAAGAAGTATCCAGCTGCATCCATATGGATAGAGTAGTTGAATTAAGTGGATTAGGGATGATGCATAAAAATGATTTACCATATGCACTTGAGTGAAAGTCAGAAGCAAAAGAAACACAGAAAGGTTATGACACAGAAAGAAGCCATTCAGCCCATCAAGTCTATGCTAGCTGAAGAAAACTAGCCACTTGTTCTTATCTCACCTTCCAGCACCTGATCCATTCCTTTGTAGGTTACAGCACTTCAGGAGCAGATCCAAATATCTTTCCAATGAGTTGACCTTGTGTAAAAAGTCAACCCCTGATTTTTGGTCAGAAGTTCCTTAATTTTTCATATCCTTATGAAAATGTCATCCTCAAACTTTCCAAGGACACTCCACTCTGACTTCAGCCCACTGCCTCACATTATGTCAGGCTTATGTAAGACTACAGAGAGCAGGATTCGAAGCAGCAAGTTTTCTGATCTTTCTGCAATGGTGGTAGAACACAGAGTGCAATTTGCCCATTGGGGAAACTTCAGTAAAAGTTTAATTTCACATTGAAATGATGAAAGTAAGATTGTAAAAAAGCTACAGATTCAGTGTGTAAAGTGTGTGTGAACTACAAGTGAAATAAACTTACCCAGAAATTAGAATTAGTTCATGGAAGTGTCATGAACAATCTGACCCCAAAGGATAACTTTCCTTTTACAAGCATCCTTCTTGCTCCAAGTCACTTTCTTGCGAGCCACCTGTATTGGAAACTGAGTCAGAATAGCCAGCTGAGTGTCTGCTGGCTGTGTGAACCCTGAGCGTTGGTGGTTGCAAACATCATCTGTGCAAAAATTGACCTATCATTTTGCCTAAAAGAAAATTCCTGAAAGATGACTTTTTCATGAGTGTATGTGGTAAGCAAAAAAAAATGAGGTGCGGTGTCAGGAGGTTTAGAAATCTCTGGGTGACACGGTGGCATAATGGTTAGCATTGTTGCCTGACTGAACCTGAGTTCGATTCCTGGCTTGGTCCACTGTCTGTGCAGAGTCTACACGTTCTTCTCGTGTCTGTGTGGGTTTCCTCTGAATGCTCCAGTTTCCTCCCACAGTCTGGAAGATATACTGGTTAGGCACATTAGCCATGCTAAATTCTCCCTCAGTGTACTCGAACAGGGGCCGGCGTGTGACGACTAGGAGGCTTCTCGTAGTAACTTCATTGCAGTGTTAATATAAACCTGTGACGCTGATAAATAAACTTAAAATTAGGAATATGCTATTATACGCTCATGCGGTGAATATGGATTCATTGCAAATGTTCAAGTTAGTTAAGTTCTGGCTGTGAAGACATCATTGTGTACAGAGGGTGAATGTGTTGCTGGGTGATGTATCCTTTGGACTCTATGGTCTCCTAAATCTTGTTTTGATCAACTTTGGGATTTGAAGGTGAATTCTCAGAAATCTCCACTTGATATACATTTTTCTTTATCCTTCTCGATCAATTCTTCTAGGGAGAGTATATGAGCACTGGTGGATGGAAATTGCAATTCTCAATAATGCCCCATCTAATTTTTATTTTGTTTTATGCATGGTACACTTAAAGTAGCTGTGCACGCATATTCCACCTTCTTCCGTCAGGGGAAAAATACAAACATCTCAGATCACATGCCAACCCGATTCAAGAACAGCTTCTTCCCTGCTGTCAGACTTTTGAATGGCCCTACCTTATATTAAGCTGATCCTTCTCTTTACCTGTGGACACTATGGCCGGAATTTTTCCGCTTTGCCCGCCCCGATTTTGGGCGAGGCTAGCAGAATGGAATCCTCCGTTGGCCTCAGACGGAATTTTATGAGCTTCGCCTGAGTGAGATTGTAAAATCCCGCCCTATGTTTTGCACCCTTTCCTTTTCTTTTTCCCTCATGTACTTCATGGACAGTACAATTTTCCCATATAACGTGCATGTAACAATATTTTTCACTGTATCCCAGAACGTGACAATAATAAATCAAATCAAATCAATATTATCTCAAGGGGAACAACTTGTGAGCAAACTGAGCAGTATTTTCCAGGTTTCTGTACAACCGCACCCACTTCCAGCTCAGAGGGAACATTGATGCTCGATGAATATGACTGTATATGGGATTGATAGACCAGTTGTTTGTTAGTTTTGTATGCCCCTGTTAGGTCTGACATAATCAGCCTTTTTTTAGCTTCCGACTGATTTGGTGGAAAGTACAGTTTATTTATTAGTGTCACATGTAGCTTTACATTCACACTGCAATGAAGTTATTGCAAAAATCTCCTAGTGGCCACACTCTGGCATTTATTCGAGTACATTTTAGCACGGCCAATGCACCTAACCAGCACATCTTTCGGACTGAGGCAGTAGGGCAGCACAGAGGCACCGTGGTTAGCACTGCTGCCTCAAAGTGCCACGGACCCGAGTTCAATTCCAGCCTCGGGTAACCGTCTGTGTGGAATTTGCACATTCTCCCCACGTCTGCGTTGATTCCTCCGGGTGCTCCAGTTTCCTCCCACAGTCCAAAGATGAGCGGGTAGGTTGTTTGGCCATGATCAATTGCCCCTCTGTGTAAGAGGAATCAGCAGGGTCAATACTTGGGATACGGGAATAGAGCTTGGGTCAGCATAGCCTCGATGGGCCAACTGGCCGCCTTCTGCACTGTAGATATTCTGTGATTCCATACTATGAAACTGGAGAGCCCGGAGGAAACCCACGCAGACACGAGGAGAACGTGCAGACTCCACACAGTCACCCAAGCCAGGAATTGAACCCAGAACCCTGGCGGCAGCACTAATTATTGTGCCGTCCCCATATAGCGTTAAAAAAAGACCCTGCAGTTCATGTGGATGGCCCCAAAACCAATTGCCTACTTCCAGAGACATCTGTCCAATTCTCTTTTCAAATTTTACACCCTAGTGGCTTCATGTAACTGCGTGGACCTCCTTTTCATGCATTCAACACCCACAGTTCCATTTAACTTGTGCAAGTTCCAGCTTTTAAACTTGAATCCATGTCCCTTGGTTCCAGAGTTTGTGGGAATCTCACATCTATTACGTTCCCTTCAAAATCTGCTTAATTACCAATGCAGGCTCCCAGCATGTACAAGGCCAAGTCCCCTTCTATTTTAAAAATGACATCGTCTTGAGAAGGTGCTGGCAGTTTGACTTGTTAGTTTTTCCGACCTGAAGCATACTGATCCTCTGACCCAGAACTGTGTGGATAGCAAATTTGACCACATACTGAATCATCCTGAAACAATGACTTATTCAGCTGGATCAAAAGCACAGAATCTGTGAGAAATGAATTCTAGACACTCAATTACATTTTAGTTGTTTTATCCAGAAATAAAGTTAAAGCCTATTTGTTAGTCACAAGTAAGGCTTACGTTAACGCTGCAATGAAGTTATTGTGAAATTTCCCAAGTTGCCACATTCCGGCGCCTGTTTGGGTCAATCCACCTAAAACCAGCACGTCTTTCAGACTGCGGGAGAAAACCAGAGGAAACCCATGCAGACATGGGGAGAATGTGCAAACTCCACACAGCCAGCGACCCAAGTCGGAAATCGAACCCTGGTGCTGTGAGGCAGCAGTGCTGACCACAGTGCCGACCACAGTGCCAACCACAGTGCCACTGTGCCAATAAGCCTTGAATCCCAGGGATAGGAATATTGATAATGGGAACTACCTTCTATAATTAACTATTGGTGGAATTTTTGTGGTGGAATCATCAAAAGAAATGTTTTTGTTAGTTTGAGAATATCAAAGAAGGTTAGTGGAGTTTGGGGGCAGGCTGGATGTGGGGCCAGGTTCTCCGACCTCGCCTGCGGCAGGGACTCTCCAGTGCCGCTGCAGACAACAGAGATTTTGCTGAGTGCCAAATTCTTCATTCTCGCTGGCATGAACAACCGGAGAATTCCAGCCATGATCTGATTGGAATAACAGGCTGAATTTCCAGCTCCTGTTGCTAGGTCCCTCAGGAACATCATTTGATATCATCAAACCTGCCAGCAAAGGGGGTGCTGTTACTGTCAGGTGCATGGACTCTGTCTCGCAGAAGCTGAGTGCCCACTCTCAGTCACTTCCTCCTACCTCTCCCCTAGACCACGACCTGATCACCAAACGTGAAGCAACTGTTTCCAGGGATGTCAATGGCCTCATCTCCGCTGGAGATCTTCCCTCCACAACCTCCAACCTCACAGTATCCCAATCCCGGACAGCCGGCTTCTACCTCCTTGCCAAAATCCACAAACAGGACTGCCCCACCAGACCCATCGTGTCAGCCTGTTCTTACCCCACTGAACTCATTTCCTCCTATCTCAACTCAATTCTCTCTCCTCTTGTCCAGTGCCTGCCCAACTACATCCACAATTCCTCAAAAGCCCTATGCCATGTCAATGACTCCCAGTTTCCGAGCCCAAACTACCTCCTCTTCACTATAGAAGTCCAATCCCTCTGCACTTCCATTCCTCACCAGAATAGCCTTAAAGCTCTTTGCTTCTCCCTCAAACAGAGACCAGAACAATCTCCAGCCAGGACCACACTCCTCCATCTGGCTGAACTTGTTCTCTCACTCAACAATTTCTCCTTTAGCTCATCTTACTTCCTCCAAATAGAAGGTGTGGCTATGGGCATCTGCATGGGTCCCAGTTTTGCCTGGCTTTTTATGGGTTATAGTCCCAGTCCTACTCCGCCCCCGCCCCCCCCCCCCCCCCCCCCCCCCCCCCCACAACACCTTTATCAATACATCAATGATTATTTCTGTGCTGCTTTAAGCTCCTATCTGGACCTGGAAAAATTTACTAATTTAGCTTCCAATTTCGACCACCTTCATATGGTCCATCTCTGACACTTCTCTTCCCTTCCTTGACCTCTCTGTCTCCATTTATGGTGATAAACTGTCCACAAGTCTCCATTACAAGCCCACCTACTCCCACAACAACCCTGACTACAGATCTTCACACCCCACATTCTGTAAGGACTCTATCCCATTCTCTCAGTTCCTTCTCCTCTGCTGCATCTGTTCTGATGATGCCAACTTTCCAAAATAGCACTCCCGATGTGACTTCCTTCTTCGTCAGTTGTGGTTTGTCATTAACTGTGGTTGGCAGGACTCTTGACCACACCCAACCCATCCCCCGGGGCATTGCTCTCACCCCCTGCCCTCCCCTCCCTCCCAGATCCAAGATAGACTCCCCCTTGTCTCACTTTTCACCCCATCAGCCTCCACATTCAAAGAATCATCCTCTGCCATCTCTGCCATCTCCAGCACGATGCCACTACTCAACACATCTTCCCCTCACCCCCCACTGCCCCATCAGCAGCCCATAGGGACCGTTCTCTCTGGGACACGCTGGTCCATTCCTTCATCACATCCAATCCCTGCCCATGATACCTTCCTGTGTAATCATAGAAGGTGCAACACCTACCCCTTTACCTCCTTCCTGTTCACCAGGCTCCTAAACTCCCGTTTCAGGTGAAGCTTCACATACACCTCTTCCAATCTGGTCTATTGCATTTGCTGCTCCCAATGTGGTCTACTCTATATTGGAGAGACCAGAACGCAGACTGGGTGAGCGCTTTGCTGAAAATCTTTGGTTCGCACTCAAGCAGGACCCAGACCTTCCTGTTGCTTGCTGTTTCAACACACCATCCTGCTCTCCTGTCCACATGTCCATCCCTGGCCTTCTGCAATGTTCTAGTGAACCCCAACGCAAACTGGAGGAACCGCACCTTGTCTTCTGACTGGGCACTTTACAGCTTTCTGGACTGAACACTGAGTTCAACAACTTCAGAACATGAACCCTCCCCTCCACCTTCACCCCATTTCCATTTATTTTATTTCATTTTATTTCATCTCATTAATCCATTTTATCACCCTTCTTTCTCACTTCAATTTTCCATTTCCCCATTCCAGCTCTCCTTCTTGCCCTCTTCTTCCTCCCCTCAACTCTTTTAGGGCAATGACCGTAATCCCCATGCAGTCCCTTAACCATCTGTACCCCTGTTCTGCCATTCACGCATTCTGCTCACTTAATGGACACTTCTAGCACCTCCTCAGCCTTCTGTATCCTCATTTACATTCCCTTCGTCCCATTCCACCCTTCCCCATCCTCTCCACACCCTTATAGTATAAATCTCTGTTGATTCTCTTTGCTCTGATGAAGGATCATCTAGATTCGAAATGTTGACTCTATTCTCTCCCCACAGATGCCATCAGACCTGCTGACATGTTCCAGCATTTTCCGTTTTTGTTTTAAATCTCCATGATATATTGTAAGGGCATGTCAAACAGTCAAACTGTCAAGTAATAGACCCACGATACAGCATTTAAAAGGGTTTCAGTCTGTCCTATGGAAATAAGAGTGTGGAATCTCAACACATAGGATTTACCAGACACTGATGTTTTCTCAGACCATGATAGCTTAGAAAGCATCGTGCTCTGTTAAATCTCTTAGTACCGAGATCCCTCCTCAAGAACTACTCCACAGCCAGGCATCAGGGAACACAGCTCTTTATTCAGTCTACTGGCTCTACACCCCAAACACTGACCGCTCACTCAAGGCGCTCCCCAACCAGTTCACCCCACACCTCAGGTCACATGATCCATTCCTTTAAAGGGGCTACGCCCCATCATACATCGCATGCTGAAAATAGACCCTGCACATAAAACTGGTCAGGTCCCCCGATCAAATTACTCAACATTGTGAATTTCCATGAATCACGCTCATTTGTGAGCCTTCCAGGAGGCGCTTAAAATTAAGTTTATTTTGTGAGCAAGGCACATTTTAAAAGTTTTCGAATATATATATATATCTTAGTTTACTGAGGAACTCATCACTCTAAACTGATTTGACCAGCAAATGTTTTTCTCTCTCCCCATTCCCTCGTTTGTCCCACTCACCCATTCTCTCACACACTCGCTCTCCCTCACCCCCACTCTCACTCTGCAACCACTCATCATTATCGGTTATCTATTTGCTCACGGGATGTGAACTAGACACTCTGATTTTTTAAAAATTCAATCATGGGACATGGGCGTCGCTGGCTAGGCTAGCATTTATTGTCCATCCCTAGTTGCCCTTGAGAAGGTGATGGTGAGCTGTCTTCTTGAATCGCTGCCGTCCACATGCTGACCCAAAAGACCCTGTCTGTAAAAAAATCATTTCCAGCTGTATAATCAAATTCCATTGAGCGAGTATTCCTAAATATATCAAGAAGGAATAGCTGAAAGCAATTTTTTAAGAAGCACTGCCCAGCTTGCGCTCCTGACTGATTTTATATTAAGTAGCATGCAAACAAGTTGAGGGAAAACTTAAGAAACAACAAACTTCTTAAAAGAAATACAATGTTGAGTGCAGTTTGCAACCAAATCACTCATTGTACCCAAAGCAGAAACTCCAGGCCTCGTCACTTAGTCTCAAAATGCGAACAGTATGAGAATCACTTGATTATGGCTGATGTATAAATAGCATCATCTAAATAAACACTCCAAATGCAAAGGACATACTGGCAAGATTACTGATCTACAGTGATGGAATTAGATCAAATTCCACGTTTGTTACATTGAGATTCCAAGATTTTTAGAGGTGCTTTGGGAATTAGATGCTGGAATTCATTCATTTTCCATAATAAATATGGGAGCGGAATTTGTCAATGTCATCAGAACGTAAGAAATAGAAGCAGGAGTTGGCCCTTTGGCCCTTTGAGCTTGCTCCACCATTCAATAAGGTCGTGCCTGATTGCCAACCTCAATTCCATCATCCCGCATTATCCTCATCTCTTAATATGGTTTCTATCCAAAATTCTTCCAAGCTTTCTCTTGAAGATGTTCAATTCATATTCATTCCCCCATGAGGGCTCCCATTGAGGCCCTCCCTTACCACATGTTGGCACTGCCATGTTTTGACTATCAGGTTGGCATGGACATGGTGACAACATGGCAAGGGGCAGTGCTGGGGGCACTGCCTAGTCATGTCGTTCTTGCCCAGGGGCGCTACTCGCCAGGCTACATGCCCCTGGAGAGCCCCCCCTCCACGCCAGGCTCACGCTGTAAATGGTGCTAATGCGATGTCACATCAGCGTCTGCTGAATATCCACTGAGGGGAGAAGTCCCGAAGATAATCCTCACGGGAGATGTGGATGTTCAGCTTCCTGGGGCCCTGTGGCACTGTTGCACGCCACTCCGCTGGTGAGGGGGTTGGAAGATTGAAGGGTAGTAAGGGCATGGAATGCCCTGCCTGCAGCAGTTGTGGACTCGCCAACTTTAAGGGCATTCAAATGGCCATTGGATAAGCATATGGACAATATTGGAATAGTTTAGGTTAGAGGGTCGTTAGATTGGTTCCACTGTTTGGTACAACATCGAGGGCCGAAGGGCCTGTAATGTTGTATGTTCTACATCTCCCGAGGATAGTGAGTTCCAAAGAATCGCAACACTTTGGCAGGGATTTTCCGCACCTGATGTAGCAGTGGCCACCGGGGGAGATCGGGCAGCCCATCCTAAAGCCCATTGATTTCCAGTTGAACCGGGTGATCCTGTCAGTGGGCGGGGCTGGAAAATGCAGCCTTTGGGCCTGATTTTACCATTGTGATTCTAAGTGCTGAACCTGGGAGGGTTTCAGATTCGACTTTTAGGCCCATTCTCAGGCTCCCCCGTACGCAATCTGCCTCAAAAAGAATCAGCGATTCTGAATCATGCTTCACAAGCCTGTGGGCGGGATTTATTGTGCCCGAAATACTGCAGCTCCAATCAGAGTCTTCAACTGCGCAGTAAAAAAAAACTAGAAAAACGCTTCCGGACCTGGTAATGCCTCCCCCTGACCCCCCCGCAGACATTGCCCCACCCCACAACATTACTGTCCCCTTTATCCCCCCCACACCCCAGACTGATCAGAGTGGCAGCAGACCCCCCTTTCCCTCCCCCCCACCCATCATACGCAGAGTGGCAGTGGGCCCCCCACCCACCCCCTCCCCCACCAGACAGACATCTGACCCACCTTCTCCCCCCCCACCCCGACCAGGGAACATTCTGACCTGCCTCCCTCCCCCGCCCACCACTGATCTGATTCAGAGCCGCCAGAAGCTCTGAATTTCCCTCCTCAGAAGCTAGTGCGCCCAAATCAGACCATGTCCGTTTTGTGCCGAATGTGGATAGGCGAACATGATGGTAAGGGGGGAAATGCCGGTAAGTTTGGGCACCCAGCCCATTAAGTCAACTTGCATTTAAATTGACGTCGTGTCCATTTTGGGCGCGGTGCCGGTGATGGCCATTTTAGGCCCTTGGTAAAGAGGGAATGGGCATGGAGGCGGCCGCGGATCGCGCTACTTGCCTCACACCCGACTTTACCATGTTTTCGCACCCGTACACGGGCGCAACCTAATGGTAAAATCGGGCCCTTTGGGTGAAGACATTTTATCTTATCACTGTGCGTAATGGGTGATTCCTTATTCTAATAACCTGAACACATAGATCTTCAGCCAGGGAAACATCCTCCCTTACTATCTTACTAAAACATGGCAGAATGTTGTTTCTGGCGAGAAAATCGACATGTTTCTCTGAAGAGGAACACGCTCTCCAAATCATACAACACTCTGCCTAATAAAATCAGGAGGCGTAGTTCATGCCGTCATTCGGGAGCATAGGGCCTCAACATGTCCGCAAAACCCAGCTGCACTGAGACTGGGACACCAAGTTTAAAGGGCGCTCTGTTCACCATAGGAATTGACTTCCCCCCAGCCCACCACAGAAGCCTCGGTGCATGTCTCCCCACTCCCGATCAGAGTCGGCACTTCTATCTCCTGTTCCTTCCCCGCGCACCCCTCCACTCGTCCCCCGTCCCCTACCGATCAATGTTCCCTTCCCCCTTTTTCCAGTCATTGGCCCCTCCTTCCCAATCATCAGCCTCTCTCCACCTCCCTTCCCACCGCACTCAGTAAGAGCTGCCCCCAATCCTCGACAACAACCATCACCGGCATCACTAGCATCCCCTTCTCGTCTGTCCACTCCTGGCCCACAAACCAGATCTGAATGAATCCTTCCTCCTGCATGAGGCTCCCACTGGGGCCTACCCCTTGGCATAGCTTGGCATGGACAACCTGACAGTGCTAACTTGTGCCAAGGGGTATTGTCAAGCCTATGCCTGGGTAAGTCCCTCTTCTCCTGGAGCTATACTTACCTTTATGCCCCCAGAGAGACCCCCCCCACACACAAGTTTCACGTGAGCGGAACGGTGGCACAGTGTTTAGCACTGCTGCCTCACAGCTCCGAGTTCAATTCCAGCCTCGGGTGGCTGTCTATGTGGAGACTGCACATTCTCCCTGTATCTGTGTGGGATTCCTCCAGGTGCTCCGGTTCCCTCCCATAGTCCAAAGATGTGCGACATAAGATTATGGGAATACGGCCTGGGTAGGATTGTGGTCAGTGTAGGCCTGATGGGCCAAATGGCTTCCTTCTGCACTGTAAGGATTCTATAAGGTGAGCCTGTTGTAAATGGTGCCAATGTGACATTATGCCAGCCCCTGCTGAATATTCACTGAGGGGGGAGGTTCCAGAGAGAACATTCACTACAGACATGCTAATGCATTAAAATAAGCTCTCTGAGGTCCTGTGGCATGTTTCACACTACTCCACTGGCAAGGGGGCTGGAAAATTGGAACATAGAGATTTCTACTCAGTTAGGTTCACAAATTAAATATTATTTTACAGGCAGCGGTCCCTATAGATTCTTAATCTATATAAAGTCCAGTAATATTACTGCAAGGCACCCAGTTCTGCTACAGGGAGATATTTCACAAGACTCTTTTCTCTCTCTCTGTCTCACACACTCAACAAGGGAAATCCAAAGCTTGAAACAAGTCCTTCTCTGGGGTGACTTGAGACTGCTTATTGCATGGGTCGCAAAAACCCAGCCTGCAGGTGCAGCAGGTGGTCAGGAAGGCTAATGGGATGCTGGCCTTCATAGCGAGGGGGATTGAATATAAAAGTAGGGAGGTCTTGCTGCAGCTGTATAGGGCATTGGTGAGGCCGCAGCTGGAGTACTGTGTGCAGTTCTGGTCGCCGCACTTAAGCAAGGATATTTTGGCCTTGGAGGGAGTGCAGAGGAGGTTTACTAGGCTGATACCGGAGTTGAGGGGGTTGAGCTATGAGGAGAGGCTGAATAAACTAGGCTTGTACTCGTTAGAGTTTAGAAGAATGAGGGGAGATCTCATTGAGACGTATATGATGATGAATGGGATGGATAGGATAGAGGTGGAGAGACTCTTCCCGCTCAGAAAGGACAGTAGGACTAGGGGGCACAGCCTCAAGATAAAGGGGGGGGCAGTTTAGAACGGAGTTGAGGAGGAACTTCTTCACTCAAAGGGTGGTGAATCTCTGGAATTCTCTGCCCGTTGAAGTGGTGGAGGCTGCCTCGCTAAATATTTTTAAGACGCGGGTTGATGGGTTTTTGATAAGCGAGGGGATTAAGGGTTATGGGGAGAGGGCCGGAATGTGGAACTGAGCCACGACAGATCAGCCATGATCTTATTGAATGGCGGGGCAGGCTCGAAGGGCTAGATGGCCTACTCCTGCTCCTATTTCTTATGTTCTTATGTTCACAGTTCTGTCCAGGTGCAAAGCCCTCTTCTAGTTTTCACATGGCCCCTGCCCCTAATGCCATTTTCACTCTTTCCTTCCATATGTTCTTCCTCCTTCATCTTTAAACTTATTGTTCTTACTTTTCACAGACTATAGAAATCTCTCATGTTGCCTTTATGGCCGTTACTTTTGGAAAAAAATAGACTTGATAAGATTGCTTAACCCATTTGTGATCTTTGTCAGTTTTAAACCTTCCTCTCATTTTACCAAGTAAACACAAACAAATCTTTATCTCCTCATGCAAATTTCCTTCAATGTTGTTTACCTATCCCGTCTTATCTTTGCTTATCTACACTTCAAAACGCTTGCTTTTACATCTAATCCTTTGATGATTTAAACCACGCAGTCTGACTGTCTTCAGTCTAGTTAACTTAGTGATGTATACACACTCAAACATACACACATATTCCCCAGAGCATGTTTCACATTATCTCAGGATAATATTGGGGGGAAAAATTACATTTCCTTATAACTGCAATATATGTGATGAGGTAAGAAATGTAAAAGTCTTGGGATAGGGACTGATACTTAATGCATTGTCAAATCTTCAATTATTCTCAACAAAATGCTTTGCAACCAACTGAGTAAACAGTCACTGTTGTTATATTGACAGCTGGTGCACTTGGCAAAGGCATGCCAGCAGTCAGTGGGAGAAAGCTGGGTTCATCTGCTTTTGGTGATGATGGTTGAGTGTAGAGTGTTGGCCCAGATCTCAAGCTGACTTCCTGTCCGTCTTCAAATAATGTCATGGGATTTATTGGATCCACCTGAACTAACAGAGCTAATACCAAATATTGACCTGCCACGCTTCCTCCAAGTTACTTTTTTTTGTTCATTCCTGGGACATGGGCGTCACTGGCTGGTCAACATTTACTGCCCATCCCTACTTGTCTTTGAGAAGGTGGTGGTGAGCTGCCTTCTTGTATCGATGCAATCCACATACTGTGGGTTGACCCACAATGCTGTTAGGGAAGGAATTCCAGGATTTTGACCCAACGACTGTGAAGGAACAGCAATATATTTCCAAGTCAGGATGGTGAGTAGCTTGGACTGGATGGTATTCCCATGTATTTGCTGCCCTTGTCCTTCTAGATGGAAGTGGTTGTGAGTTTGGAAGATGCTGCCGAAGGATCTTTGGTGAATTGCTGCAGTGTATCTTGTAGATAGTAAGGACTGTTGTTACTGAGCATTGGTGGTGGAGGGAATGGGTGTTTGTAGATGTGGTGCTGATCAAGTGGGCTGCTTTGTCCTGGGCTGTGTCAAATTTCTTGGGTGTTGTTGGAGCTGCACCCATTCAGGCATTTGGTGAGTATTCCATCACACTCCTGACTTGTGCCTTGCCAATGGGGACAAGCTTCAGGGAGTCAGGAGGTGAGTTACTCACCACAATATTCCTAGCCTCTAACTTGCTCTTGTAGTCACTGTATTAATGTTGCAAGTCCAGTTGAGTTTCTATCAATGGTAACCCCAAGGATGTTGACTTTAATTAACTTCAGTTTGTGCTCTCACACCATTGTGTTCTCCCGTCCATATGTCTGTCCTTGGCCTGCTGCAATGTTCCAATGAAGCCCAATGCAAAATGGAGCAACAGCACCTCATCTTCCATCTGGGCGCTTTAACAGCCTTCCAGACTGAACATTGAGTTCAATAACTTCAGAGCGTGAACTCTCCACTCCTCCTTTCCCCTATTTCCATTTATTTTGTTTCTTCTTTTCATCTTATTGATCCACTTTATATCCTTATTTTTAGTTTCCCACTTCTAATATCTTGCTTTCCATCTTTTTTCATCCCTCTCCCCCACCCTACTCAGGCCATTTACCACATTCCTGCACTCTGTAGCTTTGTTCTGCCATTTACACGCTTTGATCTCTTAATGGGCTGCTATTACCACCTGTCCTAGCCTTTATCATCACCATTTACATTCCCTTTGTATTTTTGTCTGACATCTTTATCAATTACAGCTTCCCTCCCCACCCTCCACACTTACAGTATAGACCTTGTCTTATTTTCCTAATCCTCAACTCTGATGAAGAGTCATCTGGACTCGAAACATTGTCTCTATTTTTTTCTCCATAGATACTGTCATACCTGCTGAGATTTTCCAGCATTTCCTGTTGTGTTTGAACCCACGGTTGTCTGGATCAATGTGGCGAGAAACTGAATTAAGCTGATACTTTGAAAACATATCTTTAGAGACAAATAGCATTCACCTTCCTATATTTTGTGAACAATGTTGATACTCTCACTTGTTAAGACCAATATTTCTTTCAATTTACTTCAGGCAAATGAGGGGTGAATAAGAGCCAGTGAGGAATGAATGATAGGAAAAAGAATGAACAAAAAGATCTATCAGTGTCTTTCATAAATTGATATAAAGTCAGACTGAACACTTCCCATGGACCTGATTTAAATACTGTTTATTGTTCCAATTTTCACTTTGTTGAGAATCTGACATGTTTACTCCAGAAAAACACTTTTCTTTTAGTGTATTGTATTAGTGTCACAAATAGGCTTACACTGCAAAGAAGTTATTGTGAAAATCCTCTCGTCACTACCTGTTCAGGTACACTGAGGGGAGAATTTAGCATAGCCAATTATGTCTTTCGGACTCTGAGGGGAAACTGGAGCACCCGAAGGAAACCCACGCAGACTTGGGGAAAAAGTGCAGATTCCGCACAGGCAGTGACCCAAGCTAGGAATCAAACTGGCGCTGTGAGGCAGCAGGACTAACTACCGTACTGCCTCATTGAGAAGTGGCAACCTTTGCCTGAAGATGCAAATTCTCTCTAAATGTTCAATCTAAAGCTTCTTAAAGCTGAAAATGTTGCTCCATAATTTTGAACATTGATCCTTAGTTCACAAAAGCCTGGACAGTGAGTGCAAACACCTCCACTTGTCACCCAAAGATATCTGTAATTAAATACCACAGGTTTCTTGACTCCATCCCTTGTGTTCTTTTTGACTTTGTTCCTTATTTATTAATTTAACTTCAGACGATAAAAATACAGTCTGAAATACAATAGTATTCACCTTCATACACTAAGTGAACACTCTTAATCCTTACGCCTTCCTTTCCATTTACTTCAGTGCTTTAGGCATTTTTCCGATGGAAATTAACTTGTTTCAGCTATACAAAAGTCACGCTTGTGTCTATAGAAGCTGCCCAAGCATTCTACTTTTCACTGAAAGTAGGCAGCATAACACCTGTGATGGAAGCCCATTTGCGATTAGATTTTATGCAAATAAAGTTATCATGATGAACAATGATGGTAGCTCGGCACATAGAGCACGTAAATAGCAAAGGCCACCGGGTCCAACAACCCCAGGCTTTCCATACACCAGTATATTATCTACCTCATCCATTTTATCATTGGCAAAAATTTATATCAACATTTTCATTGGCTCTTAACTGTAAATCAGGTGGCAAATGTTAGCTCTCTTAATCATCCTTGACTGGTTGGCTTTCCTGCACTGGCATTTTATTAGTTGAAACTTCTCAGAAACCATTAGACGCCTTGGAGCATTTAATTACCTCTCTTGCACACGATGCTACAATTCTGAATTTTATTCCAAATCGTATATCTAACCAACTTGAAAATAACATTCGTCGTCACAGAGGTAACTCCTTTCACTGGCAATCTGTTCCTTGTTAGCTTTGCATTTGTACCCTTTACTGAAGCAGTCAAATTCAAAATACCGACATATATCAAACAAAATCAATTTCCTCGCATTACCCAAATCGAGAGTATGGTCCCCTCTTAATTCCCTTTCACCAAATGAAGGTAAGTTCAGACATATGAACCACTTTCAAACCCAAACCTTTAAGATTCTGAAATTGGCCTCAACACTCTTTTAATGCGTCAATAATTGTTAGCAAATGGGGCGACCAAAATGTTTATTTAATCAAATGCTGTTAAGATATTTATCTACCCCTGTGATAAAAGTTGATGTGGAGATGCCGGCGTTGGACTGGGGTGGGCACAGTAAGAAGTCTCACAACACCAGGTTAAAGTCCAAGAGCTGCTCCTTCATCAGGTCAGTGGAACCCACCAGCTTTCGGAGCACTGCCCCTTCATCGGGTGAGTGGGGTCCACACACCTGATGAAGGAGCAGCACTCCAAAAACCCGTGATTCCAAATAAACCAGTTGGACTTTAAGCTGGTGTTGTGAGACTTCTTAATGTGATGAAGATTGATACTTTTCGTGAATGGATTACATTTCCGACTCTGCCAACTGACACACTTTTGCCCACATGCGTATTTGACAGCTGCTGCGCAAGAGTAAAATCACGCTCACCTGAGACCATTGGTTTAACTTCAGTTCAGGAACAGTGTTTAGCCAACCTGAAGATCAATAAATAATTGAGCCACAAAGACCACAAAGATCCCAGATTCAAGTACTCTGGTTGTGGCCGGACAGGGACATTTTGAGGGTTTTTGACCCCTGGAAATAAAGTGATGTCCACCAGAAAGTGATTGAAACTTTCCACCACAGTCCTGCCATCACTTCGACTGCAGAAAACTTGCCCCAAATCTACCACTAAGCAGCCGGGGTATCTGATTGAATCTGAAAGGCTTCTCGACCTTTTGGCTAAGATCAAGTGTAGTAGCTGGTCCCTGAGGCTTCATTGGAAGCAATTTTTTAAAACGCCATCTAGGCCTTTTGGCTAAGATGAAACTCAGACCAAGCACTGGGCGGGGTGTAACGCCTGCTCCTGTCAGCTTGGATCTTGTTGATCGAGACCAAGACAGGAAAAATGGGGCCTGTCTTGTCAACTTGGATCAGTAATGTCTCTCTTGTAGGGAGTTGATTGGACCAATTTGGTTTTGGATTGGATATAGATTTTTACAAATCTGGCTGCATCAGATGGTAGGCCCCATTAATACATCAATTAGCATTCCACAATCCAGATATACGGAACCCTATTTTGCAGCTTAGGACAAGACTGAGATCTTGGTGTGGTGCTCACAATTCACCCCCGCATACCCTCTTCCCCCACCCCTGACAAAAGACTGCCGGAAGTTTAATTGCATATTTTTTGGGGCTGAGGAAAGGGCAAGTGTCCTTATAGACAAGGATCATCTGGGGTTATGTGTTACAATAGACAGCGCCTTTACTCTCCAAGAGCAACAGTATACTTCAGTTTCAAACCACCCTACACAGTATTCAATTATAAGGTATTTACTCAAGTGAAATTTACATAAATGCAGAATTAAAACATTAGGGATCATTTTAACCTAAACTGCTAAGTAGGACATCCACAAGATTGCACAGAATGCCAGTTTTCCACCATACACAGTCATAGAATCATAGAATCCCATCAGTGCAGAAGGAGGCCATTTGGCCCATCAAGTTTGCATTGACAACAATCCCACCCAGGCCCTATTCACGTAACCAACCTATTTATCCTACTAATCCTCCTGATGCTAAGGAGCAATTTAGCATGACCAATCAATCTAGCCCACACATCTTACTTTGCATTGACTTCAATGGCATGTTTAATTGGACACGGTGTAAATCAAAGTTGCAACTGATCGCGTCAACAGTCATAAGAACATAAGAACATAAGAAATAGGAGCAGGAGTAGGCCATCTAGCCCTTCGAGCCTGCCCCGCCATTCAATAAGATCATGGCTGATCTGTTGTGGCTCAGTTCCACTTTCCCGCCCTCTCCCCATAACCCTTAATCCCCTCTCTTATCAAGAACCCATCAACCCGCTTCTTAAAAATATTTAGCGAGGCAGCCTCCACCACTTCAACGGGCAGAGAATTCCAGAGATTCACCACCCTTTGAGTGAAGAAGTTCCTCCTCAACTCCGTTCTAAACCGCCTCCCCTTTATCTTGAGGCTGTGCCCCCTAGTTCTACTGTCTTTTTTGAGCGGGAAGAGTCTCTCCACCTCTATCCTATCCATCCCATTCATCATCTTATACGTCTCAATGAGATCTCCCCTCATTCTTCTAAACTCTAACGAGTACAAGCCTAGTTTATTCAGCCTCTCCTCATAGCTCAATCCCCTCAACTCCGGTATCAGCCTAGTAAACCTCCTCTGCACTCCCTCCAGGGCCAAAATATCCTTGCGCAGGTGCGGCGCCCAAAACTGCACACAGTACTCCAGCTGCGGCCTCACCAATGCCCTATACAGCTGCAGCAAGACCTCCCTACTTTTATATTCAATCCCCCTCGCTATGATGGGTTAAGTTAGAAACTGCCCCCCATCGCCTGTACAGAGGTTGTGCTTTGTGATGGTGTCTACACAGGTAAACAGAACAGGTCCGTGACATTACTCACCATGTTTTCTTTGCTCTTGAAAACAGAATGAAGAAGATGATGGCATTTGCTACTATTAAAAGGATGAAGATAATCGTCATAACGGTAATGACAACTTTCAAGTTCTCTTTTCTGGCTAAGTATCCACAGTCACATTTTTCAATTTCTGTGAGGAAAAGAGACTGGAATGAACTGAAAATTCCAAATTGTACAAATAATTCAAAATTGTGCATGTTAGATTTAACCTGCTACATAAAAGGATGGGGAAATACCAGTAAGAGTTTAATGCAAGGTCGTATTTGAAATATAGAAAGCTACACAATAAACTGGACATTCAAAGTTCATAAGTGATAGTTTCTTGGCTGCACAGTCGTGATCCAATTACTGGAAGAAGAATTGGGAGTTTATGCAGTGATTATGCTGGCGTTGTGTAACCTGTCAGAATGGAGGGTTATTTCCCCCCCATAAATAACTAGTCCTTCAAGAGACAAATTGGACATTTTGCTAATGAGGTTTATTCAAGAACATTAAGTAGAGGTTCAAGGACAAATTTAAGGGAATTAAGGACGTGTCTGGGGGAAATGAGTATGATTAATTGACTCGCATGTTCTATGGGCTTCACTGAACTCTTCCATGCATGTCTGAGATTAGTCAACAACCATAGATCCAGTGTGCCCTTTGTACCTATACCTGGCAATGACATTTTACTAGTGAGGTGGTCCAGGATTGTCCTATTTGCTGTTGTTAAACCTACTTAATGATAGCAGAAACAGATAAAGTGATTCGAGTGTATAAGATGGGTTTTCAATAATGCCTATGTGAAAAAGAACATTGATGTATATTTGGAACTATTTCTGATCTTGCTTCTGTACCCGGTAAAAACCTTTCAGAAGAAAGTCTAAGTGGACCATACCTACCAGGGCTTTCCTCAATCCACATTCCTTGTCAACTTCTTCAAAAATATAACCTGTCTTATATAGCCTAGGGTGGCACGGTGGTACAATGGTTATTACTGTGGCCTCAGGTTTGATTCCCGGATTGGGTCACTGTGCGAAGTCTGCATGTTCTCCCCGTGTCTGCATGGGTTTCCTCCGGGTGCTCCGGTTTCCTCCCGCAGTTTGGAGGCATGCTTGTTAGGTGCATTGGCCATGCTAAGTTCTCCCTCAGTGTGACGGAACAGGTGCCGGGGTGTAGCAACTCGAGGATTTTCACAGTAACTTCATTGCAGTGTTAATGGAAGTTTACTTGTGACAAACAAATGAAGACTTGTTAAACATTACCTTCTCTTTATGAAACCACATTGGATGAATCTGTCTATCCAAGTAACAATATACTGCATCCACAATGACTCTCTAAGCATTTTCCCTTTCCTGATGTAATTAATGGTTATGTGATCCCACATTATCTCCTTTATTAAAGCTGGGGCATGTAGTGAACAATCAAAATAAAAGCAAGTGATTCACACAGCACATATTCCGTTTACTTGAGGACTCTCCAGTGGATATCATCTACCTCTATTTTCAAATTCTCAACCCCATCTAAAACAAATGTGTTCATTCTGTTATTCATCTCATTATCAAAATTTTCATTTAATTCTAATAGTCGAGAATTGTCTTCAAGGAGGAAGACTAATACAAAACGTCTATTTAATACTTTTACCATATCCAGTACATCTTTTATAATCTGCCCTTAAACATCTTTCAGCAGTCCAAAACAGTCTTTAACAATTATCTGACATAACATAAGAACATAAGAAATAACAGGCCATTCCTTCATTCAGTACAATCTGCACCGAACAGATAAAGCCTTTCCAATTACTTCTACAATTGTTGATGATCTTCTTTTCCTTTATCCTTTCAACTAAACAGCCTTTTTTTTTAAATACTTAATTTTATTTCACTGAGTATTCAGTGGGGGAAATTCTCCAGCCATTCACGTTCTGTTGCTATTGCAGGTGAGGATGGAGAATTTGGCTTTCAGCCAAATTTCTCTTCATTACAGCGAGACTGGGGAATCCCATCAGCGTGAATGGATGGAAAATTCCACCCAGTGCCATTGACTTGTAGAGAAACTTTAGTTTACACCTTACTGGTCATTGTGAATGCTGAGTCCACCATCTTGGTGTTTTCTTACCACGTTCCCTTCTTTTCACCTTAGGTACAAGCTTACTTCTTGTTCCTGCCTTATTTTCAACTCAGTTCTAATTACAGAGAAACTGTTCACTCTTTCTGGAGCACGGTGGCACAGTGGTTAGCACTGCTGCCTCAAAGTGCTAGGGACCTGGGTTCGATTCCTGGTTGAGCGGACTGTGCATGTGGGTCCCCTCTGGGTGCTCCTGTTTCCTCCTACAGTCCGAAAGACACGCTGGTTAGGTGCAGTGGCCATGTTAAGTCTCCCTCAATGTATCTGAACGGGTGCTGGAGAGTGGTGTTTAAGGGATTTTCATTGCTAATAAAAGTGTTAGTGTAATCCTACTTGTGACACTAATAAATAAACTTAAAATTGGGCAATGCGTAAAGTTGATGCCCAACCACCATTGGAGATGGGTAATAAATGCTGGTTTTGCCAGCGATGCCTCATTAGAAAATCATTTGAATTCTAAAAAAAATCCAAATTCTGCCCATTCCGTTGGATTTTTAAGTTATACATGGGGATTACAAATTTGAAAGCCACATTGCATTTTTTTTTCACAACAGCTACCTGTAGAGGGAGATCTCAGATCATATTTATAAATGTTTATAAGTTCACCAGGAGGATGGAACTGTACAGAACACCAAACATTTGCAGGTACCTGAGATTCAATACACCTTGTAATTGTAAAATATCAAAGACATAAATGTTTTCAGAAGATGTTTAAAAAAAATCCCCTGGCAGCAAAGGGCTGAGTTTGATATCATTAACCAGTTCCTCTTAGGGCACATTTACATATTAAGTCCAATGCCAGAGCAAAGTGGTTTACTTTCTGCACCAACACTAGGGATTCTGCAGTATAAAGGAGGTGGGTGTTGACACCTGAACAGACTCAAGTAAATAAGATACAGCGCTCCTGGGAATTGGCCCTAAATCTGGATTTTGACATTTAAAACTATAGCAACTGAGATTAGATCTTGAGTATGGCAGATAGAGCACCAGGCAAGGCAAATAGCATCTCAAAAAAGAATGGCAAGTTGATGAATACATTTGTTGCTTCTCAAAGAGCAGAGTTGAACTGTTCCTGCACATCCATCAAAGTAGACAAATAGGTCCCATAAAAATCTTCCATTTGTACTTATTTATTAACTAATACTTTGCCCTTCTGGTATAATGGGGAGCGGGTGAACCTCACTAAATCTTGAATGATTTCTCATCATTTTTAGTTTCCCTGATTAAGTAGGTTTTAAAGTGAATTTTATGTTCCCCCCGCTCACCCCGACTATGGATGTTTAAGCTCGTAATCACAATTAATGTAATCAAATGAGGGAAATGAAAATTTTTCTCGCTGTAAACTAGTCAAATGTAAGTTTGGACTCCTAAGAAAATGCCTCTCAGGGGCAGCACAATGTGTTACCTCACAGCACCAGCGACCTGGGTTCAATCCAGCCTTGGTTGACCGTCTGTGTGGAGTTTGATGTGACTGTGTGGAGTTTCACCGAGAGTCTTGATAGATTGAATCTGTGGAACTCTGCCCCAGAGTTCAGTGGAGGCAGAATCAATCAACAGATTCAAGAAAGAAATAGATATGTTTTTGATGAAAAGAAGGATAAAGGACTATGGGTAGAAGGCAGGAAAGTGGAGTTGAGACCAGGATAAGATCAGCCAGGGGAATTCCCATTCCCGTCAGCGGGAAACCCGCGGGCAGGGGTGCACTGCTGGCTGGACCAGAAAATCCCACCGGTTAAATGGTGGAGCGGATTCAAAGGGCTAAATTGCCTACTTCCGCTCCTAATTCTTATCTTCCTATGTATCCTCGCTGAACAAATCAAACCCTTCTGAGCTCAACCCTTCTGTGGGAGACAGCTGTGTAAAGAATTTTCCTAGAACTTCAGTCTAAAAAAAACAAAACACACCTAGTCACCACTGAAATGAGGAATGAAAAATTTGAGTAAAGGCATTTGCTTCCAACTCTTCATCTGTTCTAACTATATCCCGAATTAGGAGAAAACACTCATTTGAATTCTTCTTCACCTTTTCTAGTGAGGATCTACCTCAAAAAAACACAAATTACATTTAAAGCACGGATTCCCTCACAATATACCACCAGAGTTGACTCACCTGCATAAAGATCTTGCCAGCCTACAAAATGCTATGGTCATGATTTCTGAGAAGAACTTTTGAAATATTTTCCATATGATTCAGGGTTGTTGCCTGGTCTTTCCTTGTCCTTGCATTGAGGCCTTGGCAATGGTTACCTCTGCTTTAATCCTCGATCTAGCATTGCTTGCGAATACCTAAACAAAGTGACTGCAACAAATTCTGGGCACCACACCTGAAGGAGGATGTAAAGGCTTCATGGAGAGTGAAGAAAAGATTTCCAAGATTGGTTCCAGGGATGAGGGAATTCAGCTACGTGCATAGATTGGAGAAAAGCTGAGGCTTTTATCCTTAGAAAAGAGAAGGTTAGGAGGAGACTTGGCAGACATAGTCAAGATCATGAGTGATCTGGACAGAATAGATAGGGAGAAACTGTCTGCATTGGTAAAATGGACAGAGGACACTGATTTAGCAAAAGAAGGAACAGTGACAAGAGAGCAATCTTTGTTGTGCTACAAACGGTTAGGATTGGGAGTGCACTACCTGTGTGTGTGGAGGAACCAGATGCAATTGCACCTTTCCTGATTTAACAAAAATTCTAAGCTACGGAGGAAGGATGGGAGAGTGAGACTAATTGAGTTCTTCTGGCAGAGAGCCGGCACAAACATGATGGCTTCCTTTATTTGCTCTGTGACCTTTCTGTGCTTCTAGTCGTGTGTTCAGAAAAAATAAAATCTACGTCCTTTGCCCTTCTGCTGGAGCAAAATAAAAATGACGGGCAGGATTTCCAACAAACACGGGATGGGAATGGAGGCAAGTGAGCATGGGGTGCAGTTATTTTATTTATTACTGTCATAAGTAGGCTTACATTAACACTGCAATGAAGTTACTGTGAAAACCCTCTAGTCGCCACACTCCGGCACCTGTACGGGTACAGGAGAATTTAACATGGCCAATCCACTTAACCAGCACATCTTTCGATTGTGGAAGGAAACCGGATCATCCGGAGGAAACCCACGCAGACATGGGGAGAATGTGCAAACTCCGCACAGACAGTGACCCAAGCCTCGGGAAACGAAGCCAGGCTGTGAGGCAGAAGTGCCTTGTCACCATGTCATCCCAATGCCAGCTGACATACTGGGTCCCTGGCCCCATCCCACCCACTTCTCCACTTTCCTGGAGGTGGGACAGGAAGGGGAGACAGCTGATCTGCAAACCCAGAAGCAGTGAGCAGACAATTGACCCAATTATGGATGACACAGTGGCACAATGGTTAGCACTGCCACCTCACAGCTCTGGGACCCGGGTTCAATTCCAGCCTTGGGTGACTGTCTGTGTGGAGTCTGCACATTCTCCCCATGCCTGTGTGGGCTTTCTTTGGGTGCTCTGGTTTCCTGCCACGGCCCAAAGATGTGCGGGTTGGGTGGATTGGCCATGCTAAATTGCCCCTTATTGTCAGGGGGATTAGCAGGGTAAATTATGAGGTTACGGGGACAGGTCTGGGTGGGATTGTTGTCAGCACAGGCTTGATGGGCCGAATGGTCCCTTTCAACACTGTAGGAATTCAATGATTCTATGATAGTTAAGGCCAATTGAGGCCTTGGTCTGGAATTTTAAAATCGATCTCCCATAGCCAGCTGGGAACAATGCAGCTTTCTGAAGCTTCCCAGTGACAGATCGCAGAAACCGCACTCCAGACAGGCTTAGAGGCCCTCTCTACATGGGCACAGCATCAGCTTGTGCCGCTTGTTGGTCCAACTAGACCATTCTTCTGTATCTCTCTATTTCCAGTCTGCTCATGTGACTATCCAGATAAGTCTTAAATTGTTAAATCTCTGAGCACTGAGGTGTCTCCTCAAGATCTCACTCCAGAGTCAGGCATCAGGGAACACAGATCTTTATTCAGTCTACTCGCTCCACACTCCAACATTTGACTGCCCACTCAGGGTGGTTCCCAATCAGATCGCCCCACATTCCAGGTCACATGACCTATTTCCTTAAAGGGGCTAAGCCCCAACATACATAACAACAGTATTCTGGGTGCAGTGCTGAATTCTACCATTTTTGATCTTAACCATTGCTCTCCAACAGTACTCTGGTTACAATTAGTAGTAGGTGCTACTAATAAACCTTTTTTGCCATTTAAACTCCCATCTTTTATTTAGTTAATAGCCTCACTAACATCTCCTGATCCCTTGCACTATCATCCTTCCATTTCACTCAAGCACTGACCTTCCCCGGTCTTCTTGCCTTCTTCCTTCACTCCACCTTCCTTTCTTTATCCTTGCTCCCACTCTCTTATTGTGTCAACAGGTTCCAGCTTGGATGGAAGGTCAGTGATCTGACATGTTCACCCTGTTTCTCTCTCCACTGATTACACTGAGCCGAACCAGCTCGGGACATTTCGCGTTTTCTGTTTCTATCTCAGATATCGAACAGCTGTAGTATTTTGCTTTGGTTCCAGGTTTTACTTTTGCCTGTAGTTTGTTCATTTCCAGCTCAGATACCCTAAGGCAATTTGGGGTGAGAAAAAGCCACACACCAGCGAAGCTTTGGAGGAGTGACATGCCATGAATTTTATAGAATCATAGAGTCCCTACAGTACAGAAAGAGGCCATTCAACCCATCGAGTCAGTACCAACCACAATTCCACTCAGGCCTTATTCCCATAACATTTGCTCTGCTCACCCCCCTGACACTTAGGGGCAATTTAGCATGGCCAGTCAAGTTAACTTGGTCATCTTTGGACTGCGGGAGGAAATTTGAGCACCCGAAAGAAACCCACGTAGGCACTGGGAGAAAGCGCAAACTCCACACAGACAGTGACCCAAGGCTGGAATGGAACCTGGGTCCCTGGTGCTGTGAAACACAGTGCTAACCACTGTGCTACTGTGCCACCCCAATTTAAAAGACTTGGATCACATACATCTTCATTAGCCTTTCCTCGCTGATAACAAGTCTCTGCTTCAAGCTCATTCATAAACGGTTGGGCAAGTATCTACTCGAAATGAGAAGCCACAGGTCCTGGAGGCCATCCACTGACACAGGCTATGTTATGGGTGGGGTGGGTTGCCTTCAGAGGTCCAAAGGTGCATTTGATTTGATTTATTATTGTCACGTGTATTGATATACTGTGAAAAGTATTGTTTCTTGCGCACTACCTTTATTTACAAGATTGAACAACACTACATCAGTCAGCAGCCTCCATCCGGGGTGTCAGAGGAACAGAGCATGGGGCTCCCTGTTTGGACCATCAATTTGGCCTTTAAATTGGGACATCTTTTTGTGTTCTTTGGAACACCTTTTTGCGGCCCTTAATCAGGGAGTTCATATTCCAGCAGGCCAATCTCAATTGCCTGAATAAAATCGTTACAAAGAGTTTGTGGATGAGAGGTTGGTTTGCGTGACAAACTGGGTGATGGAGCACTCTCACTATTCCTGGCCCTGGTAGAGTGATTCTCTCTTTATCCCTTCCAGCTTTACCTTCAGACATCCCAGTTCGCCAATTTGCATGTACTTACGAGGCTGCTTTTGGAAAGCACAATGACCTGTGATTAAAATGACGGCTGGCAGGATTAGAGCAAGGCAATAAATACTTCATAGGCATTTTAACTTCACTGCCACACTGTTCTTGCTGTGGGGACTTGGTGGAGAGTCTTTGGCTGGAATTCTCTGTCTGACCTTGCACGCAACTGGGATTCTCCAGTCCTACTGCAGCGAAAAGAGATTTGGCTGAACATTAAATTTTCCATTCTCGCTGGAGGGGGCATAGGAGACCGGTGAATTCTGGCTTCCTTTTAATATTAATATCAAATTGGAATCATACACCCTTGTGATTTTTCCAAATGGTTGATTAGTTTAGTTAAGAATTTTGTCTTAACTTTTTGTTGAGTAGAGATCACACCCAAATCAATTTTCCATTGTTATATTTATCATTGGTCTCTGCCTCCTTTATTCTGCATGTAGAATTCTGCTCTAGGATGACACAACATAATGATGATGTACAGTGAAATACTGCTTGTAGAAGCAAAATTATAACACTATATAAGGATGCTTCAGTCAAGATGGCAAAATTATGTTTAACTGGGTAATTATAAACTACATAATTCAGTATAAGCAATCCAATTTCCAATCCACTTTCCAAATATTTCATAAGCAAAATACAGGGTGCACTTCCCTTGATTTGGGACTAAGTGCTCACACCACCAGGAGAACCAGAGTGTTTCCCACAGGCAGCATATGTCAGGTGGGATTTACCCATCAGAAAGATGCAAATGAGCCCATCCCAAGATTCCCATGAGTCAACCCCAATGTTCAGAGATCAAGGAGTTGTTTTTAAAGGGTGCTCTAATCCCCGTTGGAGACAAGCCCCCCTCCTCCCCCCAAAACTGGAAATAGTGCTCCCACCCTTCCCCTCCTACCAGACGCTGATGAGGGGAACATCACCAACAAAGAGGGCTGTCCTTCCGCCCCACCACAGAAAGAGCGGGTCACCATCCCCGGCACCATGAAGGCATGATGGTGACTGAACTAACAAACCCCTCAGGCTTTCCCTCAGAGCCCCAGTCAGGCCCTTCCCCTCTCAGGACCCTATTCAAGCCCATCCCACCCTCCCACCTCCCCCTGCACTCAGGTCCTCTTCACCTCTCACACCTTGGCAGTTCCAATGGTGTATTGCCCACTGACACCCTGGTGCCTTGGGCCCCAAGGGGGACAAGGAGGTAGATCCAGTGGCCATTTGGTCCTCTGTCCCTGCCACATTGCAGAGGTAGGGTCCACCATGGGTCCTGGAGGTTGGGTGGACTTGGATTAGGGGCGAGTGGTTGACCTTGCCACTCCCCATTGGGATGAGAGTCACGTGGCTGAACTGCCCCTTCTAGCCCTGGGAGACCTGAAGATCACCTCAGGCACGGTAATGTCATACCGCCCTACGGTCAGCATATTCTCACCTGAGGTGGCCAGCTCACTTTAATCTCCATTGCATTGCAGTTAGTGGGGTTTGCACACTAATCGCATTGCCGCCCACTCTGGGTGAATTGTGATAGCCTCCACGCCCAGTGGGAATCCTGATTTTAGCCCCGACACTCGATTTAGTGGGCTATCAGGGCTGGTGAATTCCCTACCCTCCAAACACCACCACCACAAAATAACCAAGTCACTAAAAGGATTTTTTGAATGGCAAGACATGAAATTTACCATTTGCGATTTCTTTCCTCAGTTTTTCCAAAAAGTTTGGTTTCCCTTTGAGCGGTTTCTAAAATAATGAGAGACATTTGCAAAGAATTTACAAACCATGGTTTTTTTTAGTGACCTGATGGAAATTTCTTCAGTTGAAAGCAAAGGTTTACCTCAAGATTGTCAATGAATCTATCTACTGCCTCTTCCATGTTCTCCAGGTCGTTGCGTGCTTTGATTGCATCTATACTCACCTGATCTTTGAGCACTTCATTGCTCATTTCAACGCAAAAGCCTGAAAATGCAACAATAGCCCAAATTGAAATGTAGATTTATACAGATTGGCAAAACACTGGTCCGGCAACGCTAACATCGATCTTAATGCAACGAGACATATATTGCTTATCATGCCTACTGGATATCAGCATTTTACTTCCATTTAATTGCAACGTAAGTGGTCAGAAATAGGAGCATGAGTGGACCATTCAGCCCTTCAATCATGCTCTGCTGTTCAATAAGTTCATTAAATAAATATTTTCTTTTTATTCATGGGACATGGGCGTTGCTAACTGGGCCAGCATTTATTGCTTATCCCTAGTTGCATGAGGGCAATTGAGAGTCAACCGTATTGCTGTGGCTCTGAGTCACATGTAGGTCAGACTAGCAGATTTCCTTCCCTAAAGGACATTAGTGAACCAGATGTGTCTTTTCGACAATAGTCATCAGTCGAGTCTTAATTCCAGATATTTTTTATTGAATTCAAATTCCACCACCTGCCAATGGCGGGATTCGAAGCCGGATCCCCAGAACATTAGCTGAGTTTTTGGGTTAATAGTCTAGCAATAATACCACTAGGCCATCACTTCCCCGATCTCCTCCCTCAACTCTGCTTTGCTCCCTGTCCCTTTTTCCATTAATATCCGAAAATCTGTTGATCTCTGTCTTGAGTGTACTCGGCAATGGAGCGTAACCAGGCCCTGGGATAAAGGATTCACAATCCTTTGTGTGGAAGACGTTCTTTGAGTTTGTATGTTCCTAAATGTCTGAACCTTTATTCTAAGACTGGTGTTCTAAATTCATCAATCGGGGTTGGATGGAGGGGCATTCTCCCAGCATTTACCCCATCAAGATCCTTCGCAAATTTATATTTTTTAATAAGATTACCTTTCCTTTTAAATAGGTCCCCTGATCTCAGAGAACAAGGCAACACTCGATTTGTTGATGGATGTTATGGCAGTTAAGTAGGAGCTATAAGATAACTGACCATGCCTAAGGATTTCAAGACCCAAGGTCCAGGTGGGTTGCAGATACTCAAAAAATAAACTAGTGACAAAATAGCAGAGGCACGAGCATCCATAATAGATGATCCAATTTGAAAGGACTGACATGCAGTCCAGTCAACCTCCTATCTTCAAAATGCAGATGGCGGTTGGAATCATAGAATCCCTACAGTGCAGAAGGAGGCCATTCGGCCCATTAAGCCTGCACCGACAACAGCCCCATCCAGGCACTATCCCCTTAACTCCACATATTAGCCTGTCAATCCCCTTAACACTAAGGGACAATTTAGCATGGCCAATCAACCTGACCCACACATCTTTGGAGCGTGGGAGGAAATCAGTGCACCCGGGGGGAACCCACGCACTCACAGGGAGAATGTGCAAACTCCACTTAGACAGCAACCCAAGGCTGGAATCAAACCCAGGTCATGAGGCAGCAGTGCCATCCCAATGAGTTGACAAATACATTAATATATTAATCCATATTTCAAGCAGAAAAAGGAGGTGGAAAGAATTGGAGAGTGGAAATACAGAAGCATTTCTTTCATCAGGGAACAATTTACATTTGTCTAAAAAAAAACTGTGAAAAGCATACAATGATATCTCGATCCCTCTGGTGAGTTGTACATTGGTTGGTTTCCCAGATGACTTAATGAAGAAGTAAATTGCTCTGGTCACAATGTGCAGCAATCTTTTCATCACATTTTTTAATTCAGAGCTACTACAAATGGTAACAAGGTCACTTCTTCCTCGCCATTGCTCAGCTAATGTTGTCTGATGAACGTTAGTTTGTCTGTGTCGAACCAGGGGCCAGAATCTCTGTGGCGTGACAACCACCATTGCATTGACATTCCATAACTTTTTACTTTATTCTGGAGCTGCACATTCCTCGCTCAAATTACCGTGGCAGCTCTGGTGTGAATTGTGCTGCTCCTGGAAGCCTTAAATCCCGAGAAGATCCATTGAGGGGCGTGAAGCCACCTTCACATTTTACAAGGGTAGATGGTCAGGGCGGTGTTTGGGCTGGTCAGAAGGGTTTAGAGGCTCGGTGGGGGTTGGGGGAGATATGGTGTTTCAGGATGTTGGATGGTGTTGGATGGTTGCGGGGGTGGGGGGGCGCGGTTGGTCAAGTGGTCAAATGAGGTGGCCTATTTTGTCAGGCTGATTTGAGTGCTCGGATGATGGGTACTGTGGTGTAAAGGGAATGGAGGGGAGGGGGAATGATCTTGAAGAGGGAAGGAATTAATTGGAAGGTGGGAAAGGTAGTCAGGCTTTGGGGTGGTAATGGAGGTGGGGGAGGGTAATCAGGGGGTCCAGTAGGTTAACAAAGAGGGGAGGGAATGAGGAGAATAGTCTGAAGTATGGAGGATGTGACAGTGTCAGATAGTCAGGGGACGGGAGGTTGGGGTAGTTGTCGAGAAGTTTGGTGCTTGTCGTGAGGTAATCAATAGTGGGGAAAGTAGTTGGGGGGGGGGATGGAGAGGGTAATTGGTGAGGGCTTGCAAGTGTAATCGGGGAAGAGTAGTCGGGATGTGTTATAGTCTAGGGATGGAAAGAGTAGTTGTGGGGTCGATAGGGTAGTTGAGAGGAGGGGGGTTAGTTGGGGTAGGGGTGACGTAAGGGAAACCATTCAAGGATTTGTGAGGGGGCCAGTATCATGTTTTCCCAGGAATCAGAAGTGATTTTAGTCCATCTAACATTTCCAGGGTAACTAAGAAAGATCAGAAACACCTGAAGTCTTCCCATGCTTTGAGACCATCCCCTTCCCCTCCTCGCCCTCCCTATCTCACTCTGCTAATCATCCAACCACTCAAACCAGCCCTGACCAGTAAGTCACCTCATCTGACCATCTGACCTGTCCAACTGTCCAACACCATCCAACATCCTAAACCACTGCACCTCCACTTTATTTGGAGTACCGGATGGTTTCCATGCAGGGTGATCAAGCATCAGAATTTTAAACTTCCCGGGCAATTATGTGCAGTCCTTACAGGGGGACTTCTGGGAGGGGGTCCCCATTGCCGCTCCTGTGTGAGCTCTGGGTCCGTATATGTATTACATTAAATTTATTTCTTATAATTCCTTCACTTAGTGTAGGCAGCATTGTGGCTCAGTGGTTAGCACTGCTACTGTATGGCGCCAGGGACCCAGGTTCAATTCCCAGCTTGGGTCACTATCTGCGTGGAGTCTGCACATTCTCCCCATGTCAGCATGGGTTTCCTCCGAGTGTTCCAGTTTACTCACACAGTCAGAAAGACATGCTGGTTAGATGCATTGGCCATGCTAAATTCTCCCTCAGCGTACCTGAACAGGTGCCAGAGTGTGGCGACTAGGGGTATTTCACTCAATAACCTCATTGCAGTGTCAATGTAAGTCTACTTGTGACTAATAAAACTTTAAATTTTTAAAGTCTTGAAACATCTACAAAATAACTGAAAGGGTTTGAATGTGATTCTTGTTACGAGCCCAAAATTCAATCGCCCTCCCATGACAATTTTTCCAAAGCAATTATTATCATACAACAGAGATTATTCACTGCATCGAGTTCTGGAAAACTAAAACACAACAGCATTCTCACAAAATTTAACTGAACCAATTGCTTGGAAAAATCAATTTATTAACGTGAAATCTTTTTCCACACTGGCTAATTCACTCCAGAGGTTGTATTTCTGGCTACAAGCAGTTACATGACTCGAAGGTTTTGTTCTCTCCCCCTGTCAAAATATTGAAAGGGATACCAGCAGATAAACGAGACAGATTGACTCTTAAGTGGCCCATAAATTCTCTGAACAAGGAAAGCCATGTTTAGCTGTGAGTGGAGAAATTCTTGGATTGGTATGAGGCACATAGAAGCAAAATCATTTGCTAAATAGTTTCACTTTGTTGTCATTGGATTTGAAAGTCTGTGGCACAATATTTGTAACACGTAAGCATCGCATTATTGGATCAAATCTATTGCTTGGAGTTTCAGCTCATGTCTCTATAAAATGCAGTGTACACATTTATGTTTGCTCTTCATCAGTAACCATACAGATATCACAAGTGTGGGTTCCTCTAGATGCAAAACAGCCTCAGAAAAAAAACATAGCAAGGAAAATAGCTGAGGTTTCAAAATGAAGAACTCCCCCTCCCATACCAGACAAAACCGTAACGTTGATGGACCTAGCACAGCCAAAAATTTCTGACCATTCGTGCCAGTAGGATTTTCCCAACCCCCCTGCAGCGAACAGAGATTTGGCTTGTTGCCAAATTTTCCATGTTCGCTGCAGCAGGAGCATGGCGTGAACGGGTGGTAAGATTGCACCCCATGGGTCAGAATTTCCTGGATCGGATTTGTACAAACCTTCACCAGTCTTTATGCCAACCTTATCGCTGACAACTCACACCAGAAAAATAAATCTATTGATATCAGACTGTAAGAACTGAACTGAAATCAAGGGAAAATATCAGGTCCAAAGAAGAGTGCAGACTGTAGCCCATTCCCTTTTTTTAGGATCCACTTTACCTGATTGTTATAATGAAAACTCGAGTTTGAAGAGGAGAGACTAAGTCAGTTAGGATTGTATTCGCTGGAGTTTAGAAGAGTGAGAGGGGATTTCATAGAAACTTATAAAATTCTTACAGGGTTAGACAGAGCAGATGCAGAAAGAATGTTCCCAGTGGTGGGGGAGTCCAGAACTAAGGGTTTGAGGATAAGGGGTAAACCTTTTAGGACTGAGGTGAGGAGAAAATTCTTCACCCAGGGAGTGGTGAATGTGTTGAATTCACTACCACAGAATGTCATTGAGACCAAAATAGTGTGTGATTTCAAGAAGAAATTGGAAAAGCTCTCAGGGTTAAATGAATCAAGCGATATGGGGGAAGGGGGGGAAATCAGGATATTGAATTTGATGATCAACCATGATCATAATGAATGGTGGAGCAGTCTCGAAGGGCCAAATGGCCAACTCCTGCTTCTAGTTTCTACGTTTCTATATTTAAGTCATCAAACCATTGTTTATGCATATTAAGCATAACAACAATTTGCAGTTATGTAGCATCTTTAAGGTTGTAAAATGTCCTAAGATGCTTCACAGGAACACTAACAGAGAAAATCTAACACAAAACCAAGGAGGGAGAGGCAAGAGAGATGATTAAAGGCCAAAGAAATAGATTTTAGGCAATATCTTAATGCAGGAAAGAGAGGTGGACAGACAGGTAAAGAGATTTCGGGAGGCAAAGCTTAGAGCATAGACTGATTAAGTCACTACCACTAATGGTGGAACTAGGGAGTACATGAAAGATCAGAGTTGGAGGAATACAGAGATCTCACAGAGGGTTGTGAGGCAGGGGGAGGTTACTGAGATCCGGGGGGGGTAAGGACATGGATGGATTTGAGCTTTAGGATAATTGCAAATCTAAGTTGTTGCTGCAACATGATTCAATGTAAGTCATAGAATCCTACAGTCCCCATCGAGTCTGCACCAACAACAATCCCACCCAGGCCTTATCCCCATAACCCCATGCGCTTACCCTAGCAAGTCCGCCTGACACTAAGAGGCAATTTATCATGGTCAATCCACTGAACCCACACATAGAAACATAAAAACCCTACAGTGCAGAAAGAGGCCATTTAGCTCATCGAGCCTGTACTGACCACAATCCCACCCAGGCCCTAACCCCATATCCCTACATATTTACCCGCTAATCCCTCTAACATATGCATCTCAGGACACTAAGGGACAATTTTAGCATGGCCAATCAACCTAACCTGCATATCTTTGGACAGTGGGAGGAAACCGGAGCACCCAGAGGAAACCCACGCAGACATGGGGAGAATGTGCAAATCCCGCACAGACAGTGATCCAAGAATGGAATTGAACCTGAGTCCCTAGAGCTGTGAGGCAACACTGCTAATCATTGCGCCACCTTGTCACCCAACATGTAAGCAATTGATAATCCCCTAAAATAGCACTGGTGGATGTCTTTCCCAAGGCTGAACATAAATTCAGCTGTGGGTGGTTAAGAAAATTGCAGTTCTGAATTCCAAAATGGCAATGCTGACTTCAAATCAGCATGGCTTGACTCCCTGATCTCGCCTGTTCCCATACTGCTGGTGGCCACTTATTAAGAGCACAATAATGTCCTCATCAATATGGGCATGAATTTTCAGACTTTTTACTCTCCAGCAAGCGGAGATTTAGCTTGTTGTTAAATTCTCCACCTTTGCTGTAGCGGGAGTGTGGCGTGAACGGGCGGCAAGATTGCTCCCGTAGTGTCGGGTGCGATTTTCCTGCATCATGGCTGTCACGAGGCAATCTTGGCACCCAGACATAAGGCACAGATAATTGCAGTGTTATGCCCATTAAGTCGCCAGTCTACAGCCCCATTTCTTAGGAGCTTTCCAGTATCACAGTATCCTTTGTGCCTGAGTTCCCAACAGAGAGTGTTGGCAGAACAACCACGATAGGAGTCATCGCGGCTCAATTTCGTTGGGTCAGGAGCAAAAGGAACCTTAATCAAATTGCCACCGGAAGAAATGAAGCCACAAGAAATCCATAATCTTAGACTGTTCCAAATCGTAAAAACCTACCTCAGCTGGTAAGTTACTCACCAGAAGTCAGCACGAATAATAGAAAAATTAGTGTTGTCATGCTGACATTGTCTTTTTGTTTCCGCACTGGTCTTTTAACGCAAAGCATTTAATTACAATTTAACTAGTGCCAAAGCTACTTTTTCTTGTCATGATGGATTACTGTTTCTAGGTGGATTCGTAATGTAACTAAGTGGATTATTCATTTGGCCAGTTAGATTGTTACATCACAGAGGGCAGATAAAAGAGTTATTGTCAACGGGTTTGACAAACCATGATTGAAAGATGTATTAGCCAATCAGCAAGGCCGACCCTCGTGAAATCTATCTTATAGAAAGCCAATCAGCACCAGCGCTGCAAAGGCAGCAGCAAAACTGGTCAGAATGGGGAACTCATGAAGACGAGGCAGGATTTTATCAATGTCAAGGTTTCCTTCCCTCCAAAATTGCCATGAATACCACCCCTCACTCAGCCATTTGACATTCTTTTTCCCTTATCCCCTATTCATGGCCTATTTTCTCCCATCCCTTCCAGTCAGCAATTGCTCATGCTAGGCTACAATTGCAATGTGTATCTAACCCCTTGGTACCCAACTATTGAATCCAGGCAATCGATGTTTGCTGTCATTGTATTCCACACCCCAGCCTAATAAAGCTACTCTGGTCTGATCTTGTCAGCTTGGCCTCCGCACATTTATTCACGAAACGGGTAATTGGATATGGGTCAGTAGTGGGATTTGATTAGCTGTAAAAACTTGCACTCTAGTCAGTATTCCAGAAACATAGAACATAACAGCACAGTACAGGCCCTTCGGCCCTCGATGTTGCGCTGACCAATGGAATAAATCTAATGGGCCTCTAACCTAAACTATTCCAATGTTATCCATATGCCTATCCACTGACCATTTGAACGCCCTTAAAGCTGGCGAGTCCACAACTGCTGCAGGCAGGGCATTCCATGCCCTTACTACCCTCTGAGTAAAGAAAGGAAGTGTGTGTCTTTACATTGCCTGTTTGTGATCAGAACTCTCCACTCACCTGACGAAGGGTCAGAGGCCCTTCCACTAATTTGCTACCAAATAGACCTGTTGGACTTTAACTGAGACTTCTTACTGTGTTTACCCCAGTCCAACGCCTGCATCTCCACTTCAGTAATGAGAATCCAGAGGAGGCAATGGCCGAGTGGTATTATCACCAAACTATTAATCCAGAGCTAAAGTTCTGGGAATCCTTTTTGAATCCCGCCATGGCAAATGATGAAATTTGAATTCAATAAAAAAAATCTGGAATTATGAATCGACTGATGATCATGAAACTATTGTTGAGTGTTGGAAAAACCCATCTGGTTCACTTATTTCCTCAAGGAAATTACCGTCCTTACCTGGTCTGGCCTACATGTGACTCCAGAGCCGCGGCAATGTGGTAGACTCTCAACGGCCCTCCAACAACTCAGGATAGGCAATAAATGCTGACCAGGCAGCGATGCCCATGCCCCATGGATGAAAAACAATATTAGCTTCTCACATCGCAGTCAGGGGATTCTATGCCCTCTTCAGCATCACGACTTTTAGAGGGTTAAGTTAAATTGAACGTGGTGCAGATCAGGACCCTCTTTCCTCTGCTCAAAATCATATTCAGCAGCACATTCATCACCACGCAGCAGCATAGTGGTGCAGTGGTTAGCACTGCTGCCTCACAGCTCCAGGGCCGGGTTCAATTCCCAGCTTGGGTCACTGTCCGTGAGCAGTTTGCATGTTCTCCTCGTATCTGCGTGGGTTCCTCCGGGTGCTCCGGTCTCCTCCCCAAACTCAAACGATGTGCAGATTAGGTGCATTGGCCATGTTAAATTCTCCCTCAGTGTACTGAACAGGCACCGAGTGTGGCAACATGGGGATTTTCACGGTAACTTCATTGCGGTGTTAATGTGAGCCTACTTGTGACAAATAATCTTATGACATTAGTCCTTCTTCAAATGTTACCAGGTGAAAAGAGAGGCGAGACATCACCTTTTCAAAAAGATATCAACTGCAAAAGTGCAGCACTCCTTCAGTGCTGTGCTAAAGTGTCTACCTAGATTATGTTCAAGTCATTGTGGCGTACCTTGAACTATAATCTTCTAACTCAGAGATGAGAGTGTTATTGCGCAAACAAAATGAACAAGTTATGTGAGCTACCTGAACAGTTTGAATCAAAGAATGAAAGAAACCATAGAGTGCAGAAGGAGGCCATTTGGCCCATCAAGTCTGCACTGACAACAATCCCACCTAGGCCTTATCCCCGTAACCCACATATTTACACTGCTAATCTCTCTAACCTATACATCCCAGGACACTAAGGGGCATCTTATGTTAGATGTGAAGATATTCCAAAATCTAGCAGGGCAACTTGGAATGCTGATTTCTTAAAGAGTGCGTTTTGTTTTCAATTTGGTGTAATGTAAGAAAGGATATGCACACCAGTGAGGAAAGGTCCAATCTCATTGTCAGCACTCAAATACAAAAGATGCTTCTTATTATGTCGTGGAGTTGGACACTTTAGGAACTTTCAAGTGGTTATTGGATAGGCACATGGAGCACACCAGAATTATAGGGAGTGGGATAGCTTGATCTTGGGTTTAGACGTAGCTCGGCACAAAATTGAGGGCCGAAGGTCCTGCACTGTGCTGTACTGTTCTACGTTCTATGTAAAAACACAGGACAAGAAAGACCACAAAACACAACAAAAGGTACACTTAACAACAATAACAAAAACACACATGCTATATTCTGGACTTAATCCGCTTCCATCTGTCTACATTTTTGAATTCTGAGCGATGTCCTTTGTCCCAACACAACATCCCATGCAGTATAACTCCGTGAGCCAAATCCAGCCAATACTTGGCACACATGATTTATCTTCAATCGAGCAGTTTTCTTCTTAGGCTCAGGGTAAAACAAACAGCTTTCAGCACAAATTTGTTTTCGGGAAGACTTGGATTTCCAGGTGGGCATGAGTATGATCTTAGCTGTTCATCCTGTTTCTTCTCTTTCTCCCTCTCCTGTCCTCCTGTCAGCACCGAGCTATCTGGATATTAATAAACCATCTTTCTACTCCGTCCCTTAACTTAGAAGCCAAGCTTTAAGCACATAAGTTTGAAATCTATTCTTATGTTTCCATTTTGAACTTATTTATTCTGCAATTTTACCACTTAAATTTTAAAATTCAGCTGTTCCCCACTTCACGTACATAAATATCTCAAGTAACTTTGAAGCTAATTCCCATATTAAATGTCTTACAGAGCACTGCACTCTTATTAATTCCTCTTTCATCCCATTCTTAAAAATTTATTTTTTTCAAACTTCTTTAATCTTTATTTTATTTCATTCTTAAATCTGTGCTTTATTCAAGCTTTTTGAGGCTTTGCTGTGCACAAGTTGGCTGTTGTTTCCCTACATTGGAACACAAACTGGGGATGGAATTTTCCCATCCAGCTTGCCATGGGAATCATAGCGAGTGGGACACAGACCATGCAAAGATCCGTTGAACTCGGGAGGCTTTTTTCGGTTTTGAGGTGAGCGTGGTTGGAAGATGCCACACCAAATCTCAAATGTATTTAATTATCTATAAGCGCTGATATCCTCTGGTTATGACAGGAATCAATTTCTTTCAATATTCTCTTTATGCTAGAATCATGGAATCCTACAGACAGAGGGAGGGCATTCAACCCATCGAGTCTGCACTGACCACAAACCCACCCAGGCCCTATTCCTGTAACCCCATGCATTTACCCTAGCCATTCCCTCTGACACTAAGGGGCAATTTAGCATGGCCAATCCACCTAACCACACATCTTTGGGAGGAAATCAGAGCACCTGGAGGAAACCCACGTGGACATGGGGAGAATGTGCAAAGTCCATACAGACAGTGACCCAAGTCAGGAATCGGACCCAGGTCCCTGGTGCTGTGAGGCAGCAGTGCTAACCACTAGTGACACCCTGCCGCCTTAGCATCTTTCTTTATAAAATTCATTCACAAGTCCAGACATACATATAGCTTTCCTGATGAAAACTGCAAGAAAGATTACTGAATAGATCACGGACATTTTGTCTGCATTGAATCAACAGTTACCCTGCTCTTTTTTTTGTGTGAATTCACTTTATGATTCAATTTCTTCCCAAAGAGAGAATTATGATGTATTTAGTTTTTATTGTTAATAACTTGACAGGATTATAAATTAGTTTAGGACTTACTTCTCCTGGCCTCCTGGTGTGCATATCCCTGGCCTCCATATAGCGTTTTCACTTTTCTGGCCTCACTACTAACATTTACTCAGTGTCTCTCAACCTGGCGACTGGCAAACACTTGGCTCCAACTTCCATAACCACACAATCGGCCTGTCCCCAGACTGGCCTCTTGACGTGCATCCAGACCAAAGTTACACTTTTGTGGGCCTCTTAATTCCAGCCACCAGATTTAAAGACTTCCATGATTTGTTCCTCGTTCCCGGCTTAACCCAAGCTCTCCCTCATCATGCTTTAAAAAAATCTCTGCCGTTTCAAAAAGGTGTAAGCAATTTCACTCCGTTGACATAGCGATGAAGTTAATGCTACATGTCTGATTCCACAATCTATCATTGTCACATTAGAGCTTCTGTCAGTTTACAGCTGGATTCACAACCCAAAGTGATTTTGAAGTATTTCACATGTGGCATGGCAATGGACATAAAGGTGTGTTTTCATGAGGGAATAAATACCTGAATGAAATGTTTGCTTTTATAAGGTATTGAACAGTTGAAGACATTTCAATATATTGATTTTTTAAAAATCAGAATTTGTTTTACAAAAGGTCTGCAATAGACAACTAGAACTTATATTTGATTTCATCCCAGCATGGTTCCTGAGGTCTGCCCATGGCATGGGGGGACTCAAGGGCAAAGGGTAATGGATGGGTGACATGATCTGCCATTATGTTGGCATGGGACAATAAAGGTGGGTACAGGGATATCACTTGGGAAGGAAGGTATGGGGGCTTGGGAGGGTGGGCAAAGGGGGATGATGCAACATGAGTTGGTATGTAGCATGTGAGGTGCCATGGGATTGGGTGGTGGAGGCATTAGATGACATGAGTTGGCATGGATGGACGAGGAGGGGTATGTGGGGGGGGGGAGCGGTGAGAGGATATGAGGGGATGAGGTTGAGAGGGATGAGTTTTGTTTTTTTTTCCCAGAGTCCCAGAGCACCGAGGCTGGTCACCTTTATAGCTTGGCTCCACTTCCAGCAGCCCTTCTCACTCTTTCTGTGGGTGGTGGACCTGATTCACATCAATGCCTCCTCCTCATCCCCAAACAAAAATCAGAACATTCAAGACACTTTCTCTCAGGTTGGGTTTGAGGAGTCAGGAATTTTACAGATCTGTGCTCTCAATTTGAAAGCAAAAATTGAGCCTGAGATATGAAAATGTTTGGCTGCAATGTTTTGGATGAACTAAAGTTTATGGAATCTGGAGAATACAAGGCAGCAATGTTTCCTTCTAAATGGTATGCGTGTATCTACACTGCAGTCCAGGAGTCACTATTCAGGCCACGCAACAGTCATTCCCTTTAACTTACACAGATAGGCAAAATCAAATCAAAATGTTCCATAACTGAAAATGTCCCACATCACAAAGTATATTGGAAGCCAGGCAGTAATGCATATGGACTGTTGAGTCCTGAGATGAGAAGGGAATGGATGATAGTTTTAGTGATAGGGACATAGTTGGACAATGTAATGGAAGGTGAGATGCAACTTGAAGGTAACAACAGTGGAGAAATTGGATTCTGGAATGAAGGGCTTGTCGTATGAGGAAGGGCTTGTCGTATGAGGAACGGTTGAGAACTCTGGGTCTGTACTCGGAGTTTAGAAGGATGAGGGGGAAATCTTATTGAAACTTACAGGATACTGTGAGACATGGATAGAGTGGACGTGGAGAGGATGTTTCCACTAGTAAGGAAAACTAGAACCTGAGGGCACAGCCTCAGGCTAAAGGGGCACTCCTTTAAAACAGAGATGAGGAGGAGTTTCTTCAGCCAGAGAGTGGTGAATCTGTGGAACTCTTTGTCACAGAAGGCAGTGGAGGCCAGGTCACTGAGTGTCTTTAAGACAGAGATAGGTAGGTTCTTGACTAATAAGGAGATGAATGGTTATGGGGAAAAGGCAGGAGAATGGGGATGAGAAAAATATCAGCCATAACTGAATGGTGAAGCAGACTCAATGGGCTGAGTGGCCTAATTCTGCTCCTATGTCTTATGGTCTTATGATCCTATGATTCAACAGGAAAGATATGCAATCGCTGTTCATTCAGCTTCCTTGTCAATTTTAATATTCATATTCTTCCAAAGGATCCACCCTCAACAAAAAACTCATGACACTGTATCGTCATTGTCAGCTTTCAGATGTTTCTTCCCCTGCATCATGACCTAATGTGCGATTACCTCACATAACAAATCAAAACTCTTCAGAAACAAATAGTGAATACATTTCTGAGGTGAGCCAGGCAGTGAGATAAATTAACAACACTGATTTGATTTGATTTATTATTTTCACATGTATTGGTGAAAAGTATTGTTTTTTGCATCCTATACGGATAAAGGATACACTTTGTGGAGTATGTAGGGGAGAAGGAAAGGAGAAAGTGCAGAATAGAGTGTCACAGTTACAGATAGGGTGTAGAGAAAGTTCAACTTAATATAAGATAGGTCCATTCAAAAGTCTGATGGTAGCAGAGAAGAAGCTGTTCTTGAGTCAGTTGGTACGTGATCTCAGACTTTTGTATCTTTTTCGCGTGAGAAGGTGGGAGAGAGAATGTCTGGGGTGCGTGGGCTCCTTGATTATGCTGGCTGCTTTTCCCGAGGGAGCGGGAAGTGTAGTCGGACTCAATGGATAGGAAGTTGGTTTGCGTGCGGGACTGTGCTCCATTCACAACCCTTTGTTGGTGAGAGTAAGAGGGGACATGCCGAATTTCCTTAGCCTCCTGAGAAAGTAGTGGCGTAGGTGGGCTTTCTTAACTGGCCTTTCATCTATGGGCTTCAAGTCAGAATTCAATCCTAAAGGGTTGCGCTGAGAGTTTTGTTCATTGGTTGACCGTGAGGGCCCAGTTTAAACCAAGTTTGAGAAGAGCTGACTGAATCCGTGCTTGGCAAAGGTGGCAGAACACAAATTCGCCTCAAATGTAATGAGTATTAAATGGGCAGCTATTCAAAAGAGCCAGAAGGATGGCTGTGATGGGAAATGCAAAATCTCATTATGGAGCACTTGGCTGAGGGCACCGCTCAAAATATATCATTAGGCGATGTCTCACTTTGCAATGAAATTTATCCATGACTGAATTGGGTGAGGCTGACTGCCCAACTTGGTGAATTGTTCACTTCTTAAAAATAACATTTGTCACCCTGATAAGCACAAAATATGAACAAAAACTGTTTATTTAAAGACTGATATCCAATGGAATTATTTTTGATGATGTGGCTAAAGACTGAGCTCATAGTGCAGTGACTTTAAAAATTTTTTAAAGGATGTAAAATTGGCAGCAGGGAAACAGGCCACTTGGTCCAACTGAGCTATGCCAATATTTATGGCCCCACATATGAGCCTCCTCCCATGATATCAGCCCAACCTTTTATTCTGTTTTCCTTCATGTTGTTATCTAGCTTTGCCTTAAAATCTTTTATGATATTTGCCACATACACTCCGTGTGATAGCAATTTGCACATTCTAACTATTCTCAGGGCAGGATTTTCTGACCACCCCAAGATCGGAAAATCCAGCCTGAGTTCAACGGATCTTAGCCCCCACCACTGCCCATTATGATTCCTCTGGCAGGCGGGACTGGAACATTCAGGTCTCAGGGTAGAGGAGATTCTCCAGAATTCCTTCTTGAATTAGTTGATGACTATCTGACATTGATAGCTGCTGGTTTCGCTCTCACGTACAGTGGGAGCTTCTTCTCCCCGTCCACTCTATAAAGCCCCTTCATCGTTTTAAAGATCTCTATCAGAGTCACCCTCTGGAGCAAATAGCTTGTTCACTATTTTCTCATGGTTGTAACCTCTTATTTCTGGTGTCCTCCTAGGAATTCTCCAGTTCTTTTATATTTGTTTTACAATACTTAGACCAGAATTATGCGCAGTACCTCAGGTTTGGTCTAACTTTGGTTTGACATATTTTACATTGTGCCACACCTAACTGCTGTAAACCAGGTAAGTGAAAGGGTTCGTTGAAAGTTTCTTGACAGGTCAATAAGTGTCGAAGGTGAATGAATAGGATTTGGGGGGCGGAGAACTTCGACGATCCAAGAGTGGGTTGCCGGAGGTCGGAGGGGTAGCAGCTGAGGGAGGGGGGAGGTTTGGGTGTGGAGGTGGAAGGGTTGGGCCAAGTCAGGGGGCGGCAGCTGTGATGTGCTCCTGGGGGTTGGGGGAATACCATCGGGGGGGGGGGGGGTGCACAGGACCATGGTCAAGTGATTGATCAGGGGCTGGTGGGAGGCCACTGAGGGGAGCCCTATGGGGGATTGGGCAGAATCGCATGATAGGGTCCATCTGGGTCTTTAGAATAGTTACTGAGAAGAGGTTTTAATTCATATAATGTTTTCTGAGTAGCTATTAGTCTAAACCAGTTTGAACCATCTGAAGTTTGCGATATAAATTAAAAGCAATTTACTGCAAACTGAAACCAAAAGAGGAAGAGCTGGAAAATCCCAGCAGGTGTGGTAGAATCTGTAAGGAGAGCAAAGAGTTGATGTTTTGGGTCCAGATGACCTTTTGTCAAAGCTGTGATATAAATTACTTTTCCAGGTGGTTCCAACACAGGGCAATTGCCCATTGGAGGTTTGTGCTTTTGGGTAATTGCATGCAAACCCTTACATGTGAAGCTCCAAGAGGGGTTCCCCAGCGCAAATTTGGGGTACTCCCCCAGTGTGACACCGGGGAGCTTGCTCATTACGACCCCAATGTTCTGTTATTAAGTGTGTTGTTGTCTTGTGATGTAAGTAGTTAAGGAGAGGGTAGCTGTACTGCATAAACCAAGATAGCCTGGATTGTGAGAGAAGATCTCAGCCAAAGCATTGGTAAGAATCACTCAATTGGCCTCAGCCCCAGGCTTGGTGAGTCAAGAGAGAACACAGTGCTTCCAATTGCGAGACAACAGCCCCCCAACTTGGAAGTAAGCTTGGAGGGACAGATTGGCAAATGTCTCTGAACACTTTTGGAAAGTCAAGGATAGGGAGAAAATGAATTGAGTTAGAGCAGAAAAAAAGCCAACTGCTACTCCCTAGAGCTGGCTGATTAGTAAGTTGGGTTAAACAGGGACATGGAGGAAAAAAGGAAGATGGTTGGAGATACCAATAAACACTTAGACATCATGTTGAAGGTGTACAAACTCTGATTAGACTCCAACAGCATTCAGTTCAGAGCAGGAAGGATGTGTCAGCCTTGAAGGGCAGTGCAGTGCAGTGCAAAATGTTCAATTGAAAATTGTAGAACAGGGACTGCTGGATTTTTGGGACGAGATTTAACGTTTAATGAAATGGATTGAGTTGAGAAATTGTAAGGGGCGATTGGAGATGGGGTGACATGACCTGGAAATGCTTGTTTGCGTATTAACCAAAGCATTATCAATAGAATGTGTGAAAACCAATAAAGGTTATGATGGAGACAGAGCAGTTGGAGCTCAATGTTGAAAATATTTTCTGTGTTATAGAGGTGAATGGAAAAAAGAATAAATGGGTTGCTTTTTGAGTGATAGCATTATTGTTTGTGACTGCACAGAGAACACTGCACTGCCCTTCATTTTAAGAAAAACATGGATGTTAACAGGACGCTGGCACCACCTAAGCATTTTGTCCAATTCCTTTCTGCTAATAAGTTTACACAACAACATCTCAAGATGAAATGATACACAGCTACTGCAGATCTTCTATAAACGCGAAAGCAAGTGTGGGGCATGTTTTCCAAAAGACAGCATCCGTTTTAAGATGCATAGGTCTTCAAGATCGAGCAGGTACAATTTATGCTTTATGTAAGTCGAAATCACCGTCGTGGTCTATCCAAAATTGTAAAATGCCACCCTGATGTAACTTTCAGAACCCTCAGCTCAGGCAGCGCTAACATAACCTTTGAATGGTTAAAACAGCATCAGTTTAGATGTGAATGCTTATTTTGATCACCACAGAAGGAAAATATGAAATAACTGGGAATAAACTGGGGTACAGGGATCACACAGCTACTGCACTTAGACTAATCAAATGCAATCTTTTCCACTGCTTTCATTCTGTCAACAAAGTAACTTAAAACTCTGCCTGCTGGCTCGGGGACTCTCGAAACCTGCAGAGTCAACAGAAGCTAAATCATGATGGAATGGGTCTGACACCTCACACACAGTCCTTCATTCAGCCCCAGTCGCTTTGAAATGGATTCAAATTTAATCTTGAATGCGACGCGGCGGATCTGTTTGGAGGTGTATTTTTTTTAGTAATGAAGTTGTATCTGTTACGAAAAGAAAAATAAAAGTTGTTTGCTTGCTTAAGGCCTGTAAACTTATGATTAGTTAGAACTGAGTCACACATAAATGCACTGAGCTGTGTGCTCAAAAACCATTAAAAGAATAAACAAGGCCAGTAAGGCTCGTAGATTTCCGCAATATATCTTTAAGTTCACCTTGTTGAACATTTAAATATGTCAAGTGCCAAGCTATTTTAAGGATGCTTGTGAGTAACAATGAGCAAATCATTCTGGAGTTGAACAATCAGAGAGAGCTTTATTAATTAATTCCATTTGTCTCTTTATTTATCCAGGACAATCTAATCTTTCAGCCTAATGAGGAGGCAGACTGGATGATGCAGGGGTGAAGCCATAATCAGGCAGGGGGTGAGGCTAGCCCATTGCACTGGGGGTGCGCTGATGCCTGCGATCATAGTTTGCCTAAGCTAGCTTAGAATAAAGGATCAGGTTAGCCAAAGAGGTTAAACCGAGGCCTTACCTGATGCAATTTTTCAAAGTCATCTCGGCCTTTTGGGCCAGGAAGGGGTGCAATACCTCATCCTGTCAGCTTGGATCTTGTTTGATCGAGCCCAAGAAGGAATGTAATGTCTTGTCTCGTCTTGTCAGCTTGGACCTGGCTTGTCCCTCATGTGGGGACCATAGTTGAACTTAGTTTGAATTAGCTTTCTTGATTAGAATTCAAGTATCAAAGGGTACCAATAAAAAAACCTATCAATGGGATGGTGACTGGTAGAGTATAGAAGAAGGCCATTTGTTTCATTGTGCTTGTCTATAAACCTACAAGTCTTTTCTCCTTCAAGTATCTATCCAATTCTGGATTTAATGAGTTTAGTGAATTTACTTGCATGGCATGGTGGCAGAGTGGTTAGCACTGCTGCCTCACAGCGCTTGGGACCCAGGTTCAATTCCAGGATCCGTCTATGTGGAGTTCATACGTTCTCCCTGTGGCTGCATGGGTTTCCTCTGGGTGCTCTGGTTTCCTCCTACATTCCAAAGATGTGCGGGTTAGGCTAATTGGCCGTGGCAAATTGCCCCTTAGTGACAGCAGAATTAGCAGGGTAAATGCATGGGGTTACAGGGATAGGGAATATGTGGGATTCTTGTCGCTGCAGGCTTGATGGGCAGAATGGCCTTCTGCATTGTGAGGATTACGTGATTCTAATTACTTCCGTCACCCTGTCATCAATGCAGTCCAGTTAAGAACAGCTTGTGATCTCAAATTGATTCTGCTTACCTTGTCTCTGGTTCCTTTGTCATTAACTTTAAGCTGTGACCTTTGGTGACCTCCCTTTCTGTCTCTGTACACTACTCTATCAAAACCCCTCATAATTTTGAAAACATTCATCAAATCACCCCTTAACCTACTCTGCTGCAAGAGAAACAACCTGGCCGTCTCCAATCTCCTCACGTAACTGAAATCCTGGATCCCTGATACCATTCTTGTAAATCTTCCCCGAGACCTTGACATCCTTCCTAAAGTAAGCGTGGTGCCCAGGATTGGACACGATTCTCCAGCTAAGGCCTAACCATTGTTCTATAAAAGTTTAGCATAACTTGCCTCATTCTTCACTCTCTTGTCCAGATGTTTGGATGGGACCTAGTTTTGAGAGCCCCACCTCCATTCACACCTTCTGGGGTTTTACGGCCATGAATCAGGTGGGAGGTCACAAGCCTGCACTGGGCAATCCTGTCCATATCGGTTATCATTTGTTAATCTCCAGATATATCCAAGTCAAAATGAATTATGGGCCCATTTCTCCCGTTTTGGGACTAAGTGCCCAAGCCGGCAGGACAGTAAAAATGTTTCCCTCTTGTGTTGGCAGCACCAGGATTCTCCCACCTGAAAGATACTAATGAGCTAATTGCAGGTAACCCGCAGCCTGACCCGCTGTTCCAAGACCGGACCATTAGTTCCGCACTCAGAGACAGACCCCCTTCCCACAAAAAAATTACATGGCACTAGCTTCCCCCCCAAACCCTCATTGACAAGGGGAGCACCAACAACCCCTCACCAAAGAGTGGCCTCCCCCCTCAATAATAATGGATAACCCCCTCCCCCTCGCAAAGCAGGCATGTGACCCAACCCAATCTTTCCACCTCAGATCCCCCACTCAGCTCCCCTTCCCCCACTTAGCCCCCCCCTTCCCCTCAGATGCCCACTCAACCCTCTTTCTCCTCCAGAACCTCCACTCAGCCTCACTTCAGGCCACGTGCCTTGGCAGTGCCAGCACTGCACTATTCCCTGACACCCTGGCCTGGTGTCTTGGACCCAAGGGGATTCAGGACGTAGGTCTACTTGCCATGTTCCCCTCTGCTGCTGCCAGGCTGTAGAGGATGAGTCCCTCAACAGGAGGATTGGGTCGGCTTAGGCTACAAGCAGGGAGTTGACTTCACCACCCTCCTCTGGGATGGGGGTCTCGATGCTGGACTGACCCTTCCAGACCTGGCAGACCTGAAGATCACCCCTGGCATGGTGATTTCAGGCATCCCTGTGACCAATTTCTGCATTCCTGCCTGTCAACTGTGCAAAATCTGAACTTGCCAAGTCACTTTAATCTCCATCTCCTTCCCCAACCCCTCCCCCCACCTTCCTCTGGTCACCTGGCAGGATTATAAATCATTGCAGCACGCCATTCTGCAGCAGAGATCTCCCTTTCTCCCGCCAGAAGCTGCAGGTGAGAGCAAAACCCTTTGACGTCCTCTGATAGAATGGAGGTGTCAATTTCACCTGTCTGGTGGATGGGTTCCGCACTGCCCAGCTGTGCACCCAGCCCCAATATATGCACACAGCTTTGATTTGATGTTTCTGAGCTTCCCATCAAGCTTAAATCTTTGCAATCTTCTCCATTGCACTTGAAGTCTTTGATCTATAACAAATTTGGCGTGCAGTGCCTTGTAGAAGATTCAGATGTCAGATCAATTGATTTCTATCATCCTCCAGCCACCTGTGTTTATTATTATTTCCTTTCATGATTGAATGCGCTACAAGTACCCCATTGATCTTGACCACAATGTTGATAGAGTCTAAGCCTGATTGATAGCCTGTGATCTAAATTACTCGATGAAGTGGTTAGCAAAAGGCCAACCTCTTGTCCCCAGTCTGAGCCCATCCAACCTCCAGGACTCTTGAGGGGCTCTTCCTCTGCAGCCTGGTAGCAGCAGAGGGAAAAGTGACCACAGACCGATTTCTTTGAGCCTCCTCCGGGCCCAAGGTGCCAGGCCAGGGTATAAGCGCCAGGGAACACATTGTTGACACTGCCAAAGTGCCTGGCCTCGAGGGAGACTGAGTGGGAGGTCTGGAGGGGAAGGGGGATTGTACGGGGGTGGGGGGGGATGTCTGAGGAGGGAAGGGACTGAAAGGGGAGTCTGAGGAGGAAGGGGGGCTCTAGAAGGGAGAAAGGAGGGGGCTGGATGGGGGTCTGAGGTAGAAGGGGGCTAAGTGGGGGTGTCTCAGGGGCAAGGGGGGGGGAGGGGGTGCAGAATGGGGTCTCTGAGAGGGAAGGGGCTGAGAGGGTGTTGGTTTGGGTCACACTGATGCCGATGTTGCTTTGGAGGTAAAGAGAATGCTTCTCTTTTCTGAGGAGTTGCTGGTGATCCCCTGGACCCTCAGGGCCCATCATGCCATTTCCTCACTTGTGGATAGCACACGGCTGGTGAATGGCCCTCAAGCCTGTTCATGTAAAATCCCATGGGGTGGGGCAGGTGAATCCCGAGAGCCCTCACGTTTGTCAGGTATCCCGATTTTCAACCAAAGTCATATTCACTGGGGCATCGGGACTTCCACCGACCATCTGAAGGGGTGGGAGAATCAGCCTCCATCCCTTGGATTAATGGCCCTGATTTTTCAGTAGTATTGGCAGCAGAACTGACAGTGTTCACCATCACGATACCACTGAGACTGACTGCAATTTGCGGAGTCCACACGTGTGCAGAGTAATGTGGAAAAGGCAGGCGCTGACTGTGATCTTACAATTCTCCAGAGGGTACATCTTGTGATACCTCCATCTCCATTAACCCTCCAGGGATCTTATGTTCTTATTCTGTTAGACAAGGGAATTAAGGGTTATGGGGAGACAGCGGGATAGTGGAACTGATCCACTTCAGATCAGCCATGATCTTATTGAATGGCGGGGCAGGCTCGAAGGGCTAGATGGCCTACTCCTGCTCCTATTTCTTATGTTCTTATCCCATACTGCAGTCAGTTAGAAATCTTATGAATTGGCTAGAATTTTTACATTGTTAGGCTGGCAGTTAAAAACCTTTGAGAAGTTGAACCTCACTAAACGAGATGTAACTGGGTTTTTAACAGTGTTCTAACTTTATAACTGCTCAACAATCTCAGTAGCCCTGAGACACATATTTTATATTTGTGGAAGTTCAAACATCTCTGTAATGACCAAAAAAAATTCAACATGTTTAATATTGTTTATTTTATTTTAGCTTCTACCTCAATTAAATCATTGTCGTTTACTTCACTACCAGAAAACTTAAATTAAAAGTGAAGGATAATCAATGCTTTTAACTTTCTAGTTTGCATTCTGTGAGAATAATGTGATTGACTGCTTCTCCCACTTGCTGTCATCACTAATGCTGCACGTCAAGCTATCCAATTGACTTGGTGCCAGATTTAAAACAGCAAACTGGGGCAATCCATACTATGGAGATTGCAAGGTTTTTGAGGACAATTGTCTTCGAGGCCAGCGCAAGTGCTGTCGCTTTTCTTGTGAGCACAAAAGCTGGGGCATGGTCTTTTAATCTTTCCTCGTCACCAGTGTTGGGCTGACTGACCTCAGCCCAATCCATCAATCAAACCAATGCCCCCATCCATTGATTCTGCCTATGGGCGGAATGGTGGCACAGTCATTAGCACTGCTCCCTCATGGCACCAGGGATCTGGGTTTGATTCCTGGCTTGGGTCTGTGCAGGCTATGTCCACGTGGGTTTCCTCTGGGTGCTCCGGTTTCCTCCCATGGTCAGGAAGATGTGCTGGTTAGGTGCATTGGCCGTGATAAATTCTCTCTCAGCGTACCTGAACAGGCACTGGAGTGTGACGACGAGAGAATTTTCACAGTAACATCATCAAAGTATGAATGTAAGCCTACTTGTAACACTAATAGATTAAGGGAAATTTCACAGTAACTTCATTGCAGTGTTAATGTAAGCCTTGCTTGTGACGAATAAATAAACTTTTTAAATAGATAAACTTTAACTTTAAACTATACTACCCGCTGCCTCATGAAAGCAGCCAAAAACCCTTGCACGCCAGACAGGGCGGCATGGTAGCACAGTGGCTAGCTGTGCAACCGCGGACCTGGGTTCAATTCCCGGCTCGGGTCACTGTCTGTGTGGAGTTTGCACATTCCCCTCATGTCTGCGTGGGTTCTCTCCAGGTGCTCCGGTTTCCTCCCACAGTCCAAAAATGCAGGTTAGGTTGATTGGCCATGCTAAAATTGCCCCTTAGTGTCCCGAGATGCTTAGGTTAGAGGGATTAGTGGGTAAAATATGTGGGGACATGGGGGTAGGACCTGGGTGGGATTGTGGTCGGTGCAGACTCGATGGGCCGAAGGGCCTCTTTCTGCACTGTACGGTTCTAAAATTCTATACTCTCTTCCACGTTCTTTCATCAGGAAAGAGATACAAATGTGTGAGAACTCGTACCAACCAACTCAAGAACAGTTTCTTCCCTGATGCCAGGGACAAACAACATAGAAAAGAGGACCTGGTTGGGGACAATTAAGCAGTAGGAACTAAATGAAAGAACAGGTCCTCAAGGCTGAGAGTAATCTCAGGATTACTACACAAGCCATGTGCAAGCCATGGCATAGGGTTAAGAGAATGACTAAAGAGAAAGAGGGGTTCCATTTCGTGGAACACTGGAATCAGTATTAGAACAGGAGGGATCTATACTGTTGGGACGGTCTTCATCTGAACTGATCCGGGACCATGTTCTAGCAAAAAGGATGAATAGAATGGTCACAAGGAATTTAAACTAGCAAGTTGGGGGAGGGGGGGAGAGAAATGCAAAAGTATGGGAAACATAACGGTTAATAGAAAGCAAAGCAGCAGGTTAGCATGGGGGGAGAGGGTTCCAACTATAGCAAAAATTAGGAAAGAAGTTTAAAGGAAGGAGATTTAAAGGAAGGAGAATGCAGGCAACGTTATTAATGGGGGTGTTCGAATTCAAAAAGAAGGTATAAAAACTAGCATAAGGGCACTTTATCTGAATGTTCGTAGCATTTGAACAAGGTAAATGAGTTGACGGCACAAATCATCATGAATCAGTGTGATTTGGTGGCCATTACAGAGACATGGATGGTCACGATTGGGAGTTAAATGTCCAGGGGTATCATACTGCTCGGAGGGACAGACAGGAAGGTTAGGGAGGTGGTGTAGCTCTGATATTTAAGGATGACATCAGGGCGATAGTGAGAGATGGTATAGGTTCTATGTAAAAAAGGTTGAATCCATTTGGACGGAAATTAGAAATAGGGGAAAAATTCACTGATAGGCGTAGTTTATAGGTCACCAAATAACAACATCACGGTGGGGCGAGAAATAAACGAAGAAATAACTGATGCGTGTAAAACTGTACAGCAATTATGAGGGATCTTAATCTATGTGTCGATTGGTCAAGCCAAGTTGGTCAAGGCAGTCTTGAGGTGGAGTTCATAGAATGTATCCGCGATAGCTTCCTTGAACAGTATGTAATGGAACCTTAGAGGGAGCAAGCTATCCTAGATCTGGTCCTATGGAATGAGACAGGAATAATTAATGATCTTACAGTTAGGGATCCTCTCAGAAGAAATGATCACAGTATAGTTGAATTTAAAATACAGATGGAGCGTGAGAAGGTAAAATCCAATACCAGTGCCTTCTGCTTAACCAAAGGAGACAACAATGGGATGAGGGAGGAATTGGCTCAGGTAGCAAAAACTTTATGGTGGGACAATTGAGGAACAGTGGAGGACTTCCAAAGTGATTTTTGACAATGCTCAGCAAAAATATATACTAATGATAAGGAAGGACTGTAGAAAAAGAGAAAATCAGCCATCATCTAAGGGAATAAAGGAGGGTATCAATTTGAAAGAAAATGCATACAAATTGGCAACAGTTAGTGGGAAACTAGAGGATTGGGAAATCTTTAAAGGTCAACAGAAAGCCACAAAAAAACTATAAAGAAAAGTAAGATAGATTATTAGAATAAACTAGCTCAGAATATAAAGGCAGATAACAAAAGTTTCTTCAAATATATGAAATGAAAGAGCGGCTAAAATAAACATTGGTCCTTTCGAGGATGAGGAGGAGGATGTAATAACTGGAAATGAGAAAATAGCTGAGGCATTGTACCGATATTTTGTGTCAGTCTTCACAGTGGACGACACAAATAACATGCCAAAAATTGATAACAAGCAGGTTATGGCAGGTGAGGACCTAGAAACTATCATTGTACAAAAGAGGTCATGTTGGACAAGCTAATGGGGATAAAGATAGACAAGTCTCCTGGCCCTGATGGAATGCATCCCAGGGTACTAAAAGAGATGGCGGAGGAAATTGCAAAAGCACTAACAGCAATTTACCAAAATTCACTGGACTCTAGGGTGGTTCCTACAGATCGGAAAGTAGCAAATGTGATGCCACTGTTTAAAAATGGAGGTAGACAAAAGGGGGTAACTATAGGCTGGTTAGCTTAACATCTATAGTTAATAGATTTAACTATAGATCTATATCTATATAGAAAATGCTTGAATCTATCATTAAGGAAGAAATAGCGAGACATCTGGATATAAATTGTCCCACTGATAAGACGCAGCATGGGTTCATGAAGGGCAGGTCATGTTTGAATAATGTGGTGAAATTCTTTGAGAACATTACATGCGCAATGGGGAACCTGTGGATGTGGTGTATCTGGATTTCCAGAAGGCATTTGACAAGGTGCTGCACCAAAGACTGCTACATAAGATAAAGGTGCACGGTATTATGGGTAATGTATTAGCACGGATAGAGGATTGGTTAACTAACAGAAAACAAAGAGTTGGGGTAAATGGATGTTTTTCTGGTTGGTGATCAGTGACTAGTGGTGTGCCTCAGGGATCAGCGTTGGGACCGCAATTGTTTACGATTTACATAGATGATTTGGAGTTGGGGGACCAAGTGTAGTGTGTCAAAATTCGCAGATGACACTAAGATGAGTGGGAGAGCAAAGTATGCAGAGGATGCTGGAAGTCTGCAAAGGAATATAGATAGTCTAAGTGAATGGGTGAGGATCTGGCAGTTGGAGTACAATGTTCATAGATGTGAGGTCATCCATTTTGGTAAGAATAACAGCAAAATGGACTATTAGTTAACTGGTAAGAAATTGCAGCATGCTGCTGTGCAGAGGGACCTGGGCGTCCTTGTGCATGAATCACAAAAAGTTGGTTTGCATGTGCAGCAGGTAATTAAGAAGGCAAATAGAATTTTGTCCTTCATTGCTAGAGGAATGGAGTTTAAGAACAGCAAGATTATGTTGCAGCTGTATAAGGTGCTGGTGAGACCACACCTGGAGTACTGTGTAGCATTTTGGTCTCCTTGCTTGAGAAAGGATATACTGGCACTGGCAGGGGTGCAGAGGAGATTCACTTGGTTGATTCCAGAGTTGAGAGTGTTGGCTTATGAGGAAAGACTGAGTAGGCTGGGGTTATACTCATTGGAATTCAGAAGAATGAGGGGAGGTCTTATAGAAACATATACGATTATGAAGGGAATAGATAAGGTAGAAGTAGGGAAGTTGTTTCCACTGGCAGGTGAAACTAGAACAAGGGGGCATCGCCTCAAAATAAGGGGGAGCAGATTTAGGACTGAGTTGAGGAGGAACTTCTTCACACAAAGGGTTGTGAATATATGGAATTCACTGCCCAGTGAAGCAGTTGAGGCTACCTCATTGAATGTTTATAAGGCAAGGATAGACACATTTTTGAACAGTAAAGAATTAAGGGTTATGGTGAGCGAGCGGGTAAGTGGAACTGAGTCCATGAAAAGATCAGCCATGATCTTATTGGATGGTGCAGCAGGCTCATGGAGCCAGATGGCCTACTCCTGCTCCTCGTTCTTATGCCATCAAACTTTTGAATAAACTTTTTTTTTCAATTAATTTGAGGAATATGGGCATCGCTGGCTGGCTAGCATTTATTGCCTATCCCCATTGCCCTTTGAGGCAGTTGAGAGTGAACCACATTGCTGTGGCTGTGGTGTCACATGTAGGCCAGACCAGGTAAGGATGGCAAATTTCCTTCCCTAAAGGACATTAGTGAACCAGATGAGTTTTACTGATAATCGACAATGGTTTCACGGTCATCAGTAGATTCTTAATTCCAAATACTCCTTATTAAATTCAAACTCCACCATCTGCCGTTGTAGGATTCGAATCTGCATCCCCAGAACATTAGCTGAGTTTCTGGATTAATAGTCTAGAGATAATACCACTGGGCCATCACCTTCCCTCCATATAGTAAGCTGATCTTTCTCTTCACCATATTTGTAACTGCAACACGTTCAGCACCCTCTTCTTTCCTTCTCCCCTATGTACTCTATGAATGGCATGTTTTGTTTGCATAGCGTGTAAGGAACAATACTTTTCACTCTATCCCAATACATGTGACAATAATAAGTCAAATCAAATCAAATGAAGATGCCTTTACTTTTAATTTGAACTAAAGGAAATTAGGGCTATGGGGATGAGGCATAAAGTGGAATTGATGCAAAAGGTCAGCCAATGTTTTATTAAATCGTGAAGGAGACGCAAAAGGCCTATCTTCGCACCTATTTACATTCTTATTTTCTCTTGCTGCATTTATTCTCCTGTTCATTGTAGCAGTACAATAAATGAACAGTAAAAAAATGAACAAACCATCTTACATTTTTTCTTCCAAAGCTGCATAAATGGAAAGAAAAGGATTGTGATGACCGTACACTATGTGATTTTTATGGTTGCAATAGCTACTTCTATTTAAATAGACCATTTAACTGAATGAAACATCCCAAATTCACAGGAGCGTTAGCAAGGAAAAGTTGACAGCAAGCCACTTGAGGCGACATTAGGGCAAATGGCCAAAAGCTTTATTAGGGGCAAAGTGGCCAGATGTCACAGCATAGACATCATCATCTGTACATCAATGCAGTTGTGATTAAAATGACTCCATGACTAAAGCGAAAGTCCGCAGTCAATATTAGCTAATGGGTAGCAATTTAGTGCCTCAGCATTAATGTAACGTTACAGCATTTTGCCCACATTCCAAAAGTTCTGCTGAGTCCTGAAATCAAATGTTAATGTTTATTAAGATATTGAGGGATCAATTCTCTAAAATTGACCTTGATTTTCCACAAACTTCAACTCATTGTTCATGTGGGTGGCACAGTGGCACAGTGGTTAGCACTGCTGCCTCACAGTGCCAGGGATCCAGGTTTGATTCCCAGCATAGGTTACTGTCTGTGTGAAGTCTGCAAGTTCCCCCCGTGTCTGGGTGGGTGTCCTTTGGATCCTCCCACAGTCCAAAGATGTGCAGGTCAGGTGGATTAGCCATGATGAATTGCCCTTTAATGTTAGGGAGACTAGCTAGGGTACATGCATGGCGTTATGGGGATAGGGCCTGGGTGTGATTGTGGTTGGTGCAGACTCAATGGACCAAATGGCCTCCTTCTGCACTTATATGTAACAGCCTGTGTTCTCTCCCACACAATGGGCTGCATTCCTAATAACATCAGCCCTCTACCCACAGCTCACCTCCCGAATGCAGTTCATCGCAATAAACTTCAAACTCCTATGGCTCCCAGCATACTTTGACCTTCTACAATTCCCTGTCCTACCCTCTGTTATACCACTTCCCCATGTGATTTCAAAATCCAACTTTACTTCTGAGATTGGATTTTACCTCCTTCAGGGGAGGTGATGGCCTAGTGGTATTATTGCTAGACCATTAATCCAGAAATACAGCTCATGTCCTGGGGACTTAGGTTCAAATCCTGCCATGGCAGATTGTGCAATTTGAATTCAATAAATAAAATATCTGTAATTAAGAATCTACTGATGACCATGAAACCACTGTCGGAAAATCCCATCTGGTTTACTAGGGAAGGAAATCTGCTGCCCTTACCTGATCTGGCCTACATGTGACTCCAGAGCCACAGCAATATGGTTGATTCTCAACTACCCTCTAAAATGGCCTAACAGGCCATTCAATTCAAGGGGAACTAGGGATGTGCAATAAATACGGGCCAGCCAGTGGCATACATGTCCCATGAATGAATAATAAAAAGTCCTACTCACATGTTATTTTTACTTCCTTCTCTCTAGGCATCCTGGAGACATTTGTAAAATGGGATGTTCTTGTTCATATTGTATTTTAAGAGCTTCACAGTGTCAACTGAAAATTGACATGCAAATTTGTACATTCTTACCTTCGATCTCACAAAACATAATTGTAAAAAGCGCCATTATGGCAAGAAACCCGGTGAAGGGGTCCAGCATGGAACAGAGCAGGAGATAAAAGTGCTCTGATGTTTCAGTCTGTATCTCTGAGGGTACATGCACAAGTCTAACTTTGTTGAGGATGCTTGAGGAAGACAGGTTGACGAGTGACAGGGAAGAACTAAAGTGATCTGGGGCCACAGAAGCAGATCTAGTCAGACCCATGGTTACTTCAGGTTGTGCGTCGGCTTCCAGCAACAGAGATACCACATCTCATCATAGCTGATCAAAAAACAATAATAGAGCTGTTTTGTGCAATCCATAGCTTAATAATCCCACTTGATAAATGGCTGTTTTAACTCATTGAATAATGTTTAGCAGATGATTTCCTTCTGTTATGATTAGCTTTTTCACACTTTTACCACAACAAAAAATCTAGAAAGCATGGAGTGTTTCGAACACACTGTGATCTAAGTGTAATTCTACCCCCACCCACTTTGGTCCTTCACAAGCACCTGCCACTTCAACACACCACCCTGCTCTCCTGTCCATGTACCCATCCTTGGTCTTTTGCAATATTCCAGCGAACCCTGATGCAAACTGGAGGAACATCACCTCATCTTTCGATTGGGCACCTTACAGCCTTCCGGACTGAGTTCAACAACTTCAGAGCATGAACTCTCCCCTCCACCTTCACCCCAGTTCCGTTGATTTTATTTCATTGTTTCTTCTTCTCATCTCATTCATCCATTTTTCCACTTCTCTATTCATGGTCTCCTTCTTCCCCCCCCGCCCCCCACCCCCACTCCCCTTTCAGGGTAACCATCCGTACCTCTGCTCTGCCAATTACACTTTCTGATCAGTTAATGGACGCTTTTAGCATCTCTCTCAGCCTTCTTCATCTTTATTCTCATTCCCTTTGTCCTATTACAGCCATCATCCTCCCCCCCCCACTCACGACCCTCATAGTATAACCGTTTTCCACTTTTCTTTGCTCTCACAAAGGGTCATCCAGACTTGAAACATTGGCTCTATCCTCTCTCCGCAGACGCTGTCAGACCTGCTGAGATTTTCCAGCATTTTTGGTTTATATTTTTTTCTAAACTCAATTTCTTGTATCCAAAGCATATTTCAGATGAAAAGGGAAATTAGAATGTAGAAGAAGGCCACTGTGAGGCCTTGGCTCTGGCACAGAATCAAGTACTTTTGTAGTGATGATAATGGACTCACATCAAAATAAATCAACCAGTCTACTGTCAGATGAAAGGCTGCTTTTTCAGTACTATTCTCTGAAGAGGATCTAACCCTAATGCCTACGTTCTTCTTAATAAAACCATCTGTGGTGAATATGAGCATCAAAGCAATTCAGAAAAATTCTACTTAGAAAATACATTCCAACAAGACATTGGTGAAATTTCAGGAAACATGAACGCTAGACTGATTTCAGAAGAGGTTCAATAGGTGAAGCTATAGTTTATGATAACCAAGTGTTGAACTTGCCCTGCCAAGGTAGGAGCAGACAAAGATTCCAAATGACTAACGCATTACCATTAAATGATGGCACCGGCACAACACTGTACCTTTTCGGAGCTGCTTTGACAGTTAATCTGTCTGCGTGCACCACCTCTAGGGTTGGAGTGTAATACATTAATGGCTTGCAGGATGGAATAGAGAGTTATACATCCAAGAGTGCAGATGACAGATATGAGAGATGCAGTAATTTGTGTAGATAGGAGCAGGAAGTATTGTGGTTGAAATTTAATGTGTAGAAGGATGAGGTCATCCACTTTGGAAATGAGAGAGACAAAATACTTTCTTAATTGCAAATAACTAGGAGCCCTGGAAGAGCAAAGGTGTCCGATGGCATAAATCACCAAGTGTTACTGCATGGGTACCAATGATAATCAAAAAAACTAAAAGAATTGAAGCTTTTTATCCTAAGGGAGCTGGAACACAAAGGGGAAGAAGTTGTGATAATAGTTATATTGAGCCTTGATGGATCCCATTTGGAGCATCACAGTTATTATGTGTGTTTGCTAAGAGCCCAAACAATCATCAGAGCATTAAAATTCTTGCATCTCAGAGAAAACATTGTTTAATTGACAGGCTCTCTGATCTGTGCTGTCATTTTCACAATGTTTGTTTACACAAGTTAAGTGGTCTCAAGGCTTTTTTCTGTTATTGAAACTTTAAAAGTATCGTGTCATTCACTCTTTCGTTAGCTAGCAGCAAAATTACTTACCTTTCAACATTGGAGAAAGTTATGAGTAAATTACTTTTTTTGAAAGCTTCTTTTTAAACATCCCACTGTACAATTTAGGTTCATTGATTCTAAACAGTATATAGTGGGTTAATAAGCATGGAAGTGCCATAGCTAGATGGTTTTGGGAGGGGGGAGGCATGAGGGGCCATGGGCGTAGGTGGAAAGGAATAGATTGACATCAGGGACATAAGGGGCCATAGGGAGTGGGTAGAACAGCTTGGCATAGGAGGCACGAGGAGGAACTTTGGAACTTATCCTTAAAAAACTCCCCTCATACAGACTAGGGTTCATGGCTTCTCTGAGAGATCGTAAATCACAACTCTTTACAGACCTGACCCAGTTCCATGAAAGTTGCAGAGGACTAAGAGGTGCCAATCTCTCCAAGGAGGTGGCCAGCTGGAATGCCAGCCATGGAATTTTGAGAGAAACCAACCCACTCCCTTTAAAGGAACATGAAAATCATCCAGCCCAGGTACGGGATCGGGAATCCTGGCATTGGAAGCCACCGGCAATTTTTAAAAGGCTCCCGAATCATCTTGATTCAGTGAAAATCCGGCTCTGAATGTCAGGAAGAGTATATTGGCCCTAGAAAGAGTACAGTGCAGATTCACCAAAATCATATCCTGGTGTAAGAGATTGTGGAAACTTATAGAAGCAGGGGTAGGCCTTTCTAGTTTGATCATGGCTGATCATCAAATTCAATATCCTGACTCCCCCCTTCCCCTCATATCCCTTGATCCCTTTCACCCCAACAGCTATACCTAATTTCTTCTTGAAACCAGACAACGATTTGGCTTCAACTACTTTCTGCAGTAGTGAACTTCACATATTTACCACCCTCTGGGTGAAGAAATCTCTCCTCACCTCAGTTCTAAAAGGTTTACCCTTTATCCTCAAACTATGACCCCTAGTTCTGGATTTTCTCACCATTGGGAACATTCTTTCTGAATCTATCCTGTCTAACCCTCTTGGAATTTTACATGCTTCTATGAGATGATGACAACAGATTACATAAAGTTGCCTTGTCTTGCTTTGCATTTAAGAGGGGATATCTAATTCAGGTCCAGAAAATTAAATCGAGATTCAACCGAGAAGGTATAGAGGAACTATTTCTTCTGGTGAGAGAATGCAGAACACGGGGCATCATTTTTAAAATAAAACTGGTTGGCAGAGAATTCAGGAAACAATTGTTGACACAAAGGTTACTAAGTATTCTGGAAGTTGTCCTCTCAAAATGTCATGAAATCTGCTTCCATTTAAATCTTAGAAACTGCGATTGATTTACTTCTTGAAGGGTAAAGGTATCAAAGTATATAGAATAAAGTCAAACAAATGGAGTTGAGGATCAGTCATGAACTAGTTGAGTGATCGAACAGGCTCAAGAGGCCTAGTTCTGTTTCTGTAATTCTGTGGTAAAGTCGCATGATAGACACCATCAAATATAACAAGCAACTGAAATATCTGTACAGTTTCTTAGCGAATGAATGTTGGTGGTATCATTATTAACATGTCAGGTTCTAGGAACCATTCCTCATGACTCCCAAAAGTGGAATAAGTTTAATGAAGTGCCCCAATACGGGATGGTGGATGGAATCTTCTTAATGTGTTGAGAGTCTTGGCTGCCAACAGGAGAATTGTTGAGACACCTGTGTTGCCTCTTTTCGGGAAGGCCCACCAAACTACATGCCAATCAGGCAGTGATGAGGACAGCGGCAGACCTTGTACTGGAATCAAGACCCAGGGAGGGAACTCTTATCTACCCAGAACTGTCAGCCAATCAGAGGCCGGTGGCTCTCTTGCTCAGCAATGTGACAGTAAGGGTTCTGAATATTGGCGAAAGGACAATTCCAGGATGAAGGAGTGACCCAGATCACAGTAAGTAATGTGGGGGTGGAGGTTAATGGATTTTGGGGGCTGAGGATCATGGGAAGAGGAGTACAGGGAGGTAATTAGACCATAAGATCATAAGATATAGGAGAGAACTAGACCATTCAGCACACAAAGTTCTGCTCTGCTAGGTTTCTCAACCATATTCTGCTGCCTTAACAAATAGTGACCCAAGCTGGGAATCGAATCCGGGTCCCTGGCGCTGTGAGGCAGCAGTGCCACGGGTATTGGTAAAAGTGGGATTGGAGCACAAGTTAAATATTACCAATGCTGAAGAAGGTGGTAATTTTCCTCTCTTTTGCTACCTGAACATTTGATGTTCCTGCTCCAACTATTGACACATAAATAAAGCAACAGCTAATGACGATTTTCATTGAGCGTGATCTACCTTTCAGGATCATCCTTCAATGGGCTACTGTAGGAATGAGGCGCCAGTTTTGCTTTTGCTTCCGTTTTGATTATAAAGAAGTAATCCAATGTTCTGACATACTTACCTGTGTTTTTGCTCAGGATGCAGATGCCTGAACAAGAAAGAGTTATTTTCTGTGGAAGTGCGGATGGGAGTTAATGCCAAGAATACCTTCAGAGATATTTGCTAGCTGCCGCAACTAGCTTTGTGACGCATTTATCCTTTTCCAGTTAAGGACTTGGAAATTGAACCGACTGATATTTGGCTAGTCTGCGAATACCTGTGTCTAGAATTGCATGATGATTAATCATATTCTCTCTTGGTTGACAGGCTTTGAAGCAATGCCTCGAGACTCCAGTGCCCAAACACGAGTACAGAAGATTTATAATGGACTATGCCATCCAAAGGATATTCAGAAGGTCATGGTTCAAAAATCTAAAAAGAAAAACATGCATGTCACACTTACAATCCAGTCAAAGGAATCGTGCAAATTATTACACCTTCACAAAACTGAGACCACAATGCAATGTTGCTGCTGATCAAACAACAGGTTTCGGAAGGGCGATGAATGCTGTGGAATGTAATCGCTTTCATAGAATCTCCACAGTGTAGGAGGAGGCCATTCATCCCATTGAGTCTGCACCAACCACAATCCCACCCAGGCCCTATTCCTCTAACCCCAAATATTTACCCTGCTAATCCCCCTGACACCAAGGGGCAATTTAGCATGGCCAATCAACCTACTCTACACATCTTTGGACTGTGGGAGGAAACCTGAACACCTGGAGGAAACCCATGCAGACACGGGGAGAACGTGTAAACACCACACAGGCAGTGACCCAAGGCCAGAACGGAACGTGGCTCCCTGGCGCTGTGAGGCAACAGTGCTGCCCTAATGGATCAGGGCAATATGATATATTAGGTAATATGTACACAAGCAGAGTCTGGCAGTTGGAAACTCTCATTGAATACAGGACATCAGAATGGCTAAACAAAGAGCGTGCAGAAGATTATTATGATTCTGTCTGCAAGAAATACTCCGAAAATACATGGATCCCAAGTAAAGGCAAAACATTTCTTTGGCACGGCTCATCTCAGATTTTATTGTGTTTCTTTTAAATCAGCTGCATTATGTCAAGGAACCGTTTCTCAGAATCTTTATAGGTTTAATGGATTGACTGTGTTTGTGTGTTTAAAAAAGTTGGGGTACAAGTGGAAGTATTAAAGTAAAAGCAAAGTAAAGTTTATTTAATAGTCACAAGTAGGCTTACATTAACACTGCAACGAAGTTACTGTGAAAATGCCCTAGTTGCCACACTCCGGTTCCTGTTTGGGAACGCTGAGGGAGAATTTAGCATGGCCGATCCACCTGACCAGCATGTCTTTCAGACTGTGGGAGGAAACCCACGCTGACACGGGGAGAATGTGCAAACTCTACACAGACAGTGACCCCAAGCCAGGAATTGAACCCAGGTCCCATGAAGCAGCAGTGCTAACCATTGTGCTACCATGCCATCCAGTATTGTTAGCATCAATGAAAATAACTACTTCTCTCTTCTGTGCACTGAAATATTTGTTGTTCCTGCTGAATCCACTAATGAGGCCGCAATTAAAGCAACATTCGAGGCTATTTTTCATTTACTTTTTGTCAGGACAGTTTTTCAGTCTCATGCAACAAGAACAGTGAGCTACACAGGTCAGCTTGTCACAGTAACAGAATGCTCATTTAACACATCATCATTCATAGAATCCCGACAGTGCAGAAGGGGGCCATTTGGCCCATCGAGTCTGCATCAACCACAATACCACCCAGGCCCTATTCCCGTAACCCTACATATTGACCTTGCTAATCCCCCTGACGCTAGGTCAATTTAGCATGGCCAATCAACATAACCCAGTTGGGTTTCCTCCAAGTGCTCTGGTTTCCCCTCACTGTCCAAAGATGCGCGGGTTAAATTGATTAGCCATGCTAAATTGTCCGTTAGTGTCCCGGGATGTGTATGTTAGAAGGATTAGCCCGATAAATATGTGAGATTACAGAAGTGGGGCCTGGGTGGGATTGTTGTCGGTACAGCCTTGATGGGCCGAACAGCCGCCTTCTGCATTGTAAGGTTTTTGTGATTCTATCTTTCTATGCAACACAGACTGCAGGATTCATTATTACCAACCAAAGTCAAAATTACTGTAGAAGAGTTAAGCCACTATCCAAATTTCTGCAATGAAAGGACAATGCCAGGATCAGAACACACAGCACTGGAGGTGACAGCTTAGTGGTATTATTGCTACACTATTAATCCCGAAACTCAGCTAATGCTCTGGGGACCCGCATTTGTATCGCACCACAGCGGACGGTGGAGTTTGAATTTGATTGAAAAAATCTGGAAATAAGAATCTACTGATGACTATGAAGCCATTGTCGACTGTTGGACAAACCCATCTGGTTCACTAATGCCCTTTAGGGAAGGAAATTTGCCGTCCTTACCTGGGTCTGGCCCACATGTGACTCCAGAGCTACAGGAATGTGGTTGACTCTCAACTGCCCTTAGGCAGCTAGGGATGGGCAATAAATGCTGGCCAGCCAGTGACACCCATGTCCTACAGATAAAAATAGTGAAAAAGAAAGCTTTGATAGACATTGTACTTTGGTGTCATTTGTCATTTTGATACAGCTCTACATCTCACAACCAGCTGCACACAATGGGCACCTCTTGTAAGTCAGACCTCAGGGGGTGGCACACTGGCACAATGGTTAGCACTGCTGCTTCACAACGCCAGGGATCCGGATTCAATTCCCAGCTTGGGTCACTGCCTGTGCGGAGTCTGCACATTCTCCACATGTCTGTGTGGGTTTCCTCTGGGTCTTCGGTTTCCTCCCACAGCCTGAGAGGTGTGCTGGTCAGGTGCATTGGCCGTGCCAAATTCTCCCTCAGTGCACCTGAACAGGTGCCAGAGTTTGACGACTAGGGGATTTTCACAGTAACTTCATTGCAGTGTTAACGTAAGCCAACTTGTGACACAAATAAATAAACTTTAAAATGCAAGTCTGTTATGGAGGCTACAATATAGCAGGGACGTGTAAGTCACTTCATTTCTCCCACACCAAAGAATTGAGCTGAACCTACTGTTCCCTGTTATGAAAAGAGCTTGCTCTGACATTGAGTAATACGAGCTACATTTTACAGAGAGAGAATGTTCCCTATCTTTACCAATATTCCTGTTCTATCATGCCTGGATTGCACTTGTTTTGGCTTCAACAAATCCTAAAATAAGCATTAAAAAACAAACAAGTATTTTAGATGTAGAATACAGAAGAAAGAAATTTTAAATGTAAGCACTCTAAATATTAAGCACTTGCATCTAGATGTACCCCATATATTTATTTCTCCCCACGGATTTAATTTTCAGAATACAGAAAGAAATGAAATGTTTCAGATGCATTACGCTGAAGCCAACTAATCAACAGCGCAATCAAATCAGAACGCCAGAGGCATACTAAAGTTTGCCACTTCAATAAATCTGAAATAAAAATGCAAAATTTCTGAATCGGCACCTTGCGATGTTGCTGAAGTTAAGCAGTTCGAAACAAAGCAAAGTCTGCTTAATTAAAAGCACTCCTCAGTTGGGAACTCAACCAGGGAAATGGTAGCCTTTAGATTGGATCACCAGCCTCGCCTCCTCATTAGTGGCATCGAGAGTATTGGAACGCACACAAGTGCCAACAGATTGAGGAAAGAAAAGTCAGTCAGGGTTCCGACCCTAATACTTCCCAGTGACCACCGCCCCCCCAATGCACCCCCCCCCCACTCAAATAGGGCCGCTAATGTCCTTTTGGGAAGGAAATCTGCTGCCCTAACTTCACCTGACCAATGTGGGTTTGTCCAGAACCTGAGGTCACAACCGAAGGATTCAGGGTAGACCATTTAGGACGGAGATAAGGAGACATTTCTTCACCCAAAGAGTGGTGAGCCTGTGGAATTCATTATCACAGGAATTAGTTGATGTCAAAATATTGAATGTATTCAAGAGACGATTAAGCACTTGGATGAATGGGGTCAATGGTTATGGGAGAAAGCAGGATTAGGCTATTGAGTTGGGCAATCAGCCTTGATCATGATGAATGGCGGAGCAGGCTTGAAGGGCCAAATGGCCTTCTTCTGTTCCTATCTTCTATGTTTCTACGTGACTCAAGATACAAGCAACATAATTGACCCTCAACTTTCCTCAGCCAACAAGGCATGGACAATAAATGCTGGCCAGCCAGCAACACCAATGTCCTACGAATTAATAAAAAAGAAGAAATTGTACAAACACCAAGTAGAATCTATCAGGGGCATGCACTCCACCCCATCCAATTCTTCCTGTAACCAATATTCCGAGGCATGTCAATCTGTTCAGCCACAGGGACTGGAAAACTTACAATCACCTCAGTAAATGCTGGATGAGAACAGGGTTGGACTCTGAAGATCGCTTTAAAATCTCTTGCAACATTACAAAGCACGTTGGCCCAGGTTATGCAGTCTAATACAATTCCAAAAATATACAACTCTCCTTAATCCAACATTCATACTTAAAAATTTGTAGCGGCTGCTTTGATACAAACAATTGACAGAGCTATCATGGCAAACCTTACCCCATTTTGGCAAGAGCTTCTTTCTATGGGCAGTTGTGAAATCTTTTTCACTCATCCAGGCAGGTATCCAGGTGAATGGTACTGGTTAACTGGGGATTTAACAGCTGGAAGAGTTTTACTGTCAGAGAAAAAATTGTGACTGACTCTTTTTTTTCATATACCCTCGTCCAAATTTGTGTTTATAGAATCATAGAATCCTACAGTGTAGAAGGAAGCCATTTGGCCTATCAAGTCTGAATAAACACAATTCCACCCAGGCCCTATCTCCATAATTCCATGCATTTATCCTACCTAATACCCCTGACATTAAAGGGCAATTTACCATGGCCAAACAACTTAACCTGCACATCTTTGAACTGTGGGAAGAAACCCACGAAGACACAGGGAGAATGTGCAAAATCCACACATATAGTGACCCAAGCCAGGAACCAAACCAGTGCTAACCACTGTGCCACCGTGCCATCCTATTCACAAAATTCCTTTGGGGAAAGAATATGCCCAGGCATCACTTTAATTGGCATTGGTCAAATTAGACCAAAGAGGACAAGTTAATTAGTTTTCAGCCCTCAGTGAATTGTTTCTGACAGAAAGTGAAGGGTAGCTGGCCTTATACACTGAAGCACAGTGGATGAACGTGGGCTTGCACTCTGAATGACTTAGAAATATTAAATATTTGATTTGATTTACTATTGTCATATGTATTGGAATACTGTGAAAAGTATTGTTTCCTGCGCACTATACCAACAAAACATGTCATCCATAGAGGACATAGGGGAGAAGGAAAGGAGAGCATGCAGAATGTAGTGTTACAGTCATAGATAGGCTGTAGAGAAAGATAATTAATATATGGTAGGTCTATTCAAAAGTCTGAGGGCTGCAGAGAAGCTGTTGGGGAGGTACAGTGGCACAGTGATTAGCATTGCTGTCTCAAAGCACCAGGGATCCAGGTTCAATTCTGTCTGTGGGGAGTTTGCACATTTGCCCGCATCTGCGTGGGTTTCCTCCAGGTGTCCTGGTTTCCTCCCACACTCCAAAGCTATGTGGGTTAGGTTGATTGGCCTTGTCAAATTGCCTCTTAGTGTTAGGGGGACTAGCAGGGTAAATATGTGGGGTTACAGTGATAGTGCCTGGGTGGGATTGTTGTTGTACAGGCTTAATGGGCTGAATGGCCTCATTCTGCACTGAAAGGATCCTATGATTCCACGAAGCTGTTCTTGAGTCGGTTGGTACATGATCTCAAACTTTTGAACCTTTTTCCCGGTGGAAGAAGGTGGCAGTATGTCCGGGATTTGTGGGGTCCTTGATTAGGCTGGCTGCTTCTCTGAGGCAGCATGAAATGTAGGCATAGTCAACGGATGGGAGGCTGGTTTGCGCGATGGACTGGCAACTAGACTGCAATTTTCAAAATTCAACAATAGTACTTCCCTCCCAGGGCAGCCGTTAATTTTGAGAAAACTGTTTTTCACCTTGACACGGAACCTGTGGAATATGATCTAATAAAGATGAATTATTGAAGGTTGATCCACACAGGGCTTTTAAGTGAAATTGGCAGCCATTTATATACTTGGCACCAGTGTGCATGTCTAGCAACTCACAGTGAATGTCACATTTTGCTGCAATTTGAAGAAACCAGACTGGCGATGAAATCCGTTGACGTACTAAGTGGATTCGCAGACGAAAAGGATTGTCTCATGAGAGATGCTTTGGTTGGTCTATTTTCTGTCGACATTCTATCGTCACTGTCATCAATGTCAAGGAGGTCATTTATCTTTGGGTGAATCAGACTTTTATGATCATGTTCAGCCACTGACACTGGCAGCCCTCATACAATAGGATTAAATTTAAGACTACCACAATGACACCATCTTCGGATTAATGGTCAGAGGGTTTTCAAGTCCTCACGATGCGTCGTTTACGAATCAAAATCTAAGACTTCACTGCCAAAGTCAGATAAAGAGAAAAGAAAACCAGTTTAGTTGTGGTTTGACATTCCATTAAAAACAGTGATAAGTTTTAAGTTTATTTATTATCATTTATTAGTTTATTATTATTATTGGGTGGCATGGTGGCATAATGGTTAGCATTGCTGCCTCACAGCTGCAGGGATCTTGGTTCAATTCCCAGCTCGGGTCACTGGAGTTTGCACATTCTCCCCATGTCTGTGTGGGTTTCCTCCAGTTTCCTCCCACAGTCCAAGATGTGCGGGTTTGGTGGATTGGCCAGGCTCAATTGCCCCTTGGTGTTCTGGAATGCATAGGTTAGAGGAATTAGCAGGGTAAATTGTGGAGTTTTGAGGATAGATCCTAGGACGGATTGTTGTCAGTGCACACTTGATGGGCCAAATGGCCTCCTTTTGCACTGTAGTGATTCAATGATTTATTTGTGTCACAAGTATGTTTACATTAACACTGCAATGAAGTTACTGTGAAAATCCCCTAGTCAGCACAATGGGGGGTCACTGTACTCCTCCATGGGATGAAGGGGCAGCTAGAATGAGATCCAGAAGTCCTGCCGTCCTCTGGTGCTGAGATTCATGGATTCTCACTCGTGCTTGTACCATGCTCTGGAAGCCCTGCACCATGGTGCGGACATCTCCTGCCATGGAGTGTACGTCCTGCACCAAGGTCTCCACTGTGGAAGCCAACCTCATAGTGTTGACCTCAGAACGCTGCACTGACGGCACCATCTCCTTGGATAGAAGACGACGGGGCACCTCCAATCAGCCTTGCAATCCGAGGAGGGCTGCTGTCATCCCTTTCAGATCCTTACGACTCTGTCTTGGCAGCTCCAGCATCTGTGGGACCACCAGACCCAGGGGCAAATCATCGGCAAGGGACTCACCAGAGTCCTGGGCTCCAGCAGCCCTCCGAGTGATTGTTCGCTGGAAAATGCCTGCATCCGCCTGTTGTGGATCTCAGCTGTGAGGTACTCACCAGTGAGTGACATTGAAGCCTACCTCAGTATCAAGGTGACAGGTCCGGTGCTGGTGCCAGGTGTGGGTGACGGCTGAGATGCCATGGTGGGGTTGAAAAAGTTCCTCCTCAAAAATGCTGGAGTCCAGTGGGAGCAGGGGGCACGCGGATAGTCCAGCCTGTTCCACTAGCCAACCCGCAAGAGAAGGGGGGTGGCATCAGTTTATTGCAGGGGATACTGATTACTCTCTTGAGTTTTGAGGAACGATAGCGTGAGTGTTGAGGATTCTCATATTTCTCTGCTGCCCCACTTCACCTATAGCACAGGCAACACTCTTCCCCCTACCCTGCCAGCTCGAGGGCTCACTCCTCAAAACATGTGGGGGTTCTCAGCACAGGCATGACTCCAGCTGGCAGTGCCCACTCACACTTGGTGTGGTTGAGTTTGTCCTGCAATGACACAGAGGGAAAGAGTGTAGGTAAAAGTATTGACGTTTATGGTGATGGTGAGGTGTGGTAGATGTGGGGCTTGGGTGGGAGCTGGAGTGTACGGAGCATAGTAGCTACTGGGGAAACATGGGGGTTGTGGAAGGAAGGGGAGGGAACCTGGTGCCTATTGTTGGTAATGGCCCAGGTGGCTGTGTGAGAGAAAGGGTTGGGGATGCGGAGCGGTCCAGTGGGACACAGAGGTGGTTGACTTACCCTGGATGGGCAAAGAAGATCATTCACCTTCTTCCTTCACTGCTGCCCCGTCCTTTTCCGGAGTGAGCTTGCATTGACTGGGGCTGCCACTGAATCCCAGGGGGTGGTGACACTGCTGGATGGCTGTCTTCTGGAGTAGGAGGGTGGGGTGGGGATGTATGAGTGAATAGAGTGTATTCTGCCGCTGCTCCACTCCATCCAGCATCCTTGTGAGTATCTCCTCTGAAAAGTGCAGTGCTGCCTTCTTGCCTGCCATCGCCTGCAGTTGTTGTGGAACAAGTGCTGGGGATCCATTTATACGGATCTCCCCAGCACTTACAGCAGTTAGGTCATTGCAAGGCGGGCGACTCAGAGGGAACTCACCACTGGAATGGAGTGAAAATCACAGGCACAAAAATTATCACCAACAAGGCATAAAGTTCGACCCCAAAACACGTCGGCAACATTGGCAGGAACTGTTACATTTCTTGAGCCAGTAAGATTTCGCCTTCTGTGGGACTGGACATTCCTGCTGGCAGAAAGGGCCAGAAAATCCTGCCTTAGATCACAATGTCTGTTTTTTTATTTAATTGAGACAGACATGAGGAAGGTCTTGTCTGTGTTCCATGGAAACATAGAAACGAGAAGCAGGAGGAAACCCTTTGAGCCTGCTCTGTCATTCATTTTGATCATGGCTGATCATCAAATTCAATATCCTGATCCTGCCTTCCCCCCATATCCCTTCAGCCCCAAGAGCTGTAACTAATTTCCTCTTGAAATCACACAATGTTTTGGCCTCAACTACATTCGGTGGTAGTGAATTCCACACATTCACCACTCTCTGAGTGTAGAAATTTCTACACACCTCAGTTCTAAAATGTTTAGCCCTTCTCCTCAAACCCTGATCCCTAGTTCTGGACACTCCCACCATTGGGAACATTCTTTCTGAATCTACCCTGTCTAATCCTGTTAGAATTTTACAAGTATCTATGAGATCCCCCCTCACCCTTCTAAACTCCAGTGAATATCATCCTAACCAATTTACTCTGTCCTCATATGACAGACCTGCCATCCCAGGAATCAGCCTGGTTATCCTGTGCTGCACTCCCTCTATAGCAAGGACATCCTTCCTCAGATAAGGCGAAAAAATTCAGCAAGTTATGACGTTCACTGTGAATGGTGGCCAGGAGCAGATGTGGGATCTGGGAGGGTATCAATGACTGGAGAAGGGTTAGGTGGGTGCCGACACTGACTGTGTGGGTGGGAGGCCAGGGGGAAAGGTTCTGATGTTCAGGGGAAGAGAGAGAAGTGCAGATTCCGCTGGGCAGAAAAATTCCGATCACGGGGGGGCAAGGAAGAGGTGCTGATTCCAATCAGGAGGTGGGTGGGTCAAGGCTGACTTTGATCATTGTTGGCGAGGTGAGCCCCTAAAACCTCCATAGTGGGCTGGGGGGCAAGGGTCATGCACTTTGTGATTGGGGCGCTCTTTAAACATGGCACCCCAATTTTGTGCAGCCGGGCCTTGTTGGCATGTTTAGGCGCCTCTGTTTCTCAATCAGTAGCCTACCTATTACGGTTAATAATTAGAACATAGAACATTACAGCACAAACAGGCCCTTTGGCCCACAAGTTGCGCCAATCATATCCATACCTACCAGGCTATAGTTCTATCTGTAACTCCCAATCCCATTAAATCCCATGTACTCATCCAGAAGTCTTTTAAAAGACTCCAGCGAGTTCGCCTCTACCACCACCAACGGCAGCCGATTCCACTCACTCACCACCCTCTGAATGAAAAACTTACCCTAACTTCTCCTCTGTACTTGGTCCCCAGCAAGTAGGATCATCTAAGCTTGTTTTTAAGCAAATCCAACATCAAATATATTTTTGAAAGGAATTTTCATTTTGAATGTGCTATCTTCATTCTATCAAATATCTTAATCGGGTCAAAATTACCAAAGTAAAAAATTGTGATGGTCAAAAATCAGGAGTTCTTGTTGGCAAATTGAATGTTTTTAAGGCAAAGATTGGTCATTTTTTGAACAGTAAAGGGATTAAGGGTTATGGTGAGCGCGTGGGTAAGTGGAGCTGAGTCCATGAAAAGATCAGCCAAGATCTTCTTGAATGGCAGAGCAGGCTCGAAAGGCCAGATGGCCTACTCCTGCTCCTATGTTCTTAAAATCTTCTGTTTTTCTGTTTAAAAATGAGATGACAAAAGGTGTACGACTTCCACCCAACCTATGCTGAGTTAAAACTTCACATGGAACCCATGATGAGGAATTCTTTATTCTCTTGTAGACTTGTCTGGTTGTGGCAAATGAACCTTCATTGCATTCACAATATTTTTATTCAGCTGTCATGTCACAGTCCTGGTTGCCTGTCAATCAAAAAACACACACTCTTCCCTCTCCCCATCCTCAGACAGATCTTTTCTCATCACAGATACCAAGCACAAATTCACAGCACCAAAGTCGCCAGTGAAACATTAACAGTCTTTCTTTCACAATCAGGAGCAATCCCAAGCCAGAATTGAGAACATTTATTTTTGGATCTGAAATTTTGAGTCACAGCGTGTTGGATGAAAACGAAAAGTAATATTGAACCATCAGGCAGATTGATTTGGAAAATGCAGATTGAGCTAATTGCTTTCTGGAGGAAACTCTAAGCTGCTCCGCTGTTAAAACAAAGTCCAGTTCTCCAAAAGATTATGGCTAACAATCCTTAACTTTTGGCAGGCTACAGTGTGACTTTATTAATTAAACATCAGTTCAAGTCAGAGACACTAAGGACATGACACACCATGTAACACAAATCTGTTATTGCCGTTTTTGTTTCAAAAAGCACTTTCTGCCCATACACTCCACAATATATCATTCAATTCAGAATAAGAATCAAAACTTTCCAAAACTGTAGGGTGGGCACCATTTTTAAATGGCCAAAAAAAATTGCTCATTTAGGGGTAAAACAAGAATCAGGTTTTCTTAATTGATTTCTTAACTGCCTATTGTCTAACATTTCCTTCTATTGTCTGAGTGCACAGTGCTTTTTGTTATGAATTTGAAGGAAACCAGAAACCTTTGAAAAGAAATTTGAACTCCTGGTTATTTACTGAAAGAATTGTGCCATAAGGGTTTATGTTCTAAATATAAAAAAACCTTTACTGTACAAGAATTAAACAAAGCAAGCGCTATTAACTTAACACTCAGGGCAGGATTTTCCAGTCCCAACCTCCCCAGACTGGAAATTCCCACCCGCAGCCAACAGACCTTTCAATGCTCCATCAGATAATCCATTCCACCCACAATGTGGTGGGCAGGGCTGGAAAATGCACCTTTATATCTTTTGTAAAGACTTAGGATTTAAAATACAACATTTTTCTCTTGTTTCCACCCTTATACTTTACAGGATATTGAGTATCCCTTCACTTCTCCTGGGATCAAACTAAGGTGTGCCACAGTCCTCTGGAATTGATCTGAATTCTCATCAGCGCTCCTGCTATTCTCCAAGCTATGAGATTTTTTGGGTCCTCCCACCGGCATATGGCTCAGCAACACTCCAACTCTCCTGAATCAGCTCACCAATGTGGATATCCTATCTCAAACATAGATTTCACTTCTTTCTTGTTCAGAGATTCCAAAAGCAGAGAACACCCTTCCAATAGCTCTTTGCTATGTGTTCAGAGCTTCTGGTAGGTTAAGTGCATTAGCCATAGTAAATGCATGGTGTTATGGGGATAGGGCAGAGAGGGGAGCCTTGATGGGATGTTCTTTTGGAGAGCCGGTGCAGATTCAATGGACTGGATGGCCTTTTTTTGCACCGTAGGGATTCTATGGTTCTATGGCAGATCCTTTCCCTCTGTTGATCTTAAAGTTTTTTCTGGGCTCCAACTGACTGTTTAGGTGAGAAATTGCACAGATAACACCCAACAAAGATAACTCTAGGTGGCAACATGATACCCCTGTAATGTCTGAATCATCTACAATTTCCAAAACATCCTTTCCTCCTGGAAAACCAGAAGAATTTCATTCCCCTCAAAAAGACAACTGTAGACATCTGTCTCTATTGAAGAACTCAAAAACGGGGACCCATTGTTTAATTATTCCCAATTCCAATTGAACTTATTAAATAAATGAAGGCCACCTTTCTGAAATGCAACTTGTTTCCAACCTCCCAAACTAGGTGTTTCCATTACATTAAAAACTTCAATCCTCGCTAAATGTTATACTCCGAGAACAAAATGCATCTTGAAATTTGTCATTTTGTCATTATTTTGCAATCCCAAAATTAGAAATGGCTGTATTTTTTTTTCCAAATCATGTCTGCGAAAAAATGTTTTCAAATCATGATATGTGGCATCATTACTTTCCAATTGAAATGCTTTGTGCCATGTTCATCTGATGTTTAGGGATATTTTCACCACAATTTTAATGTTCACTTAGTTAGCCCACTTATTCATGCCAGATTTTATGATTGTAATTCTCTCTTTCATTTCTATATATTTTGTTGAAATATCAATGTCATTCTTCCTAAAACATGACTCAATCCTTGACTATAATTCATCCATCATTTCCTTTCTATTGTTGTATTTTTATTTCTCATTAAATGTCAATCTAATCAGATTAATTGATAGTGCACAAACGCTCTATTGAGTATCTATGTTTCAAATAGTAATAGTGATCTTAAGGCGGGTGGAAGAGCAAAGTGTGCAGAGGACGCTGAAAGTCTGCAAAGGGATATAGATCATCTAAGTGAATGGGCGAGGGTCTAGCAGATGGAGTGCAATGTTGGGAAATGTGAGGTCATCCATTTTGGTAGGAGTAACAGCAAAATGGACTATTATTTAAATGGTAAAAAATTGCAGCATGTGCAGAGGGACCTGGGTGTCCTTGTGCAAGGAATCTCAAGGAGTTGGTTTGCAGGTATAGCAGGTAACTAAGAAGGCAAATGGAATTTTGTCCTTCATTGCTAGAGGGATGGAGTTTAAAAACAGCGAGGTGATGCTTCAGTTGTATAAGGTGTTGCTGAGGCCACACTTGGAGTACTGTGTACAGTTTTGGTCTCCTTACTTGAGACGGGATATACTGGCACTGGAGGGGGTGCAGAGGAGATTCATTAGGTTGATTCCAGGGTTGAGAGGGTTGGCTTATGAGGACAGACTGGGGCTATATTCATTGGAATTCAGAAGAATGAGGGGAGACATTATAGAAACATATAAGATTATGAAGGGAGTGGGTAAGATAGAAGCAGGGAAGCTGTTTCCACTGGCGGGTGAAACTAGAACTAGGGGGCATAGTCTCAAAATAAGGGGAAGCAGATTTAGGACTGAGTTGAGGAGGAACTTCTTCACACAAAGAGTTGTGAATCTGTGGGATTCCCTGTCCCGTGAAGCAGTTGAAGTATCTCATTGAATGTTTTTAAGGCAAGGATAGATAAATTTTTGAACAGTAAAGGAATTAAGGGTTATGGTGAGCGAGCAGATAAGTGGAACTGAGTCCACAAAAAGATCAGCCATGATCTTATTGGATGGTGGAGCAGGCTCGAGGGGCCAGATGGCCTACTCCTGCTCCTAGTTCTTATGTTCTTATGTTATGTAGAATAATAAACAAATAAGTAATTAATGCTTAGGGAATAGGTTTTTATTATTGTCACAAATAGGCATACATTAACTGCAACAAAGTTGCTATGAAAATCCCCTAGTCGCCACACCCTGATGCCTGTGCGGGTGCACTGAGGGAGAATTTAGCATGGCCAGTGCACCTAACCAGCACATCTTTTGGACTGTGGGAGGAAACCGGAACACCCAGAGGAAACTCATGCAGACACGGGGAGAACGTGCAGACTCCACACAAATAGTGACCCACGCCGGGAATCGAGCCCAGATCCCTGGCGCTGTGAGGCTAACCACCGTGCCACTCTGACTTAAATTACGAAGTAAGTATGAATGAAGACAGCAATTCAACCTATCTTTGCTCATTCATCCAGAAAAATCAACAGTTCACCACACTCTATGATATGTGATTGATGATGAACAAGGTATGTATTAACACCCCACATTTTCTACCCAGAATGTTTGAGCATTATACAACAAATAATTCTTCAAAGGGCATTAAACTTTTGGAACACACATTTTTGCATTAAATTGCAGAATTAAATTATTAGGTAAGTGTGAATGAAGATAGCAATTCAACTACCTTCACCTATGTAGAAAAAATCAATAGTTCACCACACTCAGTGATATGTGATTGAAGATAAACAAGGTATCCTTTAATCTACAAATTGTTTTGCACTGTTTCTAATGGATCGAATCTTGTAAAGTTCGTTTCCATTTCACTACAAGCTAAATAAAGTAAGACATTTAGAATTTCTCAACTCAAGTGGATTTTCATTCTATGCCTGTACACTATGAGTAAGTCTTACCGTAAGAGCATTTGCCCTTCACAAATGCTGAATGAGTCAGTGACATGCATTCATCGCGCCAGCTACAATTCACTAAAAGTCAAACAATCCCTTTACATTTGTTGACAGGTGCTTGCCTATGTACTTTTACATTACAGCTTCTGAAAAATGAGTTGGATTTAAATGTCACATTAACAATGCAACTTTATTAACTCACAGTGGATTGAGAAGAGGCTATTTCCCAATTCACCCATGAGAAACAGTTGCCTGAAGTACACGTTTCTGTAATTAATAATGCATTCAATAGTAGCATTGTAAGATACTTTTTGATTTGACTTGATTTAATTTATTATTATCACATGTATTAGTATACAATGAAAAGTGTTGTTTCTTGCATGCTATACAGGCAAAGCATACCATTCATAGAGAAAAAAATGAGACAGTGCAGAATGTAATGTTACAGGTATAGCGAGGATGTAGAGAAAGATCAACTTAATGCAAGGTAGGTCCATTCAAAAGTCTGATGGCAGCAAGGAAGAAGCTGTTCTTGTGTCAGTTGATACTTCCATGTGTTTGTCTCAATGTGTGTTACTATCCCATGTCAGTTTCCATCTGTCTTCAACCCTTTTTCCCTCTGGCTCTGTATTTGCTTCTGTCCTGAGCATATTTGTTCATTGTTGTTTGTGGGATCCTACTATGCATTAGAAAGTGGCCACAATTCCTGCATCACAACAGTTACTAAACTTCAAGAGCAAATCAGCTTTGAAGCACTTCAGGATATACCAAGAATGTGAAAAGCACTATTGTTAAGACGTAGCCAATGGTAAATGCCGAGTTCCTAGCTCTCAAAAGGAAATCTGAAATAGCTGCCAAAATGTTTTTGCAACTTGTATATTATGAGGACAGTTTCTGAAATCAGGAAATTATATCCCTGGTTAGCTGTGATGATTTTATAGTAAAATACATGTTTATTAAAGAATAAAGAAAAAACAAAACTATATTTAAACGCAAGACTGACTTCATACAGTAAACAGTACTTTAAAACAGTTCCATCATATGTTAACCTTCCTTCAGAGCTAACCTACCCTTTCTCTGCTTTGAAACTATCCTTTTCGATTTTAAAATCTGTAGAATGCCAGTAATTTTTGCGACATGGTGCCCTTTTCCACTTGTGGTGTCCTCTGAGGCTGACCGCATCTGATTCCTCAGATCTGGCCTTCTTTACCCTGTCCTCTGGGAGAGCTAACCAGCTATCTTGTCATCTTCTGGGAGATCTAAACAGCTGACCTCGTCGCAAAGGCTTCAGTATTTCCTTAAATACATCCCTTTCCTTTGATCTCCCTATTGTTTAAACCAGTTTTCACTAGTGCTTCTTCCCAGAACTGACTAAACTCCTGTTTTTACTTTCGCTCTTAGGCTTTAAAAATAAACTTACCTCATCTTTACCTCACTTCCTTACACCTTTTACAACCTGCATATATCTTCCTTTGAAGTAAAACACATGTCAAAACTATTCCTGTTTGTCCTCTGTAAAACTCTTACTGAAGTTCCTCTTGGTTCGGTAACACATCAAAACCATTTGTTACTGTTGCTTTTTTTATTCATTTGCGGGACACAGGCATCGCTGGCTGGCCAGCATCTATTGCCCACCCCTAGTTGCCCTTGAGAAGATGGTGATTTTTAGACTCTTGCAGTCATTCTCTTATTCTGGTTACCAAAATCACATCCCCAACATCCTGTCTTCCAGCACATAAAAAATAACAGTGGTATTATCCAAATGTTTAAAAAGAGTGGCACAGTGGTTAGCACTGCTGCCTCACTGTGCCAAGGACCCGATTTGATTCCCAGCTTGGGTCACTGTCCGTGTGCAGTCTGCACATTCTCCAGGTTTCCTCCAGGTGCTCCAGTTTCCTACAACGGTCCACAGAAGTGCGGGTTCGGTGGATTGCCACTCAGGGGGACAAGTAGGGTAAATACATGGAGATAGGGCCTGGGTGGGACTATGTTCGGTGCAGACTCAGTGGGCCGAATGGCCTCCTTCTGCACTGCGGCGATTCTAAAGAAAAATATTATAACTATTTGTTTCCTTTATACAACAGAAAGACAAGCTTCCTTTATTTAATTCTCTGTCTTAGTTCATGAGTTTATTTCTCCAAGGAAGTCTTTAACCTGCACCATTTGGAAACTTAAATCAATAATTTCCTGACATGCTCTCTGATCTCATTAGTGCTCTTGCTGTCTTCTGAGTGATACTGTCACTCTTGTGTTGATGCACAGCCAAAGTGACGTTGTCTTCACCCAACATTAGCAGTATAACTACAGTCTGATGCCTTGGTTTCAAGCGATATATTCTGTATGCACGAAGAATTTAAAAGTTGTCTTTGTAAATATTGACTCAAGAGCATGTAATACGCAAATAATTCATCAAATGTTGATATTGTGCCATGAGTATTTCTTGATGAAAGAAGGCAGTGTAGTCAAAACAACTTTGCGTTGTTCTGCATTTCATTCTACCAGAACTTCTCAACGGACATTCCAAATGCATAAAATCCCATTTCTCTACTTAATGTTTATTTCTTATGGGTGCCATTTGACCCATCTCTGCTAAACCACCTAGAACTCATCCATCACTTCATCAAACTATCTCTTAAATAATTTATTTTATGCTGCTTGAAAATCTGCTCCAAATGTTTGGGATTATTTACATGAAAAAGAATGACAAGGCATTTGTTTTGAAACCTAAGTTTCCTTGACTTATTTTCATCTAATATCCTGAAATATACTTCCCCTTTTGACACACAGGGTGGAATTTAATCATTCCAACTGCCACGGGAATCCTAACAGGCGGGACACGACCATGCAAAATCCATTGATCTCGGGTGGGATTTTCCGACTTTGGGGCGAGTGTGGCCAGAAAATCCCACCTGGAATCTTGTTTCTTTTATTTTCAATTAAGACTGAAGTGTTCAAGTGGCATGGCGGCACAGTGGTTAGCAGTGCTGCCTCACAGTGCCAAGGACCCGGGTTCGATTCCCGGCTTGGGTCAATTGTCTGTGCGGAGTCTGCACCTTCTCCCCGTTTCTGCTGGTGTTTCCTCTGGGTGCTCCCACAGTCAGAAAGACATGCTGGTTAGGTGCATTGGCCATGTTAGCTTCTCCCTCAGTGTACCCGAACAGGCACCGAACTGTGGCAACTCGGGGATTTTCACAGTAACATCATTGTAGTGTTAATGTAAGCCTACTCATGACATTAATAAATGAACTTTAAACATTGTGTTCCTTCTCTTATAATTCCCTGATTTATGGGATATATTTCTCTCAAATTGAAAGTTCATCTTTGGAACAAGGACTAAAATTGCACACTATCCTCAAGATGCCATCTAACCCAAGTACTGAATAATTGTGCCTGGTTGCTCAATGAACTTTGGCTCAGAATTGATGAGCTGGAGTCTGAGCTTCAGACACTGTGGTGTCTGGAGAAGGGGAAGAGTTACCTGGACAATTTGTTTCAGGAGGCAGTCACACTCAGTAGATTGAGTACCTCTAATTCGGTCAGTGGTCAGGGACAACAGGGTGTGGCTGCAAGTGAGACAGTTAGAGGGATCCTGAATTCAGGTATGAAGGAGCCTCAGCTCATTACCTTGTCCAACAGGTATGAGGTACTTGCTCCCTCATAGGTAAAGGACTGTAGGGAGGATGAGCTAGCCGACAAGTGCACCATGGTAGAGGGGGCCATTCAAGAGGGGGGAACAAAAAGACAAGTGGTAGTTGTCAGGGATTCTATAATTAGGGGGATTGAAAGCATCCTTAGTAAGCTGGATTGTGAATCTTGCATGGTACATTGCCCGCTTGGATGTCTCTGGCTGGCTTGAAAGGAGATTGGAGTTGACGGGGAGGATCCAGTTGTTGTGGTCCACATTGGGACAAACAACATAGTCAACACTATGAAAGAGGACCTGTTTGGGGATGATCAGGTATTAGGAGCCACAGGTGAATTGGCATAGGGATGGGAAAATTAGGGAAGTGGCTAAAGGAGTGGTACAGAAAAGAGCAGTTCTTGGCATCAGTATTGGAACAGGAGGGATCTGTACCATTGGGATGGTCTTCACCTGAACAGATCTGGGACTAGTGTTCTGGCGAAAAAAAGGAATAGTAAAATGATAAATGGTAAAAAAATTGCAGCATGCTGCTATGTAGAGGGACCTGGGTGTCCTTGTGCATGAATCACAAAAATTTGGTTTGTAGGTGCAGCAGGTAATTGAGAAGGCAAATGGAATTTTGTCATTCATTGTTACAGGGATGGAGTTTAAAAACAGGAGGGTTATGTTGCAACTGTATAAGGTGCTGGTGAGGCCATACCTGGAGTACTGTGTACAGTTATGGTCTCCGTGCTTGAAAAAGGATATACTGGCACTGGCGGAGGTGCAGAGGAGATTCACTAGGTTAATTCTAGAGTTGCCATTCATCCTCTTTGAAGGCCATTGTTTCCGGTGTGACTTTTCAGACAGGTTAGCCCCAATTCTCCCACCATTCATGCCGGCAGGATCTTCCGGTCCCGCCAGCAGCACACCCCTGCCCGAGGATTTCCCGCCGGCGTGGGGTGACGTCCAAGGAAATTCTCGTTAACAGTGGCGGAACCAGAGAATCCTGCCACCAGCAAACAATGTGCCAGAACCTATTGATGGGAAACACACAGCTGGAAGGCCAGAGAATCTCACCAATTGTCTCCATTTCAATGTTTTCGAAATACAGAAGGCACCGCGATGCAAACAGACAGTGGTGAAGAAGGCATTTGGCATGCTTGGTTTCATCGGTCAGAACACAGAACAAAACTCCTGAATACAGGAGTTGGAAATGTCTTGTTGAAGTTGTTCAAGACATTGATAAGGCCACACTTGGAATACTGGTTACAGTTCTGGTCACCCTATTATAGAAAGGATATTATTAAACTAGAAAGAGTGCAGAAAAGATTGACTAGGATACTTGATGGTTTGATTATAAGCTGAGGCTGGATAGACTGGGACTTTTTCCCCTGCAGGGTAGGAGACTGAGGGATGATTTTATAGAGGTCTATAAAATAACGAGGGGCATAGATCAGCTAGATAGTCCACATCTTTTCCCAAAGGTAGGGGAGTCTAAAATTAGAGGGCATAGGTTTAAGGTGAGAATGGAGAGATACAAAAGGGTCCAGAGGGACAATTTTTTTCCATAGAGGTTGGTGAATGTCTGGAACAAACTGCCAGGGGCAGTAACAGAGGAGGGTACAATTTTGTCTTTTAAAAAGCATTTGGGCAGTTACATCGGTAAGATTGGTATAAAGGGATATGAACCAACTGGGAGTAGCTTAGTGGTTAAAAAGAGGACAAGTGGGGCCGAATGGCCTGTTTCCATGCTGTAAACCTCTATGACTCTCTTTACGTGATCTCAAGTCACTGGAATGTGGTTTTAATCATTTAAAAAGTTCAATTTGTGGCTCTCCAGCTAGTCGATTCAAAAATCATTTCTTAAAATAAAATATGGCTTCAAATTATAGCAGACGTGCTCAATACAGAGTTTGCTAACATCCTTAGGTCGCTTTCAAAATTGCCCATAGCTGGTTAACATCATTGTCCGTAATCATTTTCCATTTAGTCAGATTCGTCTCTCTCTCCCTTGTATTACTGCCGGCTGGGAATTTAACTAATTTGCATTGACTTTCTCAACCCAAGTCTTTGCTGTCAGTAACCATTCCTGACACCAATCATTTAAATACTTCCCTCAGTTTTTCCCCCTACGCTGATGTTAATCTTTAATGAGTCCTCGCTGCGTTCTTTCCTTCAGCAAGTCAGCTTTGACCAATATCCCAGCTTTACTTTGAATTTCCATCACTGTATAATGCCTGAGGAATTTTATCGGAAGGTTTTCTGGAATACGGGAATATGGCATCATACGGTGGCACAAGGCACGCATAGGATTTCACTTCAACACAAACAAAATCCGGATTAATCCCACTCGGAAATCATAGGAGCTGCTAGTTATTCAGTTATTATTGTACTGAGGTTCAATGAAAGACTAATCAGGCAATCATTTCCACAGTGGGTTTTGTCCCCTTTCCTGACTATGGCTGCTACCTTTGCTTGCTTAGTGTCATTTCCCTAACGTCTCACTAATTTGTGTTCATCTCTGTTTGAACCCTAAGGGGTGGGGGTTGGGGAGGGGGAGTGGGGGGGAGCTGGTGGGAGGCTGGGGATGCATCACTCATTTCTGAGATTCATTTTTAGCATCTTATAATACTACAGCAGAGGAAAGAGCCATCCAGACCACTGTACCCGTGGCAGGTTTCGAGAAACGCGTTCCCACTTAGTTCCAGCTGCATGCTCTCTTAAATGATCTTTTCTGGATATTTAAACACCTTTAAAAAAATAAATCATAATGGATTTATGGGTGGCACAGAGGCTAGCACTGCTGCCTCACAGTGCCAGGGATCTGGGTTCAATTCCCGGCTTGGGTCACTGTTTGTGTGAAGTTTGCACCTTCGCCCTCTGTCTGCATGGGTTCCCCCTGGGTGCTCCAGTTTCCTCCCACAGATGTGCGGGTTAGGCGGATTGACCATGCTAAATTTCTCTTTAGTGTCGGGGGGGGGGGGCTAGCTAGGGTAAATGCATGGGGTTATGGGGATAGGACCTGGGTGGGATTGTGGTCAGTGCAGACTTGATGGGCTGAATGGCCTCCGACTGCACTTTAGGATTCTATGACTGTGTTTTACCATTATTTCTGATCGACCATTTTGGGCTTGAGATTGGTCATGTTTTTTTTTGGGTGTAAGAGTTCGGGTTCTAGCCTGCAACAGTAGGCAGAGAGAAAACTAGGGTTGCTCAATAACATGCAGGGGAACTCACTCGAAATTGGAAAGAGGTTCATTGCAAATCGTATGCCTATTTCTAATTTTGGACACTTCTTCCAAATTGTGGTCTCTCTCTTTCTCTCCACTTTGTACATCAGTGCGGAAGATAATTGAGGCCACACTTAGAAACTCCACTGCCTCCCACAATAAATTCTGAGCTACTCTCTTATGAAGTTGTTTTGCCCTCCCTTCTTCTCCTCTCTTTGCCCTCCTATGATCTGTAAAGCTTCTATCTCACACCAACTTCAAATTTTCAATGTTTCTGTTGCAGTTGTAGACATTTGGTGCTCATTCTACCACTTCTAATGGCAATGAGAGAATTGATAGTGCAGAGTATGGCTGACCATCAGAATTCTTATCATCCACATGTCCGTATGCATGGCATTCTTATCAAACTTGTAGCTGCAGCTCAAGGCTAACAGAACCCTGCACTCTGCCGCATAGCAGACAATGTGAGATCTTCCAAGCATTCTGAGTTAACTCTTACACAGCACATAATCCATCACATTTCTCACTCTTTTTTATTCAGAAGAAGAGTCTTAGGGACTCAAAACGTAGGGTGGAATTCTCCGGCTGCTCTGGTCTTAAAGCCTGAAATCCCTATCCAACTGTCAATGGGGTTTCACATTGTATGCAACCCGCCTGCTACAAATCCAGTGGCACATGGGATGGGAAAATTCAGGCCGTTAACTCCATTTTCTCCCTCCACCAGGTGCTGCCAGACTTGCTGAGTTTTTCCAGCATTTTCCGTTTGTGTTTCAGATCCCACCATCTGCAATATTTTGCTTTCAAATTCTCTGGAATCACATGTAGGTCAGACCAGGTAATGACAGCAGATTTCATTCCCTAAGGGACATGAGTGAACCAGATGGGTTTTTAACCTCAATTTATTGAATTCAAATTCCGCCATCTGCTGTGGTAGGATTCGAACCTGGGACCCCAGGACATTAGCTGAGTTTGTGAATTAACACCACTGGACAATAATACCACTGGGCCATCGCCTCCGCCTTGATTCCAGTCTTATGGAAGCCGAATGGATGAAGTCCTTATTAGATGATCATATGATAAGATGAGTAAGGACTGTGATGGTGAGCTATAATTCCCTCATATTGGAATTTTCCCTTCTTGCCCACCACAGGAATCATAGTGGGAGGGACAGAAAACTCAACAGACCATTGATCTCGGGTGGGTTTCCTCCCAGGATGTGCAGGTTAGGTGGATTGGCCATGCAAAACTGCCCTTTAGCGGCCCAAGATGTCTAGGTTAGGTCAATTAGCATGATAAATGTCTGGGGTTACACGGATAGGGCGGGGGAGAAGGCCTTCGTAAGATACGCTGTCGGAGAGTCATTGCAGACTTGATGGGCTGAATGGCCCCTTCTGCACTGCAGTGATTCTATGATTCTACGAAATATACTGTGAAAAGAAAACAACAAAAGGTACATGCCTGATGCCTGATATACAAGTTAGATTGAATGGAATTGTTAGTTCAGCAGAGAGCTGCATTGGCCAACATTCCAAAGACATTTGCAGTTTGGAAAGGCAGGTGGGTTTTACAGTAAATTATACTAGTCGACGTTATTTAGATTTCAAATATGGATTAATAAACAACGTATTTCAAAAAACTGGAAAAATACACATCTGTATAGGCTCCCTTCGAAGTTTATAATCAATCAAGTGATAAGAGAAGGAAAGGCTGTTTCTGCAGTTGGCTAAGGGCAGCGCGCCCAGGGGAATACTTTTGTTTTTCTAATGCACTCGAGAGTTGCTGCTTTTGGAGAAAGAAAAGAATTAAATCATCAACTGAGGTCATCGTTTTATAAGCAAATAGATCTGTAGTAATCTGTTTAGCGTCTCCAGGCATGTTGACATGCTTTCTAGGATTTTAATATATCTCTTCAGGTTGTTTCTACGTTAATGGGTTTGAAGTCATTTGTCTGAAAGTCATTTTGGATCAAATCTCATGCTTCATGGGCCGAAATCACTCTTAATCACCAGAGTTTAAAAAAGCGTCAGCAATTTCCTTGAAAGTTCACAGAGTATATTTCAAACTTGGGCAAATATATTTTTGGTGTATCAAAACATCTTTGCAAGTGTTTCGTTTCATGAAGCATTTTTTCTTCGAATGGTACAAACCTGACATTTTCTTAAAATGAAATGGTACTTACTTTGTTGTCAATGTCATTGCTATTTGACAAGGCTTTTAATAATGGGGTGCCTTTATACATATGTTCAGTGAGCACAAACATTGTCTCTAGCAGGGTAAGAACAGGGGCATAATGGAGCCCTGTGTGTTAGTAGAGTAGATGGATATTTATTTGCCCTGTAAGTGGGATGTTTCTGTACCATTTGCCTCTCACTCAATACCCACTGAGCACTAATTGAACCTAGCCAGAGGGGAAAAGATGGTATTACCTCTAGACTATTAATCCTTAAACTCGGCTAATGTTCTGGGGATCTGGCTTCGAATCCTGCCACACCAATATTGGAATTTAAATTCAGTAAAAAAAATCTTGAATTAAGAAACTACTGATGGCAATTGTTAATTGTTGGAAAAGCCCACTTGGTTCACTAATATTCTTTAGGGAAGGAAATCTGCCATCCTTACCTGGTCTGGCCTAAATGCGATTCCAGAGCCACAGCAATGTGATTGACTCTCAACTGCCCTCCAAGGGCAGTCAGAGATGGGCAATAAATGCTGATCAGCCAGTGATGCTCATGTCCTATGAATGAATAAAAAAAAAACTGTGTGCCTTTCTATACATGTTCAATGAGCTCAAACATTGTCTCTAGCAGGGTGAGAACAGGGACATAATGGAGCCCTGTGTGTTGGTAGAGTAGATGGATATTCATTTGGCCTGTAAGTGGGATGTTTCTGTACCACTTGCCTCTCAGTCAACACCCACTGAATACTAATTGAACCTAGCCAGAGGGGAAAAGATGGAGTAAAACAACAAATCTAAAATGTATTATTGCAAAACTGTAATTAGCCAACAGATTTAAATGCTTGACACAGAAGAAATGGATGTCCTTCAGTCTCAGTGTTGGTACTTTGTTTAGTGTTGCACCATGCCCATAGAAATAAAGATCCTTGCTCTGTGCTGATCAGATGCCAGAGTAAATCCTACTATTCTTCTCAGGATAAGTGGGCTAAAAAGAAATGTATTCACCAAGGTTTGTGCTCCCTTGATGAGGTTTGACTTAATTACTCAAAATACTGCATGCAGAGCTTATATTATAGATACTGTCCACAGTCTGCCAGTCTCCTGATCATCAGAGCCATGTATATGACTCAAGTTGCATGTTGGGATCCTGCAGAAGTCCCTAAAATCGGGAATCAAGCTGAGATATTTGAAGTTCTGCTGGGCAATTTTTTTATCTCCAGAAAGAAGCCAATCTGGTCAGTTAATTCAGCCTGCTGAAGCCTCACTGTCCTTTCTGTACCCCTTCCAAAATCCTCTCCTGTTCAGGTCTGGCCTCACCAGCCTCATGTCTTGAACGAGACCTCCCTCACTCTCCGCCATGTTCCCTTAACTCTTCCCAACACGTGACTGGCTGCTTGTTGATGTTGCTAGTGGCTCCCCCTCATCAGCGACTGCTCTTTCCTCTCAAAATGACTGGATAACGACACCTCGAACTCTACTGCATCCTGAAGTGCCATTTCTGACTATCGATTACTCCATACTGTGTGCACTCTATCTCTTGGCAATACTGTGCTCTCCATCCTCTGGGTCTGATGGCTGTCAAGAGACAATGGCTCAACTCTTCCATTCAAATCTGGAAGGCAAATTTCTGACCCTTTGCAGGAGAAAATGTACCATCACCTGTAAGTTCTCCTCTAGCTTACATAATGTCCAGAGTTGAAATTCATTACCATTCTGTCATCAATGTTGGGTCAAAAGTCTCGAACTTCCTGGGCCTAACTACACTAGATCGACTGTAATGGTACAAGAAGGTGGTTCACCACTAGCCTCCAAAGGCCATCAAGGGATGAGCAATAAAACTTTTCCCCACATTGTTATATATCTTGGTAACCCAAATAGCTACCAATTTAAATGGGATTATAATAGAATTTATACAGCAGATGGGACAATTCACAAATAGAGCCTTGCTTATTATGTAAATTGTAGTATAAGGGCCCAGTATATATAAGTTAATTGAGTGCTGTATGTAAACTGTAGTATAAAAGTCTGTTACTGTGGGACCGAGTACAGTACTGCCCACATGGGGATGTGAGGAGGTGTATGACCCAGCCCCAAGGTCAACGTAGTGTTGAATAGAAATGTGTGAAGACCTAAGCATGGAGACAGTTTCTAGCCATTACTTCACATATGTAAATAACTCCACTGGTCAATAAAGACTGACAGTTCATTTACAAAGGATTACGGAGACTTCTAAAAGACATACTGATCTGTAATTAACAACCTCCCAACATAATCTACCTCCTTGGCTCTAAACAACCCAAGAGTTGTTTCATTTTAGAACATTGCATAGTAGATGCAGTTATTTATTACAACTCTGCAGGATGAGAGGCAAAGCATGATGTGATCACAGACACCAGTCACAAACTAGGGATCACAATCTAACTCGTTGGGCCATATGCCTTCTTACATCACCATGTGGGTGACACGGTGGCACAGTGGTAAGCACTGCTGCCTCAAAGCGCTAAGGAACCTGGGTTCGATTCCCGGCTCGGGTCACTGTCTGTGTGGAGTTTGCACATTCTCCCCATGTCTGTGTGGGTTTCCTTTGGGTCTTCATATTTCCTCCCCCACACTCCAAAAGGTTAGGTTGATTGGCAATGTTAAGTTACCCCTTGGTGTCAAGGGAATTAGCGGGGTAAATACGGGGGTTACAGGGATAGGGGCTGGGTGGGATAGTTATCGATGCAGACTAGATGAGCTAAATGGCCTTCTTCTGCACTGTAGTGATTCCAGGAAATGCCCCAAGAGATTAACAAAGTCCAAAAATTATTAGGACAGCACAGTGGCACTGCTGCATCATAGCAAAAGGGATTCAGGTTCAATTCCAGCCTTGGGTGATTGTCCATATGGAGTTTGCACATTCTTGCCATATCTGCGTGGATTTCCTTTGGGTGCACTGGTTTCCTCCTAGACTCCAAAGATGTGTTGCTTAAATTGATTGACCATGTTAAAAAGCCCCTTAGTTTCAGGGGGAATGAGAAGGGTAATTACATCCAGGGATGGGCCCTGGGTTGGATTGTTGTTGGTGCATGGCCTCTTTCTGCACTGTAGGAATTCTATGATTCTATGGCTCATTGCCCAGTTTGGGTGTTTGCTAGTGACATATATATGTGTACAACAAGGAGGTATTTGGGGTTGTTTTACTTTGTGCACTGTTCTGTACAAATGCCTGTCAATTTGTAGATCAGCCAACATTCACTGTAGCTCAATATGGGAAAAACAATCCCATTATACTTGTTTTAGCAAAAGAAAAATCACCTTCCCTGCATATTCATTCCAACCAAAACTTGCTGATTGTTTGACTGTAACATCAGCTTTAAGGCAGTTTGCAAAGTATCAGCTAATTCTATCTTTATTGTTACTCATGCTGAAACCCTGATTCATCTAATTGTCGTTGCCAGCTCCATTTTTCTCAATATCCTCACTGACATTCAAGCTGTAGTTTATACAGCCCCTGTTGTTTTATGGTGCCACTGCTGAGTAACATGTTACGTTAAGGCCCTGTTCGTGACATCTCAATAATGAGATCTTGAGGCTTTTATTTTTAAACATGAACCACTTATTGTTAATCTTTTAACGATTTACTGTTCCTATTTAATATCATCCATGGTACTGCTTCTCCCATGCTGGCTGCTTTTACTGTGTTATATCAATCGCTTACCATGTGACTCTATACATTATACCATAGGTGCTGCTATTGCCCCATGTTAATGCTTGCTCTGCCAAACACCTTTTCCTGGCGATGGAAAGCAGGCAGGTAATGCAACAACCTGCACCTCAATCAAAACAACATCCTCTGTATTCTGTCACACATCAAGCACCTTTTCAATCCTCAATCTAATGATTTAAAATCTTCATGTTAGGTACAGCCTACCCATCCCACCATCTGTAGCCTTTTCCGGTCCAGAGACCCTGCTCACGGCTTGTGTTTTTCCAACCTCGGTTTATCTTGTGGTCTCCTCTCTCCTTTTTTATTCATTCCTAGGACATGGACTTTGCTGGCTGTCCAGCATTTATTGCCCATCCCTAGTTGCCCTTGGAGAGTAGATGAGGGTCAACCACATTACGGTGGCTCTGAAGTCACATATAGGCCAGACTAGGTAAGGACGGCAGATTTCCTTCCCTAAAGGACGTTAGTGATGGGTTTTTCCGACAATGGACAACGGTTTTATGATCATCAGCAGATTCCAAATTTTTTAATTTAATCCAAATTCCACCACTGTGGCAAGATTCGAACCTGTGTCCCCAGGATATTAGCCGAGTTTCTGGGTCAATAGTCTAGCAATAGTACCACTTGGCCGTCGTCTCCTCATCACTCGGTCCTTGTGCATTCAGATACTTCCCCACCATCCGCTGTTTGAGTCCCACACTGAATTGTGAAGAACCCCTACTACGTTAAGGGCACTGCGTTAACACAGATTGGCGAGGAAAAGTGGCTGTCTCAAATGTGATTATTTTGGTCTCCTTTGTATTGTTAGCACCCCTGTTTAAACGGTAACGAAACGTATAGGCCAGAATTCTCCAGCTGATCAAGCCGACAGGATTCTCCAGTCCCGCCGACAGCACACCCCAACCTGTGGGTTTCCCACCGCATGGCGTAACATCAGTGGGAATTCCCATTGACAGCAGTGGGACCAGAATTCTCCAGCTGATCAAGCCGACAGGATTCTCCAGTCCCGCTGACAGCACACCCCAACCCATGGGTTTCCCACCGCGTGGAGTAACATCAGTGGGAATTGCCATTGACAGCAGCGGGACTGGAGAATCCCATTAGCAAAAAATGCTTCATCTCCTGCTGGCAGGAAACACATGGCTGGGAGGCCAGAGAATTTCACCCCGATAAAATAATTGAATAGCAAAAAATGGTGTTCATTATGATGCTTGTTAAACCTGAGATTTATTTAAAAGAAAATTCATGTCAAGAGGTTGCGGTATAAACATGTTTCTTCTGCAAGTTAACTGGATTGAATTTATATGTAACTTTATACCTTTGAGACCTGTCTATTTTTTATTCATTTGTGAGACATGGGTGTCACTGGTTGAGAGACTCACACACAGGGTGGTATCTGGAATGAACTGCCAGAGATTGTAGTGGAGGAGAGTACAATTGTGTCTTTTAAAAAGCATTTAGATAGTTACGTGGGTTAAAGAGATATGGGCCAAAATGCGGGCAATTGGGACTAGTTTAGGGGTTAAGTACAGCTCACCCATCCCACCATCTATAGCCTTCTTTGGTCCAGAGACCCTGCTCACGACTTGTGTTTTTCCAACTTCAGACTATCTTGTGGTCTTCTCTCTTTTCTTTATTCATTCCTAGGACATGGGCTTTGTTGGCTGGTCAGCATTTATTGCCTACCCTTAGTTGCGCTTGGAGAGCAGTTGAGAGTCGTCCACATTGCTGTGGCTCTGGAGTCACATATAGGCCAGACCAGGTAAGGACAGCAGATTTCCTTCCTTTTCTGGACAAGTTGGGCCGAAGGGCCTGGTTCCATGCTGTAAACCTCTATGACTCTATTTATTGCCTACCCCTAGTTGCACTTGGAGAGCAGTTGAGAGTTGTCCACATTGCTGCGGCTCTGGAGTCACATGTAGGCCAGACCAGGTAAGGACAGCAGATTTCCTTCCCTAAACGACATGAGTGAACCAGATGGGTTTTTCCAATAATCGACAATGATTTCAGTAGATTCTTAGAGTGGGATTCTCCGGCCACACTCGCCCCCAAAACCAGAGAATCCCGCTCGAGGCCAATGGACATTTGTGTGGTCTGCCCCGAGAATTCTCCCCTTAATTCCGGATACTGTTTTATTGAATACAAATTCCACTATCTGCGATGGCGAGATTCAAACCTGGGTCCCCGGAACATGAGCTGAATTTCTGGATTAATAATCAAGTGATAATACAATTAGGCCATCGCCTAAGGAACATCAATTTTTAAATTGTCATGATTGTCTTTAATGGATGGTAAACCTGAAAGTAAAATATTGCACTGAATTGGAGGGCAACTTCCAATCAGCTAATATTTGCGTCCATCACCACCACATCGCTTTTCAGGAATCAAATAGCAATGCAGCCCAGAGCAAGGTGATTAAAAAGATGTATGTCTTTATTGGATCTTGAAGACTCTGAGTTAAACAAATCCTGGCAGGTTCAGTCTAGTTGCTTCCACAGCAGAAGATCCAGCATTTAACTCTTGTGTTTCAGCATGGCCAGTGAGGGAGGAGCGTATGAAGCAGAGGGACTGTGATGCTAGGGGGAGAACCTCAGATTTCACAGTCTTCATAATCTGGTCACCGGCAGCGCATTTGTTTATAGCGAATGACAAAAGTTTTCCAATAAGTTGTGAAGTTTGATCTTTTCAAAATGAATCTTCATTTTTTTGTATGCGTCGGCCACAAGGGTAGAAATATCCCAAACAACTAACTGATTCATTGAAAAGAAAACACCTTAATCAGGTTGATGTGCTTTAATTATTATTAAAAAGCTAAGGAAACAGGTGCAGGGGCAGCCAAGAACAAAATGAAAGGTATTTCCCAATGCGATTTGATTTATTATTGTCAGTGTACAGTGAAAAGTACTGTTTTTTGAGCGCTACACAGACAAAGCATACAGTTCATAGAGAAGGAAATGAGAGAGTGCAGAATGTAGTGTTACAGTCATAGCTAGGGTATAGAGAAAGATCACCTAAATGCGAGGTAGGTCCAAGTTTGTTCTCAGACACACTAATGAATTGGCAATGAAGCTAATTGAGATTTGCTGGAGGGTCCAGAATCCGCTGCCTGAGAAAGCTGGTGCAAGCAGGTTCAATAGTAACTTTCAAGAGGAGCTTAAACATTGTAGGGGGTGAGTTACTACTTCCAGAGCTCCAATAGGTAAAGGTTTGATGGTCCGAATGGTCACCCTGTATGCTGTAATGAACGTGTGGTGAGAGAGAGAGGAAAAAAAATCGGAGACAGAATTTCGACTTTCAGAAGTCCAAATGCAATGGGAGAGATTTTACAGCCCTCCCCGGTGGTGGGATCTTCCTGTCCTGTCAAAGGCGACCCCATGCGACGGGTTCCCCCACGGCGGTGCGGGTGAGACCGTAGGATGTGCGCTTTGGCGGGACCGTAGCATTCTACTGACTGCTAACAATGAGTTACCTCTGTCACCTGAAAACATGCCCTGAAGTGGGGAGGGGATGGAGGGAGGGTGACTAGCAGGGGAATGTGGTGTAGGGGGTGAGTTAATCCCAGCTGCCAATGCCTTAAAGCGTTTGATCGTTATAGTGGCGCATTGCAGTGACATTAATTTGATGCAACTCAAAGTCAGAGGACTATCAAACTAAGCCCATGATTATATGACAATGTCTTTATAAGAGTTATATTGCACAGAGGAAGAACATGAGAGGGGCAAACTACCTTCCAGTACAGACAGTCTATAACTGGTAGCGTAAATCAGCTTGGGCAGATCTCTTAAGCCAGCTTGTACTGATTGCCAGAGCCCTGATCACTCTGACTGACTCCTTTCCCAGGCAATGGTACATGACCCAAGGAGGAAAGACCTGTTAAAAAAATGTGCAAATTCTTTAGCAGAATAAGTTTGAGAGAAGCCAGTCAGAACCCTAACTGCAAATCCTAAGCAGAACCATAACTGTCTGAAAAATCAATATGAACGATCCCCCTTAGTCCAGGGCCCTCTTGAATTGAACTGTCTTTTCCCAACAGGAACAGCTAAGCTGAAGTATGCCTATTTCCCTCAGTGAGTTTAAAAACAGCAGGAGGAAAGTGTCTCACAGACAGCAACGCAATCACTCCAAACATTGAGCTTTACTCCTCCCACAGAATGTTATCTAGCTACACCGAGACACGTATGTGCAGTTAATACTGCGTAACCGTTGTGTTTTATGACAGTAAGAGGCCATAGAGGCAAAGAAATATCACTCGAATTATATGGAATTAGGGCGGCATAGTTGCTCAACGTTCAGCCCTGCTGCCTTGGGTCACTGTCTGTGTGGTGTTTGCACATTGTCCCCGTGTCGACATGGGTTTCCCGGTTAGGTGGCTTGGCCATGGTAAATTGCCCCTTAGTGTCCCAAAATGAGCAGATCATGGGGGATTAGTGGGGTAAATACATAGGGCTATGGGGATGGGGCCTGGGTGAAATGCTGTATTGAAGAGTCAGTGCAGGCCCGCAGGCCCAATGGCCTCCTCCTGCACTAGGGATTCTGTGAGTTTAGTTTGCCGCCCTCATCTAGTACTTACTGTTAATGGTATATTTTTATTTTTAGACAAGAAAACACATTGTGCTGGTGTAAACTGATCTGCAACTAAAAGTCAGAAATTGTCAGGTACGTTAGTGAAGAAACTACCTTAAAAGACTTTCGGCAATATGGCCAAATTATATTCTGTTCACGCGAACCCTAGTAAACAGGATTGAAGAAACGCCATGGAGCTGTAGATAACGTATACAGTGCACAAGCAAAGCTTGTGTCCTGTGAATAAGCTTTGCTTGTGCACTGTATACTTTATCTACAGCTCCATGGTGCTTCTTCAATCCTGTTTACTAGGGTTCGCGTGAACAGAATATAATTTGGCCATATTGCCGAAACATTGCAGGTGGACTGTGTCTTGTCCCCTAGTAAACAGGATTGAAGAAACACCATGGAGCTGTAGATAACGTATACAGTGCACAAGCAAAGCTTGTGTCCTGTGAATAAGCTTTGCTTGTGCACTGTATACTTTATCTACAGCTCCATGGTGCTTCTTCAATCCTGTTTACTAGGGGACAAGACACAGTCCACCTGCAATGTTCAATGGGCCAATAATCCCTCTGGAAAGGTGGACATTCTCCTTACACTCCCCTGTTCCCCTGTTAAAGCGCAACTTGGTGTACGATTACTCTGTACTGCTACCTAGTGGACACATTTTAGAACCGCAAGTGCAACATCAACGTAAAATGAGGATAGATAGGTAAATGTCCAGTCCACGTTGCCCCGAGCTGGTGAGGTGTCACAAGACAAATATTGGTTCAGGAAGCTGGAGAATTGGATCAGTCCATTCATCTGGATTAAAAGAGCTCCTCCTGTCTTATTTACACATTCATGTACTTTGCAACTGCGAGTTGTTCATTCATTCTAAATCTTCTCCGAGGTGTAAGAGTTGGAATTAGGAGTTCAGCAGCTCTGATTGAGCTCGGAAAAGGAGCTGAATTGCCTTAAGCTGTTCGCCCTCCACCTTTGTGTTTCGAATCAGTGCAAAACAGACCACTTTAGCGTACAATTGGCGCAGGCTTTAGTCCTATTGTCGATGCAAGGGAGAGGCCAAGGACTGGAGGAGGAACTCCTGGAGCTGCTCACCCTTTCCCAGGATGAAGGAGAAGGAAGGAGGACCTGTGATTGTAGACAGCAAATCTGGAATAGCCCGGTATTGGTGTATGGGCCCACAGGAGGCTCATGAGCCAATGTGAAAGGCTAACAGACTATGCTGATCCTTAACATGATCCTTTATGTGTTTCCTTTAAGATCCTCACCATCCTAAATCCTACACCACAGCCACTGCAGAGACACTAAATACTCCGCCAATGGGGGTGGTGATCTCTCTGACCCAGAGGATGCTCCGTCACCTGCCTCTTCCAAACCCTGCACCAAGACAGCAACGTGCACACAGGTCGTGGAGGGCACGCAATTCACGGGGAGAGGATGTTGGTAATTAGATTCAGGAGCTCAGTCTTATGATCGTGCAGCTGAGAGAGGCTGGCACAGTAGAGTGATCATTGACACTTGGAGGACCAGATGCCTGCTGAGCCCCACACTGATGGTGGGTCACTGGCTGTGGCTACAAGAAGCCTCCTGGAGGTGCAGCAAAAGGTAGAGGAACATCTGGCTAAATTACCAGAGGTTACTTAAAGCTTCGTACGGGTTGATGGAGGAATCCGTGATGGAGTTCTGCCATGTCCCAAGCATGTGAGCACACGGTTTCCTTTGTGGGGAGGTTGATGATCGCCATGGAGAGCCAGGTCTAGCCAATGACCCATATGCAGTCTGCCCTGCATTCTACTGCTCTAGCCATGGTCCCCATACAGCAGTGGTTAGGAAAGATCTCTCAGGATGCCCCCAGGGTGAGTGTCTGCTCCTTCTGCCCTCTGTCATTGACTCCAGAAGGTGAGATTGTGGAGAATACCCCAGCGCCAGTGCAGAAGGTCGTCAGTAGGCTGGAGTCCTCAAACCCCAGATCTCCAGAGGCCACTTACCATTGACATCAAGGGCAATGGAGAAGCATACTGACCAACCAGCCCCCATCTCAGCCGCTGATGCCAATGTTGCACCGAGAGGGAGCTTAAGGCCAGAATCTTACCACTGTTCACACCGATGGGATTTTCCCACCACAGTGAACGGAGATCTGACTGGCCACCCAATTTTCCCTCTTCCCTGCTGTGGGAGCGTGATGTGAATAACAGGTAAGATCGTGCCCTTAGTCTTTATGAGGGCAGAAAGGTAGCATGAGTGTTTTGCAATTTTAGAATTTATTTTTATCCACATGTAAATATTATTTTCAATTTATTCATGCATGTATCATTGTCATTTGTTGGGCCTCAGTTATTATGTACGTACGGTAGTTGTCACTGATTCAATTGATAGCTTGAGGGACCAGTCTTCTCAGAATACATTCAAGACTTAATTGGAAGGATTCAGTTTGGTCTGATCTTTACGAGCTGGGCATCTGAATCTTTGCTTGGCCTTTATTATCTGGGCTGTGAGTGACAATGAACCAATTTCCTATTGTTCCCTGTAAGACCAGCACATGAGAAAGTTTGGGACCTGGGTTAAGTGCTCCCTAGTGCAATCCTACCAGAAATATATTCCTCAGAGATCACAGCTTCAATGAATCAAAAAAATGCAAAACATCAATTATATTTCTTTCTCCACAGATGCTGCCAGACCTGTTGAGTTTACCTAGCACTTTCTGTTTTTATTTCAGATTTCCAGCAGCTGCAGTATTTTGCTTTGATTTGAGTGTCTATTTTGCTGTCATTTCCCTCCTAGGCATACCTTCTTTGAAAAAAAGACAGCTCTCCTTTCCGTTTGTCTGTTTCACATTTTCATCTTGCTTCAGTTCACTTAGGTTCAAAAGGTTGACTTTGTTTCTCCCCGCAGGTGCTGCCAGACCTGCTGAGTTCTTCCAGCATTTTCTGTCAGAACATATATACACGGATAGGAGACTTTAAAGTTATTGGCAGCAGGACCGTGTGTGCTGCATTCCGCTCACAGGCCAAGCGAAACTGAGACCTGATCAAATGACACACTTCCCTTCCAGTGACATCTTGCTCCTATTCCTACAACCATAGAAGCATAAAACATTACAGAACAGAAACAGGCCTTTTGGCCCTTCTTGGCTGTGCCGAACCATTTTTCTGCCTAGTCCCACTGACCTGCGCCTGGACCATATCCCTCCACACCCCTCTCCTCCATGTACCTGTCCAAGTTTTTCTTAAATGTTAAAAGCAAGCCTGCATTTACCACTTCATCTGGCAGCTCATTCCACACTCCCACCACTCTCTGTGTGAAGAAGGCCCCCCTAATATTCCCTTTAAACTTTTCCCCCTTCACCCTTAACCCATGTCTTCTAGTTTTTTTTTCTCCCCTAGCCTCAGTGGAAAAAAGCCTGCTTGCATTCATTCTATCCATACCCATCATAATTTTATACACCTCTATCAAATCTCCCCTCATTCTTCTACGGTCCAGGGAATAAAGTCTTAACCTATTCAACCTTTCTCTGTAACTCAGTTTCTCAAGTTCCGGCGACATCTGTGTAACCTTCTCTGCACTCTTTCAACCTTATTAATATCCTTCCTATAATTAGGTGACCAAAACTGCACACAATAATCTAAATTTAGCCTCACCAATGTCTTATATCCTGAAAGGTAGATTACAACAAAAATGGCTTCCACTACACTTCATCTACCTTGGTAATGCCACTGTCATGCTCGTTCCACCAGTGAATGTGTTCTCCATGTTATAATAATGGGGGGCTAATTGAGACAGATTGTAGCACAGTTTAGTCACACCAACCCTCATTTACCTGCAGCTATTAGGATGCGTGACCTTCAGTGAGTCAATTCCCAATGGTCGGATTTTGGCATGTAGCAGAATCCCATTTTACTCTTTTTTTTCCCCCCTGTTTTCCACAATATCTGCAAACAAGGGAAAAGGATTTTCTGCAGGAAAGTGCAAAGCATAATTCCCTTTTATTTCCTCTCTAATTCTGCCACAGGAATGCCAAGACTGTCTCAAAAAGGAACTGTAGCTTCATACTTCAGCTAAGAAGTGACATGTAATACCTAAACAAAAGGAAATTGAAACAGATGGTTCCTATACAATCCACTGAAAAAAAACTGCAGAATAGGAAAAGTTGTGGGTTATTCATTAAGGGGATGATTAGAAATTTTATTACAAATACTAAAAGTGGAGAAAAGCTTGGGCCAAGACAATCATATTGTGACTAGAGAGTGGAGTGAATTATTAGACCTGTCATACACCTGCCAATTTGAAAAGTTTGTTACATATTACTGTCTCTTCTTATAATCTGAGGTTATGTGACTTGATCAAATTAGTCACTCCATGAGTGAGCACAGTCTTTGGTCATAATTACTTCCAGTTTGTGAGTGCCAGTGACTGGAATAAGACCATAAGAATATAGGATACAGGTGCAGAATTAGGCCATTCAGCCCATTGGGTCACAAGTAGGCTTACGTTCACACTGCAATGAAGTCACTGTGAAAATCCCCTAGTCACCACACTCCAGCGCCTATTCAGATACACCGAGGGAGAATTTAGCATGACTAATGCGTCTAACGTCTTTTGGATTGTGGGAGCGCCCGAAGGAATCTCACACCGACGTGCGGAGAATGTACAAACTCCACACAGTCACCCAAGCCAGGAATTGAACACCCGAGTGCTATGAGGTAACAGTGCTAACCACCATGCGACCGTGCTGTTCTCCAAGTGGCAGACTTACAAGGGAAACACTGGGGGAAACCCACACAGATGCAGTAAGAAGGTATAGGCTCTGCACAGACAGTAACCCCCAAGCAGGAATCAAACCTGTGTCTCTGGTGTTTTGAGGCAACAGTGCTAACCATTGTGATACCATGCAATTAAGGTAATTAGAAATAATTTTCATCTTTTTTATTGAGTCATAGGGCGCAATCTTACCTGCCGTTCATGCCAAACTCCCACTGCAACGAGTTTGGAGAACTTGGCGACCAGCCAAATCTTCGTTCACTGCGACAGGTTGGGATAATCCCACTGGTGTGAATGGCGGTAAGATTTTGGGATAGGATTTTACAGCATAAATAGAGGCCTTTCACACCATTGTGCGTGCACCAGCCATCTCTGCATTCTAATCCCATTTGCTGGCACTTATTCCATCACTTTGAATGCTATGGCATTTCGAATGCTCATCTAAATGCATTATACATAAGGAAAAAGCCACAACCCAGGAATCAAACACTCTAAATCATCTAAAATACATCAGGGCAAAAAGACGTATTAACTGAAGGCTCCCCAAGCTGATTAGCTTATGAGCATCACCAAGGGTCTTCATCCACAGGCCAGGATCAGGGGATGGGCTATATCAAATGCTTGCTCAAATTCAGAAACATGATTTGTCCCCATTTGGTATGTTAGCACAAATATACATTGTTTACTAAATGGCCTGATAGCTTAACTCCGCGATCGGTAGACAAATGGTAATGGTGGATAAATGGGCACCGTTACCTGAGGGAAACCTGTACTGCAGCATAACTAAGGCTATACAAATGCGGCACGGATGGTCCTTGCCAAATATTGTGCATTTATGCTGTGTCAAATTATTAGCAAATTGAGACTGCCTGGAATCCTTGTGGCCAAGGTTGGTTACAAATGAAAGAGATACTGGGTGCAATCTTAGCAGCCGTTCACACCCTGCTGTTGCTGCAAGTGAGGATGGAGAATTTGGCGCTCGGCCAAATCTCTGTTCACTGCAGCGGGACCAGAAAATTCCACCGGCATGAACGTCCGGATTTGACATGGAAAACAAATGAGTTCTCCCACTCTTCAAGCACTTTAGCCAAACAAGACATTTTTGCACTGTAACAATCAGTTTGTTTTCCTTGTGGCCACCTCAGCTTATGCTAACCATTTCCTATAATTAACCTCTAATTTGTGAATTGTAGCAGATCGTCCACTGAGATTAAAACACAAACACTGATGCTCCAAACACTTAAGATATGGAAGGAAGTATGAAAGCACTTTGGCATTCCAGCAATTTGATCACCTCCAATTTCGTTTAATTCACCGATGCAATAACGCTAGTTCAGAACATTTATATATCTTTAAAAGTAACCCTAGTTTAGCAGACTTGGCTGAAAGTCGAAGGATGAATATTCCGACTGGCTGAGCGCTGAAATACTGGTTAAGAAGCAACTAACAATTTTTTTTTAATGTAACTTTCCAGTGCAAACTCTTCCCATCAAGTCTCGCCCCAAATTAAACCTTTACAACGCGCCAATAAGAAACTCAAAAACATTTGTAACACTTTCATTGATGACTCGTCGAAAGGCAACAGAGCTTGAACAATCACTTTACAGTAACATTATTGAGTAAACAGGGAGGGAGTCCCGATTAAAACTTTCATAGGCTTTAATTATAAATAAATTCATTTAATTCTATTAAAAATGCAACCAGAACTATTGTGTTTGTTTTGGTCCTCTTGCTTGAGTATGGATGTAGTTTATTGGAAGCAATTCAGAGCAGGTTCAACGGATTGATTCCAGAGGCATGGGATGGGATTTTCTGACTGGCCCAAAACTGGAAAAGCCTGCCCAAAGTCAACGGATCTTTGAATGGTCCACCCTCTGTCCGCTATGATTCCCGTGGCAGGTGGCATGGGAAAATTAATCGCGGAATCATAGAACCATACAGCAGAGAAGAGGCCCCTCAGCCCATCGAGTCCACACCGACACATTAGGAACACCTGAAGTCCCACCTAATCCCATCTACCAGCACTTGGCCCATAGCCCTAAATGTTATAGAGTCATAGAGGTTTACAGCATGGAAACAGGCCCTTCGGCCCAACTTATGATGTGACAAATGTTCATCCAGATACTTTTGAAAAGATGTGAGACAACCTGCCTCAACACCCTCCCAGGCAGCTCATTCCAGACTGTCACCACTCTCTGGGTAAAAAAGTTTTTTTCACATCCCTCCTAAACCTCCTCGCCCCTCAAACTCCCCCTGTGGGGTTTGTCTTACGAAGAGAGCTTTTTAGTTCTATACCCGCTGGAGTTTAGAAGAATGAGGGGGGATCTAATTGAGGTGTATAAGATGCTAAAGGGGATTGATAAAGTAGACTCAGGGCGAGATTTTCTGGTCAAGCCCATTGTGGGAATTGTAACCGATGAGACACAAAATTTGGCAGACCACTTAAAGCTTTGTTGACTTTGGGCGGGAATTTATGGTCTTGGAGCACAGGCGGCCAGAGAATCCCACCCAAATAAAGGACTTTCCTCTTGTAGGGTAATCTGGAGCAAAAGGTCATCGTTTTAGGATGATGGGTAGCAGATTTAAAACAGAGATGAGGAGAAACTACTTCTCCCAAAGGATGGGGAATCTGTGGAATTCACTACCTCAGAGTGCAGTGAATGCTGGGACATTGAGTATATTTAAGGAGGAGATAGACAGATTTTTAATGAGTAACGGGTTGAATGGTTATGGAGAATGGGCAGGAAAGTTGAACCGAGACAAGATTAGTCTTGATCGTATTGAATGGCAGGGCAGAGGTTGAATTGCCCAATCCTGCTCCTCGTTCTTATATTCACTTTATGATATAAGATACAATAATGTGGAGAAGAATTTTAGTCCATCTTTAAGCTTTGGAAGAAATTAGAAACCTGGCTCTGAAATGGATAAAAATGTCACACTGGCCCAGCACAGGACGATCACCTTAGTTTATGGGGAAGATGCCCCATTGCGACAAAGCAGAGTGAAATCTTAACAAAGCATAATGTGGATGATGAAAATCAGAAATACAATGTTGGGAATACCTAGCAGGTCTGGCAGCATCTGTGAAGAAAGAAAGAAGGTTAATGGTCCAAAACAAATAACTTTCTTCAGTTCTAAGGAGAGGTATTTGACCTGACATATTGGGTGGCATTTAATGGGGCTGTTGGAACAGGAAATGTACGGGGTAGGTGGCTTATTCCAATGGGAAACCGGAATTGTGGTTTTCCGATGGTAGATTGAGGTATGAAGATTGATTTAATTGAGCTCCAGCAGCCGGCCAGACCGCTAACTATCCAGTGCCAGCTTCCTATTTCGCATGGGTAGCTCATGCCAATCATTTTACCATTGAGTTTATCCGTTTGGATCTGAGATGCTTGATTGTTTTAGTGTAAACCTGCAACACGGGGGAGGGGAGGAGAAGCTTGGAGAGAAAGAGACAAGGGTGATTCAGAGGTGGGTTGAGTTGGGTGGGGGGGACTGGCTCAGGGACTTTATCAGTAAGGGACAGAAATCTCTGAGGAAGGAGACTGGGTGCAGGCAGGATGAGCAACAGGGAGGCCTTAATGACTTGCATCGGGGGCAGGGAGGGTAGCAGACAGGAGATGTAAAATGAAGGTCTAAAGGGAGAATTCAACGCTGTAAAATGTTGGGTCCCTGGTATTGAAGTCAGGAAGTTATCTGTCATCGGAGTGCCACATTTCCAGGGGAGCTGTTGACATAGTATGTGGCAGATCCAGTCAGAGATAGGGATAGTGGACGGTTTTAGAGGATGAATCAAAGGATCTACGTCCAATTTGGATGAAGTGGAAGGAGCTTGGTGCATAGGCCATTGGAGGATTTGAAGATCTCGTTTCCCAGCAGTTGTGTGGATGAAAGCCATGTACACGGAGATGTCATATCATTGTCTGCCTTCCTGACAGAGTTAACTTGGTGGACTCTCTATGACCTTGTGAACAAGGAGGAGGCAATCTGATAAGAGGGCTGTCATCCGCCAACAACAGAGACCACAAGGCCAGCAGTAGGAAACACCAGACGGGAGGCTGGTTAGGAGGCTACACCTGACTACAGCTTTGGAGCAATGGACAGCAACACAATAAGAACCATCCACCACCTGCAACCTGTCACCATCCATCCTCATCCTCTGTCACCTTTGAGTTCAAGCTCATCATCCTTAACCTTCCTATAATCACCATGCATCCGCCCTGTCATCCTTGAACCTCCCACCATCACTCTTGACAGTGGCAAGCAATCATTCCCACTTGACCCTATCCTTCTCACCTTAGACATTCCTCCTCTAATTCTAGACCAGCCTACAGCTGATCCCATCATCATTGACATGTCCTTAGTGTCCCAAGATGTGTAGGTTAGGTGGATTGGCTAAGACTCATTGGAAAAGACTCATGTTTTTTTTCAGGCTGAGTGTGTATGGGGGCGCCTGAGAACAGGTTCCAAGTCGGGTCTGAATTTACGGCCAGATTCAGCACTTAGAATCAAAATGGTAAAATCGGGCCCAACGTCAAGGAGATTGTCCAAGATTACTCTCAACAGATAACTGTAAAATCCCCTCCCCAGAGAATGATCTGGCCTCCCTCTTCCTCTCCTTCCTCCCCAAAGAATGATCTGGCCTCCCTCCTTCCCTCCCCTCCTCCCCAGAGAATGATCTGGCCTCCCCTGGGGCTATACCTACCCGTGCATTCCCCCACCGCACCCCTCGCAAACGGGTTCCCTTTGTCCAGCTCACATTTTGCAAAAGCTCTTGTAAACCTTGCTAACGTGATGTCAAACCAGTGAGTGGGGGATTGCAAATGTTGGAAGGAGGGTAGAGTTGGGGGGTGGGTGGTGACAATATCATAGAATCCCTACTGTACAGAAGGAGGCCATTTGGCCCATCGGGTCTGCACCAAGAACAATTCAACTCAGCCCCTATCCTCATAACCCCACATATTTCCCCTGCTAATCCCCCTAACTTACACATCCTGTGACAATAAGGGGCAACGTAGCATGGCAAATTCACCAAACCCACACACCTTTGGACTGTGGGAGGAGACCAGAGCACTTGGAGGAAACTCACGCAGACATGGGGAGAATGCGCTGACTCCGCAGAGGCAGTGACCCAAGGCCGGGAATCGAACCCGAGTCCCTGGTACTGTGAGGTAGCAGTGCTAACCACTGTACTATGATAGCTGGAGCCAAATGGAAGCACCTAGAAGAGAAAGACTTGGTTTGTGATGTTTAAGTGCATATCAGAATGAACACAGGAGAGGCCCTGAGTTTCAGTGGGGTGAAAGGACAAGTATGGTTTGGTGAAGTTAAAGGCAGCTCAAGAAAAATCACTGCTGACAATAATTAAGTGATGATTAACTTAAATTGACATTTCTTCAAAAAGGTGTGATTGTTTACACAGCTAAAGAAGCTCTTCAAGCTGCATCACCACTATCCCATTAGTCAACTGAGAGGAAGTAGTTGATCAGTCAGAAGAGTTTTCACTGGATGAAACATTGAACTCTTGTGACCTGCTGCGGAAAAAGGGGAGTGATACCCCTTGGAAGATGGATAGCATTTCCCAGGATCCAGGTTTTCCACAGAACTAAGGATCTGAGAATACCATGTGCCAGTGCTGGTGATAATTTCTACTCACATTGTTGAAGTGAAAGGATAAGTAGGGTACACACATTACATGAAGCTACAAGAAAAGACAAGAAGTTTGTCACGTCTTGCAGAATTCCTCAGATAGCGTAGCACATATCTGTGACAACAAAGCTGCAGGAGAATTATTGTCTTTATATAGATCTTCTGATTATATTACGGTATGCCTCATGGTTGGTTAACCTGTTGGACTTTAACCTGGTGTTGTGAGACTTTTTATTGTGTTTACCCCTGTCCAACGCTGGCATCTCCACATCATGACACACTGGTGATTGCAGAGGACTGTATCTTCATTGTAGAGGCTTTGATATTTGTAGCGATTTTGTGCCCAAGTTCGCCACGAGCGCAAACAGCAACTTGGTTCAAAATCTCACAAGGCTCAGAAGAAGAGAACCTTACCAGTGAGATCTCGTTTTCCAATTCCCACCTTCCCCCACCCCCCCACCACTCCCCAACACCGGCCCATACCGCTGAGGCCGGCATCCTCACTTCTAAAACTTACCATTTAATTAAAGGACAGTCCTGCTATACGGCAGCACGGTGACACAGTGGTTGGCACTGCTGCCTCACATCTGCACATTCTCCCCATGTCTGCATGGGTTTCCTCCCACAGCCTGCAAGACGTGCTGGTTAGGTGCATTGGCCATGCTAGACTCTCCCTCAGAGCACCTGAACAGGCAGTGGAGTGTGGCAACTAGGGGATTTTCACAGTAATTTCATTGCAGTGTTAATGTAAGCCTACTTGCGACACTAATAAATAAACTTAAAACTTGCTTCCTTTGACTTTTGGCATGGGGAGATCACAATGATGAAGCCAAACAGTTATTTGGCAGCAGAGAATTTGAGTGTTGCTGAAGAAAGACATTGTGTCGAAGCTTTTCATCTTGTACTCATTAGGCCAATCACAAGAGTACAAGCGTCAGGGGAAACAACTTTATACTGTGTGAGACAAGGGTGCTGATTGGTTGGCAAGTATGAAACTAGTATTCCTGTCATTGGCCTGATGACAAAAGGCTTCAACAAAATATCTTTCTTTAGCAAATACTCAATAATGAAGCCTATTACGCACTCCATCCTGCTGTCTACTTCTGTCCCTCAACCATAATTCTAATAGTTCCAGACCGCCTTTCGACTATCCTTCAAGATTGGTACAACCTCTTTCAAACAGGTAATCCAGGTTTTGTGATATGGAGATAAGATATTGCCCACCATTAATGAGTGGTAAGGTGTTGATTTTACATGTTGGATACCACTCATCTTCAAATAATCTCCAAACTCTTGAGCTGTGAATTGTGATCCATTATCATTCGTATTTCATTCCAGTTTTTCCAATCTGGCGAAAATCTCATTGAGCTTTTTGCTGCTTTGTTCCACAGTTCATCAGCACAACTTCCAGCCATTTGGAATGTGCAGCAATGACAACCGTGAACATGTAGCCCTGGTATGGACCTGTGAAGTCAATGCTATGGGCCGAAGAGCCTTTTTTCTGTGCTGTATACCTCTCCAACTCTATTTTCAGTACCAGACACTTGAACATGAAATCTAGATTGATATTCAGGTGCAGTACTGAAGGAGTGAGACTGTAAAGTCACCATTGTCCCAGATGACCATCGGCCTTTGAAGGGAAGAGCTGACTGATGTTGATTTAACCTGAGGATTCCACACCTCAGGTGAGGAGCAAGGATGAGACGCAGGGTCTTCATGGGTTGAACCCACCAGTTGCTCTGCTGTAGGTAACAGCCGTCCAGTCAGCTGAGCTAACAGATTCCCCTGCTAGATAGGTGGAAGTGCTGTTTTGCAATGAGACGTTAAATGAGGACTCGTCAATATAAAAGATCCCATACCGCCCTCATGAAGAAGAGCAGCAGCGATGTCCCCAGTGCCCTGGTCAATATTTAACCCTCAAACACATCACTAAAAACAGGTTATTAGTATATTGTTTTTGCATCATTATAATATACATTTTGGCTGCTTTTCTTTTTGCTTTACAGAAATGACCATATCAAAAAGTACATCATTGGCTATAAAGTGCTTTGAGAGGGCTGTGACATTGATAAAAATCATAGAATCCCTACAGTGCAGAAGGGGGCCATTCGGTCCATCAAGTCTGCACCAACAACAATCCCACGCAGGACCTATCCCCGTAAGCCCACATATTTACCATACTAATCCCCCTGACACTAAAGAGCAATCTAGCATGGCCAATTGACCTAAGCTGCACATTTTTGGACTGTGGGAGGAAACCAGAGCACCCAGAGAAAACCCACACAGACATGGCGAGAATGTGCAAACTCCACACAGGCAGTCACCCAAGGCTGGAATCGAACCCAGGTCCCTGCTGCTGTAAGGCAGCAGTGCTAACCACTGTGCCACCCTGCCAACGTTGTGAAAGTCACTTTAGAAATAAATGTTTCTTTTTAGAGTTTGTTTTTGTGAATCATGCAGACGTCCTTTCACACAGTTCATGGTAGAGCAAGTCTGATTCATTCGGTTTATGAAAAATTTGCTTGGTGAATAGTATTTCTTTTATCCTGATCTATCACAGTTTGGGACATTTTAATGTTGCATCCCCCTGCTTCTGCCCTCAAATGGGGCATCCTGTTGTTAGTCACCAAGGCTCCTTTCTCACGGGGACTCATCCAAAATCCTTCAAATGCATCTAAAAATCCAGCAAACCTTTCTGCTGCTCTCCCCCTTCCTTGGCCTCCACCCCTGGCCTGAGGCTGTTGTTCTGTCAAACACTCTAGCTGAGTTTCTCTTCCTCTGTAGCATTCCCACAAGTCTTTCACGCTTTAATCAGTAGCAGTTTTAAATTCTGCTGCAGAACTTAATTTCCCTCCCTCCCAGATGGTAACCCAATAAGTCGTGTGTGTTTTTTTGTTGCTGCAAACCTGATCTGCATTTTCAGTGAGAGGCACTTCAACCGAAAGTAGCAAACCTTGTTCCTATTATTCATTCTCGGCTTCAGAGCACCTTGTCTCTTTATTCCTTTTATGGGGTGTGGGCATCATTGGCTGGGTCAGCATTTATTGCTTGTCCCTAACTGCCCTCCATTTCAGAGAACGTACGAGAGTCCACCACATTGGTGTGGCTCTGGAGTCAGATCATAGAATCCCTACATCCCTATAACCCACACATTTACCCTGACTATTTTAGCATGGCCAATCCACCAAACCTGCACATCTTTGGACTGTGGGACGAAACCAGAGCACCTGGAGGGAACTCTTGCAGACACGGGGAGAAAGTGCAAACAGACCAGATTGATAAGGACAGCAGATTTCCTTCCCTAAAGCACATCAGTGAATCAGATGGCTTTTTACGACAATTGACAATGGTTTCATGGTCATCGTTAGACTTTTAATTCCAGATTTTTTACTGAATTCAAATGTCATCAGCGACTTTGGTGGGATTCGAACCCGGGTCCCCAGATCTTGCCCTGGGTCAAGGTGTTGATAAACCTTCTGCATGAACAACCGAATAGAACTCAATGCCTTGCCGCTTTAGGAAGCAGTTCAGTGCCAATTACATTGGCATGGATCTGGAGTCACGTAACAGCCAGAATGTTTGCGGACAGGAAATTTCTCTACCCAGTGATCGTCCCAACTAGTAATTCCTCTCTATCTCCACTCCAAATGCCCCATACAATGTGCTCCCAATTTCTATCATTCTGCGGGCGACTAAGTGAAGGCCTGGTTCTCCTTCATAAGGAGAGAAAAGAAAAATAAATGACACTCAGGGAACCAAGTAGTTCTATTTTAAAGGAGTTTTTTTTCTGTCCTGAAAGTGTTTGCTTTTACTTTCTATAGATATTGAGATAATATTTGTGTTCCTTTGATAGAGTCAGGGCAGTACTTTGAGAAGGACAGATTGATAGCAATGGACTCTACCCTGTATTATTAGTACAATTGTTCCCAAGTTAAGTCTAATATCAGCATTTATCTTTGTAAATTGAGAACTTGGTTTCAGCTACTGTTCCACTGAAACCTGTTTTTTGCCATACACAACCTTTTGAATTTAGTCAGATCCAATCTTGTTTTCTTTTTATTCTTGTTTGGCTTCCCTCTTTAAAATGATGGAATCATTGTTTAAAAATAAGGAGTCGCCCATTTAAGATAGAGTTCTCAGAAGATTGAGAGTTTCTGGAACTCTCTTCTTCAATGAGCAGTGGAAGCAGAGCCTTTGAATATTTTTAAGACAGAGCGAGGTAGGATCTTGATTAACAAGTGGGTGAACCATTACTGGGGGTAGGCATGAATGTGGGGTTGAGGTTACAATCAGATCAGCCATGGTCTACTTGAATGGTGGAACAGGCTCGAGGGGCTGAGTGGCCTACTCCTGCTCCTAACTCGTATGCACATATACACTAATCAATATCACTTCCAGATCTTACCACCAAAAGCAATAAACAATATAAGTCTATGGCAACTCTGTAAGCTGGCCTTAAGTTTGGGTTTTGAAAATGGCGTCTTTCTGTCATTATCACTTAGCAGAACTTGATGCTGGCATGTTTGTGGCATCAGAATTAGTAAGATAGATGGGAAGATATGTCAACTTGTAACTTGCCATCAAGTCACGTATTATTCTCCTAAATTCCAGTACATCTTAGTCTAACCTTTCCTCAGAAAGACAGTAGCGATCTAACTGAATGAGTCCCCAGCAAGTTTGCCAACCCACCTTCTAAATTAGGCAGAATTGAATCATAGAATCCTTACAGTACAGAAGAAGGTCATTCGGCCCATCAAGTGTGCACTGACAACAATCTCATCCAGGCCTTATCTCCATAACTTCATATATTTACCCCTTGCTAACCCTTCTGACACAAAGCAGCAGTCTTTTTAGCATGGCCTATCCACCTAACCTACACATCTTTGGATTGTGGAAGGAAACCAGAGCATGCAGAGGAAACTTAGGCAGAAACAGCGAGAATGTGCCAACTCCAAACAGACAGACACCCGAGGCCAAAACTGAAGCCAGGTCCCTGGAGCTGTGAGGCAGCAGTGCCAACTGCTGTAAATAGTTGGTTGTGTTATGACACAAAACTCTATGGCAAAACATCTAATTTATAATATTGAATCATAGCATTGGGAATAGAAGATGGAAGATGGAAGCCCAGTTCTTTTAGATGTGTGCGTTAAATCAACAATTTGTTACTCAATCTGTCATTTAGGATGTCAAACTAACCTCACAACTGACTCACAAATATCTCTTACAATGTTCAAGATACATTTTTCTCATTTACCCTTCACACTTTACAAGTCTAAAATGACCCTTTTCTTGGATAACACGAGCCGCTTTACATGCATCCATGACGAAAAGATGATTTAATTTTATTGCGCAGTGACCTTCTCCTCACAAGCTTTCTTCAACCTAACGCATTTTATTTGCTGAACTTCACTGTCAGAGAACAGTTCTAAACAACAAGCCGTAACGACAGCTTGGATTTATATTGCGTCTTTAACTTCGTAAACTGCCCCAAAGGCCCATCAAAAGAACATCATAAAATAAAACTTTCACAAGCCACGTGTAGAGATTTTCAGGCCAGTGACCAAAATCTTGGTGAAACAGATAGGTCTTAAAGAGCAACTTAAAGAAGGTAAAGAGGCAGAGAGGTTTAGGAAGGGAATTCCAGTACTTACGGCCTTGGTAATTGAAGATTGTGCAAGTTGTGGAGACTACAGAGGTAGGTAGATGTCAAGGACATAGAGTGATTCGAAAATAAGGATGAGAATTTGAAAATTGTGCTATTGCTTAACTGGGAGTCATTTGCAAGCACATGGGTGCTAAGGGCAATGGCCCAGTGGTATTATCATTAGATCATTCATCAATTTATTGGGGGTCTAAGGTGGGAGTCTACTCAAGAGTGCATTGGAGCAGTCGAAGTCCAGAGGTGATAGAGGGGTGGGTGAGAGTTCCAGTCGCAGTGGAGCTGAGAGAGGGCAGAGTCGAGGGGTGTATAGAGGTGGAAATAGGGATTGTTAGCAATGGCAGTGACATGTAGTTGGAAACTCATCTCAGGTCAAGTGATTCAACCTGGACTAGTTGCTAGAGCAAGGGATGGAATCAATGGTGAGTAACCAGAGTTTGGAGCACAGATGATGGTCTTAGTTAAACTTTGAACTCTCAGAGACGCTGTAATGTTTCGTTTCATTCCTGATTTCTAACTTGACTTGATTTTTCTTCACAAGTTTGCTTGCAGTAAAGCCACATCACATTTTTAATAATGAATGAGATAAAATAGACCCAAAATTAAGGTCTGTTTATGCAATAGCTGAAAATTTACATTTGTTTTAAATTTTCCATCTATACACAAAACTCATCGAATCCCCACAGTTCAGAAGGAGACCAATTGGCTCCGAGTCTGCACCAGCCACAGTCCCACCCAGTTCCTATCCCCACAATCCCATCATTTATCCGAGCTAGTCCCCCTAACACTAAGGGGCAATTTAGCATGGCCAATCCACCTAACCCGCACATCTTGAGACTGTGGGAAGAAACTGGAGCACCCGGAGGAAACCCACACAGACATGGGGAGAATGTCCACACAGGCAGTGACCCAAGCCAGGAATCAAGCTCGTGTCCCTGGCGCTGTGAGGCAACAGTGGTAATCATTGCGCCACCGTGTCACCCAAAGAGGACAAATTACATAATGGGTTTCTATTTGCTATTGATCATGTATGTCCTTTCTTTCATACAAAATTGGGCAACAAAGCCAAAGGTTTTGTTATAGCTAAACATGACTAACTTATCGCAGACTATATGTCACTTGTGTTGAGGGCGGGTAATTCAATTCCAACCGAATTGTTGGACTATTGGAGAAAGCACATCCACTTTTCGGTCAGCTTGACCCATACAAAAAAAGCAACATTTCCAAAAGCCAATAACATAAACAGTTTGTTAGATACTGATCATTTAGCTACAAGATGTTCCTTTAAGGACTTTATCTTTGCCTTAACAGCTATATAAATGTCATCATGAAGAAGTTTGCAGGGTCATTCCTGTGCATCAGCTAGCTATTTCACATGATAAATTCAGTAGCGTTCATGAATAATAGTAGGATAATGTAATGCTTCTCCTTGAGACAAATCGGTGTGTCTAAAGCTCAGTAACATCTCAAGGTGTTTTGCATACCTGCAGCAACAATTTTTGCCCCCAGTAAGGTTCAACAGCGGTTTGGTGATAATAGCTTCTAGGGAAGTGAGACAACAAAAGAGAGAAATTCTCCCATCCTGCCTAATATCTACGGTAGGTGAAGATCACAGGCCCTACTTCAGACCTCAGGCAATCTGGGGAGACAATGGAGAAGTGGTATTATCACTAGACTGTTAATCCAGAAGCTCAGCTAATGTTGTGGGCATCCAGGTTCGAATCCCACCACGGCAGTTGGTGGAATTTGAACTCAATAAATAATATCTGGAATTTAGAATCTACTGATGACCGTGAATCGATTGTCAGAAAAATCCATCTGGTTCACTAATGTCCTTCAGGGAAGGAAATCTGCTGTCCTTATCCAGTTTGTGACTCCAGAGCCACAGCGATGTGGTTGACTCTCAGAGGCAACTAGGGATGGGCAATAAATGCTGGCCAGCCAATGCCACCCATGTCCCGTGAATGAATAAAAACTCTATGAAGTTACCTTGGAAATGTAAAGTTGGTAGAATACTGGTGAGGCTGATATCTGCTGCCATAATCCTCACTTTTGCACGTGGGATTTGACCGATGCTGATGAGAAGAGTTGATCCTTTACCTATCTGCAGCTTGTGAAACAGGTACTCATTTCTACTCGCTCAATTCAGGAAAGCAGGCTCAGGGCTCTATTTTCTACCTCTGCAGATAGCCTAGAATCTCTAGGAATTAATGGTCATAGTCCTAAACCCGGATGTATGCAACCAAGGTGAAAACAAATCCGTGGAGTATTTCAAAATAGGTGTTTGAATCTTCAGGATAGCAAGTCCTCAGCACTGTCCCCCCATCCTCAGAGTCAGCAGGGAGTATATCTCTGATGACTATAACAGGCTGCTGCCACATTAACTGATAGGTTCCAGGCGGTACCTCATAGAATCATAGAAACCCTACAGTGCAGGAAGAGGCCATTCTGCCCATTGAGTCTGCCCCAACCACAATCCCACCCAGGCCCTACCCCCATATCCCTACATATTTTACCCACTAATCCCTCTAACCTATACATCCCAGGACACCAAGGGGTAATTTTAGCATGGCCAACCAACCTAACCCACACATCTTTGGACTGTGAGAGGAAACCGGAGCACCCGGAAGAAACCCACGCAGACACGAGGAGAATGTGCAAACTCCACACAGACAGTGACCCAAGCCAGGAATCGAACCCAGGCCCCTGGAGCTGTGAAGCAGCAGTGCTAACCACTGTGCTACTGGACCACGCTACCTCTGTTTGCCTTGGATGGAAATCGTGTCCCTGAGCCCTGCTGGCCAATCAGTTCAGCCAACACCTCTCTAGCTCCTCCGAGAACAGTGCTACAGTGGCCAGAAGAGGTACTGAAGTGCTGTGTCTGAGCCTAACTCCCAGGACTACACATTAGTTAAGTACCAGAAGTCCGGGGTTTGATTTGAATTGATTTGATTTATTATTGTCACATGTATTAGTAAAACAGAAAGAAATCCCACAACACCAGCTTAAAGTCCAACAAGTTTACTTGTAGCAAAAGCCGCAAGCTTTCGGAACAGCCTGACGAAGGGACAGCCTATTGCAAAAGCTTGCGGCTTTTGCTACAAATAAACTTGTTGGACTTTAAGTTGGTGTTGTGGGATTTCTTTCTGTTTTACCCCAGCCCAATGCCGGCACCTCCACATCATGACATGTATTAGTATACTGTGAACAGTATTGTTTCTTGTGTGTTACAAAAAGCACACCGTTCATAGAGAAGGAAATGAGAGGGTGCAGAATGTAATGTTACAGTCATAGCTAGGGAGTAGAGAAAGATCAACTCAGTATGAGATAGGTCCATTCAAAAGTCTAATGGCAGCAGGGAAGAAGCTGCTCTTGAGTTGGTTGGAACATGATCTCAGACTTTTGTATCTTATTCCCGATGGAAGAAGGTGGAAGAGAGAATGTCTGGAGTGTGTGGGGTCCTTGATTATGTTGGCTGCTTTGTGGGAAGTGTAGACAGAGTCAATGGATGGGAGGCTGGTTTGTGTGATGGATTGGGCTACATTCATGACCTTTTGTAGTTTTTTGCAGTCTTGGGCAGAGCAGGAGCCATACCAAGCAGTGAGGCAACCAGAAAAAATGTCTTCTATGGTGCATCTACAAAAGATGGTGAGAGTTGTAGCTGACATGCCAAACTTCCTTAGTCTTCTGAGAAAGTAGAGGCATTGATGGGTTTTATTAATTATCGTATCGGCATGGGGGGAAACCAGGTGATCTGGGTACGTAAAAACTTGAAGCTCTCAACTAGTCCTACCTCATTCCCATTAATGTTCTCCACTATGCTTCCTGAAGTCGATGACAATCTCCTTTGTTTTGTAGACTTGAGGGTGGGAGAGTAGGGGATAACAATGGAGTTGGGGGGGGGATGTGATTTCAGTGTCTGCGGGGGCTAGGGCTGGGGAGTATTAATGAGATTAAGGAGGGACATAGCTCCGAATATTGAAGGGGCTTTAGATTGTTCCGAATCCAACCCTCCACCCTGTCTCATCTGTGATTGAGAAAGTTCACATTATCTATTCAGTGACCCTTAGCCATGTTGCAGCCTCTAGGGGCAGTCTTCCCATCTGCCCTTCTGTGAAATTGCATCTGGGTCAGAGTGGATGGGATCCCAGAGGCAATTGAATCCGTGCAATTTCAAACCAGTCCCACCAGAGAATCCCGCCAGCTAGAACGGCTGGAAGATTCCGCCCATTTTTTTTTATTTCTAATTATAGTGCTGGAAGTTAGAAAAAAAGGTTTGTTTGCTTGGCAGGGAAAGTTGGAGTAGGATATGTTATGATCTATGGTGGGAGATTCCAGCCCTGTCTAGAGGGGGATCTTCTTGTTCCACTGAAGTCAATGGACATTTGGCTTCCTCACTGAGGGACCACAACACCACACAACCCTGCCACAGCAACCTCTGCAAGATGTGCCAGGTTATCAGCACAGATGCCATCATCTCATGTGAGAACACCATCCACCAGATATACGGTATATAGACTCGCAACTCAGCCAAAGTTGTCCACCTGATACGCTGCAGGAAAAGATGTACATGGTACATTGGGGAGACCATGCAGACGTTACAACAGTGGATAAATGAACACCGCTCGACAATCACCAGGCAAGAGTGTTCTCTCCCTGTTGGTGAACTCTTCAGCGGTCACGAGCATTCAGCCTCTGATCTTCAGGTAAGCGTTTTCCAAAGCAGCCTTCGTGACACACGACAGCACAGAGTCACTGCGCAGAGACTGATAGCCAAGGTCCGCACACATGAGGACGGCCTCATCTGGGACCTTGGGTTCATGTCAGATTATCTGTAATGCCCACGACATGCCTGGGCTTGCAAAATCTCACTAATTGATCTGGCTGGAGACAATACACATTTCTTTAATTTGTGCTTAACCCTCTCTCCTTTCACATTGTCTGTACCTTTAAAACTTAATTGCCTGTGGGGACTCGCATTCCAACCATTATTTTGTAAATTGAGTTTGTGTCTTTATATGCCCTGTTTGTGAACTGAAATTCCACTCACCTGATGAAGAAGCAGCACTTCAAAAGCTAGTGCCTTTTGCTACCAAATAAACCTGTTGGCCTTTAATCTGATGTTGTGAGACTTCTTACTGTGTCTACTGAGGGAGAACATGCATTAACAGCTCCAGATTACCCAGCACAGTAGCACAGTGGGTTAGCGCTGCTGTCGCACAGCGCCAAGGTCTGGTTCGATTCCTGGCTTGGATTATTCTCTGTCCAGAGTCTGCATGTTCTTCCTGTGCCTGCGTGGGTTTCCTCCAGGTAATCTAGTTTCCTCCCACAGTCCGAAAGGCATGTTCTTGGCTGCATTGGCCATGCTAAATTGTCCCTCAGTGTACCTAAACAGGCGCCCGGTTGCAGATTTTCACAGTAACTCATGCCAGCCTACTTGTGACACTAATAAATAAACTGAAAAAAACCAAAAACTAAACTAAGATTATCCTGATTCAATATCTCCTGGGATGCTTCAAAAACAGGCTTATCGACCTCACATATAATCATTCCTATGATGCCGAGGTTGACCACCTTCTGAGAAACCACTCCAAATCCCCCAAAGAGGAATACCTTGCTTTGTAATCTATTAAAAGTGCTCAGGAAGGTGTGAACTATTCATCATTAATGTTTAGAGGTTCATTAATAGAAAAACCTGACACTCACTTTATGTGAATAATTAACAAATTACTTATTTAACCAACTGGGAACTTTAACTAAACACGTTACATATTGATTGTACTAAAGTTCTACTGTTCAAATAAATATAAGGACCATTCATTACCAAAAAACAAAATAAGATTTAGTCATTCTCAAAAAAATATACAAACAGGTTTTGTGGCTTTGGAAAAGTCTTTGGAGTTTTTCTGGCGATTTTACTGTCTGTAAGTTCTTTTTGATTTGGTACCCTTTTGATAGATAGCTGGAGCGTTCTCTTAAGAGATTTTTATTAGCTGGCAGGGAGCTGCTCTTCCCTCCACAGCTGTTGAAAGGTGGCAGCCTTCAGTTGAACTGCAGACAGGCAGTTCAGTTCCTCTTTATAACTGCGATGACTTATCAATTTTCCTACGCCAGGATTGGCCTGATGTTGTCAATAACAGCAAATTCAAATTTGTTAGGTTCCTGCTAGCTGAGTGTCTTCTTTAAATTGACACGTTGTCAAAATTTAAAAGCCTGCAAAGCCTGTTATCAAGGCAACCCCGATGCTTGGTCCTGGTTACAAATGTTGCAAAACGAGTACCCTGCAGGCGCCTGCATTTTTAACATCCAAGCACTGAAGCAAAACTAGCTTTTAATGGGATCGTACTTCACAAACTCAACTTCACAACACTTACTAACACAACCAGGAGAATGGGGATGAGAAAAAAAAAAATCAGCCATGATTGAATAGCGGAGCAGACTCGATGGGCTGAGTGGCCTAATTCTGTACCTATGTCTTATGGTCCTCTGGTTCTACAGTCTTATTACTTCTTGGCGTTATCAGTATTATGAATTGCTAATGAGTGTTCAACAGCAGAAACATTTTGACACATCTGTTCAGAATTACCATGAAATATACTGAAAATGTTATGAGTTTGTTCAAACCAATTGTTTTACATTTTATACCTTAGAGATACGCTGAGATGACACACTGGCTTTTGGCAGGTTCAGTGGTGGGTAGGCGAGGAGGTAGAGAGAATTTGAAGAGAGGTTCAAAAGTTGGTTTCACACTGCTGCGAATTTCCCGTAGTATCTTGCACTAGTGCCCACAATGGTGGATCAGGAAACCCACTGGAAGCTGATGTGAAACTAATTTGAATATCTCTTATAGGATTAAAATGAAAGCCTGGCTAAAATCTTCCATGATGTGGAGATGCTAGCATTGGACTGGAGTAAACACAGTGAGAAGCCTCACAACACCAGGTTAAAGTCCAACCAATGTATTTGATAGTAAACTCTCCATTCACCTGACGCAGGGGCAAACCCCAAAAGCTTGTGAGTTTACTATCAAACAAATTGGTTGGACTTTAACCTGGTGTTGTGAGACTTCTTACTAAAATCTTCCACCCACAGCTGATTCTCCAGGACACCAGGAGGCAAACGCACAAATGCAAAACACATCTGAAACAATGTGGTGTGCTGTTCTTCAGATCCACCTCAACAAAATCTGGGGATGATTCCAGAGTTCAGAATGGAGACTACCAGCAATCCTGGACCCTGGAACACCACAGCACTGGATGGAGGGAATATCTACAGATGCATTTTCCAGATGCGGTGTCTCGGAAGAGGTCTGCTTTCCAGACACAGAATGTTCCTGAAGGTCCATCTTCCTTTTCCAAAAGTGTGTTGATGATGTTGGGCACTTGGATATGGCATTATCAGGTGCCATCAAGCTTGTCCCACATGGAATAAAGGACAAAACGCCTGGTTGCATGAGAATGGAATTGAAAGAAATGGCATACTTTCCCACCAGCAGGGAAGTTTCCATGTTCCCATACCCGCCATGAGGCTTAATCCCTAGATGGTAGAATTCCATGCTGGCTTTTCACACAATGCTTTAGAGTATCCGTTCCATGTTTAATGCTGTAGCTTCCTGTGACTTTGTTGTTTACTTTTCTCTGAGTCCACACCCAGGCTTCACTAGTCAAATAAAGTGAGCATCAATGATAAGCAGACGCACACAATCCAACACAGGACAATTGAATACAGCATCAAGAGTGAGAACGAGTATTGTGGAGAAATAATAATTTGTTTTGCTTTTCTATCTATCTTCATCAATTAGTTCCATCGTAAGTACCTAACGAATCTCTAAAGTTTTCTTATTTTTATCCCTCCTTTCTTTGTCCAAACAAATCATTCTAACTTTACTTGATCATATAAAATGTAGGCACAATCTTGTCATTCAGTTGAATTGGAGAGGATTCAGATAATGATGATTCCTGGCCACGAGATCTACGAGGTTCAAAGAGTTAAATTTGTTTTCATTGAAGGAAGAGGAATGATTGGGGCCACGATCCAAAGCGTCAAAATACTGAAAAGCATGAGTACTTGACTGGGATGATGTGTATGACACAAAAGATATTTACAGTTAATAGCTGACGGACAGACTTGTGTATTCGCTGCCACCAAAAGAGAAAATGCTGGAAAATCTCAGCAAGTCTGGCAGCATCTGTAACGAGAGAAAAGAGCTGATGTTTCGAGTCCAAACAACCTTTTGTCAAAACTTGTGTATTTGCTGCATTTTCAGTTTCTTTATTTGCACTGAGGTGGCTCAGGGAATTCCAAGCTACCTGACTTTTCCGTTTGGGGATCCTGCTTCCATTCCCAGAAAAAGGAGGATGAAGTTATTCTTGGCCAGACAAATGTTGAGCCTTTCAAACATTTTCTTTTTTTTAAGCAATCTCCTCAGTGAAAAAGGGAAAAAAAAAATCAGGGCACTAAGCAAATTGAAATTCCAAAAGGAATTTGAACGGAAATATCAGTGATATTATTTCTTACTTGAGACTGGAGGCTGAAATTTAGTCCAAAAGACAGGGTAGAGGAGGCTAGCACTGTAATCACCTGTGCCAGGGGAGGCCCAACCATGAGTAGTAAGAGAAAAGTTGTGTGCATGCAATGCCTTGTCTCTCTTCCTGCTAATCAACAGCATTTAGACAATGCTGCAGAGTGCTTTATGTGGCTTCCTGGAATGTGCACTCAGGAAACTGGGGAAGTAGATATCCTGGGAGATGAGATTGAATCCCTCCAAGGGGAGCATCGTTGAGTCTGTCCAAACTGGAGTGACATTTGGACAGAATTCCGAGGCGAGATCTTCAAAGATAATGACTGCAATCCCTCGTGAGAATGACAGAGTTTCAAAGAGATTGGTTGACTCACTGTGTTCACTGATGATAGTTGTGAACCGACCTTTCAACGTGATGTCCACTCTAAGCTTAGTTTGAGGAAGAAAACTTTAAGTTAGTTTGTCAACCGACATTTTTAGATTTCATTAATAACATCAGAGGAATGCTGTGAAGGATTATTTGTGGAGCAAACGATCTTACTCCAGATCCAATAAGAATCTACCGTGCAATCATTGCCAATTGTCGGAAAAATCCATCTAGTTCACTAATTCCTTTAGGGAAGAAAATCTGATATCCTTACTGGTCTGGCCTACATGTAACTCCAGTTCCACAGCAATGTAGTTGACTCTCGACTGCCTTCCAAATGCAACTGGAGATGGGCAATAAATGCTGGACAGCCAGCGATGCCCATGTCCCATGAATGAATAGAAAATGGAATCCATAATTGAAACAGAACCACCTCACTTTCATGTCAGAATTCATTCAGAGCAATTAAGGAACCTTATGAAGGACTGTGGCAGGAGAAAATGCCTTCACAAGCAGAACCACATTAATCTTCTTTGGTGGCCAACGGTTGTGAGCAAATCTCATTCCACCAATTCATAATGCAAACATTATTGACAACTGGAATTACAGAGAGATGCCCGCAGCGATTGTGGCCAAGCTTAAATGCCTTGGGCTAAAATGTAAAGTAAAATGTTATACCGAGGGGGAAATTTCATTTCAAATATTTGAGAACGTAACTTATACTCAGTAGAGATCACTTGACAAAAAAATAAATCCAGTCTGGAGGTAAGTGTGAGATGTTCAAAGGGTTGGCTGGACTATGCACACTAAGATATAGCCTTGATATCCTTACCTTATTCTCAGAACACCTTCCTTTTCTATCAAATGGCCTGCGTTAATTTTGCCTTGCCAGAACTGGCATCGATTTTTCCCACAGACTTTTAACTTTCACTGTAAAAACACCAGATGTTTCGTTCAGAGGAACCCTCAGCCTATTTCCATGAAATAGACACTGTCCTTTTGTGGATACACTTTGGGTGGATTGGAATTATGAGAAAGGTGTTGTGTTTTTTGCTTTGAATTTCTAGGTATTTTGTATGTGAAATATTACCTTGACATCTGGAGGTTAGTGTTTGCTAAAAGTAACTGTTGTTTTGATTCACTAATTTTGAAATATCATTTGTTTAGTTACCAGAGTTACAAAGAATGTAACTTCTTTCCAACGCTAATACTTCAAAAAGAAAACTGCAGTGCATCCTAAAAGTCCATTTGTTTTTGTTGAAGTATACTTTTATTACATAAAAGCTCATAAAAAACCCAGTTGGTAAAATCAATGTGTAACTGAACTCCATAAATCATAGCAATTCTGGACTGAGTTCCTGGTCTGTGATGAGGTAGCTGATCTGGGTGTACTTGTTAATAGGAACTCTACAGCTGGTCTCAACACCACTGCTGCGGAGATGGGTGAAATAAACTCAGATTCTTACTCATGATTAATGTCCAGTGAGCTGAGATGTCAGCTGAGGACAGGATTTTGTTATAATCAGGATCAGTGTTATATTAACTATCGTGGTAACAGGCTTACTTGGGTAAATTACCATAGGGGTAGCTGATTTTTATTCATTTCTTTTTATTCATTCGTGGGATATGGGCATCGCTCTCTTGCTAGCATTTATTGCCCATCCCTAGTTACTCTTGGAGAGCAGTTTAGAGTCAACCATATTGCTGTGGCTCTGGAATGGCATGTAGTCCAGACCAGGTAAAGATGGCAAATTTCCTTCCCTAAAGAACATTAATGAACAACATGGATATTTCCGACAACTTAGATGATTCTTAGTTCCAGATTTTTTTTTTAATGAATTCAAATCCCAGCATCTGCTATGGCGGGATTCGAACCTGAGTCCCCAGAACATTAGCTGAGTTTCTGGATTAATAGTCTAGCAATAATACCACTATGCCATCACCTCCCCAGATGCAGAACTGAGGAAGTAAAATATATAATCTCTTTTCAATATTCTACATTTATTAAAACATTTGCATGGGGTTTTTGTCTTTATTTGTTCATGAGCATTTATTGCCCATCCTTTAAGACTTGACCACTTTGCACTGGCTCTGGAGTCACATGTAAGTCAGACCAGGTAAAGAGGGCAGATTTCCTTCCATAAAGGACATTAATGAACCAGATGGGTTTTGATGATAATTGATTTATGGTCATCTAATTCCAGATTTTTAAAAAAATTGAATTCAAATTTCACCATTTGGCATGGTGGGATTTGAACCCAGGTCCCCCTGGGTCTCTGGACTAATAGTCCAGTGACAATATCACAATGCCACTGTCTTCCGTACCTTTTTAAAATGTTATTGAATCTTGATTAATGTCACCAATTTCAAGTATAATCTCAATCAATTTAAAACGAGGGGTGGTATTCCCCTCCCCCCCTACTTCCCTTCCCCTGGCACAGACACACACATACACACACACACACTCCTCTGTGACTTGCTTTCTGGTGACAAGGGTAGCTCACCATTGGCTGGTGGTGGGATCTTCCAGTACAGACAATATCAAGGGCATTTTGCATTTTCCGCTGGCCATGTTGCTGAGGAACCCGCAATGGGGGTTAGGATCACAAAAGTGAAAAATCCCACCAGTGGGCAGGGCCAGAAAGTTCAGCCCAAGATGCCTTCCAGTATTTCAGAGAAAAGAAGAGACATCTGAATTGCATAATTGTGTTGGTGCAATTCATCCAACATCACCGTAACTTGCGCTATGGATTGCAACATTTCAACTGCAAATAGTGCTCAGCGATATTCACATTTCTGGCACCTTTTGAACTACTCAGAAAGCTGTCATGTGACCCATGGATTGTGCCAACAGATCTAAAATGAGGCACCAACAGTTAAGCTGGAATTTTAGGGTGAAAGGTCATTGATAGGACGATTTTGAAATGTTTTCCATTATTTCTTTCTTAAAATACCAAGGAAGTGACTACTGTTATTATAATTCTAGATTAGCCTTCCCCTAATATTTTTGGTATGATCTGGTAAGGGACCAGTAACTTCTGTTTGAAGCAGACAATGTTTGAGATTCAAGACACTTGTTGAGGGAATAATGCCATAAGATTCAATAGGTTTTGAACCAACAAAGTTATACTTCATAATACAAGATTGGAATGGTAAAACTCTTTATAATATCTATATATATTCTAATATTCAGGGTTAATGTAATGTACATGTCAATTAACAGGCAAACCGTGGTCAAATACACCTCAGTCAACAATAAATGGTAGATGCAACCAAGAACAATTCCATGGATTTCTCAATAACACACACATTATTAGTAAACCAGGTCAGTCAACTAATCTCTTTGAAACTGTGTCTCTCTCATGAGCGATTGTAGTCTTCACCTTCAAAGGTCTCACCTTTAAATTCTCTCCAAAGGTCACTCCAACTTGGACAGCATCATCAATCCCCCACCTTGCAGGATTTCAATCTCGTCTCCCAAGATTCACTTTTCCTGGATTCCTGAGTATACATTACAGCATCAACTCACGAGTATAACTTCAGCTCCTTGGCCACACTGTGCAGGATATTATTGCATCATGGGGTTATCTCCACCCTGATGGCCCAATATATTGAATCAGCAATCTTTTGCTGCCTTCATCAATTGCCAGAGCTTGCCATCTCCAATTAAGATCTGCCAACTGCAGCCTTTTTTCCTGCTTTGAGCCTTTCTCTCCCTCTGCTCTTCTTTCTTCCTAACTGGAAACTCTATCTATCCCATCGCCTTGTCCTCTGCAAGGGCTCTTATCAATTATGTCATAAGGCACAGAAGTGAACGCCTCTATTTCTGTGCCATTTTCTTCTTACACAAGGAGTCTGGTCCTATCCTCAGCCTGAAGAACTACTAAAGCCCTGCTTTGTACATGTGCCACTTGGTCCTGGTCTGCGCATGCACAAAACTCCCGAGGCTCATCAGAATGTAGAGTTTCTGACTCTTCTCCATGAGAAGGTAAGTTAGATCTTCTAACACTCTACCCAAAGTATAAAATAGTTCTTTGGAAAGTCATTTTCAATCATTTGAAATTGATTTGTTGATTGACACTGTGAACTTATTTGGTTATTTTTGGCAATAATCCCATTTTCAGCTATACTCATAGAATGGAATGGAATCCTTACAGTGCAGAAGAAGGCCATTCAGCCCATTGAGTCTGCACTGACTTTCTGACAGAGTGTCCTATCCAGGCCTGCTCCCCTGCCCGATCCACGTAACCCCATACATTTACCGTGGCTATCCATCTTGGGACACTAAGAGGCTATCTAGCATAAAGTCATAGAGGTTTACAGCTTGGAAACAGATCCTTTGGACCAACTTCTCCATGCCACCCTTTTTTTGCGCAGGTTAGATGGCCAATCCACCTAACCTGCGCATTTTTGGACTGTGGGAGGAAATTGGAGCACCTGGAGGAAACCCACACAGACACGTGGAGAATGTGCAAGCTCCACACAGTCACCAAAATCAACCCTGAATCCCTGGCACTGTTACTGCTAACCACTGTGCCACCCTATATTAATATAACTTTGCCAAGTAACCACTCATAAATATATCAAAGAATATTTTAAAAAGTTTATAAAAAATAAAATTCACATTTTAAAACACCCCCCCATTGGCAGAAGTTCTCAGCAAATTGTGCATGGGATAATATGCAAGTGAGTTTGAAAGAAAAATTGGGGAAGGAAACACTTTTCAAAATGAGTTCAATTTAGGCTGGAATCGTCAAATGTAAATCTAAGTGGAGACTCTACCTTGCAGTGAGATGGGTTCCCAGATGTTGTATTAGGGTGGACTTGTAGCTCAGTCAATAGTGCCTCTCTCTGAGCCAGAAAATCCAGCTTCCAGATCCATTCTGGGGCTTGTTGGCCATGGAAGGAGTGTTCATGATTCCAGAGGTTCCTAGTTAGCCTGCTGATGTGTGATAATCTTGCCGAGGCCAGTTTGCCGTCTCCAGTCACCTAGTTTATTTACAGTGGCAATAGAATGCTGTGCAGCAGAGTGCGAGTCAGTTCCATATCTACTGACTGCCGGCCTGAATGGAACCAGTCGGTTTTAAACCCCCCCTCACCTGCTGCTCCTTCCCCATTAGGTGAGTCGCCACTTGCCTAATAGGGGAACTCATATTCTACGAGGTCCATGGGGAGATCTATTGATTATTCCCTGTGGCTATCGTAACATAATGCTTCCAACATGTCCCCACTACACCACAAAGAGAGAAGAATATGTGTGAAGATGCAAAACAAACATTTTCTAATAGTTCTTTTAACATCTACAATACATAGGCAACGCACTAATAGAACAGCACATTGATAAAGGAATAGTTCAAACCCAGAACAATGCATGATTAGAGCAACATCACTGTACTGTGTGTGAAAGACCAGCCCACAATCAGGACTATGGTCCTTTCCAATGACCTAATTAAACTGTTGGCACATGTATTACCTTCAGAGGCAGCTCACTCATCTGAAAGCTTTAGTCCATCACTTCCCGTTAAATGTTAGCATCTTCAAAAATGTCACCAAACTTGCAATTTTCCACTTCACATCATTAGCATTCTGCTCAAACCCTGTCAAAGCTGCACCTGAAGTTGTCCAAAGCTAGCTGACCGCAGTAAAGTGTTTGCAGACAGCACAATTCATGATGGATGAGTATTACACTTGTTTCTAAGTATATCAAAAGCATATGGGTGGCACAGTGGTTAGCACTGCTGCCTCACAGCACCAGGGACTGGGTTCAATTCCCAGCTTGGGTGACTGTGCAGAGTCTGCATGTTCTCCCCGTGTCTGCTTGGGTTTCTTTCCACATTCCGAAGATGTGCAGGTTAGGTGGATTGGCCATGCTAAATTGCCCTTTAGTGTCAAGGGGATTAGCAGTGTAAATATATGGGGTTAAGGGATTGTTGTCGGTGCAGGTCCAATGGGTCGAATGGCCCCCTTTTGCACTGTAGGAATTCTATGATTCGTAGCAGAAAATCCCCTTGACACTAAAGGGCAATTTAGCATGGCCAATCCACCTAACCTGCACATCTTCGGAATGTGGAAAGAAACCCAAGCAGACACGGGGAGAACATGCAGACTCTGCACAGTCACCCAAGCTGGGAATTGAACCCAGTCCCTGGTGCTGTGAGGCAGCAGTGCTAACCACTGTGCCACCCATATGCTTTTGATATACTTAGAAACAAGTGTAATACTCATCCATCATGAATTGTGCTGTCTGCAAACACTTTACTGCGGTCAGCTAGCTTTGGACAACTTCAGGTGCATCTTTGACAGGGTTTGAGCAGAATGCTAATGATGTGAAGTGGAAAATTGCAAGTTTGGTGACATTTTTGAAGATGCTAACATTTAACGGGAAGTGATGGACTAAAGCTTTCAGATGAGTGAGCTGCCTCTGAAGGTAATACATGTGCCAACAGTTTAATTAGGTCATTGGAAAGGACCATAGTCCTAATTGTGGGCTGGTGTCAACCTTCCTGTTCTGAGCCACAGCCAATTTGCTCCCAAGGTATTGGTGTTGATTAGGGATCCATGTTAGACAGGACACTGGAACTACCCGACTTGCTTTTACATCATCTACATCCTTCTAAAAGGGCAGATGGAGGCTCAGTTTAACATTTCATTTCAAGGATGACACCTCTGCAGTGCAGCACTCCCTCAGCACAGCATTGGAGAGTCAGCCAAGATTATAATTCAAGATCACACGTCTCAAATCTATCATTGTTGGATGTAATGTTGAGAGTGTTACACTGAGACAAGGTTGACATCTTCAGTGGGGTCCTCAAGATGCTATCTGGGTCTTTGGTCCTGGGAGGCCAATGACTTGCACCAGGATTTAGGCAGTCTTGCTTCACAAGTAACCACTGTAAGGAATTGGGCCAAACAGAAGCAGAAACATGGACCAAGCTGTTAGAGGAACTCAGGAAGAATAGTGTTGTAACCAGCAGCACTGCTGGCCTTGATTTTCTGTAGCATATTGTCGTCCAACTCCACTGCAGTGAAAGGTTCAGGGCATGATCTGGAATTATAATGCCTGCTTTCTGGGAAACAAAAACTAGGCACCTTTAACAGGGAATTACAGTGCTGGGATATCAACCTGGATTTTTACATTCAAGGTCGGATTTTGCTCAGAGATGGTGGATCCATCCAGTAGCCAGAAAGCCAGGGACCAGCTGGTCTCTCCTGGTCCTCGGATCCACTTCACAATTTTACGCTTGCTTCACGCAACTCCGAGGCAGGATACCCTGCCTTCAAGAGCTGTTGGTAAATCAGAGGGTCAGCAGCTCTTCATTCTCAACACCGCCCCACCAGGATTAGTGGCCACTGCTGGGACTGCAGTGGTCCCTGGTTCAGTGACAGTGAAGGCGGCTCAGGGTGGTCTAACTGGGGTCAGGGTTGCCAGGGTCAGTCGGGAAGGTGCCTCACCTTAGGCGGGCTGGGGCTTGTCAATTGCAAGGCCAACAGGGTTCTCCAACAGGGATGGCCTTTGCCATTGGAGGGGTAGGCCCACCATGAGCTGTAAAGTGCCCATTCAGGAGGGATTCCTTTCCCCCAACACGCAGCAGGACCACTTTTACTTGCCACCTTCCCAGGAGGCAAGTGCCAGCAGTGACAGGAAGCGGCTCTTAAGTAACCATTAACTGACCGTTTAAGACCTCAAACAGCCTAAGGGTAGGGAAACCATAAGCCACATTTCCTGCCCTTGATAAAGTACAAGTGGTGATAGAGCGGCAAAGGGCATGGGTACACCCACCTCCACCACCTCAGCTAATTTTACAGTCTCCAAGACCTTCCAGGCTGCTGTAGGGGGGGGCCATAAAATTCCAGCCCCCATCTCAAAAGCGGGATTGAAGCCACAGTTGTGTGACTGAGTGGCAAAAGTATTACTAACCGACGGCAGACATTGTACATGATTTAACATATAAACCGAATATGAGAACTAGAAGCAAGAGTAGGTCATCTGGCCCCTCAAACCTGTCCTGTCATTCAATAAGATCACGGCTGATCTTCTTGTGGACTCGGCTTCACTTATCCGCCCACTCACCATACTCCTTAATTCTTTCATTGTTCAAAAATTTATCTATCCTTGCCTTAAGAACGTTTAATGAGGTAGCCTCAACTGCTTCACTGGGCAGGGAATTCCACAGATTCACAACCCTTTGGGTGAAGAAGTCCCTCCTCAACTCAGTCCTAAATCTGCTCCCCTTATTTTGAGGCTATGCCCCCTAGTTCTAGTTTCACCCGCCAGTGGAAACAGCCTCCCTTTTTCTATCTTATCTATTCCCTTCATAATCTTATATGTTTCCATAAGATCTCCCCTCATTCTTCAAAATTCCAATGAGTATAGTCCCAAGTCTACTCACTCTCTCCTCATAAATCAAGCCTCTCAACATCAGAATCAACCTAGTGAATCTCCTCTGTATCCCCTCCAGTATATCCTTTCTCAAGTAAGGCAAAAGTTTGGAGTGTTAGCCACACATGGAACTGACAGGGCACTAGCTTAGTTTAAACTAGTTTATTTTGTTTTAGTGCCACAAGTAGGCTTACATTAACACTGCAATGAATTTAGTATGAAAATCCCCTAGTTGCCACCCTCCAGCACCTGTTCGGGTGCAGTGGGGGAGAATTCAGCATAGCCAATGTACCTGACCAGTAAGTCCTTTGGACCGCAGAAGGAAATCAGAGCACCCAGTGGAAATCTACGCAGGCACAATGAGACTGTGCAAACTCCACCATAAACAGTCACCCAAGGCCAGAATTGAACCTGAGTTCCTAATGCTGTGAGGAAGCAGTGCTAACCACTGTGCCACCATGCTGCTGGACACACTGGAGTAGCCATGTTCATGATTCCTATTAAAGCTGGACTTCCATGTTAATATGGGAGTTATTCATCTCATAATTCTGCATGAGTTTATTGGTGAAATTGAATGGTGTTCCTGAAAACATTGTAATGCAGAGGACCAATCATTTAATTGCTTATGTTCCGGAAGTCAGTTGATTGGCCTGTAAAAAGAAACATTTCTCTGGGGCATAAGGTGATATTATCCCAATCTATTTGCAAGATAATAAATACATCATTAGTTTTAAAAGACTGATGTAAATTCCTGCTAATGTAATATTAATCAGCTTTCCCAGATAAGAAGGGAGAGAGGCCATTGTGGTCTTTGAGTTTGTGTTTTGTAATTGTAGGTGTGTCCAGTAGAGGGAGTTCTGTCATCAAACACATCCAGTGTGGGAATGATAGGTGAAAGGTTAATTTTGAACAAGAATAAAGTCAGTAACGATCTATGCAGAAAAATAAGTGATTTCTCTTCCATTTTTGACTCCATTAAATTGTATTAATTTAATTCCTTCTCATTTTCTTCCATTGCTAATGTAACTTTGCAGGGAATTTGGTTCCAAAACTCACCATTATGCATTTTGCCCCAATGGCTAAACATCGTAGAAACCCTACAGTGCAGAAGGAGGCCATTCAGCCCATTAAACCTACACCAGCAACTATCCCATCTAGGCCCTATCCCCTTAACCCTGAGTAACTAGCCTGCTAATCCCTCTGATACTAAGGTACAATTTAACGTCGCCAATCAACCTAACCTGTACATCTTTGGACTGTGGGAGGAAACCGGAGCACCCGGAGGAAATGCACGCAAACACGGGGAGAATGTGCAAACTTCACACAGACTGGAATTGAACCTGGGTGTCTGGCGCTGTGAGGCAGCAGTGTTAATCACTGTGCCACTCTACTGCCCATCGCATCAGGGTATAGACAGTGTTAATTTAAATAGGGCATTACTAAGGAACTTGCCAAGCCTCTTTAGATGGCACCTTCCAAACCCATGGCCCAATCTAGAAAGGCAAGGACAGCAGACATGTGGTAACGCCATCACCTAGATTCCCCTCCAAGCCATCGCCATGCCAACTTGGAAGTGAATTGTCATTCCTTCATTGTCAGAGGTCAAAATCCTGGAACTCCCTCCCTAACAACACTGTGGGTGTACCTACACCACATGGATAGGAGCTGTTCAAGAAGGAACCAAAGAAGGACTAAGGGTCACCTGGACTTAAAACATCAACTCTTTTCTCTCCTTACAGATGCTGTCAGACCTGCTGAGATTCTCCAGCATTTCCTCTTTTGGTTTCAGTTTCCACAGTAATTTGCTTTTATCCAGTGTTCAAGAAGGCAGCTCAACACCACCTTCTCAAGGGCAATTAGGGGTGAGCAATAAATGATGGCCCAGCCAGCGACACCCACATACCATGAATGAGTACATTATTGAGCCTGTTGCTGATCTCGCTCAGCCTCCACAAACATACTGTTCCCCAGCAGTCACAGTCAAGGACTAGATCCCTGCCGGATTACTATTCACTCCTCAGGTTAGGCTAATGATACATTGTTGCCTCATAGCGCCAGGAACCCAGGTTTGATTCCTGGCTTAGAATCATAGAATCCCTACAGTACAGAAGGAGGCCATTTGGCCCATTGGGTCTTTACCAACCACATCCCACTCAGGCCTTATTCCCGTAACCCCACACATTTACCCTACTATTCCTCCTTAGGTCACTGTCTGTACGAAATCTGCACATTCTCCCCGTGTCTGTGTGGGTTTCCTCCAGGTGCTCCAGTTTCCTCCCACAGTCCGAAAGACATGCTGCTGAGGTGCACTGGCCATGCTAAATTCTCCCTCAGTCTACCTGGACAGGTGACTAGGGGATTTTCACAGTAATTTCATTGCATTGTTAATGCAAGCTGACTTGTGACGCTAATCAATAAGCTTCAAACTTAAACCAAGTTCTGCCCCAGGTAAAGTCATGATGTGGATGTGCCGGCGTTGGACTGGGGTAAACACAGTAAAAAGTCTGACAACACCTGGTTTTAGTCCAACCGATTTATTTGATAGTAAACGCACAAGCTTTCGGGTTAGTATCAAATAAATAAATCAAATAAATTATCAAATAAATCACCTGACGAAGGGACTAACCCGAAAGCTTGTGCGTTTACTATCAAATAAATCGGTTGGACTAAAACCAGGTGTTGTCAGACTTTTTACCAGGTAAAGTCATCCAGCTCAGCACAGACTTAAAATAACGTTTGGAATCTTCTAAAGTCTATGGCTTCAATGAATGTTACTGCTATCGGTCGGGCCAGTGAGGAAATTGGGCCTACTTACTGAAACAAAAGCAGAAAGTGCTGGAAAGAGTCATTTGGATGTGAGACGTTAACTGTTTCTCTCTTCACAGATGTTGCCAGACCTGCTGGGTTATTCCAGCGGGTTTTGTTTTAATTTCAGCTCTCCAGCATTCGAGGTATTTTGCTGTTATTTTAGGGAGGATTACTGAATGGACCAGCTAACCACTTGCTGGCCAGGATTTTCAGGATGTCGGTGTTCGCTTTCCGCCATCCAGGGAGTCCACGAAAGAACACGTTGCCATGGATACCGCCCGCCATTTCAATTTAATTCTCCGACAAGCATTCTTTGAAAGGAGGTGACTTTTCGGCTCCTCGCTCAAGAGAAAGTCCTTTCTTCGAAAGCTGCCAGCAGTTCTCTAATCCATGCCACTAGAGGTTGCAGTGGACAGCACTGCGTCTGCAAGAAGTCCTCAGCGCTAAGTTCTGCGAGTGTCCAAGCTGATTGGGGAGAGGTGACCCCAATGAGCAGAATGGAGTAGGGATGTCAGTGGAGGGGCTGGGTGGGATCAGGAAGGACGTTTCTGGGGGGGACACCTGATGTTAAAAGGAGGTACCACTCCTTCCTGCCCAAGACCGAACCTTTTCCCCCCCAATAGCAATAGCGTTCATTGAAGCAGTCTCACAACACCAGGTTAAAGTCCAATAGGTTTATGTGGTAGCACAAGCTTTCGGAGCACTGCCTCTCCATCAGGTGAGTCCCAGTGTGAGATTACTTATTGTGCCTACCCTAATCCAACGCTGGAAATGCCACATCATGTCCATTGAAGCCATAAAAATTCCAAACTTTATTTTAAGCCTGTGCTGAGTTGGATGATTTTAACTGGGGCAGAACTTGGTTTGAATTTAATTTTAAATTTTATTTATTAGTGTTAATACTTATTAGAATCATAGAATCCCTACAGTGTAGAAAGAGGCCATTTGACCCATCGAGTTTGCACCAACTACAACCCTACCCAGGCCCTATCCCAAAAAAACATTTATTTACCCTGTTAGTCCCCCTGACACTAACGGGACAATTTAGCATGGCCAATCAACATCTTTGAACACTGAGGAAACCGGAGCACCCGGAAGAATCCCACACAGGCAGGGGGTGAATGTGTAACCTCCACACTGACAATTATCTGAGGCTGGAATTGAATCCGAGTCACTGTGCCACCATACCGGTCCTGAACTTCTCCTGCCCACTGGAAAATTGGATGGGGTGAGAAACAACCTTTAAGTGGCACAGTGGTTAGCACTGCTGCCTCACAGTGCCAGGGATCCAGGTTCGATTCCTAACTTGGGTCACTGTCTGTGTGGAGCTTGCACATTCTCCCCGTAATGGCATGGGTTTCCCCCCACAGTCTGAAAGTCGTGCTTGTTAGGTGCATTGGCCATGCTAAATTTTCCCTCAGTCTACCCAAACAGACACCAAAGTGTGGTGACTAGGGTTTTTTCATAGTAACTTCATTGCAGTGTTAATGTAAGCCTACTTGTGACACTAATAAACTTTAAACTTAAACTTACCTGTCCCTCAAAAGCACATATCCCTGTGGTCTCACAGTGATCCAGAACTTTCAATGGTTCCTGTCATCCACCAGAGGAAAGTGTAGACATTAAATTCTATTAGCCAGTTAGTTACTCTCTAAATTTGCCCAGATTCCTCACAGTTTTGAAGGTAATCAATTGTTTTTCGAGCAAACTTAGTCAAACATCTATGGAAGTCTTGGTGCATGAGCTATAATGGGGCATTGCAGAGCCTAACCTGAGTTGTCATTTCCTTAGAGAAGTTCAGGAGGTTTTAAGCTTTCTAAAGCCATGTTGCCTGCTGCTCACAAGGTTTATCACCAACCAGTCGGACTTTGGAGAGACACCTAACTTTACCATTAAATAAAAAAAATGCTTAAAACCATCAGAATAAAGACACGCATTCTATTAACCACAATGGTTAAATTTGATAGTCTTACATTCACTGGAGGATAATTTTAATTCTGGACGACAATATAAAACTGGTGTTAATTGTATCAGTCTCCTATTAGAGACCCTGGGCTGGATTTTCCAGCTGCGCTCACTCCAAGACTGGAAAATCCCACTCAAGATCATCTGCTGACCTTTGCATGGTCCATATCCCGCCCACTGTGGTTCCCATGGTGGGCAGGACAGGAAAATTCTGCCCCCTGCCTGATTCAACTTTCCAGTGGTGAATAGAAAAGGTTAACAATGGTGAATAATTCAAAAGTGTCCATTTCATGTGTCCATGTGGGGTTAATTCTAGCCCACAGCTAGAATTGCATCCAAAGTTGGGAAATCATACAAATGCACAATTTCTGCAAATCATATCTATTCATCACTGTACATGGATCTCCACATGAAATAAAAGACACATTTGTATATGGGAAGACAAACAATAATGACCACTGAAGAGTGTAAACCTGGTCAAAGATTACACATGCTTCGTACAATTTATCATCAATAAAACTCAATTAAAAGTTAAAATACAAAACATAAAATTGTTCATAAATTTGCAAATTCATTCTGCAAATGAATTAATTTCTCCTGGCAATCTTGCAGGATTGATGTTATGCTCCCAGTTGATGTTATGGGCTCAATTCCCTGTCCCCACTTGCAGTCAGGATTCTCCTGTCCTGCTGCAGTGACCAGAGAATTGGCTGAGCGCCAAATTCTCCATCTTCGCTGGCAGCGGTGGGTGGGTGTAAATGGCTGGAGGATTCTGGTCCATTACTGGACCGTCAGGTGCCAGAGCAGAACTCTGGCTCAACAGATCATAACTTTTGTTTTTTGCACAGATGAACACAATCGCAGGACTGCTGACTGACTTTCACACAAAGAATAAACCATCTTTCAAACAAGAAAAAAATTAACTATAGTATAATAGACTTTAACCCCAGATATACCATTACAGTATTTACAGATTTATAAAGATAACACAAGTTACAAAAAAGATCTTATACACTAATGTGCTCACTGTAATAAGCCTTTGGAGGCAGAAATCCCTCCACCACAATCCCTTTATTTACACAGATTATTATCAGTCTGCGGTTTACCTCAGGAGTGCCAGAGGAACTGACACTCCCGGTTAAATACAAGGATACGACTGCCTGATTGTCCCATCAATTGAGTCCTTAATCTGGGACTTCATATTCCAATAGGCCAACCTCAATGGCCTGAATGAAGTCATTATAGTAGACAGTCTCTGTAAACCAATAGTCGAAATGTGGTCAGACACACCACATTCTGAAACCAGGAGACAAGTTTCTTTCAAAACAACTTCTGTGGATTTCTCAGGAAATCCCACCCCTCCCTACCACCCCCCAAATGCTTGTCACACTGAAACTCTGACTTCCACATGAGTATTTCCAAACCTCCAATCTTGAAGAACAGGCTTAGAATATTCCCCCAAAACAAAACCCGGATGCGTTCATTCAAGGATCTGCCGTGAGGTTTTCAATCTCACCTTTCGGTATTCCTTTGCTTTTAGATTGCCAAGTGCATTCAAGCTACCACACAATCTCTGGGTTACTCTGCCCTGCCAACAGAACACGATTGCTTCACAGGCCAAACTTCTGATTGACCTCAGATTCCTTAGTTGGCGTCTCACCTAGCCAACTTTAAACCCAGGTCTTGTAGCTGTCTCTTTAATTCGAAGCCCTTTCTCCACTTTTTACTTTAACTTCATCGAAAAGGGCCTTGTTCAACTTTTTGTTCTTTGTTCCTTTAATTCCTGAATCATTCCTTTTGTCCTGCTCCCTAGTGTTTTCTTGGGACTTTCTTTTGGGAAATCTGCTCTCTGCAGTTCACTGTGTCTGGTTTCTCTGGCACCAGCTTACAAAGAACTCAAATGTCCTTTCTGTCCTAGGGTGACCCTTGGTTGCTAAGAAATAGCCTATTTTTCCTTTAAATCTTGTTGGTTTTCACATTGTCAATCTTCACTACCATGCACCAAAAACAAACAGAAGCCATTAACCCTTTCAAATACAGAAACACAAAATTAATCTTACTTAAAGCCAAGCCTCATTTCTAACACCCACTAATACGGATATAAGGCGGGATTTTACAACCTCACTCGACCCAATGCTGAAGATTCCGCCTAAGGTCAACAGACATTTCCATTTTCCGTCCCTTGCCTGCTCCGATTCTGTGGGGCAGTAGAATTCCAAAAGATTATCTAAAACTACATCTGTTTCCTGACAATGTGCACATTATAAGTACTTTACAATCTTTTTAATTCGTTCGAGGGACATAGGCATCTCTGGCTGGTCAGCGTTTATTGCCCATCCCTAGTTGCCCTTGGAAGGCAGCTGAGAATCAATCACATTGCTGTGGGTCTGGAGGCCAGACCAGGTAAGGATGGCAGATTTCCTTCCCTAAAGAACATTCATGAACCCAGGTGAGGTTTTTCTGACAATCGACAATGGTTTCATGGTCATCAGTAGATTTTTAATACCACATTTTTTTTTATTGAGTTCAAATTGCACCATTTGCCATGGTGGGATTCGAACCCAGGTCCCCAGAGTATTAGTTGAGTTTCTGGATTAATGATCTAGCGAATATTACTAGGCTATTGCTATTTAGTGAGAAAGGCACTGTAAATGAAGACATACGAGCTGGACAATGCAAGAACTATCTGTATGATCCTTCCATGACCGGCATATCACTGCACTTGATCATTAGAATGGAGGAAAATGGGAGCAAAAATCTTGAAGTGTTTCAGCTTGCACCAACTGTCACACCCCATTTAGATTGTCCATGCAGTCCACTGGTTGGAGAGTCTGGGGTGCTTGGGCATATTCTAAAACATGGGACATGACCTTCCAGGAGTTGAATTAGGAAACACTTCTATAGGCAAAACTTGGCAGAGGTTTCAAACTCTCTTCTGCAAATGGCAACTGATGAAGGATTAATAAGTAATTTTAAATCTTACATTGATAGATTTTTGTTAACCAATGCTATTGGTTAAGGATGTGGAAGCATTGGAGAGAGTGCAGAGGAGATTTACCAGGATGCTGCCTGGTTTGGAGGGTAGGTCTTATGAGGAAAGGTTGTGGTAACTAGGGCTTTTCTCTTTGGAGTGGAGGAGGATGAGAGGCGACTTAATAGAGGGTTATAAGATAATGAGAGGGATAGATAGAGTGGACATACAGAGACTATTTCCTCGGGTGGATGTAGCTGTAACTAGGGGGCTTAACTATAAGGTTCATGGTGGGAGATATAGGAGGGATGTCCGAGGTAGATTCTTTACTCAGAGAGTGGTTGGGGTGTGGAATGGACTGCCTGCTGTGATAGTGGAGTCGGACACTTTAGGAACTTTCAAGCGGTTATTGGATAGGCACATGGAGCACACCAGAATTATAGAGAGGGAATAGCTTGATCTTGGGATTGGATATAGCTCGGCACAACATTGAGGGCCGAAGGGCCTGTACTGTGCAGTACTGTTCTATGTTTCTACGTTATTGAGCAACATGGCATTAGGTTGCAGATCATGCATGATCTCATTAAGTGGCAGAACATTCTTAACAGGCTAAGTAACCTCCTCCAGTTCCTAAGCTTGTTTAGTTTTGAGCTACAATTTTCCATATTCTGTGTTAGACCGTGGAGGACAACTTTCCATTGCAAATTGCAATGTAAACCTTCAAGGGTCATCTCAGTGTACGGATGCATGAATTTGGGCCCTGAGACCTCCTGACATCTCGTCCATACCAGCGCCAATGTTGCACCATGAGGCACACCAGAACTAAAGCCCACTATTAATTGTAATTTGATTTGAGTACCCAATCACTCGCTGAACTCTCGTGAAAGTTTAACTGTAGTTTCCTGTTCTCCCTGTTCCGCTCACATTTTGGATTTGCCTTTATTACATTTGGTTTGAAGGAAAATCAGCAGGCGTTACTTGGGTATTACAGTGATTATGCACAACTAGGTCTCAAAATTGCTGGACTTATTTGTGTCCAGCAACATCTGGGTCAAATAGTGTGTGCCTTGCGGTGTTTAGTCTTCTTTCAAAAGTTTTTGTTCTAATGAAAATGTACTAACCATTTTTGATGGCATCACTAGGATACAATGTCAACAAGAATCAGCTTAAGTCATGTTCCCATTTGATCATCAAGTAATGTGTACTACAGAATTATTATTATGTATTGTATCAATAAATATTTGATCAGTTGGGTGACGTGCTGTGAGGTCATTAGAGGCATTCGCAGATTTTTCCCTCTCTTCAATCCTGCAAGCAACACTTATCTAATAAAACGTGACGAACTGGTTAAGCAACCAATCTTGTGGCAACATTTTCACCCTCTTGTCTTGCTGTACGCGTGAGCTGACCACATAAATATCCAACATTGAAAGATGAAACTGGTGACGAGGTGTGTTTTCCAGCAAGATCGTCAACAGCAACAAGGAGTGGGGATTCTCCAGCTGTTCGCACCACCGGGATTCTCCCATCCCGCCGCAGTGAACGGAGATTTGGCTGGGTGCCAAGTTCTCCACCCTCCCTGCCAATGAGGGCGTGGGGTGAATGGCCAGAGGAATCCAGCCAAGCTTTAGGCAATAAGAAGCATTTTCCAAAAAACAAATAAAAAAAAAATCAACCTGGGCCTGTTTCTAACAGTTTCTAATAGACCAGAAGGCATTATGATAAAACTGGCTGTGGGAATCGGTGATTAGCAAAGGCCAGGAGTAACGATTATTTGTTAAAATGAAAAGCAAGTATTCCCGACCGATCCTAACTTTTTTTTCTCTTGACCGCAATCCTGGAAAAAATGGTGAGTTAGAGGCGGGAAACCATTAAAAAATATAAGCCCGTAAATCGACTGCAAATTGACTGGTCTCCATAAAGAACCATGGAAAATGACAATGATCTTTGAGGCACCCGGACCATAGAAGGTGTCACAGTTATGATCATTTTTAGGACTAATAAAGATTTAGTCCAAATCTAGCAACACTACTGAAACCACTTCATACCTTACTTTGTGTTAACTAGCAATGGAAGTGGACTGAAGAATGTGAAAGTGCGTGCAAAGGAGTTAAAGACATGTAAAGAAATCTGAAATATTGGTCCATTTTAACCCAAAGTTGAAAATTCAATTAGCATGTAACACATTAGGTTGGGTGGAATTGTCTGACGTAGCATAACAACAGGGGAAGAATAAGCAATAGCGTTCACATCTCGACTTTTATGAAGTACTGAACATAATTATACTCAACTTGAGAAAGAAGTCCTGAGCAAAGTTTTTGGAATCAAATGCTTTCACCAGTACCCGTATGGGAGACATTTCATTTTGTTGACTGACCACAGGCCCTTGACAACAATTTTTGGTCCATGCTAAGGGAATTCCATCATTAGCTGTCTACAAAGTTAATCTTTATTACCAACAGCGCATAATTATTTTATGAAGTATTGATTAAAAGAAGTTAATGTTTATTTATTATTCATAAGTTATGCTTATATTAATACTGCTTGATCGCCACAGTCTGGTGTCTGTTCAGGTCAATGCACCCAACCAGCACATCTTTCAGATGGTGGGAGGAAGCTGGAGCATTCAGAGCAAACCCACCCAGACACAGGGAGAACGTGCAAACTCCATACAGATATTGACCCAAGATGGGAATCGAACAGGGTCCCTGGTGCTGTGAAGCAGCAATGCTAACCACTGTGTTACAGAGATCAGAGCAACATGCCAACACTGATGCTCTATTGAGATTGCTGATTAAGGACAAAACCAAATCACTGGATAGCTGCATCAACATGTTATACTTCTCCCAGGTACAGAGTATATCAACAACATGGTCTCAGTTGCAAAGTTACATGAGGTATGATCCGGTGATGGGGAGATTATTCTTCTTCCCAAAACCAATGGCCAGATTATAGCAGTACTTATCCTATCAGGTTATTTTTTTTTAAATTGCACATTACTTTTCAATGATTCAATTAAGGGAAAGCATGGCCAGAACTTTCCAGCTGCTCACGGCAGCGGGATCTTCTGATCCCACCGATAGTGCACCCTGCCATGGGTTTCCCGGTGATGTGGGGTGGAATCAATGGGAAATCCAAGGCTGTGGTGAGAGAGCGAGGCCTGAGTTTCGGGCGTAGGAGTGCAGGGCAGGTCGGCTGACCCAGAGGCTTGACCAGTACAATTCGCCTTGCTGATATCAAAGTAGGAACTTTATTCATAGTAGCATCTTTTGAATTTAGTTTCTCTTTTAAAATGGACACTGCATGTTGCCAAAGATGGCTGCCGAATGTCAGGTGACCTTCTCTGAGTGTTCAAGAACTACCTCATCAAGACAACAGATACATTCCAGACTAAAAGGTGTTAGTTACACACATTCTAAAGACAATCAGGGGACATTGTGAAGTGAATGGGTCTTTTGAAAAAGGCAAGATGGAGGTTTCAAATGGAACAGTAATAATAAGCAGAATGGGGCTCATCAGTCTAAGGAAATCGCCATGTTTGGTAAATTATCCACTACTGTGAGGAGTCACATATGTGAGGCAGCCATATTTGTCCTTTTTAATCCTTAAATGCTGTCTGCAAATAGGGGAAAAGGAAGTGCCGCCTACCCCTGAGAAACATCTGAAATCCACAACATTGCAAGTTCACCAAGTTTGTTCCATTTTGGATCCACGAAAACCACAAACTGATCTCCTGGTTGGTGAGACTACAAGAAACTGACTTCTTGGCCTGAAAATCCAACACTTTGCATATGACCCGAAAACAAGTTCAACAAATAATCCAGCTGTTAAATTAATCTGAACTGCACTTTAAGTTTGAAGCAGACTTTCCATCTTACCAGTGGCAAACCTTCTCTAAAAAAGGACAACTGCGTCAGCTATGAGCAATACAGTTTTTCAGTAACTTGTAAAAGTGCACCACTCTCATCAGCAGTCCATTCCTTGACCCCCATGATGCGGCGATGCTGGTGTTGGACTGGGGTGGGCACAATAAGAAGTCTCACAACATCAGGTTAAAGTCCAACAGGACTTTGGAATTACGAGCTTTCGGATTTCCAAATCCTTCATCAGATGAATCATTGATTTCACTCATCTAATGGTCCGAAAGTTTGTGACTCCAAATCTTTTTTTTGGACTTTAACCTGGTGTTGTGAGACTTCTTACTGTTCCTTGATTGTGTCTGTGTGAACAGGTGCCGCAGAATTAGATTTTGGGGTGAGTGCTTGAAAAAGTAATCATCTTTCTGTAATCAAACCTCAAAAAACCTTGAGGCTGGTTATTCAAATCATCTGTAGACTCAGTGGTTAAAAAAAAATACATTCTTATTCCAAAAATTCATTAGTTATGTTCAACGAGGGAGGGGATTTCACAAGAACAAAAGAGATAGGAGCAGGAATAGACCATACAGCCCATCGAGCTTGCTCCGCCATTCAATACATTTATGGTTGGTCAAGGCATTTCTTGCCCATTCCCCATACCCCTTGATTCCAAGAGAGACCAAAAATCTGTTTATCTCAGCCTTAAATATACTACTTTTTTTGTCCGTTCATCAGATTTGGGCTCCATTGACTGGGCCAATATTTATTGCCAGTTCTGAGGGTGCTTAGGAGTCGACCACATTGCTGTGGATCTGGAATCGCACGTAGGCCAGACTAGGCAAGGAGAGCAGATTTCATTCTCTAAAGGACATTAGTGAACCAGATGGGTTTTTAATGACCATGGTTTCATGGTCATCATTAGAGTTTTAATTCCTGATTTTTATTGAATTCAAATTTCACCATCTACTGTGGTGAGATTCGAAACCAGGTCCCCATTTTTAGTCCAGCAACAATGCCATTGCGCCACAGCCTCCCCTCATGTGAGGGAGCCTCCACATTCCTCTGGAGGAGAGAATTCCAAAGATTCTCAACCCTTTGAGTGAATAATTTTCTCCTCATCTCATTTCTGAGAGTTTCACCCTGTCCCTTAACAATATCCGAAATTCAATTCATGTTTCCTTAACTGAACCTTACCTGTTTCCTCACCTGAGGCTAATGTGTTTAAAACTGTTGTCTCAGTCCTGCGAGCATATTGTTAACATTTTGAAGAGTGTGCTCGACTGGAACTGTGAACCAACCGTCTGTCAAAAAAATAATGTTTTTATCCTGAAGCAGAAGTTCACATTTCAACATCAGAATGAGTAAACCCACGTTACATCAGATTAATCTGATGCACATCTCACATTACTCGCCTACCTTTGTAGTTCGACGTGTGCAGTGGAAACACCATGTTGATTTTCCAGTATTTGTGTAGTAACCGGTGGGTCACTTTATGATCCGTACAAATAAACCAACATGGAAAGTGAGCTCACTGACAAAGTATGCCTGCTCCGTCCAGATAATGAAAACAGTGTTTTCTATCACTGCTTGTGTTTCCACTGAGCTACTCCGCATGGATGAAGTGACTGAAATGTATGGAACTTTATGCTAATCAAGGCAAATGTGCCTGCTTTAAAAGCTTGTGCTCGTTACATGACATTTGTCACATAAAGGACATATTTTCCTCCCGTTCCCCCATAACAAGCTCAGTTAATATTGCGTTTCAGTATGTTAAACCAAGTTTGATCTGCAAAAATACCTTCTATCAATGCATGTATTTATGCTGAGCTGATATTTTAGGAAGAATCTTACCAGATATGATTTGATTTGTTTAACTATTGTCAAAAGTATTAGTATACAGCAAAAAGTAATATTTCTTGCCGAACAAAACATATACAGATAAAGACTCCATCACCTGGATTCTGTCTCACTCGATGGAAAGATAAATTGGAAACTCTGTGTGCTTGATTTCCATGGAATCCATAGAATCCCTACAATGCAGATAGATATCTGATTTTGATTTGATTTATTATTGTCACATGTATTGATATATGGTGAAAAATATTTTTTCTTATGCGCTATACATAGATTCATAGAATCCTACAGCATAAACAAAGCATACCATTCATAGAGAAGGAAAGGAAAGGGTGCAGAATGTGGTGTTGCAGTCATAGCTAGGGTGTAGAGAAAAATAGACTTAGTGTGAGGTAGGTCCATTCAAAAGTCTGACAACAGGAGGGAAGAAACTGTTCTTGAGTTGGTTTGGTACCTGACCTTAGATATTTGTATCTTTTTCCCGATGGAAGAAGGTAGAAGAGAGCATGGCCAGGTGTGTGGGGTCCTTGATTCTGCTGGCGTTTTTCCCGAGGCAGCGGGAAGTGTAGATGGAGTCAGTGGATGGGAGGCTGGAACCAACTCCAATATTCAGTTTGGATATTCTCCAAGAAGCTCAGCTTGTCTCTTGTACGTTTTCATTACATGATTGAACTAGAGGAAATAAAGAGTTCATTTTGAAGAAAGAGCACCTGGCTTGTTCTGTTTCACCTATTCGTCATTATATTAATCACATATGTGTTCCAGTTATTCCCAGCTTTCACTCACTGAAATGCTGAGCCAGGTTAAAACCTTCACAGCCATTGGGGATGATTTTGACTTCTGGCGATTACAGAAAACAGTAGCTAACAGTTACCTCCTTTTGCACCTCTTGCAATTTTAATTGTGAGAGAGGTACAAAACGGCTGCCAATTTGCTATTCTTCAGAGCAACCCAGTGTGGCAAAGGAGGTCTCAAATAAGTATCATTTAAGAACAAAGAAAATTACAGCTCAGGAACAGGCCCTTCGGCCCTCGAACCCTGCACTGAACATGCTGCCCGACTTAATTAAAACCCCCTACCCTTCTAGGGACCATATCCCTCTATTCCCATCCTATTTATGTGTTTGTCTAGACACCCTTTAAATGTCACTATCATATCTGCTTCCACTACCTCCCCTGGCAGCGAGGTCCAGGCACCCACCACCCGCTGTATAAAAAACTTGCCTCGTACATCTCCTTTAAAACTTGCCCCTCACACCTTGAACCTATGTCCCTTAGTAATTAATTCTTCCACCCTGGAAAAAAGCTTCTGACTATCCACTCTGTCCATGCTGCTCATAATCTTGCAGACTTCTATCTGCCCCAGTAAATGCATGGTCAAAATTCCAGGCACAGCAAACATTTCATAGTGAGCACAAATAGAGGAAATGGGGGAGAATAAATAAAACTTTTTCTGACGAATACCTTACAATTCCAGATCTGCTCCACATATATGGAAATTATACACATTATAAACCCACCAGACCTATAGGGCTAAATATTACCAAGAAAATGGCTGAGTGTTGTCTCTGGAGAGGAAACTGGCATGTATCTGTCCAGAGAAACCAGTCAGTTTTCTCTCTAGATCCTACCACATGTTGCCAATAATCAAGGGGGAATGATTCATGCCATCGTAGATGAAGACGGTGTCTAAACACACCGGTTGCTCAGAGATCAGGGCACCATCTTTAAAGGGTGCATTGATCATAGCAGCAATAAAGTTACCCACCCCACCACTGAGACATCAGGAGCTCCCTTCCCACCCCCAATCAGAGCAAGGATGCACACTCTGAATGACGCCCCCCATGATCATTGACCCCTTCCCTCCCACTTTGTGATCATTGGCCCCTTCTCCTCCCTCCCCCCACTGCGACCATCAGCCCATTCTTCCTGCCCCTCCCCACAATCATTGGCCCCTTCTCCCAACTCGCCCCCAGCGCACCCAAAAATTATCCTGGCCGGTATCCTCTGCTGGTCAGACCACTCCTGGTCCACAAGAACAGCTGCATGAATTCCCCTCCCCGTGAGGCTTTCACTGGGGTACACCCCTGGGCATAGGTTGGCAATACCAGCTTGGCAATGCCAGGATGGCTTGGTTACAAATTGTCAGTGCCAACCTGTGCCAAGAGGGCATTACCAGGGCACTGGCAGGCCATGTCCTTTGTTCCCCCAGGGGCTATTATTACCTTTGTGGCCCAAGGGAAATCCTAGATCACATGCGAACCTGTTATAAATCACGCTGATATGACATTACATGGACGTGGTTTGAAGACATGTGAGGGGTCCAGATACAACAGTAGGAGATGGGGGAGGAGGGGGGAGTTGTTTAATTATATTAAAATATGTGCAAATGCATGTAAATCAGGTTAATGCCCAATATGGGTGTGAACTTGATGATATTGCTGGTGAGAGACGGGGAGATCCAAAGTCACGTTCTTGCTGGCAAAAACAGCAACTTCCAGATCTTGAACCCCCGTCAGTATTCATACGGATGGTGAACACAGGTTCAGGGTACCACCCTTAGTGTATTAAAAGGAGCACATTGGAAAAAAATGAAGAAATTTGTAACCAACATTCAGCATTTCTCGTGGAAGTTGTAGCATTGAATAATTACCAGAATCTAAAGGAAGGCATATACACTTTCAATTGACCATTGGAAAAGATCTCCCAGAACAAAGAACAAAATTGTCTAATCTAGTCTAAAACTCAATTGACCATTGTACAGTGGTTAGCACTTATAGAATCACAGAATCCCTACAGTGCAGAGGAGGCCATTTGGCCCATCAAGTCTGTACTGGCCATAATCCCACCCACAGTCTATTCCTGTAACCTCTCATATTTACCCAGTGAATTCCCCTGACGCTAAGCGGCAATTTAGCATGGCCAATCAACCTAATCTGCACACATTTGGAACGTGGGAGGAAACTGGAGGAAACCCATGTAGACACAGGGCAAATGCACAAATTCCACACAGACAGTGACCTAAGCTAGGAATCAAACCCAGGTTCCTGGTGCTGAGGGGCAGCAGTGCTAAGCATTATGCCAACATGATACCCTTCGGCCTCACAGCTCTAGGAATCCAGGTTCGATTCACGGCTCTGGTCACTGTGCAGATTCCGCATATTCTCCCCATGTCTGTGTGGATTTCCTTAGAGTGCTCCAGTTTCCTCCACTGTCTGAACGGTGTGCTGGTTAGGTGCACCTCCCTTAATGTACCCGAATGGGTGCTGGCGTGTGATGCTGAGGGGATTTTCACAGTAACTTCATTGCAGTGTTGATGTAAACTTACTTGTGACACTAATGAATAAAGATAATTTTAGAAGGCTTTAGAAATGTTATTCAGTTTGACTTTGACCATTCCTAGGAATTTTCTTTTAGCCTGGAAAGGGTGAAGTGTCTGACGTGAGTTTAAAGAGTTAGGCAAGCTAATAAAACAACTCATTACCAGTTACTGGAATGTCTATAGAAGACAGGATATAAGGACATAGTGTTCTGGTATCAAATCTATACGGGATACTTTAATAACAGATTTGGACTGGCATGGTATCCCATGGAACAAATGGGTTGTAAATTTCAATAATACTTGGATAGTGTTACCAGTCAAACTATTAGTCATGTTCTGGTGTCTGAAAATCTAAGTCCAGACCTTGCTACTTGACAACATAAGATTCAAATTCCCTGATGCCAGATTGCTGATCTCAGATCATTGAGCAAATTTGTGTGGTTTAATCTGAGGCGTAAGGAAATGTTTTGTTAACAGGTGTGCGGTCTTCTAAAGCAATGATGGGATAGATTTATCAACCTCTCAGCAATGCTAAAACCGCAGATTAATCATACATCAAAGAAAGTGTCAGTTTTTTTATCTCAATGCCAATTTTGCGCTCAGATAACAAGTTAATAATCTAGTCCAACATGCTGCCAACCTGTGGCAGGTTTGGTCCTTGTAACAGGCCAGAGGATTTATGTCTCGGGATGAAATTTACCGTCCCGCTCATTACAGGAAGAATGGGAGTGGGCGAACCATGGAAAGGTCTATTGACTTGGGTGGGACTTTCTGGTTTCAGGGCAAGGGCAGCTGGAAAATCTCGCCCAATAAGTTTGAGTCCAAATTTGGGCTTTGTTTTAAACCACATTTGCATGAGTCAATCATTGCAGTACAGTACATACGTGTGGAACATTGGAAACTGTACTTCATGGTGAACATCACAGTCCAATCAATCCGGACTAAATCAACGTCAACCTTCAAATAAAACTCTCAATTCAGTCTCTGAAAAAGATTTGAGAAGACAATTCCACTGTAAAACTCTTGGGGCAGGAATTTCCAGCTCTGCTCACCCCAAGATGGCGGTGCAGTGGTTAGCACTGCTACCTCACAGAGCCAGGAACCCGGGTTCAATTCCAGCCTCGGGTCACTGTTTGTGTGGAGTTTACACATTCTCCCCGTGTCTGCCTGGGTTTCCTCCGGGTGCTCCGATTTCCTCCCACAGTCCAAAGATATGCAGTTAGGTGAATTGGCCATGCTAAATTGCCCCTGATGTCAGAGGGATTAATAAGGTCAATATGTGGGTGTTAAGGGGATGGTTGAGATTACTGTCGGTGCAGACTTGATGGACTAAGTGACCTCTTTCTGCACCGAAGGGATTCTATGATTCTAAAGCCAGAACATCCCTCCCGAGATTTACAGACCTCTGCATGTCCTGGTCCTGCTCACTACAATTCACGTGGCAGGCGGGATGGGAATATTCCAGCTTTGCTTTTCAATCTTTACCTTACAGATTAAGCTGCTAATCTGCAATGTTACTAAATGGTGAAAAGGAGAGAAACTCATCTTTTGGAAAGCTTTTAAGGCGTTTACCGTCTCAAATATTTCTGTTTTCTGGTGAGATCCAGAAAATTTCTACCCCCATGAACCTACTGGTTTTATACATTTTCACCTTGCATTCTAATGCTCAAAATGTAAACAGCTAAAAATTGCATTCAAGAATAGAGCTACCAGTTTAAGGCAATCCCATTGATTGATTTTATCCATCAATGGGATTGCTTACTTGCTCCTCTAACAATATAACTGTTCCACTCCATCCTACAAAGCAAATTGCAGGTGTTGGAAATCTGAAATTAAACTTAAAATACTGCAGATTACTTGGCATCTGTAGACAGAAACCAAATTAATGCAAAGGATTTTCCCAAAGATCAGGAAAGGTTGATAGCGGATGGCAAAAGCAGCGTTGAAGACATTGCCATCAATGGGTGGCACAGTGGTTAGCACTGCTGCCTCACAGCACCAGGAAGCCGGGTTCAATTCCCGGCTTGGGTCACTGTCCATGTGCGCATTCTCCCCGTGTCTGTGTGGGTTTCCTTCGGGTGCTCTGGTTTTCTCCCACAGTCTGAAAGATATGCTGGTTAGGTACATTGGTCATGCTAAATTCTTTCTCAATGTACCCGAACAGGTGCTGGAGTGTGGCAACTAGGGGATTTTCACAGCAACTTCATTGCAGTGTTAATGTAAGCCTACTTGTGACACTAACAGATGAACCTTAAACTTAAAGAATAGTGGCTTTCTCTGCCGTATCGTTGGGAACATTGAAAAAAAATTGGTTAGGAACGTATCCCACAATGTAACAACGATAGAACAAACTCTCCCGACCAGCAAAGTGATTCTTTAAAGATCAAGGTGTCAGTTTATTTTTAAAGGCCGTGCAGTCAAGTACATATGGAATCACTGAACAAATGAAACCCTTACCCCCATGTACTAACCCCCAAAACTTCCTCAGCTCTGCCCAGGCACTGCCAATCTTTTTGGCAAACCAATTAAACTGAAGTAAACAAACTAAAGGGCAAATCAAGGAGGACACTCTCTTAAAGGGGTGGGCAGGGTGGGGTGGGGGTGAGTGTTCAGTGGACTGCCCAAAGCAGAAATGAACCTTTAAACATTAGACCGAAAGTTGATTAAAGGAGCCGATAAGGCACTCAAATCCCAGAGGTGTGCAACAAGCATGGAAGGCCTCAAAATGCCCATGGACACTGCATACTCCCTCTCCAGGCATACCCGGTTGTGAATATAGCCACAGTAGAGGGGCAGTCGGGTCGATGTCCCCCTTGGTCACCTGCTGTCTGGACCTGGTGATGGCAAGCTTGGCCAGGCCCTGGAGCAGGTTCACGAGGAGGTCCTCCTGCTTCCCCACCCTCCATCACATCAGGGGCTCCTAGTGTGGGGCTGTGTCAATAAAAGACTTGCTAAATAACAAAAAGCGAATGCAGCCTAAGACACTTAACATTGACACAGTCAACGGACCCCATAAGATTGCAAGCCTGGGCACTGCCAGGGGAAGTTCCTGAATGTGCCAGGGTAGTGTCCAGGCATGCCCCTCTCCTCGCTAGTGACACACTCAGCTGAGATTCTCTGGGAGATCTGCCCGCCAGGCACACACTGTGGGCAGCCAGTCATAATTCACACCAGTCTGCCTCACATGAACGTGAATGGATTTTCCCACAGGTTTGATGATTTGGGCTTGGTAACAATACGGAAACGATGCTCCCATTGTTCAATGTCAGGAACCCCATTACTTCATCGGTAGGTGACAGGGGTCAATCAGCTCACATTTTTACATTGGCATGAAACGCAATTTTGGACAACTCACAAATTCTCTATTCCCATCACCCATCCCATCTGATGAAAATAGGAGTAAAACTCCGCCACCTCCCCCCCATCCCCCAACATTTCAGATCAATAACTTTGACCTTGGGCGGCACGGTAGCACTGCTGCTTCACAGCTCCAGGGACCTAGGCTCAATCCCGGCTTGGGTCACTGGCTGTGTGGAGTTTGCACATTCTCTTAGTGCCCGCGTGGGTTCCCTCCAGGTGCTCCGGTTTCCTCCCACAGTCCAACGAAGTGCATGTTAGGTTGATTGGCCATGCTAAAATTGCCCCTTAGTGTCCTGGGATGCATAGGTTAGAGGGATTAGCGGGTAAAATATAGAGGGATATAGGGGTAGAGCGTGAGTGGGACTGGGGTCGGTGCAGACTTGATGGGCCGAATGGCCTGTTTCTGCACTGTAGGGATTCTATGATGTCTATGAACCTTCCATCAGAACTCATTACATTGTCAACACTTTTACTATTTCTGCATTTAGAAATTTTGGGTCTTGGATCTTGGATCAATTGAAACTTTTGAACTGACATGGACAGACACTTTTTAGATAAGGTTAGCAAGGGTTTGGCTCTAAGGAAGATAAATGCAGATGTGGTACAGATCTATCAAGATCCAATTAAATTGTGATTTTGTTGGGAGTCCGTTCAACCTCCTGTTTTTATTTTCGACTGATTGTTTTCTTGTTCTTGGTGTTGTTGCATACTCCACAGTAAAGCACATTGATTAAAGTTTATTTCAATAATGTTTATTGCTTAGTGTCACATGTTGGCTTATGTTAACACTGCAATGAAGTTACTGGGAAAATCCCCTAGTTGCCACACTCTGGAACCTGTTCGAGTTAACTGAGGGAGAATTTAGCGTGGCCAGCGTACTAAACCAGCGTGGTTTTTGGAATGTGAGAGCAAACCAGGGCACCCGGACGAAACTCATGCAGACACGGAGAGAACGTGCAGAATGTACACATGGTGACCCAAGCCAGGCATTGAACCCAGGTCCCAGTTACTGCGAGGCAGCAGTGCTCACCACTATGCCATCATGATGGTGGTGTTTCTTTTAATTGTGACACTTCCAAATTATCAGGAACGCTACCTTGATTCTTCAGTTGACTGGCATGAATATGTTGGGGACAGTGACTTACCCAAATACACACAAGATGAGAGCTTTGCTGGGTTCTAAGATGATAAAGGCTTGATTCCACCAAAGCTTCTGTCAAGTTGACTCCAGGTAATGACTTGGACGCACACAAACTGTGCTTGGGGATAACTATGCCTCTCGGTTTAGCTCTGGAAGAATGATTTGGCCTGTGCTTGATGCTTCTTTACAGCAGTGGAAATGAGTTGAAACTCATTGGCACGGGTGCTGGACCTGTGCCACCACAGTGCCACATTCTGGGAGCCATCCATCAAACTGTCTTGGCAAAGAGCTAATGCGGTGCAAACGCTGCAGAGAAATTGAGTCAATGTGGGGTGACAGTATGCGAGTGTGCTGCTGCTAGTACAGCCAGGCCACCTGGAAGAGGGACTTGGACGAATTTCAATCGGAACAAGAGGGTTACACTCTGTTCCTTTCCAACAATTTCTGTATGTTCTTTACAATTCATCAGAAAGGCAGACAGGGCCTCTGTTTAACATCTCAGCCAAAGTGAAGGAGAACAACTGCTTGGCGAGTGTGTTAGGATTTTCAGTGAGGCCAGATCCAACAGCCTTCCTGCAGATCATAAGGCTTGCTAATCAAAGAAACAATAGTATTTTAGCATGCCCCTTTAAGGGACGAGTTACCAGAGGGTCACAGGGCCCATTGGGACCCAATCATGGAAGGGGTACAAATTGAGGGCGGGAACTCGTGCTTTCTGGCAGTTGAAGTCTGGGAGTCATGGAGTTCGGAAGCATTCTTACCTGTTATTTTCTCCTAAATAAACCCCTGTTTGTTAATCTGTTCAGTTGGTTGTCAGTTCTGCGCAGCTATTATATTTGGCAATGAGATAAATCAGAGTTTTTTTTAAACTGTCCTTTTCTTTTATTCGAGAGGGGAGTCCTTGAATCACAACTCTTCTGAAGAAAAATGCGGCAACAATTCTTGATGCCAAAATGCCCTTTAAGTCAAAACATTTAACCCTGAAACAAAGCAGTGTTTCGAATATCTGGAGCTTCTCTGATCTTTCTTTAGGGCCAGTATTAGCAGGGTGGAGGGGAGAGTATTAGGGGAGGAAAAACAGAAGTTAATCCTTCTAACGACCTGTGGGTCTTCAACATACGATCTGATTTGTGATCTAACCCTCTCCAGAGGCACCAGGTACAAAAATATTTGAACAGTAGAGTTCACTGGTCAAAGAGCACCATTACCCAACCCCATCGGTGATAATGCAATGATATAAATTTAATTCAACAATGAGAAACCCAGAAGGACTATAAGAGCGTTCGTGGCGTGGTTAACGCAGTTAGCTGAGCAACATGAATTCAGATCGACATTCAATGATATGTCAAAAGATAGGTTTGTTTGCAGTGTGGATAATGTCAACATACAAAAAAAACTATTAGTAGCCTGTAATCAGGCAATTGAAGTGAGCCTTTTGGAATATGAACTCCCTGATTAAGGGTCAAATTAATGAGCCAATCAGGGAGTTTCTTACTTTGTATTTAACCAGGAGTGTCAGTTCCTCTGGGACTCCAAGTGCAGGCTGAACTGAAAGCACTCTGTATGCAGTTGTCAGACTTGTAAATAAAGGGATTTTGGTGAAGGGGCTTCTGCCTCAGAGAACTAATTACACAAAAACGGAAGTTACTTTGATTAGAGTGTTTGAGATTGCTCAGATTTCAGAAAGTGCCAAAAAAGGTATAATACAGTCATAAAGCATACAGCTGGGTGAAGTCAGCTAACCTTGGTGGGAAACTTTGGGGAATTGTGGTGCCAAGGATGAGGGCATTGAAAGTGATGAGCAAGAAAGGGAGCAAGACAGGGTACAGAGATATAGTAAGTCAGGGTTGCAGACCAAGAATTGATAGAACACTACTGGTGCAGAGGAGAGCACCCCCATAAGTGATCTAAATTTAAAGTTATAATGTGCTTTGCTTCTAACAGAAGGGAGCATATGAGGATTACATACAGGGCCAGGCAAACGCCTCCAAGTCCAGCAAAAAGAACCTTTAACTCCAGTGCATATATTTAAAAAATGACTCCAGAGAAGAATCTGAAGTTCATAGATTAAGCAATATTAAAGTGAGAAAGTCAACCTCCAATGCAATTGTGCTAATGGTGAACAGTCAGCCAGGAAGAATGGAAGTGGATACAGGTGCCTCTGTCACTGTCATAGGAGAGTAGATGTATAGAACATGGAACATTACAGCGCAGTACAGGCCCTTTGGCCCTCGATGTTGCGCCGACAAACGGAACCAATTTAATGACCCTCTAACCTAAACTATTCCAATGTTATCCATATGCCTATCCACTGACCATTTGAACGCCCTTAAAGTTGGCGAGTCCACAACTGCTGCAGGCAGGGCATTCCACGACCTTACTACCCTCTGAGTAAAGAACCTACCTCTGACATCCGTCCTATAACTATCACCCCTCAATTTAAAGCTATGTTCCCTCCTGTTAGCCATCACCATCTGAGGAAAAAGGCTCTCACTGTCCACCCTATCTAATCCTCTGATCATCTTGTATGCCACAATTAGGTCACCTCTTAACCTTCTTCCCTCTAACGAAAACAACCTCAAGTCCCTCAGCCTTTCCTCGTAAGACCTTCTCACCATACCAGGCAACATTCTGGTAAACCTCCTCTGCATCTTTTCCAGTGCTTCCACATCTTTCTTAACATGCGGCGACCAGAACTCTACGTAATACTCCAAGTGCGGCTGCACCAGAGTTTTGTACAGTTGCATCATGACCTCACGGCTCCGAAATTCAATCCCTCTACCAATAAAAGCTAACACACCGTACGCCTTCTTAACAACCTTATCAACCTGGGTGCCAACTTTCAGGGATCTATGCACATGTACACCGAGATCTCTCTGCTCATTGACACTACCAAGAGTCCTTCCATTGGCCCTATATTCTGTAATCCTGTTACTCTTTCCAAAGTGAATCACCTCACACTTTTCTGCATTAAACTCCATTTGCCACCTCTCAGCCCAGCTCTGCAGCTTATCTATGTCCCTCTGCAAACTGTAATATCCATCCTCACTGTCTACAACTCCTCTGACTTTAGTGTCGTACGCAAATTTACTAACTCATCCTTCTACACCCTCATCTAGGTCATTTATAAAAATGACAAACAGCAGTGGCCCCAAAACAGACCCGTGCGGTACACCACTAGTAACTGAACTCCAGGTTGAATATTTCCCATCAACCACCACCCCGTCTTCTATCAGCTAGCCAATTCCTGATCCAAACCGTTACATCACCCCCAATCTCATGCATCTGTATTTTCTGCACTAGCCTACCATGGGGAACTTTATCAAATGTTTTGCTAAAATCCATATACACCACGTCAACTGCTTTACTCTTATCCACCTCTTTGGTCACCTTCTCAAAGAACTCAGTAAGGTTTGCGAGGCACGACCTACCCTGGATATTTGTGTATGGATATTTGCAGAGTGGGTCCAGCCCCTGGAACTGAAAAGCACAATGGCCAGGCTGCTGCATACTCTGAAGAAGCCTCAAAAATACTCAGTACACAGCAATTTCAATAAACTACCAATATCAATCAGCCTACTTACCGATCATTGTGGTCAAGAGTCAAGGGCCAAGTCTCATGGGCCAGGATTGGCTCCAACAAATCCAGTTAAATTGGTTGGAGGTCATCAACATTAATGCAGGAAATTTTCATGGAATATTAAGGAAACACCAAGTAGTGTTTCAGAATGAACTGAGCAAGATACAGGGTAGCAAGGCAAAATTTTACGTTGATCCTAAGCCAACACCCAAGTTCTATAGAACTCGTCCAGTACCCTAAACCTTACACAATAAATTAGAAGCTGAGCTCAAGTGAATGGAGGATTTAAGAATAATTAAGCCTATGCAGGTTCCTGAGTGGGCTGCCCCCATTGTCCCTGTTGGGAGCAGGCATGGTCATTCCTGCTCGGACAAGAGTTACAAGAATTACACTGTGTACATCCAGTGAGATGGAAATAAAAATATTAGCCTGGAGATACGGTGTGGTGGTTCGAGAGTGGTAAAGAATTTAAGGTCCTCATTAGATATTGCGACCGTCAACTGCAGTAAAGCTTCCTACCATCAGCTGTTTGGCACCAGTGGAAATGGCCAGGTTGGCCGTGGGTGCGACTCCACGTTGATTTTGTAGGACCCTTTATGGGCAGCACATTTCTCTTGATTATTGAGGCTCACTCTAAATGGATGGACATTCATGATGTGAAAACCACGAATCCTTCGCCACAGTAGATAAACTACAGCAGGCATTTGCCACACACGGGCTGTCTGAAGTGCTGGGACAGAGTTTTCCCATCCCGTCCGCCACAGGAATCATAGCGGGTACACCAAACCATGGAAAGATCAATTGACCTCAGGCAGGACTTTCCAGTCTTGAGGCAAGCACGTACGGAAAATCCTGCCCCTGGTCTCTGACAAATGGACTGTATTCAGCAGTTAGGAATTTCAACACTTTGTGTATACCAATGGGATTCAGTATATAAAAACAGCCCCATACCACCCAGCTTCAAATAGCTAAAAAGACCATCCAGACCTATAGAGTTGAGATGAAAAAACAGTGCACTGTGCCTTTACATCTTTAACTGTCCCATTTTCCACTAATGTACAGAACTACCCTCATACCACTACAGGAACTACCTCTGCTGAATTGCTCATGGGGGGACATCTTTGGACAAGAATTGATTCAATATTTTCAAATTTGGCGGGGAGGGTGGAAGCAGAACAGAACACCTGGAAGAGATATTATCACTCCGCCAAGGGCTTTTCAGGTCAACGATTTAGATTATAAAAGAAATTTCAGTGCTGTTCAAACTGGGTCCCCAGGATGGTTGTGGCCAAGACAGGTCTAGTGTCACGTGCGACTGACAATGCAAGAGAATAGAATGAAGTAATATGTGGACCACCTGAGGGGAAGAGAACCATGATCAGTACCAATTGAGCAGTCTGTCCTTGCTACGCATGTTCGTGTGGCTACAGCGATTGCAAGTGGAATTGAATCAAACAAGCCTGAGTTTGGCGGGGGTGAGGGGGGGGGAGCTGCTGGTGAGGATTGAGTAAAATTCCGTTGAGGACTGGAGAGGCTATCTACACTAGAGCACCATTGCAAACTGAAAGTCTTGCTGCTGTTGTTCAAGACCGAAACTACCTCAACTGATAAAGCAACTGTTAAAGAATTAAGCACACTAAAAGAATTAGAAAGTTTCCAGATAGATTAACTTCTTGAGAGACTTTCTTTAAAGTTTCCTCCTTTTGCTGTGAATAGTTATATTTGTTATTGTAAAGTATTAACTCAGGACTTAAAGGCGGAGGGATCTGGTAGCATGCCCCTTTAAGGAGGGAGTTATGGGTCACATGACCCACTGGGCCAATCGCAGCATGAATCAAGAGCAGGAGCTCAAACTTTCTGGCAGTTGGAGTCTGGGCGTCATGGAGTTCAGAAGCATTCTTATCTCTGTGTTGTTTACACTTGTTTTCCCCTGAATAAACCCGTTCAATTATTTGCCTTTTTGATTGTCAGTTCCTCGTAGCTATTACAAACCGCACACTTTGAATTTAAAAAAATTGCAGATGATGCTTATAAGGGGGAGGTGATGGCCTAGTGGTATTATCACCAGACTATTAAGCCTGAACTCAGCTAATGTTCTGGGGTCCCAGGTTCGAATCCCACCATGACAGATGGTGGGATTGGAATTCAATTTAAAAAATCTGGAATTAAGAATCCATTGATGACTCTGACTGACACCATTGTCATAAAAAAAAAATCTGATTCACTAATGCCCTTTAGGGAATGAAATCTGCTGTCCTTACTTGGTCTGGCCTACATGTGACTCCAGAGCTACAGCAATGTGGTTGACTCTCAACTACCCTCCAAGGGCAACTAGGGATGGACAACAAATTCTGGCCAGCCAGCGATGCCCATGTCCCATGAATGAATAGAAACAAATACCCTCCAGCAAATCTATTTTATTGATAAATACAATAATTGAGCAAATTAAACATTTTATTCATATAGATGGATGAGAAGAAAAGGGTGAAAAATCATTGCATCTGAAAGAAAAAATAGCTTTCTGATTTTGATATATCTTATTTTGTTCATGTATATTAAGTGGACAGTTCTTAGTGACCACGTGTGATTAGTGACCTATGTGGATTAATCAGATTTAAGTATTCAAATTTGAATTACGTTATTATAATGAGGGGATTTCAGTTTGGACAGGAACTTGTTTTAATTAGCGGTGCCTTCCTTGTAGAGGCACCTCTTGCAAAATCCAATCCTAACTATTACTGTTCAGTAAAAAAAAACACGTTCAGTACCTGATAGCTAAACTTGCAAACACCATCCTGCAGATTTGTCTGGCCACTGCCTCGATTTAACTGGTTGCTGAAGGGGAGCACTGGCGCAGAACTTGCTCGCATTAAGTAAAGGACTTGAATTCTGCAATATGCAAACTGATAATTCTCCAACGCCATCAAAAGTGGGCAGGCATCTTGCCGAAAACATCAACTGATCTTCATTGCCCGCAGACACAAGTTGACACTTTGTGTGTTTTTAGAATGTTTGGTTTTGGTTTCACATTTTTAGTGCATTTCTTCTTTCAGCTGTCCTAAAATAATTTGTTCTCTTTATCCCTTTAAACAAATAAATGGATATGCATGAAGATCGACATTTTGATGTCTAGTCAATCCTCTTCCGATTTTTAGAAGCTCTTAGTGCCCTAACCATATTGTAGAATCATAGAATCCCTACAGTGCAGAAGGAGGACATTTAGCCCATTGAGCCTGCATTGACAACAATCCCGCCCAGACCCCATCCCTGCAACCCTACATGTTTACCCTGCTAATTCTCCTGACAGCAATGGTCAATTTAGCATGGACAATCCACCTAATCCATACATCTTTGGAGTGTGGGAGGAAACCAGAGCACCCGAAGGAAACCCACGCAGACCCAGGGAGAATGCGCAAACTCCGCACAGACAATGACCCGAGGCCGGAATTGAACCCGGGATCCTAGAGCTGTGAGGCAGCAGTGCTAACCACCAAGCCATTGTGCTGTATTTACTTCATTCCTAAGACTTGTGTTGGCATATCTTTAAGAAAGATAATGAACAGGAGTGGGTCAGAGCCTACAGGAATGACACACAGAAAAGTGAACAAGGGCCTCAAGTTTGCTTCTCATGAAAGGAATGCAAAAAATGCACATTTACAGATATGCAGATTCAGGCTGGGTACCTGGAATGATCATACACATATTTTCTCATAACCCTCCTTTCTAATTGGGGAGCATCCTTTATCCCACTCACATTGCACATATTGAAAAGACAGCATATGTGGATAGGAGTGGGTGATCTATTAAACTCCAACCATTTACAATCTTTTACAAAGTAAAGGCATGAAGATTTTGGAAACGGATGGCAACTGAGGGAGAGTAAGAACATAGAACATTACAGTGCAGTACAGGCCCTTCGGCCTGTGTCATTCCTGTAGGCTCTGACCCACTCCTGTTCATTATCTTTCTTAAAGATATGCCAACACAAGTCTTAGAAATGAAGTAAATACAGCACAGTGGCTTGTTGGTTAGCACTGCTGCCTCACAGCTCTAGGATCCTGGGTTCAATTCTGGCCCTCGATGTTGTGCTGACCTGTGAAACCAATCTAAAGCCCATCTAACCTGCACTATTCTAATATCATCCATATGTTTATCCAATGACATTTAAATACCCTTAATGTTGGTGAGTCCACTACTGTTGCAGGCAGGGCATTTCACACCCTTACTACTCTCTGAATAAAGAGCATACCTCTGACATCTGTCCTGTATCAATCACCCCTCAATTTAAAACTATGCTGCCTCGTGCTAGCCATCTCCATCCAAGGAAAAACGCTCTCACTGTCCATCCTATCTAATCCTCTGATCGTCTTGTATACATTCATTATGTCACCTCTTAACCTTCTTCTCTCTAATGAAAACAGCCTCAAGTCCCTCAGCCTTTCCGCGTAAGACCTTCCCACCTTTCCAGACAACATCCTGGTAAATTTCCTCTACACCCTTTCCAATGCTTCCACATCCTTCCTATAAGGCGGCGACCAGAACTACGCAATACTCCAAGTCAGGCCGCACCAGAGTTTTGTACAGCTGCAACAAGACCTCATGGCTCTGAAACTCAATTCCTCTACCAATAAAAGCTAACATACTATATGCCTTCTTAACAACCCTATCAAGTTGGATGCCAACTTTTAGGGATCTATGCACATGGCCACTGAGATCTCTCTGCTTGTCCACACTACCAAGTAACTTATTATTAGCCCAGTACTCTTTATTCCTGTTACTCCTTCCAAAGTGAATCGCTTCACACTTTCCAAATTAAACTCCATTTGCCACCTCTCAGCCCAGCTCTGCAACTTATCTATGTCCCTTTGTAACCTGCAACATCCTTTCGCACTGTCCACAACTCCACCAATTTTAGTGTCATTGGCAAATTTACTAACCCACCCTTCTACGCCCTCATCCAGATCATTGATAAAAGTGACAAACAGCAGTGGCCCCAAAACAGAACCTTGCAGGACACCATTAGTAACTGAACTCCAGGGTGAACATTTCCCATCAGGAAAGGTTGGAATTAGACAACTTGTAAGCTCAAGGATTGTGTTCTTTGAAATGCTTTCCTTACTCGTGTATTAACTCACTCACCAATTACCTCACCCAAGATAAATGTTACAGTCTTTTGTCTGCCAGTTAACTTCAAGGGTTGTCCCACAGCCAGCACTCTGAAGCATTGGCAAAAGAGTTTTGATTCATGGGGCACTGGCACCAATATTGGGGAAAGAGGGAGCAATTCCATTGAGATGGGCTTCATAAAGGCTGAGCTGGCGTTAGTGTTCCTGTGAATCATATTGTTTGGGTGGCAGCCAGAGCTCAAGATGAAAAGGTTGGGGCAGGGTCAGAAGAAGGGAAATTTTAAAATTAAAAAGATAACGAGAAAAATCGACACCACCAACTTTCGTAATGAATTTGAGCAAAGATATGCAGAAGGGATAGAAAGTTTAACAATAGCAATGCATAATTAAGTAAGGTCCATGTACGTAATTGCATTAAAAAGTAAAGTACAGGCCCCATATCTGAATGCACAAAGCATTCATGAGATAAATGAACTAGGGGCACAAATAAATATAAATGACTTCGTTGAAAGTGCTAGCTGATAAAGAAGCACAAAGCCCTTTCAAAGCCTGGAGCCTGGGGTTGCAGGGCTTACGGCACCATCCTACAACCACACACTGGTCACTCAATATCGACATTTCTTGATATCATTTCAGAGTGTGTCAAAGTGCACTGATAGACAAGCCAGTGGCACCAATCCTGCTATGGCTGTTAAATCTCGCGAGAGGACCTTAACAGGATTTACACTAGGGAATTCTAGTTTCCTGTCTCCCAGAAAGGATGTGAATCTGATTAGCATGAATTTAAATGTATTTTAATCCCATTAAAAGACTTTACGCCACTGTGTCCAGCCCCATCGAATGCTGCTCCCTCCCGCCAATTGATGTGACACCGACAGGAATCAATACTGGGTTTTAAAAATGAAAATAGTGCCGGGGACTTTGGGTTGTGAGGGATATGGCTGGGCAGTGCCAAGTTGGCATGCTCCCTCTGAGGAGTCCCACTTGGGGGGGCAGTAAAGAGCTCCCCTAATGTGTGGAGGGGGTTTGGTGCAGGCTGCAATGGTTGATGGGCGCACAGACTGTGAAAGATGATTGGTACAGAGTTTGCAAGGGAGAGCGGGGTGGTGCCAGTTGAGAAGGAGTGGTCAGGTTATCCTGATGTTTGTGTGGTGTGGGGGGGGATGGGGTGTCCTAATCTTTGAGTGGGGGTGGGGAGAGTGTTGCCCTCTGCATGCAAGTGCTGTGGGTGTTCCCCTTAACCACCAGGAGAACCAATATCTGTGGGCAGGTGGGGGAAGGGTTTGACTCAATTTTGAGATTGGCAGGGCGCACTAATCTCCGTCTTAGTCCCAGATAGGAGAATTCTGCCCAGAGAGATTTTGTGTTTCTCTGTAAGAGCAATGATACACACTGACTCTCAGGCCACCGCTGCAGTTCCTGTGCTCGTACTCAGGGCTACAAAACTGATAGTTTACTGGAATGTTATGGCAATTAAGAGCTATAGTCAACACTTTTGAATTGATCTGAATTTTCCAAGAGCATGTGCACAAAAGCTATCTTTTGCTGTCACTGAGTTCAAATCCTGTATCTCCTTCCCTGGCCGTAGTGTAGGTGAACCCTACACTACGTGGAATGCAATGGTTCAAAATGGCGGCTCACCATCACCCTTCTCAAGGTCAATTAGAAATGGACAATAAATGCCAATCTAGCCAATGCCTCTGGGATCCCAAGAACAAATAAAACAAATTATTTATTTAAAAAGTATAATCGACCAAAACCTTATGGGAAAAATAACTGTCTGGCAAGTCAGTAATGCAATCTTTCTATGAATGAAATAACCCTCACATACAGTCAGCACAGATATAGGCTGCAATTTTACTGCCCCGTGCACTATAGAATCGGAGCGGGCATGGAGCGGATTATGGAAAGGTCTGTTGACACCAGGTGGGATTTTACAATTTTGGGACGAGTGAGGCCATAAAATCTCAGTTATATTGTCGACATATGACAAACTCTGAAAGATGCGCTGGTTAGGTGCATTGGCTATGCTACATTCTCCCTCAGCGGACCCGAACGGGTGCTGGAGTGTGGCAACTAGGGTATTTCCACAGTGACTTCATTGTAGTGTTAATGCAAGCCTACTTGTTAGACTAGTAAACTTTAATGAAAGCCAGTTTCCGCTATTCCACATGGTAATGTTGCGGTAATTTATTATTTTTGCAGCAGAGAAAAATTCTTGTTGAATTTAGAGACAGAGTACAAATGATAGGGGTTTAGTCAAAGGAATTTACTGTTGATTTCTCTGAATAGCAAGTAGTGTAGTGCGCTACTGACATTTACACAGCGCAAATTCTCAAATTCATGCACCCAATTTAATCTGCGTATGTTTACAAGACTGCTGGCTGGCGCAGATATGGTGATGTTGGGTGTAATATAGGGTATGGTTTGAACAGAACTGGTTAACTAGAGTTAACTGAGGGTTTGAGCTAGAGGAAAACAATGCAAATAAGACATATGATCAGCACCTACATGAACGATGGGATCACCTAGAGAAACTATTGTTGCAAACATTAATTCCCTTTGCCTAACGGATTGTTGAAGCACTAACTACCTCTTTCGTAATTAGTGTGAGTTTGTCATTTCTGCTCAAGCTGGTGGTTCTGTCTGGAAATTAGCCTTGGCGCCAAATACTTAGCCCCAGTCTCATAGGCTTCCAATAACCTTCGCACATAGCAACACCCAGGCTTATTTAGTTAAGATTTGTACTTATTTTGCACCATTGTAAAAAAAAATCTCGGAAACATGATGGGAAGAGAGAAATATTTAGTTCAAACCCAAACAGGAAATGTAATATAAAGTGATTTTCTAAAGCTATTGAATTTAACAAGAAGAATTTTATGGGAAGTGAATGCAAATGAGATCAGATGCCTAACAGCCAGCCAGAGACATGTTTCCTCTAGTGATTAAATGATCTTTATTTAGTCACGGCAATATGAAGTTGGTCATTTAGATAATCATCAGAAAACTATAAAGAGTGGTAAGTGTACACTAGCTGCAGAAGAATTGGGGAATATAACAAGACGCTTTGCATTAAGAACACAGACAGGGCAAAGATGTGAAAGTTCCTATCATTGATAGGAAAGACTGCACAGGTGGAAGTACATTGCTTACAAACATTGTTAATTCCACTTTCCTCAGTAGTCCTATCCATATCTTTACATCCTCTCCCTTTTTATCTGAATCTTGCGCATGTGCATTGTATAGGCCTTTAAGTTTTTTTTAAATTAGTGTCATAAGTAGGCTTACATTAACATTGCAATGAAGTAACTGTGAAAATCCCCTAGTCACCACACTCCGGCACCTCTTCGGGTACACTGAGGGAAAATTTAGCAAGGCCAATGCATCTAACCAGTACATCTTTTGGACTGTGAGAGGAAATGGGAGCACACAGAGGAAACCCACGCAGACACACAGAGAACGTGCAGACTCCATACAGACAGTGACTCAAGTCGAGAATCAAACTGTGTCCCTGGTGCAGTGATGAGAGGCCAGCTTGGATATTTTATTCTCAGACTTCCTCCAAACCTATTCTCCAGTGTAATTAAAGAGGATATGCAAAAACCTCCACAGGTTAATTAATCTACTCTATAGATCAACACATGCAGGGTAAAGACTAGACTAGAAGCAGTATCTTGAAGACAATTGGAGCCTCATGTCTTTTCTGTTTCAAAATCAGGAACACAGTCTAACACCAGTTAATTTTGATTGTTAACTGACAAGCAACTGCCTTTTCATGATGAATCGATTACAGCTCAGAAATGGGAAAAAGTCTTTCAGCTGGATTAGCATTCCAGCATTACAAATAGATGTAAAATTCTGAAAGATTCCTAACTCATGGGTATGTCTTGTCTGAATTAACCAGACTGGTCTTTTCCAGAATTGAAGGAAAAATGTTCTTACTTCCACTTCGTCTCTGTGTCTGACTGCTGAAGGAATAGGTTTGCACATTTTCCCTGTACCTGCGTAGGTTTCCTTTGAGTGCTCTGGTTTCCTCCCACAGTACAAAGGTGTGCAGGTTAGATTGATTGGCCATGCTCAATTTCCCTTAGTGTCAGGGGGATTAACAGGGTAAATCCGTGAGGCTACAGGGATAGGGCCTGAGTGGGATTGCTGTTGGTGCAAGTTCGATGAGCCAAATGTCTCCTTCTGCACTGGAGGGATTCTATGGATTCCAATTTGGATTCCAATCACGTTTTTTAGTCTTCTTTCATCTTGGACACATTGACCCCTTGCTGGGGTACACAGTGGCTGCTGATGGACACCTACTGCATCTATACAAGTGGAGATTATTCATGTATAAGCATTGATAGTGCATGATGGAGATGAGGAAGGCATCTTGGTCAAGCCCATTTCCACACAGAACATCTAATCCTTGATCTCAGAACAGATCTCAATGGTTAGGATAGCTTCAGCCCATTTTGACCAAGGTTCTATTCTGAGCTGGAAAGTCATATCAGGAGAAGCTGATGGTTTTCTTTTTCATTCCTACATGGGATGTGGGCATCACTGGCCGGGCCACCACTTGTTGCCTTTCTCTAATTGCCCATGAACTGAGTGGTTTTAGGCCATTTCAGAGATTCAACCACATTGCTATGGTTCTGGAGTCACACGTAGGCCAGACCAGGTGAAGAAGACAGATTTCCTTCCCTAACGAACCAGATGGGTTTTTCCGACAATCAACAATGGTGATCAGTAGATTCTTAATTCCAGATTTTTTTAAAATTGAATTCAAATTCCACCATCCGCCATTGGCAGGATTCAAACCTGGGTCCCCAGAGCATTAGTTGATATTATTAAGTGTCTGGAAATTCACCACGAATATATAAATATCGCTGTCCCTAGGATCTGAGACAAGGTTTACAGCATGGACAAAGGCGGGTAGGGTTTGCTTTGGAGCAGAGTCCCAGAATCTCCAAGCCACTACCTCTTCCTGTCTGGTATCAATGAATGCAGCATAAAAAAAGTGAAGATTAAATCTAGAACTGCATGGCTTAGCTACAAATAGATGAACAATGGAAGGAAATTCAACAAGCATATATTTAAATAAATTTTATAACTAGATAGGGAGAAAGGAATGTAAGTGTACGGGAACAAACTGAGCATGTGAGATTATGATGATTTGTAAAGCTAATATGAACTGGTAAAACTATAATTTGTATTCTAAAATGTCACATTTTATTATAGAGCATTATTGTTTGTTTAATTTTTTGTAAATTGTTTCGTTGAATTTTCATATGTTTGAAACTTCAATCCAAGAAATAGGAAACTATAAGAGACAGTTAAAGAGTAATCTGGTTTTCATCTGTTCCCAATGCTGGGGGAATCCAGAGTTTGAGGATAAGGGGTAAACGTTTTAGAACTGAGGTGAGGAGAAATTTCTTCACTCAGAGAGATGTGAATGCGCGGAATTCACTGCACAGAAAGTAGTTGAGGCCAAAATGTTGTTGGATTTCAAGAAAAATTAGATATAGCTAAAGGGATCAAGGGATTTGGGGAGAAGGAGGGAATCAGAATATTGAGTTTGTTGATCAGCCATAATCATAATTATAATAATTCCAAGAGTTGGCTGTGAATGAACCGTGCTTTTATTGCACAAATGAAAATAAACAATAACCACCAGCCTGTGATGAACACTACAGGTCCCAACAAGGACTAAAAGGACAATGGACCCACTCAGGGTCTTGCTTTATACATTGAACATTATACGAGCTCCAAACCCCAGGGAGCTCATATTCAAAGAGCCCAACTGAGAGGTCAATTAATGATTTCCCTATGCAGATCATGGGGGTTATCACAATAATGAATGGTGGAGCGGGCTCAAAGGGCTGAATGGGCTACTCCTGCTTCTAGTTTCTCTGTTTCATTCATATCTCAAACACCAACTTGAGCCGAAATGCAATTCAGATTTCAGTGTGGGGAAATAGTGACGTGCGGTAACAGAACGAAAGCAACTAATAGGGGTTTACAAATCCACAGGATTGCGAAGCATGAACCTAAGCCTTTAATATGTCAAGGCTTTCAAAAGTCCTGCTCACAATGGAAAGTTACTTCAACTGATTTTTTTTCTAATTTAGTTTCACCAATTTTCTATTCTCTCCACATTCTGAAGGTTTCGGTGATGTCATTTGGCAATTCAAGAACCACTGTGCTTCTCAGAGTACATGAGGCATCCTAGTTAGCAAGAATCCCTTACAGCAGCATTCAAACAAGCTTCTACCTTTTACATATAAAACAACAAAATTCATTATTTGATTGGTGACGGGTTCGACAGTACCCAACAGTAAACAAGACACTTCCAACTTGGCACCGTAGAGATTAATGCTACTTGTGCATGTTGCACTTAAATCAAAAGCAGATCAGAAGTAACTACCACACTCATTCATGATTTACCATCATAAATCGCAGGCAGATTTGCCTCTGCATGCATTCAGTCGTGCCAGAAACCCTAATTTCAAATGATAAATGTTAGATTTCCAATGACTATAAATTCAAATAAAGAGATGATATGAACATAGGAAAGTCCAAAGGACAGAAAATGCCTTTAGACCTGCACAGTCCACTTCATCCAGAGTAGATGTACAAACATTCTATCATAGACTCACTTCTCTATCCTCACTGCTATCACTGCTAGTCGTTCAGGAATAATAGGGGTATAATTTATTGTGCATTTTCCTGCAGCGGCAGACTTAATTGTAACATAAATTGAGCAAACACAAACTCGGAATGTATCTGATCTGTTATACCCACCTATGGTTCCATGGGCCCAAATGCAACTTGCCATATAAAATGACTCCACCACCTGACTGAAGGACCACACAATCATACTGGACCAAAGGGAATGTTGAAGCTCAGAATTTTAGGTGCAACAGGAAACAAAGTATGTTGCTAAATATAGGTGGGTTGGTCATGCTATATTGCCTTTTAGTGTCCCAAGATGTGTAGGTTAGGGGGATTAGTGGGGTAAATACTTGGGTTTACAGGAACAGGTCTGGATGGGATTGTCCCTTAGTGTCAGGGGGATTATGTGGGGGTTACAAGTATAAGACCAGGATAAAATTGTACACATCATTCTGGGGTTTATATCTTCTGGTATGAACTGTATACATTGCAATATTTAGAACATAAGAACATAAGAAATAGGAGCAGGAGTAGGCCAACTAGCCCTTCGAGCCTGCCCCGCCATTCAATAAGATCATGGCTGATCTGTCGTGGCTCAGTTCCACATTCCCGCCCTCTCCCCATAACCCTTAATCCCCTCGCTTATCAAAAACCCATCAACCCGCGTCTTAAAAATATTTAGCGAGGTAGCCTCCACCACTTCAACGGGCAGAGAATTCCAGAGATTCACCACCCTTTGAGTGAAGAAGTTCCTCCTCAACTCCATTCTAAACCGCCCCCCCCCTTTATCTTGAGGCTGTGCCCCCTAGTCCTACTATCCTTTCTGAGCGGGAAGAGTCTCTCCACCTTTATCCTATCCATCCCATTCATCATCTTATACGTCTCAATGAGATCTCCCCTCATTCTTCTAAACTCCAACGAGTACAAGCCTAGTTTATTCAGCCTCTCCTCATAGCTCAACCCCCTCAACTCCGGTATCAGCCTAGTAAACCTCCTCTGCACTCCATCCAAGGCCAAAATATCCTTGCGTAAAATACCATTCACAATGGAAGATTTATTATTAGATTATCCAACATACATGTATGGAAATTTAAAAGGTGAAGTATTTTTGCTTTGATGAATTGTACATTGTGTTTCATAAAAGTACGAAATGGATCAAACCAAGTGGAAATCCACCGCCAAGGAGTTAATCCAACGTTATTAGTAATGTCGAGGAGTGACGATTTATTCATTGCTATAATGTTGGACTGGAAACCAATCCAGTGCTGTCCAAACCAAAGAATATGCTACCAGATTGGTACCTTTCTTCTCATCTCTTCATCTGTCTGTCTATCTCTCTATCCAGCTGCCTGCTTGTCCATCTGCCTGTGCCTTGGTCTGCTTGCCTATCGATCTATCTTCTTTATCATGGTACGTGGGTATCATTGGCAAGACCAACATATATTGCCCCTTCTAATTGTCCTATCTTACTCTCCCCCCTGTTTAATTTTTTTTATCATTCGTTAATGGTACATGGGCATCGCTGGCTGGCCAGCATTTATTGCCCATCCCTTGGAGGACAGTTGAGAGTTAACCACATTGCTGTGACTCTAGAGTCACACGTAGACCAGGCCAGCAGATTTCCTTCCCTAAAGGACATTACTGAACCAGATGGCTTTTCCAACAATCAAAAATGGTTCGCGGTCATCAGCAGATCCTTAACTCCACAGTTTTAAAAATGAATTCAAATTCCACCAACTGCTATGACGGGATTCGAACCCGGGTCCCCAGAACATTAGCTGAGTTTCTGGATTAATAGTCTAGCGATAATACCACTCACCTATTGACTAAATGTATCTGCTGATACATTCACCTGCCCATCTGTTTATTGTACATATAATTCATGTAGTGAATAGTCAATAAATACAGCAGCCATACCTTCAAGAGCAAATTGAACTGTCAACTAATGCAGAACATACGCATCTGTCGTCGCAATATTGATGTGATATGATACTGTCTATTCCTTTATCTTATTAGTAGATGTTTAATACTCTATGAGGCATTAGGGAGCAAAAAGTGACCTTTGTCCCCTTTGCAGACAGTTTTCAGTAATCGTGATCACTTACAGCCACCATCTATCAACTCCATTAATAAAATTCAGGGAAGGTTAGGATTAATCGAAACAAATTGGAGATGTTCCAGTACAATTTGCTCCAGTTACCAGCTGGAATAACTTTAAGTTGCCCTAATAACACGGCAAGGCACAGCTAAATGACTAGCAAAATAAATCCCAGCCATGCGAAAGGAGGCCATGCGCAAAAGCGGGATAAAAGAAATGGATTTGCACCACACCACAGCCCACACTGGGATGTTTATACGTGTGCCAAGCTGCTTGCCAGTTCACATTCCTATTCTAAGGCTGCTTCAGAGAGTTCTTCTTAATATCATAGATATGTACTACTGCAATTTAATTCTGAGAGTTTATTCTGAGGATGTATCAGTTTCAAGCTATCAGTGTTTTCTGAAGTAAACTGAGTTACTGGCTGGAATTTTACCACTGCACCCACCACAGGAATCAGAGCGGGCAAGGACGGACAATGGAAAGTTCCATTGAACTCAAACGGGATTTCACGGTTTCAGGATGAGCAATGCCGTAAAATCCCACCCAATATCTCAATTTGACTCTCTGACAATTGATTTTCGGAATCAGAAAAACGCAGCAGAAAATGTTTTGTCGCACAAATCTCATTGGTATATTTGCTCTCCAATTTTCTCCCCATCTGTCTTGAAGACTCTAAATTCTCTTGGATTCCTGTTCCACGGGCAGTCCTCTGGAATCTCATAAAATTGACCACTACTGTTTGGGAATGGGGGTCACTACAGCGCATCCTGATCCATTTTCTGCAAGAGGAATTTGGATAGCAACTGATAGTGGTCTTTATTACCTCTCACCCTGCTAACCCAGGGACTTTAGCCCCAATAACAGCTGGGTGCTTTTAATACGGAGTTTTGGAGGGAGTGGGGAGGAGTTATGAACTGGAAATGCTGTTTTAAATCTGTTTGATTCTGTTATTTCCACTTTCCCTATCTGACATCCAGCATTGTTGACCAACTTGACTACTTGCTGAGTAAGGGGGAGTTTTCCCGAGAAGGCTGCAGCCTTTCTGAGGGACAAATAGGTTTAACCCTGATGGGACATGTACCAGCTCCTTGAACTTGCACAAAAAAGCCTCCCTTTTCCAATGGTGATGAATAGACCCATGGTTGTGTCCTGTGCTAAGATTGGGAATTCAGATTTGATAGAGTAAGCCTTGAGAGCAGGATCATGCATATTGGTCTCCCAGAATCCGAATTACATGGCGGCACAGTGACACAGTGGTTAACATTGCTACATTACAGCGCCAGGAACCTGGGTTCAATTCCAGGCTTGGATCACTGTCTGTGCGGAGTCTGCACGTTCTCCCCATGTCTGGGAAGGTTTCCTTCGGGTGCTCTGGTTTCCTTCCACAGACAGAAAGATGTGCTGGTTAGGTGCATTGGCCATGCTAAATTCTCCCTTAGTGTACCCGAACAGGCACCAGAGTGTGGCCACTCGGGGATTTTCACAGTGACGCCATTGCAGTGTTAATGTAAGCCTACTTGTGACATTAATAAATAACTTTAAACTTAAACAATGATGGGAGTATCAAAGCAACTTTAGTATGCTAATGACAGAAACAGGAGGGCGATTGGACTTGTTAGGCTAGCAATGTGTGGTGCGGTATTTGCCTCCTTTTTCCGTTTTTGTTTTCAGTGCATACCTGACTTGCACTCTCACAGTAAGAGGTTTCGAATGCCCTGTTATGTTCGGTGCAATGAACAATAAATTTTATTAACAATAAAAGTGTTCATCATTTGCTATTTGATAAAGCGAAGGAACTTACGTGCATTATCATTTGCTGGAGCTTAGTTTTGTACTTGCGTCTTTTTAAATTGAATGTTCAAACAATCCATTATTTCCTCAACCTTATCATTCATGCTGAAGTAACCCTCCGTGTATTGAATAGCAGACTCAGTGGGCCAAGTGGCCTAATTCTACTCCTATGTCTTATGGTCTTATGAATAGAATCCCTATTTGCAGAAGGAGGCTATTCAGTCTTTCTAGTTTAAAGTTTATTTATTAGTCATAGATAAGGTTTACATCAACACTGCAGTGAACTTACTGTGAAATTCCCTTTCAAGCCTGCACTGACTCTCTGACAGGATAACTTACCCAGACCATCTCCCCCACCCTAGCCCTGTAACCCCACACATTTCCCATGGCTAATCCATCTAACCTACACATTTTGGAACACTAGCAGACAATTTAGCATGGCCAATCCACATAACATACACACCTTTGGAACATGAGAGGCAACCAGAGCACCCAGAGGAAACCCACACAGACATGGGGAGAATATGCAAACTCCACACAGATAGTGACCCAAGGCTGGAATTGAACCCCAGGTCCCTGGCACTGTGAGGCAAAATTGTGCCACCTTGCTGCCCACAAACAGTTCTGTTGCTTGAACTGATTTCATTTGCTGGAGTTGTCGAGTTTTATGAGCTTTTATGCCTTTTGTAATTGAACAGTATCATTTGTATCCAATTCGCTTTGCTCAGAGCCTGGCACTGAATGAATTGGGCACCATCTACGATCTTGGATTGATTTTAATTAAATTGAAATTTAAATTCCTTTTAGTTGCAGCAGATCATTTGTAAAAGCTGTGATAATTGTGTTTAGTTGTAAAAGTTGTATTAGAATGAAAATACAAAGCACAGCCAAGCAGATTTTTAAAAATGTCATTTGTGTTTATCTTAAAGTCATGAAAACCCAACTCTGCGTCTGTTCCTACTTAGCATCGCATAATATATTTGGATAAACACATGAATGATAGTGGAATATGGATAAACATATGGATGATATTGGAATAGTGTAGGGCTTTAGATTGGTCTCACAGGTCAGCGCAACATCAAGGGATGACAGGCCTGTACTGCGCTGTAATGTTCAATGTTCTAATACTTTCTTGTGTTGTAGTTTTAAATATTCATGTCATGTATCTTTAAGTATCATCTGAATTTCAGGAACTTAATCTTGATTCATTGTTAAGTCCTTTGACCCATATTTTTCTTGGATCCCTTATTCATCAAGCTTTCCACTTAACATTTCCTAGAAATCACAATCCTACCTCTAAGAACTTGTGGAAAGATTACTTTGTGATGCTGGAGGCGTTATAAACTTGTGTTTCAAATCCCAAAATTTTGTTGATCAAAACTTTGAGAAGCTATCCAAGAATTTTCCAAATCTCTGTTTTTCTCCTTCGTGAAGAATAGGGGTAATTGTTTTGAACGGTATCACAATGCCTTACTAGTGATCACAGATTTAAAAAAAACAAATGAATGAACAACAGTTGTTGGAAACATTTAACCCCTGTATTCTGGTACATCCTGCAAATTACCAGCGAGCTGTGCAATGGGAAATTTTGTCCAAGCCACCAGTTCAATACTTCCCTCAGTCTCTCTGTATAAATATTTGCAGACATGAAAATATTATTAAATATTCATAATATTTTATATATTGATATACCAGTCATTGACAAGTGTTGATTCTATTTAAGTCCAGAGACTTGGTGTGAATAATTCAGCAATGCTGCATAACTACAAGACGGATCTTAACCTGAACTGAAAACTTATCGTGCAAATTGAAAGGAACATGGCGACTATGAAGTAAATCAAGAAGCAATGATTTGGTAACACCATGCTGGGTTTTAAACAGTGTGGGTTGTAGGAAGGAGGGATGATTGGCATGTTTTTAGACCTTTTATGTCTTCCTTCAACCAATACACTTCATTGTATTTCTGCCATGATGTCAGTTGAAAGGTTAATAACTGTTATCAGTGTTATAAACCACAACAAGAAAGACAAGACTTTCTGCCCAATTGATTTTAAAGTATGAAATAAAAAATGACCTCGTATCCAAGGTGTTGAGGTAAAAAAAAAGTCTTATGAAAAGAATTCTAAGTCCTGAATAAGTGTGAAAATGGGAAGGTTTCAGATCTGTTTTTTTCTGCGAGTCCAATCTTATGTGGCTCTGTGAAAAAAAATTGCTACATCTGCTTCCTGCCAGTAGGGAGAGGGGCAGGGCCTAAGCTCACTGGTAAGCCAGTCCCTCACAGTAGAGGGTACAATCACGCATTATTTATTTGGTAGCAAAAAGCCACTAGCTTTCAGAGCACTGCTCCTTCATCAAGTGAGTGGGAGCCCTGTTCACAAACAGGGCATAAAAGGACACAAACTCAATTCCAAAAATAATAGTTGAAATGCAAAGTCTCCACAGGCAATCAAGTCCTAAAGGTACAGACAATGTGAGTGGAGAGAGGGTTAAGCACAAGTGAGAAAGGTGTGTATTGTCTCCAGCCATAACAGTTATTGAGATTTTGCAAGCCATGAGGGTACAGATAGTGTGATATGAACCCAAGATCCCGGTTGAGGCCATCCTCATGTATGCAGGACTTGGCTATCAGTTTCTGTTCAGTGACTCTGCACTGTCATGTGTCATGAAGGCTGCCTCGGAGAATGTTTACCCAAAGATCAGAGGCTGAATGCCCGTGACTGCTGAAGTGTTCCCCAACAAGAAGAGAACAATCCTGCCTGGTGATGGTTGAGCGGTGTTCATTCATCCATTGTCATAGCGCCGAATGGTCTCCCCAACGTACCATGCCTCAGGACATGTATCAGTGTATCAGTTGGCTGAGTTGCAAGTGTATATACCATGTATACATACAGAACTCCCACTCACCTGATGAAAGAGCAGCGCCCTGAAAGCTTATATAGCGTGTGCTACCAAATAAACCTGTTAGACTTAACCTGTGAGACTTCTTACTGTGTTTACCCCAGTCCAACACCGGCATCTTCACATCAACTGGCATTTCTAGTCCTGGAGTTCCGCCACTGTTTGCATCATGGTGTGCGAGCCCTCAGCGACAGAATTCTGTATCTGGACCAAGCTGGATCCCCTTTATAATTGCCCTCTGTGATTGGGCCACCCTGCAGCTTTGGCCCTCTCTCTCTCTGGAGCTTACCCCTCAGCCATGGTCCTCAGAGACTTGGCCATGCCTTGGACCCTGACACCAATGGCTACCAATTCCTGTCCAAGGCTTTCCAATGCAGTGACCACCCTTGCAGTGTTGGCCTGGATGTTACGCAATGCTGGCATTATCTCCTGCACCTGAAGACTGTGGGGCTCCTCCAAGAGGTCTTGCAGTTACCAGAATGTAGCTGATGCCCTCCGTCCTGCAGTTCTCGACTCTGCCTCTACATCTCCAGCTTTGGGAACTATCTTGCCAGCGGCTTTACATCTGGCAGGGGGGCCAGCTGCTTCAGCAAACATCCTTTGTTTCCTGCTTCATTCTTTGGACGTTTCTGCCTCCACCTTGTCTACATCAAAAGCTGTGTGGTGTCCACAAGATGGTGACACTAAAGCCTGTCACCGGGGTTGTGTGTCTGTGCTGGCGGATAGCGTGGGTGATACCTGTGATGCCCAATTGGTGCCTTCCTCAGAGCTATCCACCGAGATGCCAGTGAGGTCACAGTGTGGTTGTGGGGTGGGGAGATGCCTGGACTCCTGAGGGCCCAGCCTCATCAGGTGATGATTCTGCAAGGTTAGAAACATGGTTCAGCGCAAGGAAGGGACAAGTGCCTGGGCAGATCGGAACTCGATTGAGACAGGTCACACGGAAGGAGGTTCTGTGGATCGTACACTTCCGCGACACAGGCTGACCTCACAGGAACTCTCAGCTCCCTCATTCGAGCCGTGAGGTTGAGTGTCCTTCTGCCACATCCTGGCATCAATCCTGAGATTGACTCCATCGCTCTCTCCTCATCGGCAGTTAGGGGACGTAACTCAGGAATTCCCCCGCCAGTCTTCTCCCTCCCTCTTTTATCATGGACTATCTTCTCTTGCGGGGACTAAAGGGGATGATTGAAAGCTTGATGGTTGGCGGGCATTGTGGGGCACAGGTGGCACATGTCTGCACTGTGCCTGGACACGAAGGATGGTGACGAAGACTGCCAGAGGGATTTGAGAAAGATGGATTTAAGAAAGATGCCGTGGGCACTCAGGGAGTGAATTAAAGTGGATATTTCAGGTGTGACAGACAGGATTGATGCCAGGATGTGACAGAAGGACACTCAACCTCACAACTCGAATGAGGTCATTCTCTTTCTTGCAGCGTTGGATGGTACTCCTCAGTTTCAGGCCACTGACTTCCACAGTCACTGCATCCCAGGTTGCGTTTGCTTCCCTGCTTCTGGATCTTCGACCCACACAGGGGGGTACAGAGCCACTCACCTTTCCTCCACTGTATCCAGCAGCCTTCCAAGATCTGCTTCCGAGAAATGTGGCGCTGCTCTTCGCACTGCTATCTCACTGGTGCGACTGGACTGTGAGTGCAGAGGGAGCGTTTAAACAGGGCTCCCCCTTGTTAACAGTGCACAGCTATGAACTAGTTTGGGTAAATCACATGCCTGGGGATTCCATAGCTGCATCTTTCATATGGGGGTTCACCCGAAATGATGCTTAGTCATTTTTGGGAAGATTGCACCTCACATATATCTGTCCAATTCCCTGGAAATATAATGGGTGGGATATTCTGACCACGTTCGCCCAAAGCTGGAACAGAACTTTGCATGGTCGCAGCCCCCTGCCCACTTTCATTCCCATAGTGGGCAGGGCAGTGTGTCCATATGATCCCATATAGTTTGGTGGAGAATCTGGTTGGCACTGCCACCTGATACACCTGAGCTAATTGTGGGCTCGTTTGATTCCCCTGAGAAGGTAGGCTGGACATAAGTTTATTCTCAGCTTGACAGTTATGAAAATCATGAATACTTAAATTCAAATCCCGACACAAAAGAAAGTTAAACTCGCTCCCACTGACTCCACTCACACTGACTCCGACAGAAAGAAACAAGGTTAACCTTATGCATCAGCAGCATGTGTCAAAGTGTCCCCCTGAGGCAGCACAAGTTTGAAGTCAGGAGAGAAGTCGGAATATTTGTTACATTGGTGGCAATGTTTAGCATATTTTCCAGCCATACAAGTGTTGATGTTGAAGGTTCTTCAAAGCCACCTCGGACTTTTGGCTATGATCAAGTGTCAGATCAAGCCCAAGATGGGGTGCAATGCCTCGTCTTGTCAGCTTGGATCTTGTTTGTCTTTCTTGTGGGGGCCATGAATTGGATTCAATTTGAATTTGGTTTGTTTTGGACGGAATAAAACTTTTCTTTAAAAAAAGATGTTTGTGGAGAATCCACATAATCTTTTAATTGGGCCAAAAGGATGGAAAATGTTGAGTATGCAGCGTTCAAGTACATTGATATTTATTCCAATACTTAGTGACACCATCTCAGTCTGCGTCTATTCAAATCTGTTGGAAATACTTGCTGTGACTATTCATGTCTGGCTGGGTTAACAATTACTCAGTTGGCTGTCCCTGCTAAACTACAAATGTTGTGCTTAAAACTTGTCATGTTTTATTCTGCACTGGGCATTTTTTGAAAGACTTATCTCATCCGTTCTGTGCGCAATTTGCCAATGAGACATTCAGTGAAGTGGCCTGTATGTCTTCGAGGAGGGTTATTCCATTTACGTGACTGCCACCATCTGGCCGGCAGGTTGACTTGCAGCTTTGGAGTTTCAATGAAAAGTTGGAGAAAGTAGTAACTGTCCTCACAATTATCCAAGTCCAGTCAGGAAATTTAGAACATAGAACATAGAAAAACTATAGCACAAACAGGCCCTTCGGCCCACAAGTTGCGCTGATGATATCCATACTTACTAGGCTTACCTATAACCCTCAATCCTATTAAGTTCAATGTACTCATCCAGAAGTCTCTTGAAAGACCCTATCGAATTTGCCTCCGCCACCACTGACGGCAGCCGATTCCATTCACCCACCACCCTCTGAGTGAAAAACTTATCCCTGATATCTCCTCTGTACCTACTCCCCAGCACCTTAAACCTGTGCCCTCTCGTAGCGACCATTCCAGCCCTTGGAAATAGCCTCTGAGAATCCACCCGATCTATACCTCTGAAAATCTTACACACCTTACCTCTCATCCTTTGTCTCTCTAAGGAGAAAAGACCAAGCTCCCTCAACCTATCCTCATAAGGCATGCCACCCAATCCAGGCAACATCTTTGTAAACCTCCTCTGCACCCTTTCCATAGCTTCCGCATGCTTCCTGGAATCTTTTTATTTTCCTTCCCCATCCTCCCCCTGCATTTTCCAGGAGTGTTAAAACCACTTGGTTAACGGACAACATATTATTGCCCTTAGGGAATGCATTGGGAAGAATACATTAACCTTGGAGGGCATCCTATTGCCACCACAGAGTTTGTTGGTTCTCCACAATTAGTCAATGCGCATGGAAGTATCATAGCTTGATATCAAGGGAAAGATAACCCATGAGCCGGCACGATGGCACAGTGGTTAGCACTGCTGCCTCACAGTGCCAGGAACCCAGGTTCAATCCCCAGCATGGGTCACTGCCTGTGTAGCGTTTGCATGTTCCCCCCAGGTCTGCGTGAGTTTCCTTTGGGTGCTCCAATTTCTCCCACAGTGCAAAGATATACAGGTTAGGTTAATTAGCCATGCGAATCTGACCAGTGTGTCAGGGAAACTAGCTCGGGTAAATAAGTGGGTCTAGGGGCTGGGTGGGTGGTGGTCGCTGCAGACTCGATAGGCCAAATGGCCTTCTTCTGTACTGCAGCATTTCGATGGTTTCTATGGAAAGAAGTCCCAATGGACTGTGTGAAAGCCTTACCTTGGTATGGGGATAAGAGGGGTCATGGGAATGGGTGCACAGTCATCACTATTTATATGGGCCATAAGCAGCCAAGGGGGTGGGTGGACGGCATACTTTGGCATGGCCAAATGATGGGCCAAGGCCACATGTGGAGAACCATAGCTTGGCAGCTGGAATGTGAGGAGCAGCACTTGAACTCAACAAATATCCAGGTCACAAAGAGGAAAGGGACAAGCTGGAGACAGGAGGCAGTCAGAAAGCCAGTTTGGAGAACAGTCAGAAAGCGCATCTTGGGCCTCTGTCGCTATATTTCACTTCCAACTGAGCCGGTGCCGAGAGTCAGCCATACCATGCAACAAATGGTAAGGGTGTTTCTGAAAGATCAATGCTGCGACAATGGACAGAAGCTGAGAGTTGAGAAAATTCTGGGAAGAAGTGAACGTGTGTGTGGAAGATTGCACAGGCAGAACCCTGTTTACATAGAAGTTGCTACTTGTGGAGAATCAGCTCTGCACAGAAACAGGCCATTTGGCCCAGAATATCTACACCGACCATCAAATTCCAATCTATACTAATCCCATTTACCAGCACTTGGTCCATAGACTCCTGTGCTTTGACGATCATTTGAAAGAAAGGGGCTAGAACTCTGCTTGAGGAAGAGCTGAGATTGGAAGAACTATGTGGCTAAAATTGGTGACATGCAAATGGAGTGGATTGTCTATATGATCAGTGAGACCTGTCTTTGTTATACCTGATAATCCAGCAGTAATTTATAGTCTGTATTGCCTATAATCTGCTTGTTAATGAATCCTTAAATTACATTAATTCTGATTCATATTAAAATCAAAGTTACTAAAGTTACACTGTAAATTGATCATGCTTCAAAAGTGATAATCAGAATATACATGTTCATAGAATCATAGACTATTACAGTGCAGATGGAGGCCATTCGGCCCACAGAGTCTGCACCAACCACAATCTCACCCATAACCCCATGCATTTACCCAAGCTAGGCCCCCAAGATTAAGTGGCAATTTAGCACAGCCAATCCACCTAACTCGGGCATTGTTGGACTGTGGGAGTACATCAGTGCACCCGGAGGAAACCCACGCAGATACAGGGAGAACGTGCAAACTCCACACAGACAGTCACCCAAATTAGGAATGGAACCCGGGTCCCTGGCGCTGTGAGGTAGGAGTGCCAACAACTCTGCCACCGTCCTGCCAAATACAACCAAGAAATATTTAATAAGCTCTGCTTAAAGGTGTCCAATATTACTGATGGTTCCTAAGTAAAGCTGTTGTTACCACAACAGGATGATGATGATGTGTGGCACAGCGACACATTGATTGGCAGTTCTGCCTCTCAGTGCCAAGGAATCTAGTTCGATTCTCAACTTGCATCTCTGTCTGTGCAGAGTCGGCATGTTTTCCCTGTGCCTGCGTGGGTTTCCTCCCACATTCCGAAAGACATGCTGGTTAGGTGCATTGGCCATGCTAAATTCTCCCTCAGTGTCCCCGAACAGGTACCGGAGCTGGCAACTAGGGAATTTTCACAGTAACTTCATTGCAGTGTTAATGTGTACAGTGTACTTGTGACACTAATAAAATAAACTGTACAATATTGGAAATGACTATTGTGGCCCAATTACTAATTACACCAAATAATTTATTTTAGCTCAGTTGCCTGGACAGCTGACTAACAATGCCAGCAGGAAGAGTTTGATTCCTGTACTGGCTGAAGTTACTCATGAAGGCCCCACCTTCTCAACCTTGCCCCTTGCATGAGGTGTGGTTCTCCTTAGGTTAAGTCACCACCAGTCTGTACCTATGGTCACTTGGGATTATGACAACTTTACCTTTTAATTTCACATCAAACAATTTATTGAACTGATGTTCCAGCCCAACAACCAGTTGATTCCTACAATAGACCAGGAAATCTCCATGAGAAATTATTTTGAGAATTCTTATGTGTTATTAAAATAATTACTTACATACTCACATTAGTCATAATATCTAAGAACTACAAAGCAATTATGTCTCTTTTCTGTTGCAATAACATCATATAAGTGACATGGCTATGCAGATTGCCTTAAGTCATCATATATAATGTAAATAAATAAGGATGATTTTTCCCTTCAAAGAAACGTGCTGTGATTAAGTCAGGTTAAACATTAGCTGGTCTGACACTGGATCTGAAGTCTGTTGGAATGTGCTTGAACTTGCCATTGCTCAATCATTTCCCTTAACAAACGTGTTGCTTCAAGAGTTTGTGGTTTGATTTGATTTGTCACGTGTATTTGGCTACAGTAAGAAGTATTGTTTCTTGTGCAATATACAGACAAAACCTACCATTTGTAGAGTACATCGGGGAGAGGGAAAGGTGGGAGTGCAGAATATATTGTTACAGTCATAGCTAGGGTGTAGAAAAAGATCAGCTTAATATATGGTAGGTTCATTCAAAAGTCTGATGGCAGCAGGAAAGAAGTTGTTCTTGAATCGTTTGGTACACGAACTCAGACTTTCGTATTTTTTTCCCGATGAAAGAAAGTGGAAGAGAGTATGTTTGGGGTGCGTGGGGGTGCTTGATTAAGCTGGCTGCTTTTCCGAGACAGTAGGAAGTGTAGATGGAGTCAATGGGTGGGAGGTTGGTTTGCGTGATGGACTGGGCTATGTCACGACCCTTTGAAGTTTCTTGCGGTCTTGATTTCAAAGAAATCTAAGCAAATACTAAGCCTTTGTTTTGTTGAAGAAGCCAATTAGATACTTTGTAGTAAAATTTCTGATTGCCCAAGTATTTGTACTCTTGGTAAAATCTTGCTATTTTCTGTTCCTCGACAGATGACAAATCTGGTTCTGATTTCCTTGTCTATGGGTATGAAACTTAAAGTTACAAATTGAAATTCTCTCGAGGTATCTTTAGAGAAGGATTGAATTAAGGTGAGTGACTCTATAAATGTTATTGTTGAAACCAATATTGTACCTCATGTAATGATGTAATTTCCAGGTTTTGTTTTCATTGAGAAGGCACGTCAATTGAGAACAGACGGATACTGAAAGGAAAATTACATATTAGTGGAAACTGCCTCTGATCTGCACAGTGATATAGCTGGTATTTCAAATGAATAATTTTATTTAATCTTTTGCATTTGAATGACTTACCAAACATGTAATACAATCAGGCTATATTGTGTGGAATGGAAAAGGGTTTGCATCACATTCTTAGTGATGTCTATAGTTCATTCATGACTTGAACCACTCTTGAACCATTAGATCACTCGTAGGATGCAGTTTATTTCCCAGGGCTCCTCATCATATATCCCCCTACGTCCTCACCAACATAAATATAACCTTCCCAGCAAAAAAAAGTGCACGTTCAGTTAATGCTGAGTTATCGAAATGGAATGCATGCTAACTTACGTTTAGAATGATTGATTTTTATCAAGATCTTGCCCGCACAACAGTCACTCTGTCATTGCACTGCACAAGCTAGCAGTTTTTTCTTCCAAAGTCGAGGAGCCACACATTAGTTTCCTTCTGCTAGCTCTGTGGATAGCTTGTGGGGTTGCATTCTCATGAATTTAGAAGATTAAAGGGTGATTTGACCAAAGGTTTCAGCGATACGAAATGGAACAAATGGGGTAGATAGAGAGAAACTAGTTTGGCTGGCTGGGACTCTGGGATGAGTAGCCACAATTTAAGACAGATCTTTGAGGAGTGAACTTAGGAAGCACTCCTACGTGCAAGGACTTGTAGGCGTTTGGGACACTTCCTCAAAAGGCAATTAATTTTAAATCAGTTGTTCAATTTAAAACAGAGATTGATGGCATTCCACTTACCAACAATATGAGGGAGTATATGATGAATACGGTTAAATGGAGTTAAGTCACATTCCAGACTGAAGGAGGCATAGTGGCACAATTGTTAGCTCACCGTTTCAGGGACCTGGGTTTGATTCTCAGATTGGATCACTGTCTGTGTGGAGTCTGCACATTTTCCCTGTGTCACCTTGGGTTTCCTCCGGGTGCTCTGGTTTCCTCCCACTGTCCGAAAGACGTGCTGGTTAAATGGATTGGTCATGCTAAATTCTCCCTCAGTGTACCCAAACAGGTGCCAGACTGTGGTGACTAGGGGATTTTCCCAGTAACTTCATTGCAGTGTTAATGTAAGCCTATTTGCAACACTACGAAATAAACTTAATCTAATTGAATTGTGGAATAGGTTCCAGGGGCTACCCTGTTCATGTAGAGAGCAGGGATAATAGTGTACAGCATAGACAATCTTAAAAGAGACAATTACTAAGATGAGTTCCACCCAGGGATTGGGATTATTCAGCAGTTAGGAATGGTACTAGAGATAAAAGAGGAATCAAGTTTTAAATTCAAAATGACCACAGCATTAGAATTATTAGGTCTCACTAAAGTAAAATACTTGAAATCTGAAATAAAAGCCAAAAATGCAGAAAATGCTCAGTAGTTCAGAGAGAGAGAAAGAAAGAACGTTAATATTTTAGGTGATGATGGTGAGTCACATTAGTCGAATTGTTGGGCAGAATTTCATCGTCCCGCCTGCCACGGGAATCGGACTGAGCGCGGGCAGACCATGCAAAGGTCCGCTGACTTCGGGTGAGATTTTCCGGCCTTGGGATGAGCGTGACTGGAAAATCCCACCCGTTAAGTCTGCTTCTCCACATGCGCATTATTTTTGGACCTTCAACTCAAAGTGATGCAACCCTTTTTTGCTTTAATGTTGAAAGTTTTGTGTAAATGATGTCTACCGTTAAAAATGTGAAAAATGCAAGTAGAACCAAGCGGATTGAATTTGGATTTCTGAATCAGTCAATTTGCTAGACCGGGGTCAGGGGAAATTGAGGCTTTATCGTCTCAATCACAGGTTAGTGTTTATTTAAACAGCTGCATCTGAAGAAGGTTTGAATGACGGAATGATATTTAATTAGTGCTCTAGTGACAGAAAGAAATAAAAATGAGTGCGAGTCCATACTAGGCTTGCCAATCTAGCTTGAAATTTGTTCATTCGGAGGACGCTACATGACACCTACTGGAATTTGTTGGGACTGCTTCACTGCTGCAATCTGAAGTGGATTGCTCCTTATCGAAATCATGTTCATCCTATTAGCCTATAAAGACAGAACGCATGGAGGCAATCTTTCACTACACTACTTTAAAGGAGAATTAACCTGTTTAAAACAACTTGGTTAACACAGCCAGTAAAATAGCTGAGAGGAGAACAGAATCATAGAATCCCTACAGTGCAGAAGGAGGCCATACTGCTGTCCATTGAGTTTTCACCGACTCTCCGAAAGAGTATCTGACCTTTACCCTATCCTTGTAAGCCCGTGCATTTCCCATGGCCAATCCACTCAACCCACACATCCCTGGACACCAAGGGGCAATTTAGCATGGGCTATCCACCTAACTCGCACATCTTTGGAGTGTAAGAGGAGATTCATGCAGACACAGGGGTAAATGTGCAAACTCCATACAGTTGCCTGAGTCTGAAATTGAACCCGGGTCACTGGCGTTGTAAGGCAGCGGTGCTAACCACTGTGCTACTGTGAATCATAGAATCCCTACAGTGCAAGAGGCCATTCGGCCCATTGAGTCTGCATCGACCGAGCCAAATGTTATATGAATCACTAATACTTTATTCTAATGTCAAGTACAACTTTGAGGAGTACAAATACAGGTTTAGAATACAAGTGAACATAAAGTATGGTGAATAAAGAGCTGGCAACTCAAGTAGCCATATGGGAACAGATCTGCTGACATAAAGGAAGATATGGTGAGGACTGTGCGCTCAATTCAAGAATACAAATGGTCAGAAAATATAGAGAAGGAATATTGGAACAAAAGTAGCAAATGCTGGAGAAACTCGGCAGGTCCGAAAGCTTCTGTGGAGACAGAATAGAGCCAACGTTTTGATTCTGGTTGACCCGACTCGAAGCGTTAGCTCTATTCTAACGTTAATGATACATGATTAGCACTGCTGCTTCACAGCTCCAAGGACCTGGGTTTGATTCCCAGCTTGGGTCACTGTCTGTGTGGAGTTTGCACATTCTCCTTGTGTTTGCGTGGGTCTCCTCCAGATGGTCCAGTTTCCTCCCACAGCCTAAAGATGTGCAGATTAGGTTGATTGGCCACGCTAAAATTGCCCTTAGTGTCCTGAGATGTGTAGGTTAGAGGGATTAGTGGGTAAATATGGAGGGATATGTGGGTATAGTCTGGGTGGGATTGTGGTCGGTGCAGACTTGATGGGCCAAATGGCCTCTTTCTGTGCTTTAGGGTTTCTATGTTCTCTCTCCATAGATGCTGTTCGTCTAAGATCATATACCAACTGACTCAAGAGCAGTTTCTTCCCTGTTGCCATCAGACTTTTGAATGGACCTGCCTTTTATTAGGTTGACCTTTCTCTAAACCCTAGCTGTGACTGCAACACTGTATTCTGCACCCTCTCCTTTCCTTGTCCCCACATACTCAATGAACAGTATGTTTTGCCTGTATAGCATACAAGGAACAAAACTTTTCATTGTATACCAATACATGTGACAATAATAAATCAAATCAAAATCAAATAAAAGAACCGTGAGTAGAGATAGCAGGAAAGTTTATCATGATCTTCCAGACTTGCCTTGATTGTGAAGTGCCAGGTGACAGGAGAGTGACAAATGTGACACACTTAGTCAAGACAGTGTACAAGGACGTTACTAGTATTACAGGCTGTTTAGTGTAATATCAGTAGTTGTTAAAGTTCCAGAAACAATATTTGGAGGAAAAAGCTGAACAGGCATTTGGAAGGGACCAAATTCATTAAGGAGAGCCAGTACAAAGTAGAAAAGGCAGATCATGTTCGAGTAATCTAACTGAATTTTTCGATGTATTAACAGAGAAGGTTGATGAAGGGAACACAATGAAAATGTTGTTTACCTGGATTCGAAGCAAGTGTTTGATAAACAAAATCACATAGAAGGCTGGTGAGCAAAATTGAGACGTTTTGACCTAGGCGATCATTGGTGGCACAGTGGTCAGCACTGCTGCCTCACATTGCCAGGGATCCCAGTTGAATTCCAGCCTTGGGTCACTGTCTGTATGGAGTTTGCATGCTCTCCCCATTGTCTGTGTGGGTTTCCTCAGGGTGCTCCGGTTTCATCCCACAGTCCAAAGATGTGCAGGTTAAGTTGATTGGCCATGCTAAATTGACCCTAATGTCAGGGGAATTAGCTGGGTAAATATACGGGGTTACGGGAATAGGGCCTGAGTGGGCATGTGGTCGGTGCAGGCTGGATGGCTCGAACTGCCTCCTTTTACATAAAGGAATTCTATGATTTTATGAGGGTCAGTGTCAGCTCAGATTTAAAGAAAATAATCGGCTCTCAGATAGAAAACAGTGAGTCATGGTAAATGGTTTTCAGATTGAAGCTTGGTAACTCCCCTGAGGTTCAGTGTTCGGACTGCTCCTTTCATAATATATAAATGACTTGGATAGTGAAATACAAAATAAGACTTTCAAAATTTGCCAATGATACTAAACTTGGAACTGTGGTTGACAGTGAGGGTTATACTGTTTATTACAACAGAACATTGATATGCTAGTACAATGGGAAAACAACTGAGAGGTGGAAAGATACTCTGGGGAGTCATGTGCATGGATCTTTGCAGATGGCAGGACATTCTAAGAGAATGGTGAGCAAAGCCTATGGGATCTTGGGCTTCATAAATAGAGATATTGAATACAAATCAGGGAAGTTATGCTGAACTTGTGCTGATTAGACCACAACCAGAGTATTACATCCAATCATTGTCACCACACTTCACGAAGGATGCGAGAATCTTTGAGCGTGTGCAGAGTAAATTTACCGGAAAGTTTCCAGGGATGAAGGATTTTAACTTAAAGCTTTGAAAATTCCCTGCTGGTGCCAAATAAAAATGCCTGTTAAAAGGAGCCGGATTGTTAAAATTGATTGCTAGCTCCCTGATGGATTTCAGGGAATGGAACCACCACCCCCGTTCAGTTTGGCCTACGTATGATTGCAATTCCATATCACACAGCAGATGCTTAATTTCAAAGGAAGTGGCAAATCCTCATTTCTAGGGTTCTGCCGATTAAATTAGTATCAGTAAATATATTAAAAAGATCAGCAAATTCTCAAGAGTCAAGGGAGATAAACACATGCAGCAAAAAAAATCTCAAGGCATCAAGAGATCCTGATCCAGGGTTTTGCTGGACAGGATTGAGGGAAGAGACTGGCCAAAAGACTGGAGGGTCGATTCATTTGATGTGACTCCATGTTAACAGTGTGAGCTCACCCCGTCTGATACTGATGGAAAGTTAATAGAGCGAATTATCGAAAGTTTCTCCTAATGACTATCGAAATGAAGCAAGTCATTATTCAAAAATGTTTTGTAAATCATCAGTTACTCCTTTGTGAGGGAAAGCAAATGTGTCAGTGATTTAATTTACAGGCCCAGTTGATTTTCCAGTGTATGGAGTTGAAATACAAAAAAAAAAATCGCAATTTTAGAGGATAGCAGCAATATATTTGTACAACACATTTACATCTGTTATTAAAAATAAACAAGTTTAAACTCATGATGGTCATACTATACAACCACAGATACATAGAAAATAGTGGGACATCTGGCCCTTCGAGCCTGCTCATTGATGATCTGTCATGATCGTAAATTCCATATCCTGATTCTCCGCCCTCCCCCCCCCATATGCCTTGATCCCTTTAGCCCCAAGGGCTATATCCAATTTCTTCTTGAAATCACACAATGTTTTGGCCTCAACTACATTCTCTAGTAGCGAATTCCACACATTCACCAGTCTCTGGGTGAAGAAATTTCTCCTCACCCTGGTCCCTGCCTAGAAAAGTGCTGAGGGGAGGCCAGAGAATCCACCTGATTTTTGTTGGCATATGTTAACTGCTTGGATTGATTTTTTTTCCCCATGTTTGGAATCCGACCTTGCCCGTGGCTGGAATTTTCCAGTCCCACTGCTGTGAATGGAGGTTTGGCTGAGCACCAAATTTTCCATTCTTTCCGCCAGCGGGAGTGGTCCATGTGAGACCAAAGAATTCTGGCCAATATATTTCATCTTTAAAGTCTAACGTTAGCTAATAAGATGGAATGAAGCTCTGAGTAATAATGAGTTTGGGCCAAGTTAGAGTCTAAACTACGGAATGACTGTGCAGATAAAAGTCTATAAAGATATTCTGATGTCAATGTGGAGGCAAAAATGATGATTAGATTTGTTGGGAAAGTTTATTGAAATAAAACTTCCCAGCTTTACATACTCGAACCACAAAACAACTATTTTGAAAAACATGAGGTTAATGAGTAGGTTTGGGCTATATTATTGAAGAATTTAATTCTACAGCAGTTTAGTAGATTAACCTTTCCTTACTAGTATTATGATCCAAAAGAAGGCAAGCTAATTGGATAAATGCCCAATGTCCAGGGGGGGGTGAAGGCCTAGTGGTATTATCACCGGATTATTAATCCAGAAACAGGTTCAAATCCTGCCATGACAGATGGTGGAATTTGAATCTAATAAAAAAATGGAATTAAGAATCCGCTGGTGACCATGAAACCATTGTCGAAAAAACCCATCTGTTTCAGTATTGTCCTTGGTGGGATTCGAACCCGGGCCCCCAAAACAATAGCTGAGTGCTGGGGTGAATAGTCAAGCGATCAGACCACTAAGCCATTGCTTCCCCTTATGTCTCTGACAATGTGCAGGACTTTTCACCCTTTCCCGCAACATATTTTCTGGTGGTGAAGATAGCCTGCCATTCTGATCCCACCAACGTTAATGGGGTTTTACATGCCCCATACCCTCTGCCTCTGGGGGATATGCTAGCCGGGGGGGGTCTCATTGGAGCGACTGGAAGATCCCACCGGTGGAAAGGGTATGATACTTTCAGCCAATGCCTTTGGACACTGGTAACAGAAAGAGCCGTGAATGATGTCATCACCTGATGGCAACAAGTTAGTCATCGCTCCCATGTAAATAGGATCTATATTAAAAGAACATACTTCATATCATAATTTAATCAGTATACATAAGTTAAGAATGTTAAAGAAGTTCAAAATTCTCTGAAAGTCTCAAAAAATAATGTAACAGTGAAGAATAGTAATTGCCAAAAGTTAGCCCAACAAGGAGATAAATTTACTTTTGCGAGCTCTAGTGACTAATGGTTTAATCTGCCAGTCTCTTCACTGATATGACTCATGCTGTTTGTCAATGCTTACTTATGCTATAATAAAATGCACTTTATTTAGAGGTATGAATCAAACATCACAGTTTAATTCAGGAACAGAGAATATGGGAAAAACTCAGCAAGTCTGGCAGCATATGCAGGGAGACAAAACTGAGTTAATGTTTTGAGTCTATATGGCTCATCTTCAGAGAGGGAGAAACCTATTGGGTTGTATATTGTATAAGGGGGGGGGTGTGCAATAGATCGAGGGTGACTCGCTGTGGCTTCAGTAAACAAAGGTTTTATTGCCAACAATGAAATTAATATATAGCAAGATCAGAGTACATTGCAATGTGACTGTTCCACTCAAATCCCTCGCTCCCACTGTGAGTTCCTCCTTGATCTGTTCTGAACTCTCCACTCACCTGACGAAGGGGCAAACCCTGAAAGCTTGTGGGTTTACTATCAAATAAACCTGTTGGACTTTAACCTGGTGTTGTGAGACTTCTGACTGTGTTTATCCCAGTCCAACGCCGGCATCTCCACATCATTGCATTGTAATCTACAGGTTGTCATGGAGGAAGCTACACCCGTTAAACTCTCACTGGCCCTATGGTTTCACGAATCAAACCTTTATCTGTAACATCATCTGCACATGTTACCTGGGTGGCAGTAGCAGCATTCTTTGAATTGGTGCAGCTAAATTAACTGAAGTCACAGAGCAAGGATGATTATGTAAAAGAATAAGAGTTTAGATGAGAGCTGCAGCAGAGGAATAGAAGGTGTAATAGCTAATCAAAGTTCCTCTGGTTTAATTGTGATCGTTATTTTTACCATAACAGAAGTGTTTTTATTCATTAGTAAACTGAGGGAAAGGTTTTAGTGGAATAACATAATTTTACACATTTTAATTTAAACTTTTCAATTATTTCAGATAGAGATACATTGGATCATCACTTCCTCGGAGAGGCAATTAGAATTGGATTGCCGTTCCATACCCATTTCCCTGTGTCAAGATTCATCCGTTTCTGTCCCACCTGACCTTGCTGACCAGAGCTGGATGGGTTCCAAGCAGAGTAGCTGAACCCCAGTGTCAAAATCTAAAGGAATGTGAGATAAGGAGGACATGCTCACTTTTTTATGGCTCTCTCTGCCATACAGCAGGTGAATTTAAAGGGCCAATTGAACAATACAGATCAATGAGCAGGTAAGAGCCAAAGGTAAGTGAATAGGATTGGAGGATGCAGAGTTAGACACTGCGGAGGTGGTATTAGACATCAGAATGGGGAGGGATTGAGGTGTCGGACATGTGATGGAGGGCAGATTAGGACATGGGGGGTTCTGTTGCAGACATGGGGGGTGGGGGGTCAGGTCAAGGAGTGAGATAGGATCAGGTCGGGTTAGAGGAAGTTAGCATTTCTGGACAATTGCCTTACTTTTTTTTTATTCGATTGTGGAACATGGGCATCGCTGACTGGCCAGCATTTATTGCCCATCCTTCATTGCCCTTGGAGGGCAGTTGAGATTCAACCACAATGCTGTGGCTCTGGAGTCACATGTAGGCCAGACCAGGTAAGGATTTCCTTCCCTAAAAGGACATTAGTGAACCAGATGGGTATTTCCAACAATCGACACTGGTTATTAGTCGATTCTTATTTCCAGATATTTTTTATTGAATTCAAATTCCACTACTTCCCATGGTGGGATTCGAACTCAGATCCCCAGAACCTTAGCTGAGTTTCTGGATAAATAGTGTAGCAACGATATCAGTCGGCCATCACCTCCCATGAAGTTGTGAGCATTGTTATGCCTATGGTCACTAGCAATGCTGAGTGGCCAGTTGGATACTGGGATAGAGAGATCATCCAGTTCTTTCCATTAGATAGAGGGTAAATCAATCATTAAGCAGAGATGTGCTTTCCGTATGAAAATGCACCACATTCAAAAATCCACATAAACACAGTTTATCTTTTTCATTATTGCTATTCAGGGGCCAAAAGCAGTGCTCTTTAAAAGATCTCCAGTACGATTCACACGTGTGAACATTCATCAACCTGAGCTGATTTTTTTTTTAAGTTAATGCCATGTCTTTGTATAATAATTGGGAGCAATCCAGCAACTGAATATAATGCCATCCTAAATGAATTCTGTGTTGATCCTTATGCAATATCTTTATCTCATTAGTTTTGATAAGTTCTTCCTCTGCTAGCATTTTGAATCATTTTATCAGATTCTACATTCATTTAAGACTGCTAGTGTATATTGTAAATGAAAGTTCAAAAGATTTGAATCTAAATGAAGCTCCCACTAATTGGCTGCATCCTTTTGATGCCACCTGACCTCTTACCAAGTTGAATAATATTGGTAATCTTCCTCATTTAATAGTTAGAGCGTTATTACCATCAACCATCTATACATGCAGCAAGGATTCACAGCAAGCTCCAATTATTTTACTTGCCCTTCCACATTCAATCACCAGACTTCAAGACAATGAAAATGAATAAGACTTTCATTAAACAGCAGACTCCATTAACGTGGAATTGAAGCAAAATCCATGTTTAATGACATTACTCAAATGGACAACCAGGCCATTATTCTTCCGTGATACTTCAGGCTATACAATAAGATGTGATTTCTAAAATATTGCCACCAAAATGTTACAGTGCATTATTTGGTTAATGAGCTTGGAAAAATCTCTCTATGATTAAAGTCACTAAATCTTTTCATTCTACTGGGGATGGAAAGGAAACGGAATATATATCAAAGCATGGGCAACGTCTGACAAACTCTAGTTTCAAAAGGTAATGGATTGAAACCTAATAAAAGAACCAAGGCAGTCCATAACTCCGAGTTTTAATATGCTGCAATGAGTCTTCATTCAATAAATAGAACATAGAACCCTACAGCGCAGAAACAGGCCCTTCTGCCCATCGAGTCTGCACCGACCACAATCCCACCTGGGCCCTATCCCCGTATCCCTACACATTTACCCACTAATCCCTCTAACCTACACATCCCAGGACACTAAGGGGCAATTTTAGCATGGCCAATCAACCTAACCCGCACATCTTTGGACTGTGGGAGGAAACCGGAGCACCCGGAGGAAACCCATGCAGACACGAGGAGAACGTGCAAACTCCACACAGACAGTGACCCGAGCCAGGAATTGAACCCAGGACCCTGGAGCTGTGAAGCAGCAGTGCTAACCACTGTGCTACCATGCCGCCCATATGAGCATATGGACTCTGGGAAGATGCATAGTTAGCATTTTTAGGCATTTCCATTCTTTGTGCTCAGCTTTTGAGAGATTGATGTCAAATTATAAATCATACCTTGTTCTCTCAGCATGGTGTTTCTGCTCTGTGGGTCCACTGGAGGTCTGTTTGGTAAATGGAGATGGCTACAGAAGTTTCAGGGGCAATGATAGGGAGTGACTAGTTTGACCAGCAGCAATAGCAGATCCATGCTGGTCAACTTCCTAAACAAGTATGGAAATTTGATGTGTCAGCTACGACTCTCACCTATTTTTACAGATGCACCGTGGAAAGAACTTTTTCTGGTTGTATCACAGCTTGGTACGGTTCCTGCTCTGTCCAAGACCACAGGAAACTACAAAGGATCGTGAACGAAGCCCAATCCATCAAGCAAACCAGCCTCCCATCCATTGACTCTGTCTACACTTCCTGCTGCCTCGGAAAAGCAACCAGCATAAATTAAGGACCCCACCAGGCATACTCTCTTTCGCCTTGTTCCATTGGGAAAATGGTACAAAAGTCTGAGGTCACGTACCAACCTACTCAAGAGCAGCTTCTTCCCTCTGCCATCAGACTAATGAATAGGCCTATTTTACACTAAGTTGATCTTTTTCTAAACCCTAGCTATGACTGTAACATGATATTCTGCACCCTTGCTTTTCCTTCTCTATGAATGGTATGCTTTTTTCTGTACGGCACGCAAGGAACAATACTTTTTACTTTATATTAATACTTGTGGCAATAATAAATCAAATCAAAATCAAAAAAGCATGCTGACAGAGCACAGCATTTAATTTATTCTTTGCTCACATTATGTGGGCAAGACAAACACTTACTTTTCATCTGTGATTTTCCTTCAAAAGGTGGTGATTGGACTTCTTGAGAACTGGTTAACTTGTCAAGATCTTCACAGGAATAAAGGTAAGTGAGGCAGACTCACCAGGGCCTGTTAGAAAGGCCCTGGAGAGGGTGGTGAGGAAGGTAGTAGGGAGTGGTTTAGTATTTAGGGCAATGGGGGAAGTCTTTCCCCCATTGCCCGAAGTGGGTGACTCATGCCTTCAGCAAGGATCTCCTTTGGGCATGGGCTGTGCAGTAGGAAAGGATTCCCCATCCACCCCACAAGGTGGGCAGTGCATTCCTTCCAGGGTGTACCTGGCACATTGCCCACAAGGTGTGGCACCTACCCGTCCCTGCTACAGTACCAGCGACAACAGAACAAGACCCTCACGTGGCCGCAACTGGCTCCCAGACAGGAAGGCCATTCTCAAGCCTTCCTACCCAAGCATAATCGGGGGAGAGAGAAGCTGGGAAGGCGATGGGCCACACCTTCTCATCTAATTAAACGCCCCCACTTTCTGAGACAGAATAAAATTCCACTCGAGTTTTTGTCTTCCCAGAGTTATTAAATGAACTGAATTTACGTTTGTAGTAACTCGAACGGCTTGATGTGGCAAGTAAGAAATTAAAGGATTTACTGATGGAGAAGAACTATGTAAAACTAAGGGTTTAACAGCACGGCTCCAGAGGTCTACTACTAGCAAACCCCAGACTCCAACTGCAGTCTCCAGCCCCAGGAATGTGTGCCCTGGCTCCAAATTGGCCTGGATTCACGTGTGGCCCCACCATGGGTATCAAAATCTTTAGTTCGGAGGCTATTTCCAGCTAGTTCAGTTTTATTTGTGATAACCAGTCCAGCCCCATGAGGCTGAGCCACTGTACTTCAATCATCATAATGGGTAGCTGAGCTAGCTGATTCCTACAGGATACAGAGTTTTTTGTGTCTCTCTATGTAGCCAAAATAGCCTCAGAATGGCTAAGACTTGAGGATTGCAGATCCTTCTGGAGATAGAATCATAGGAAGAGGTCATTCGGCCCATCGAGTCTGCACAGACCACAATCCCACCCAAGCCCTGTCCCCATAACCCCATGCATTTATCCTAGCTAGTCCCCCTGACACTCAGGGCAATTTAACAAGGCCAATCCACCTAACCCGCACACCTTTAGATTGTGGGACAAAACTGGAGCTCCTGGAGGAAACCCATGCAGACATGGGGAGAATGTGCAGACTCTACATAGACAGTGACCAAGCCAGGAATTGAACCCAGGTTCCTGGTGCTGTGAGGCAGCAATGCTAACCACTGTCCCACCATGCTGCCCATAAATATTAGAATGTTTTGTCACCTATAACATTGGCCGTAGTGCCACTGTCAACCTTTATTTTCAAAGGATGGCAATTAAATATTAAAACAATCTCAATGGACGATATCTTGGTAAATTGGATGGGATTAAATGTGTGGGCCCCGGATTCCTCCTTTGATTCCTCTGCTAACTTATTCACAGGAGTAATATTCATTTCCTTCTTTTACTTTGGAGCATTCTGTGCTTTTCTCTGCATTTCACTTGCAGATGACCTTTTTACATCTGAAGTGGATAAAACTCTTGCGGCGGCACATCTCTGAGGAGTGATCTCTGCTCACTAGAAACGTGCTGAATGACATTTCTCAGGTTCCACTCAGACTGTTCCGAACTGCAGCCGGTTCCCACCACAACTGATTCATCTCATCCTGCACTCCTTACAGCTGACACATGCCTTTCTCAGTGCACACAGCTAATTGGACCATCTCCACTGCTTTCTCGGTGACGTCTTTATTTCAGAAAGCTGTTTCTTTTGGATGTTGGGATCCCACAAACCAAATGATTCCTCTGCCAGTCTCCCAGTGAAGGCCCAAACCCCACAACGCTCACTTAGTTATCAAAGTCTGACCATGAAATTGGAGACCATCTCTCCTGGCTCCCTAATGCAGAATAGAATTTGTACCTTTGTATGATAATGAAAGGTCAGGGGTTATCGTGATCCCAAACTAAATTGTTCAACTGGTTGAAGGTTTTTTTTGTCTGGAGCTTTATGTAATGCCAAACTCCTCAATGGGTTGTAGGTCTCTGGGCCACAGACACTGAGCGATATCACCTTCTGCCCTCAACTCTTGACTTTGGTCTCAAATGGCTCTATTTTCCCTATTTGTGGCATCTTTGAAATTAAATCTGTACCTTTTCTCCTTCAAACTTCAAGTGAACATTCTCCTCCCCCATAATTCTGCACTGCTACTGATTGTTCTACGACTGTTTGTCCTCGTCGCCAGTGTAGTAACTCAAGGTGACCCAATGTGGCAAATAACAAACCAAAAGATGTATTGACTGAACAGAACTATGTACAATTGAGGGTTTAACAGCACAAGCCTACAGGACTATTCCTGACAACACTTTTTGAAGCCCTCAATTCCTGGGAATGCATGTCCTTGCTCCCAATTGGTGCAGGTTCATGCGCTTGTGCTCCATTGGTTCTGGCCTGGTCATGTGGCTGCAAAGGATTGCCCATTAAAGGGGCCATGCTAGCACAAAATTCATTTTTGGATTTGAACTCATGGATCTCCAACTCATTCATTCAGACCCTGGTTTATGAGTCCACTAGCAGAATCACTGGACTATCTTTGATATGTCTATATGGGAGAGACCTGGCAGCTCTGTGTATCAGCGACAGATTGAGTGAAGGTGAAAATTAGGTCACAAAGTAGGGTGATAAATTAACATTTGTTCACATTTTTCACTGCACTGGGCCCAAACATCTGGAAATGATGATACTACTGTAATGTAAAAAGGCCTTTGGACGTCAAGTGAAATACAAAAGAGGAGAATATATGGTTATGAAACAATGTATAATAGAGACATTTGTCGATGGATTAGAATACAAAATCTTCAAGGGAAAGATGTTTCAGTGCAATTGCAATATTTTAACTCACTCAGAGCTTTTCTATATTGATTTGTTACCTTTGTGCTTCTCTCTGTGAAGGGTCCAGCCGCCACTCTGCATGTGTTTCTCATTCCAAACTAGACATTCTGAACAATTGTGTTCTATTTACTGCCACGAGCTTCAATTCAGGCTGAATTAAAAGATGCTCAGGATGGCTGGAGGTGGTGTAGTGCTAGTATCAGTGAACTAATAACAGAGGCTCAGGCTAATGGTCTGGTGACAAGTGTTCAAATCCCATCACAGAAGCTCATGGAGCCAAAAATCAAGTAATAAATCTCGAATAAGAAGGTTGTTTCAGTAGTAGTGCCAACAGCAGCTTTCATTGATAGTTAAAAGCCCATTTGTTCACGACTGAAGGAAATCTGCCATCCTCACTTGGTCCAACCTACACGTGACTCCAGAGCCACAGCAATGTGGCTGATGGTGACCGAGCAAGCTCTTCATTTCTAGGGACAATTAAGGATAGAAACATTGTGCCAAACATGTCCCTACCTACTAGTATTACCTATAACCCTTTATCTTACTAAGTTCCATGTACTTATCCAAAAGTCTCTTAGAAGACCCTACTGAATCTGCCTCCACCACCACTGCCGGCAGCCGATTCCACGCACCCACCCCGAGTGAAAAACGTACCCCTGACATCTCCTCTGTACCTACTCCCCAGCCCCCTAAACCTGTGTCATATGGCTGCAAAGGATTGCCCGTTAAAGAGGTCATGCTAGCACAAATGGGCAACAAATGTTGGCATTGCTACTGACACCCACATCCCAAGAAAGGATGAAACAAACAAAAAATTTGTCTAGATTTCTTAATGGATGTTAATTATGAGTGTTAATCTGAACAATGTCACTCATTGCACAATGTGGATGACGTCAGTGAGAGTTGTATCAAACATAAATGGTAATAATAAGAATGTCCAAACAATTACATTAACTAACTTTGAGACGGCACGGTGGCACAGTGGTTAGCGCAGCACCAGGGACCCGTGTTCGACAGGGTTACTGTCTGTGTGGGTTTGCTCCGGGTGCTCCAGTTTCCTCACACATTCTGAAAGATGTGCTGGTTGGGTGCCGAACAGACACCGGACTGCGGTGACTAGGGGAATTTCACAGTAACTTCATTGCAGTGTTAATGTAAGCCTTACTTATGGCTAATAAATAAACCTTACTTTGTTTGTGGAGTTTGCGCATTCTCCCCGGGGCATGGGTTTCCTCCGGGTGCTCTGATTTCCTCCACAGTCCAAAAACGTTGATTGGACATGATAATTTGTCCCTTAGCGGGATTTGCCGGGTAAATACAGGGGGTTAAGAGGATAGGGCCTGGGTGGGAGTACTGTCGGTGTCGGCTGGATGGGCCAAATGTTCTCCTTCTGCACTGTTGGGACTCGATAATTCTATGCTCCTGGTGTTGTGGAATGATCAGAGCAGTGGTAATGGAGCAGGGTAAAATAAATATATTCACTTTCCATAATGGTTAGGTGCTTGTTAGACAAAGTTATCAGGGATAGATGGGAATGTGGAATTGAAAACACAAACAGATCAGCCATGATCTTATTGAATGGTACAGCGGGCTTGAGGGGCCAAATGGCCTCCTCCTGCTCCTATTTCATATGTCCATATGTTCATATAAATACAGTCACGGGGAAATAGATTGCTGAGGCTAACGTTAAGAGGGAGGATAACACATCAGTCCCAGTGAGCTCTCCCCAAGCACCAAATCCTGGTCTAGTTTCTACTGGCCACGCAAGCCTTTTTGTCTCTTGACTGCCTCTTAATTGTCTTTGCAGCAATACACAATAAAAATGACGGCCTTGAGATAAATAAATTATTCAAAACTAATTCAATAAAGATGACTGAGGGAATATTTATTTCCACTCCTTTTATTGACCCTAGCAATGGTTCTCCAAGTACATTGAAGGCAGCAAAATCTAAAGAATTTATTTATAGGTTGGTATTTGTTTTGTGGGATTAGTGTGCCAATTCTCTTCTAGGTTCCTTTCATGCAGTTCACGTGCATGGATAGGGTGGCAATAAATTCAGCAGACAATCTGAGGAACGATCAAGCAAAATAAAAGAAACAAAGGGCGGGATTTTCCCTCTCCACTTGCCCCGAAACAGGAAAATCCTGCCCAAGTGTAACGGACCTTTCCATAGTCCATCCCTCACCTGCTCCAATTCCTGTGGTGAGCAAGACAGTAAAATTCCCTCCAAAATATGGGCAGCATGGTGGCACAGTGGTTAGAACTGCTGCCTCACAGTGCTAAAGCCCTGGGTTCAGTTCCCGGTTTGGGCCACTATCTGTGTGGAGTTTGCACATTTGATGACCATGTAGAGTTTGTATGCACCCTCCCTCCCAAATACGCTGGGTTGAAACTTCCAGTTTCCTTCAACAATCATTTCAACCTGAACTTTCACCTATGTGATAACCACGAGCAAGGTACATGGGGGTAATGTGGCTCTTTAAAGGGATAATCCTCTGAGGGCCATGTGATTGGGCCAGACCCTATGGAGAGGCTGCATGGGAAGCCAAACCAATTGGGAGCAAGGGCACGCTCCCTGAGATGGAGCTGGGGAGAGAAGAAAGCAGATATGTGTATTAGTTCACTCAGATCCGTAAACTTGTACAAATGTTATTATAAGAAAACAATCATTCAATATTAAGAAAACAATCATCCTCCCCTCCCCAGTGGTGGGGGAGTCCAGGACTAGGGGTCATAGTTTGAGGATAAGGGGTAAAACTTTTAGAATGGAGGTGAAGAGAAATTTCTTCACCCAGAGAGTGGTGAATGTGTGGAGTTCACTACCACAGAATGTAGTTGAGACCAAAACGTTGTCTCATTTCAAGAAGAAATTAGATACAACTCTTGGGGCTAAAAGGATCAAGTGATATGGGAGGAAGGGGTGTTCAGAATATTCAACTGAATGATCAGCTATGATCAAAATGAATAGCACACCAGGCTTGAAGGGCCTAATGGCCTACTCCTGCTTCTGATTTCTATGTTCATTGTTGAAGCCTCAGCGAGTCGCCTTCAACTTTACGACAGTGGCAACAAAGAAAATGTTCATCAGTGATCGAGAGATCACAGTGCACAGTTTAAGGGGAAGGACAGTGATCATTGAAGCTAAGAAGAAACAAGTAAAAAAGCCTTAAAAAAAATTCCTTTAATTGGGATGACTGAGCCATTGACCCAGAAGTTGAGAGCTGAAAGGTTGAAAGGTTGTGTTATTTCTCTAATGAGATCACAGCACAGACACTACTCACAATCTGTGATCCATAAACTTATAGACTACTGAGCCTAGCATTGCCTGACACTCCTCACGCATTTGATCAACATGGTCAAAGATCATTTTAACCTTCAATCGTCATGTTGAGATATAAATTTCATTCTGTTATCGGGGAACCAGGGGAAACTGCCTCTGGATTCTTGGTCAGATTGACAGAGGTAGCAGAGCACTGCATATCCAGACCAGCTTTAGGGAGGTGTTAAGAGACCGTTTGGTCTGCGGGAGCAACAGCCTCATAATAGGAAAAAAGCTGCTGTTTGAGACTAAAATCTCTTTGGAAAGTAATAGAAATTTAGCAGGCCACTGAATGAGCTGTCCAGGACATAAATTTTGTTTTATTCATTTGTGGGACATGGGCGCCACTGGCTGACCAGCATTTATTACCCATTCCTCGATGCCCTTGGAGGGTAGTTGAGAGTGAACCACATTGCTGTGGGTCTGAAGTCACATGTAGACCAGACCAATTAAGCACAGCAGATTTCCTCCCCTGCAGAACATTAGTGAAACAGACGGGTTTTTCACGACAATCAGCAATGGTTTCATAGACATCAGTAGATTCTTACTTCCAGATACTTTTTATTGAATTCAAAATCTACCACCTGCTGTGGCAGGATTTGAACCCGGGCTGCCAGACCGTTAGCTGGGTTTCTGGATTAATTGCCTTGCCGTAATACTAGGCCATCGCATCCACCTAGATAAGTGAACCACAAGGTGTATCCTGTTTGTGATGGGAAACAGTTGCCATGGAGAACAGCCCGAGTGAGGGTGCAGCAAAGCCGAGATGGGTAGTACAGCACAGAGAGTTGAAGCTTGTTTTCAATGCGGAGGAGAGTACTCCCAAGAAACTTGCCAGGGCAGAAATTCTATATGTTTCCAAAGGGTCATTTACACGCAAGAGACAGAATGAAGCAGGCACAACAAAAAAAAACCCAACAATGGTTAGTTTAACACCATTAAAGAAACTGGATGAGAGCCCAAAAAGAGATCTGAATCATATACTTTAAACCAGGTCCAACTCAATAAGGTGCCTCCTGATCCAGGGATTGGAGCCGAGGGAACTTGCGGTTTCCAAAGCCATGGAGGTAGAAACTTCTGAGGAAGATGTTGACCCCGGATTGATGAGTCCTTTTGCATCTGCCTGCCCGGATTCTATACTCACTAAAGGACCCAGTACCAAGTTCAGATGTTCCTCCAGAATCCAGAAATCTCCAGACGAATTGACTTTGTGACTGAACTTTTCCCTTGGGTGTCCCTAATGCACTGCTGTGTCATGTAATCCCACGTTCAATGATGTTTTTTGTTCTCATTCAGAGGTGGACACAGGAGTAAGGAAGGAAGGTGTGTGCTAATGTGACCCTTTAAAGGGGCGATACTTGAGGGCTACATGATCATACCAGACCCTATAGAGAGGCTGCATGGGAATTGGCTGGAAGGGAGCATGTCCTGGGATGGGAAGGGACTCAGTTGGAGCCAGGGAGTAGAAGAGAGTATTAGCTGTGTCAGATTTAGCTTGATGTGAATTACATTAATTATAAATCATTCATTATTGAAGCACAACAAATTGTTTTTGACTTTACTACAATACACATTAGTGGCCCTCCGTCCTTTAAATTTTCTGGAACCATGACAAGTCTGTTCCTTTTCCTTTCAAAAGAAACCAAACTCACAAGCATCCTGCTTATCTCAAACAACAGCTTTCTTTTTTCTGTGAGATAGCGTAAAGAGATGTTAGAGTGAGCATCCAACACTTCAATGGATAACTGTTCAAGTTTCTCTCTCCATAGCAACTGGATCACATGGGCATGTCTCCAAGCTGAAGTGGTACTTATTTCTGTTTTACTTTGAGTTAAAGGTACATTCAAAAATATTTGAAAAGCTCAGCATGTATAATCTGCCCATCAGTTTTATTGCAAAAAGTTCCATATTTTTAAATTAATTACTCCACCAGTCATAATACGTAGCCACAACCTTTTTTATTATTGGCTGGAAAGCTTCACATAAGTGGGAAAGGTGATATTATTTCATAAGTCAAATTGAAGCTGCAGATATAAAAGTTTGAATTTTTCAATATTAAGTTCAAGTTGATTCCCAGCTGGTTATCAGAAGTAGACATCAGCATTTCGTTGAGGTAATAATGATTCTATGTTGTTTGTATTTACTGCAAAGACGGAGGCTGAGGGGAGACCTGATAGATTATGAGAGGCACAGGCAGAGTGGATAGTCAGAGGCTTTTTCCCAGGATGGAAGTGTCTGTTACAAAGGGGGCACAGGTTCAAGGTGAGGGGGACAAAGTTTAAGGGAGATGTGCGGGGGAGATTTTTCACAGAGAGTGGTGGGTGCCTGCAACACGCTGCCAAAGGTGGTGGAAGCAGGCACATTAGGAATATTTAAGAGACAGCTGGATGGGATACATGAATAGACAGGAAATAGAGGGATATTGACCAAGTAAGGGCAGGTTTCTTGTTAGTTTAGTTAGGACAGCATGATCGGCACAAGCTTGGAGGGCTGAAGGGCCTGTTCCTCTGCTGTACTTTTCTTTGCATTCGGAAATGAGCAAGGTCTACAGCAACCATCTGAGATACTAAATAGACAGCTCTTACCTATTTAAAGAGAAGAATCAATCTTCTACATGTTAAGGTCTTGTGCTTTTTTTGCAATGTATTTTGAGTGGTATGGCAATATCTTGAAGAACTTGAACCGCCGCTATTACCAATTGCAACGAATAGCAAAGGACATCACCCACAACAAAACTCACTCTCCACTCTGATAATAGATAACAGAAGTAAATCTTTCAATGATTTAACTGAATAAATGCCTTTGCTTTCTGTTATTTTCCAGGGAGGAAATAAGCAGATTGAAGTCAAAACTAAAGGGTGAATTTTTCCCATCCCACCCCGCCCACCACGGGGGGCAGGGACGTGGTGGGTGGAGGAGGAGGTGCAGACCACGTAAAGGTCTGGTGATCTCGGGCAGGATTTCCTGGTCTTTGGGGTGAGTGCAGCCAGAAAATCCCACCCTTAGTGTCCATCTTAAAACAAGTCACAGAGAAATGTCACATAAATGCACTTTTTAATATCCCGAACACTAATTTACATTTCATATTCTATTTTCTTGTTTGAAAATAAATTGTACGGCACGGCAGGCCTTTTTGGAAATCCAATTTCGACAAGGAATCCTTGATACTGAAAGACCCATTTTCAAACAGCAATGTATTGATTCAAGATCCCGAGCTCCAGAGTAAAATATCAATATTACTGCATTGAAACGCATTACAAAAGACAATATTATCATCTACTGCAACCATTCAGGGAATGTATTTCTGCAGAGAGAGCTTCCCGAGCAACTCCGGCTGTGCTGTGTAACAACACTGATTAATGTCAGGGCAGATTGGCCATGGTGAAAATACTGGAAAATATTAAAATCTGAAATAACTTCTGGACTCCAAACTGCCTCATGCTGATTAATGACATACGAAAAATAAATACAGTGGTTAGCACTGCTGCCTCACAGCGCTAGGGACCCGAGTTCAATTCTGGCCTCAGGTGTGGAGTTTGCACATTCTCCCCACGTCAGAGTGGATTTCCCTCGGGCACTCTGGCTTCCTCCCACACTCTAAAGATGTTAGTGGTGGGAAAAAAGGTCCCTCCCCGCCCCCTGACCAGGCCAGCCCTCCGTAATGCCTCTGCAGAAAATCACACTAGAGTGAAACGTGCTCTGAACAAAATGGCGTGCGGATGTCAGGACTTGTCTGAATAATGCCTGGTTCTGCTTTCAGCGTTTAGGATGGGGGGGGGCAGCCCGCAACCTGGATCTGAAAACACCTCAGCATGGGTGGTGGGGGAGTATCTGCAGGTGGACCTTCCAGATTCGGTGTCCTGGAGGGAATCCATCTCCCAGCTTCAGAATGTTCCAGAAGATCCATCTTCCTTCTCAGGGGGTCCATCCTGAGATGTTCCTGGAGATTTACATTCTCAGGAGGTCCACATTCTTTCTTCAATAGTGCGCCACCTTTTCAAAATGGCACCCGTGCACAACGGTGGACTAAGTACCATCCAGGCCTGTCCCGCCAGTGGACTTGAAACATAAGCATAATTATTTAGGTTGAGTTCAAACTGCCTAACACTGAGTAGTAACATACAAATATAAATATTGGTGGTACGGCGGCACAGTGGTTAGCACTACAGCCTCACAGGAGAATCCCTGTTCTTGTATTAGAAATTTGCTTTGTTGTCTTACATACAAACAGATGAAATTGGGACAGAAATAGGCCATTCGGCCCCTTGAGTCAGTTCCTCCATTCAACAATTCAATGCTAATCTGTTTGTGTTTTGAGCTCGACATTCCCATCTATCCTGATAACCATTGGGTCCCTTGTCTGGCAAGAATCTATCTACCTCTGCCTTCAAAATATTCGGTGAACTACACAACCTAACTGTTTGGCACGAAATACAAATAATTTGCATTTTTAACCAGGTACATTTATGTTTACAGTTTGAACATTAAATTTTACTCACCTCTTCAACTCCAGGCTAATGACCCACTTCCTAAATCAGAAGCAGGTCTGTCAGATTTAGTTAACTACAACATATACTCCTGTACCAGACATTGGACAATCTCCAATAACTATGAGTTAAGGAGAATGACAGAACGGAAAGTTTAATTACCTCTTTGTGAAGGTAACACTGTAGAGGGAATTTAAATTATACAGGATAGATGTAATTACTGATGCTAATGGAAAAGTAGCACTTCATGTGCCAGGAAATAACACCTCCATTAAAATACCAGAGAATACATTGCAAACACCCCACTTGTCCCTTCACTGCTATTGGCAAGAGGGGCCAGAATTCTCTGGCTGTTCACGCTGATGGGATTCTCCAGTCCCGCTGGCAGCACACACTAGCCTGCGGTTTCCCGTCAGTATGGGGTGACATCAATGGGAATTCCCAAAAACACAGCAGGACCAAGAGTATCACACCACTAACAAACATGCCACGTCCCGCTGGCAAGGGATTTGCAGCTGGGATGTCAGAGAATCTTGCCCAGCATTTTTTGGTCTATAAGAAAAAACATAATCTTATATTTTTATCTGCAAATCGTTTGAAAGGCTAAGTCTATTAATAATGCATGATCGCCATACTCATGGGGCGCGATTTTACAGCCTCGCTCGGGCGAAACCGGAAATTCTCACACGAGGTCAATGAAGATTTCCGAAGTCAGATCTTCGCCTGCTCTGATTCCGTGGCAGGCGAGGTGGTAGAATTCTGGCCATGTACCTAGTTGATCAGGGAGCACCATTCACAAATCAATAGCACCCCTCGTACTCGTAATGTCACACTTTGATGCCATACTTTGAGATACAAATAAAGTACAAGCCAACAATCTTTGACAAGTAAGTGAATGGAGAGAGTTGGAATACGCTGTAATTAACTGTTGGTATTTTATGGCCTTGAGATAAAGTAGAGAAATTGTTGACAAAACAAGGAGCACAGCCAAGGAGCTACTAATCCAGGGAAGCTTCCAACAACAATAATGATTAACCTGTAATTGACCCATTTCCCTGCTAAAACTAGTTCTCCACAGGGATTGTTCATGGAGTAGTCTGCAAAGGCCAGGCCAGGTTAGCAGCTATTCATTACAATGCTCCAAATCCCAGCCTAGCTGTCAGCAGCATCACAGGAGACCTGCCAGTTTGAAAGCAAGGATTTTCTCCCCCCTGTTTCTTTGGATTTACCGTATTCTCAGACAGGTTTAAGAAACTTGGTGCCAAAAGATTAAAAAAAGCAGATGATGTGGCCAGCGTCTCAGTGTTGTTTGCAGGGCCTTGCTATGCATAAATTTGATACTGCATTCCTTATCGTGCAACAGTAACTACACTTCCAAAGCACCAAATGGGCTGTAAAGCGTGTTCAAACAGTTTCCTTCTTCCCAGAAGATGCTTTTATCCCCAGAGGGTTGTGAATTTGTGTAACTCACTGTCCCCCGACAAAGGTTCGTGAATGTAGCTCAGTTATTCATGCAAACCAGCCTCCCATCCGTTGACTCTGTCTACACTTCCCGCTGCCTCGGAAAAGCATAATTAAGGACCCCCCAGGATGTTCTGTCTTCCACTTTCTTCCAACAGGAAAAAGATGCAAAAGTCTGAGGTCATGAACCAACCAACTCAAGAACAACTTCTTCCCTGCTGCCACCAGGCTTTTGAATGAACCCACCTCACATTCAGTTGATCTTTATTTGCACCCTAGCTGTGACTGTAATGCTATATTCTGCACTCTCTTCTTTCCTCCTCCATGAATGATGTGCTTTGTCTGCATAGCATGCATGAAACAACACTTTTCACTGTGTATGATCATATGTGACAATAATAAATCAAATCAATTCCATAGTATGGTGGAGTCTGAATCATTGTACAGTTCAAGAAAAAGATACCAAAGGTCCTAATAAAAAAGGGATGAATGGGTATGGGGAACAGGTGGGGAGGTGGATTTGAGACCAGGGAGAGATCAGCCATGATCTAATTGAATGGCAGGACAAGCTCGAAGGACTGTATTTACCTACTTCTGCTCCTACGTTCCTATGTTTCCTGCCCCTGTTACATTTGATAACTATCGTCACATGATAAATGAGATCAAAAGGAATTTTATGAAGTACATTACCGTGGGGGTTAGATTGTTTGGCCCTACTGTATTGCCCCTTAGTGTCAGGGTGATTAGCAGGGAAAATTCATGGGGTTAAGGGGATAGGACCCGGGTGGGATAGCTGTCAGTGTATGTTTGATGGGCCAAATGGCCTCTTTCTACACTGTAGGAATTCTATGATTCTATGGCTCTATATACACAGACAAACATTGGAACTAAAGCCCTTTGTAACATGACCAAAATTATTTTCTTGCTAAGAATTAGGGCTTCCTAGCAGCGGTCAGTATTACAAACAACACAGAGTTGGTAAACCTTCCAATCTCCATTGCTCTTCAGTGCAAAGATTCATTTTAACTTCTCAAAGTTTTGAGTTTGGATTTGGAATGAAGCTGCCTAATGGTGGGAGCACAATAAATTACAAAAAAAAAAGAACAGTCTTATAAGTCTGGTATAGCGTGATGATTGTTCCTTTAAGGGCAACACAGCAAAGTAAGGGTCATACGGCCTGTGTGACCAATGGAGACTCTGGGCAGAATCTTACCACTGTTCACACTGGTGGGATTTTCCCATCCCACAACAGGAAAACGGAGGTTTGGCCGGATGCCAAATTCTCTGACCTCACTGCAGTGGGAGCGTGGCGTGAACAACCACGCCCTCAGAATGTGGAATCACCCCATTGGTGAGAGACACTCTTAGGCAAAGAAACATTTTGGGGTTAGCTGCAACCATGAAGCTGCTGTACAATTTTTTATTAATTAATACATTTTGTGTCTATTAATGGAGTCTCTGAAAATGCATCATTATATATAGTGTGCAGAGTAAAATCCCAACCTCAACAAGGAGTTAAACAATCACTGGATGATGCAGAGCACACTGCAGGCTTTGAAGCTGTAATTATTTCCCAACAGGTTTCTTTTACGTCAGAACCTTCTGTGAAATTTGATTATTCTAATTCTCAGTTTTACACACATATAAAGCAGGCATATTCCTCCAGTATATTGGATAACAAGGCCACTGGGTCAATTCTCAACTTCTATCAACCCAATTCATTGATCGCAACAGAGAGACAAAGTGAAAATGATTGCTTTACTCATGAATCTGTATTCTGATTTAACAATAGTCTCTGTGGCTGTATGTTTTTGCATGGCAAAAGTAACAAATTGTGTAAAGGAAGCTTCTAACATCCTGATTTGAACTACAAATCTCCCAGAATATTTGAGATGATCGCTCAAAACTCATCAACACATTTTTGATGTCTATTGAAATTGCAAGAAATGAACATGAGCGTATTACAGTTCTGCTTATTAGTTAGAATTTTTATATTGAAAACCATAGACAACAGAGCCTTTTGTTTCAATAGTGCGTTGATAAGAGTTTGGTAAGAGCCTTCAGATAAATGCTTTGATAAGAGTTTAAAACTGACCACATAATGAGAATGAGTATTAGTAAGTTTTAAGTTTATTTATTAATGTCACAAGTAGGTTTACATTAACACTGCAATTAAGTTACTGTGAAGTCACCACATGCCCCTAGTTGCCATGCTCCAGCACCCTGTTTGGGTACATTGAGGAGCAATTAAAAAAAAGGTGCTTGGCCAATGTGCCTAACTAGCACACCTTCAGGACTGTGGGAGGAAACCGGAGCAGCCAGATGAAACCCATGCATGCAGACACGGGGAGAACATGCAAACTCAACACAGAGAGTGACCTTAGCCAGGAGTTGAATCCAGGTCCTTAGCGCTGAGGTAGTAGTGCTAACTATGTGCCACGATGCTGCCCTTCTACTTGCACCATGCTGTACTTGTGTTAGCAAAAAGTATCCTGAGAATCTCTTGGTGTTGTGCAGTCTTAATTAGTTCACTATTGCAGTGTGCTATCATGTCATCTATTTGTCAGTGTGTCTGGTACAGAATGCCTTCTGGGTAAAGTATTTTACTTCAAAAAGAGGAACTTTTCAAGTAACAATCGCTCTCTGATTGTTCCTTCAAATAATCATAATCAAAGTCTCACTGGTAGTGAGATTATATGCTGTTGTCCCATATCATGATGGAACTACCCATTGTTCCGTGACTTGCTGGAGTTCTATGCTGTTACATCACATCCTTATGCAACTATGTAGTAATAACCTATGTGTTTGTGACATTGTATGCTATTCTCCTGACTCTTGGTCTACATAGTTTTTTTTGTTAAAGTTACACACTATAGTTCCCTTGCTTGGTGCAGTTTCATATTGTTCAGAGGCTTGGCATAATGTCACATTGCAATGTTATATCTTGTTGGAGTGAGATCAATTACCTCATGCATTTTCAGTTGTGTACCATTCAGTTTGGGTTATAGTTGTTTGCAAAAAGGGTTATTTAAGCCCACTGCAAACTGAAGAAATCTTCCAATTAGGCATGCCACAGACCTCAAGACTCAATATTGAGTTCAACAATATTCTGCACCCTATCCTTACCTTCTTCCCTATGTACTTTACGAACAGTATGTGTTGCCTGTATAGCATGCTAGAACCAATACTTTGCACTCTACTCCAATACACGCGACAATAATACATCAAAGTTAAGGCCAAAATGTTGTCTGATTTCAAGAAAAAATTAAATATAACTCTTGGGGCTAAAGGGATTAAGGGATATGGGGGGAAGGGGTATCAGGATATTGAGTCAGCCATAATCATAATGAATGGGGGAGCAGACTCAAAGGGCCGAATGGCTCACTCCTGCTTCCAGTTTCTATGTCTCCAAATCAGATCAAAGAGTTAGAAGCTGGGCAACTATCAGTATTAACTGGAAAAGCCAGATCAGTTGAGTACACTTACAGGAGTCAACCTGTATTTTATGAGCAGTGTGCTACTTGGCCGAACTCACAATGAAGTTGAATCAAAAGCAAAACTGTGCAATTTAAAACAAAACTACTTTATTTCCATTTGGATCCTTTGCTGGGTCATTAAACTGAGTGATGACAGTGAGGTCTGATTTGTTCATTTTCCAGCTCCTGTTTTTATTGGGATTCTGGTGAACACATGCAGATGCTTCTCATTAATGAGCCAGTTAGTTGACCACTGGCAGTTTCAAATGGCACTGTTGAGATTTTGCACAGCGGGCTACAAATCCTTTGTCAGTGCACTCTCATTGGAACTTCGTCACCTTGGTGCAAATGTTGAAATAGAGATTTTATGAAAGTTACATTTTTCTTTCATATTCAAGGGACTGTTCTACATTTAAAAAAAAAATACAATTGTAGAGCCTCCTTAATGTTATAAGACATCTTAAGGTTCTTCAAAGAAGAGCGGAAAATATCAACAAACCCAAGAAGATTTAGGAGAAACATCAAAGGGTCGGGCAAAAAGCTTTCAAGGACATTTTAGAAAGCAAACAGTTGCGGTGTTTTAGAATAAATAAATGATCAGCACGGTTAGCACTGATACCTCATAGCGCAAGAGAAACCGGGTTCAATTCCCAGCTTGTGTCACAGTCTGTGTGGAGTCTGTATGTTCTCCCCGTGTCTGCGTGGGATTCCTCTGGGTGCTCCGGTTTCATTCCACAGTCCGAAGAAACATGGGTTAGGTCGATTGGCCATGCTAAATTGCCCCTCAGAATAAATACATGGGGCCATGGGGATAGTGGTTGGTGGTCAGTGCAGACACAATGGGCTGAATGACCTCCTTCTGCCCTGCAGAGGTTCTTTGTGAAATAAAGGATTGACTGAGCAATACAGATATAAACTAAGTCAAGATGATAGTGATCCTAGTGGAAGGCACCAATTCCATTCCAGGAGGCTTGAAACTTTATAAGGGAGTTGCTTTTCAAAAATTTTCTATTTTTATTCCATGTTGGCTGGATTTCCCAGGCCTCAGGAAGCCCAGATGGTGGGAGGACACATGTAGGCCTGGATCCATCACATCTTCATGCCCCCTTTTCCCACCTGGGCTTTCCAGCAACTGAAAGCAAATTGGGCCTCATCCTACCCAGATTAAACCTGAACATGGTGGGCTTGTGATGTGTTACATTCCTCTTTCATCCAAGGGCAGCAGAGTGGCTAGCATTGCTGTCCTACAGCAGCAGGGACCCAGATTCAATTCCAGCCTTGGGTCACTGTCTATGTGGAGTTTGCACATTTTCCCCATGTCTGTGTGGGTTTCCTCCAAAGATGTGCGAGTTAGGTTGAGTGGCCATGCTAAATTGTCCCTTAATGTCAGGGGATTAGTAAGGTAAATATGTGGGGTTGTGGGAATAAGGCCTGAGTGGGATTGTGGTCGATTGATGGTTGATGGGCTGAATGGCCTCCTACTGCACAGTAAGGTTTCTATGATTCTTTTGAATGTTTTAACATTCCATCTGGTGCAAACCAACCATTTCTTTCAGTTAGAATTAGTCCCATTGACTCTGAGACTGCAATTGTCATCCAATATGGTTGAAGGTTGTGACATTCAGCACTGCTCACTGACCATCATTGCTATCCAACACTGAAATAATTTGGCCTGTTTCAGTATTCGTAGCAAATGGTCCTTGTCACTTACGCTAACTCCACAAAATGAAATTAGGAACCGACACATCAATCCGTGATAAGTAATTGAAGTCGCCATAGCCCGAGATAAGATAGGTTGCTCTCCCCTTTGAGGGGGAGAGGTAATTGCTGCTGATTTAACCTGAGGATCACCACACCTCAGGCAAGGGGCAAGGTTGAGTAGATGGTGCCTTCATGAATAACCTCATCCACTACGGGAATTGAACCCACACTGCTGGCATCATTCTGCATCATTAACCAGCAGTCCAGCCAACTGAGCTAAACTGACCTCCTAATTAATCAATGGTAATTGAATGTTTCTGATGGTGCCCTTCCAGCCAGTCATTGCTTGTGATGCCAATCCTCAGCCAGAGATTTTGAAATGCTAGTCTAATATAGGTCAATCAGTTCTCTGAATCTTTTTCACTTTACATAAGAACATAAGAAATAGGAGGAGTAGGCCATCTAGCCCTTCGAGCCTGCCCTGCCATTCAATAAGATCATGGCTGATCTGAAGTGGATCAGTTCCACTTTCCTGCTTTCTCCCCATAACCCTTAATTCCCTTGTCTATCAGAAACCTATCCACCTGTGACTTAAATATATTCAGCGAGGTAGCCTCCACCACTTCAACGGGCAGAGAATTCCAGAGATTCACCACCCTTTGAGTGAAGAAACTCCTCCTCAACTCTGATCTAAACTGCACCCCCCCCTTATCTTGAGGCTGCGCCCTCTTGTCCTGCTATCCTTTCTAAGTGGGAAGAATCTCTCTACCTCTACCCTATCTATCCCCTTCATTATCTTATATATCTCTATAAGATCCCCCCTCAGCCTTCTAAACTCCAATGAGTACAGACCTAAGTCTATTTACTCTCTCTTCGTAGGCCAACCCCCTCATCTCCAGTATCAGCCGAGTGAACCTTTCTCAGCTCTTTGCTTAATCCTCCCTCAATCAAAAACTCACCAATTGTGAAACATTGGTGGCAAAACCACCCCCTTCTACTGTTCATCAGCATTAATGACTGGTTGGTTGATATTTTGCTTTTCCAAAATTACGTTTGGATTTATACCCAACAGTTAATATTTTTTGAGCAAATTTTTAACTCACTGTTTTCCAACACATTCTCCTATCCCGCCGGCCCCTAGAATTTTAGTGGGCTGGTTGCGGACAATGTGAAACCCCATTGATAGTCGGGTGGAAATTTCCGGCTTTTAGGCCAGCGCGACCAGAGAAGTCTGCCCGTTGTGTCTGCAGGTGCACCACCGGGATAACTGGCACCCACATCGATGAATTCCACACTGTGAGGATTCAGGCCATGAAGATTCACGGTAAAACCTGCAGATGGATTGGCTGAAGGATGAAAGCAACAGCAAGTGTCTGCCAAAAGAAAGGCTGTATCAGAGGAAACAAAGCCCTGAAGGAGTTGCCTCAGGGATAGGGATACCACTGCTTCTCATTTACAATCAACAATCCAGAGCTAGAAACGTATTGCAAAATGGTCAAATTTGAAGAGGTAGTGGAATCAGTGAAGTTAGTTCAGAATTTACAGAACGAGTCCAAGTAAATGTATAAGGGGTCAAAAGGGGATGTTTCAATGGCAAGTGAAGTTGGATGCAAACATGTTAATGTGGGCATGAAAAACACACAATGGACGTACAGCATGAACAGTGTTAAAACAGATTAACATGGAGCTAAAAGAGGTAGTTTTAACCTGCCCCGTCTGGCCAAAAATTGTTGGGATCAGATCAGACCCTCTTTATATGCATGTTTTTGCTTTCTGTTGACTTTGTGCCACTTTCTCACTCAGTTGGTTAAGTTAAAATGATGCACTAAGAGTCTAAATAAACCTAATGCTCCATAGCTCCAAATAATGGGGCAGCATGGTGGCACAGTGGTTAGCACAGCTGCCTCACAGCGCCAGGGACCCAAGTTCGATTCCCAGCTTGGGGTCACTGACTGTGTGGAGTCTGCATATTTTAGAACCCTGTGCCCGCATGGGTTTCCTCCGGATGCTCCGGTTTCCCCCCCACAGTCCGAAAGACATGCTAGTTAGATGCATTGACCGTGGTAAATTCTCCCTCAGTGTACCCGAACAGGTGCCTAGGTGTTGCGACAAGCGGATTTTCACAGTAACTTCATTGCAGTGTTAATATAAGCCTACCTGTGACACTAATAAATAAACATTAAACAAACATAATAAAAACAGAACAACAGCAAAACCAATAGGCATTGAAATACGTGGCTGAAACTGTGGAGCATAAGAAGAATTGGTGATCAAACCTTAGGATGTTTTGGTCAGACTGCACTTTGAATATTGTACGTAGGGAGACATTCAAGTTCTGAAGGAAGTGCAGGCAAGGTTTGAGACATCTCCTGCGTCAGACCTAAGCTTTGCAAAAGGACATGAGAAACTCAAGTGTCTCAGCTCTAAGAGGAGTTCTGGATAACCTCCAAGATTGTAGAGGGTGGAACGTGGGAGCCCAGGAACTGTCAAGTCTAGAATTATGATCAGTTGAATGGCCTTCTTTGGAAAGGAAATGCTGAACTGAAACATCCATCGAAGAATAGAAGTTACAATGTCACAACATATGCAGCTAATTTTCGATCCTTTGATTTGATTTATTATTGTCACATGTATGAGCGTACAATAAAAAGTATTGATTCTTGCGTGCTATGCAGACCATTCATAGAGAAGGAGGGGGTGCAAAATGTAGTGTTACGGTCATCACTAAGGTTGAAATAGAGCATTGTTAGAGAGTTTAAAAGAGTTAGAACAAAGTTTTAGAAGCATAGAATAAGAGAAAGAGATAGAATTAGAAGGTATGCTGGTCACAGCTTGCAAGAGGTTGCCTCATTCCGACACCATCTTTGTCATTAAGAGAAGATGTTCATAGTTTTTCTACAATATTATCACATTCTAATGTGTTTTCATAGAATCAACATTCACCCCAGGGTTGTGTGACCTGACAGGTATTATAAATCTGATGCAGTACAGAGTATTCTATGGATACCGAATTAAGTAAGCTGTGTTGCGGAATTCCCCTGCTACTTATTTAGTTGCTACAAGCCAAGGACGAGGGAAGATTCCGGGAGGTGACGTATTAACATACTGCGACATTCCCCAAATATTTCACTTCTCACTGAAGTACCCAGATGGTTATTTACTTTACGAGAGACAGGGACGTTGGCGGTTGGATTTCCTGCTTTAAAAGGGAAAACGTCACGTAAAACCTTACACTCACAACAGCTCCTGCTTCCTCTCAACGTCTGCAAGTCTCAGTTGGCTTTGCTGAGGTCTGACCTCAGCACAGTTGACCCTTTGAGCCCTGTGAAATCATCTGCTGAGATGAGTGGGAGCTTCTGGGGTTGTAACACAACTTGGAAAGTTTATTTCAAACAGCTGTCAACATGCATAATAATCACTTTCTAAAAAAGGGTAAGGCAATATTTAAGCAATATTTGTCCCACTGAGATATTTGTTCTCACCGAAGCCTGACCTCTTGCACAATCCCCGACTTTAATTCCTCCACCGTGGTTGGCCGTGCTGAGGCCCTAAGCTCTGGAACCCCCTCCGCTTCTCCACCTCGCTCTCATCATTTAAGATGCTACCACTTTGACTCAACTTTTAGTTGTCGGCCCTAATATCGCCTCACATATTTTCTTTTATAACACTCCTGCTAAGTGCCATTTATAATGTTAAACAAATGAAAGTTGCTATTGCTGTTAAACGTCTAGATCATTCAATGAAATTTCAGTTGTCCAATGCAGCCATTTTTATGAATCAAACGTGCAGATCCGATCACTTTTGTCTCATTAAAACATGGAGGAAGTAGGGGAATGGGGGGTTTCTTCATTTCCTCACTTTGTAAATTTATTGTCTAGTGTGAAATTGGACTATCCAGGCCAAGAATGACGCAGGTTTGGTCTCCAGGCTGCTGGAGCTCTGCAATAGGGTTCAGCACAATGGATCTTGAGAGAGGAAAGGTTGTCAAAAGTTCTGCTTCTGGTCATTTCCTAACAATTCAAGCTGTAAAGTCCACATGAGGACATTGGGGAGAATCAGGTTTAGTTCTGATGAACCTTGACAGTTTAAACGCTTGCCAGGACTTGGCTCAAATCTGAGATATGGGGCATAACCTTGTACTCTCGCTGGTGGTGAGCATGGGAGCAGAAAGGGCATCTACCCGAGTGAGATGATGGTCTTCCTGAACCCCACTGTCTTTCTGCCTCCATCAGAAATAAGTTCTGGGTGGGTATAGTCATTGCTCCCACCCTGCCACCATTTGAGGCCCTGAAGTGGTCAATTAATGACCCCTTATGGGCCTTATCCTGCCGCCACTGAGGTGAACTCAGCTGCAAGTGGGCCTTTGTCTTGCACTATGCATGGAGGTGTGGGACGCTTGTCACCTGTGGGATTGTGTTATGAGATGTAGTCTTCTTGATCAAAGGCAATCAGTGCTTGATAGATGGATGTTAGTTGTGGGGGGGGTAGACTGTGGGAGAACAGCCAGGGGAAAACCACGCAGACATGGGGAGAATGTGCAAACTCCACACAGATAGTCACCTGAGGCCGGAATTGAACTTAGGTGCCTGGTGCCATGAGGTGGCTAACCACTGTGCCATCGTGCCACCCCATAATTCTAATCATTGAACAGAAGAGTTTAAGATTCCACTGTTCCTCTAAATTGAAAATCCAATGAAGAGAGCCAAGGCCAAACATATGGGACATAGTGAATTTTGCAATGAAGCAAATAAGAATGACAATTCCATACTATTAATATATTTCATATATAGGGGGACTGCTTAATGATTCAGTGTTTTCCTGCAAGGGAGCGAGGAGGGAATACAGCAGATGTTGAGAAAGCAGGATGATAACTTATTTTAGTTAGGAATGTGTTAATTGGTAAAGTTAATGCACTTTATTTGCTTAAGTTCTCCTGGGGTTTCAGACTAGCTTGACTGAGTCCCGAGATGTTAGGTTAATGGGAGGATCTAGGCTTGTAGCAGAGAAACAGTTTCATTTTCATTTTAAAAAGAGTGTAGTTGCTGGAGAGAACTGATTAAAAAGCAGCTCTCTCTCTCTGTACAAAATCTCACTGGAAGCTCCAAAGCCATTAACCCAAATAAACATATATTTGAATTGGCTACCTATACTTTAAAGTAGGATTTAAGTCTACAAGAGAAATATTGCTTAATTGGAACTGTAATAGTAATATACACCATGGGTGCATGGTGGCATAGCTGTTAGCACCATTGCCTCACAGTGCCAAGGACCTGGGTTCAATTCCTGGCTTGGGTCACTATCTGTGCAAAGTCTGCATGTTCTCCCAGTGTCTGCGTGGGTTTCCTCCAGGTGCTCTGGTTTCCTTCCACAATCTGAAAGACGTGCTGGTTAGATATTGGTCATGCTAAATTCTCCCTCAGCATACCAGAAAGGCGCTGGAATGTGACAACTAAGGGATTTTCGCAGTAACTTCATTGCAGTGTTAATGTAAGCCTGCTTGTGACTAATAAATAAGTTAGAAGTTAAGAGTGGTTTCTTTTCATGTTTAAAGATTGATCAATGATTAAGAGTTAAACTGTTTCATTTGTTAGAGTTACACTTGAACTGTGTTATGAATAAATCTTGTTTTGGTTAAAAAAGATCCCTAATTTGTCAGCGTAATTGCTCCTGAGGTAAAGCATCCTTTCCTCACATATAGGCCAAAATAAAAGACATTGTTAGGATCTAGCCTGGCTTGTTAATACACCTTGGGGTTTTTGAACCAGCACCTGAACATAAGCTAAAGCATGAAAGAGTAAACTCAGATAGTAAAAACAGAACAGGCCTGTGGAGCAAATCGGAACTAAACAGCATCGAAGCAACCCACTGACGATCAAAAATATCAAAGGGCGAAATCCATGGCACAGTGGCACATTGGCTAGCACTGCTACCTCACAGCGCCAGGGGCCCAGGTTCAACTCTGGCCTTGGGTCAATGCCTATGTGGAGTTTACATGTGCTCCCCATGACTGCGTGGGTTTCCTCCAGGTGCTCTGGTTTCCTCCCACACTCCAAAGATGTGCGGGTTAAATTGTCCCATTGTTTCAGCAGGATTAGCAGGGTGTATACATGGGATTACAGGGATAGGACCTGGGTGGGTTTGCCAGTACGGATGCAGTGGGCCGAATGGCCTTCTTCTGCACCGTAGGGGTTTTATGATTCTACAATCACCAGGCTTCTTTTTTTTAATTGTTTAAAGATTGCAACATCTGATGGAAGCTTGATGATTTGAATACTCTTGGAATTTGCAAAATAAATAATGAATTCATTGGAGAAAAATGCTGTGTACCTCAGTGTTTATAACAACAGATAAACTAAATAAAACTGCTAAGTTACTGTCACAGTGCATTTATTGGCATCTGCATTTATTGGGAACATAAAACAAAAAGTTGTTAAATAACAAATTGTTTATGTTAAAATTAATGATAGCCATAACATAAAAATTGTTGGTGTGTTTTAAAAGGCTGGAATCTTGGAAAAGATGAGACGGGCCTTTCGTTTTAAAGTGATCCTTGCTCAGAATGCACACTTTCCATTTATCCGTCCTTGTGAGATAATTATTCCCACACATCACTTCAAAAATATTTCTATCCATCAAGATAAGTTAGCAAAAAGATAATATTCGCTGATGCATTTTTCTGACCACCGTGTGGTGCTGTTGGATTATAATGGTAGAATGATGCGCACAGCTTATTTTTTTTTATTCATTCATGTGGGCATCGCTGGCTGGACCAACATAAATACCCTCAGGGATGGGCGTTAAAGAGTCAACTACACCGCTGTGGCTCTGGAATCACATGTAGGCCAGACAAGGTAACGATGGCAGGTTTCCTTCCCCAAAAGGATATTAATCAATCTGGTGGCCCTTTTTTTCCCCCACACAACAATTGACAATGGGCTCACGGTCATCAACTTTTAATTCTAGATTTTTATTCAAATTTCACCATCTGCCATGGTGGGATTCAAACCCGGGTCCCCAGAGCACTACCCTGGGTCACTGGATTACTAGTCCAGCGATAACCAGTCGCGAACAGGCGCCAGAGTGTGGCGCATCGGGGATGCGCAGTAACTCCATTGCCTACCTCCATTTCACAGTAACTCCATTGCCTACTTGTGACTAATAAATAAACTTTTTTATAAAAATGCCTCTATGCCAGTGTTGACGCCGCAAATTATGTGGCCCGGGCAGGTGGACGTGCCGCCCACCCAGAAGAACATTATAATGCTGGGCACGTATCTTGACGTCATCGCGCACTCATGTGGTATTTCACCCTGCGAGTGCAGAGTGTTTCTCCAATTAACCAGAATATTACATTGCCTGTGTGATTTTTAGGTCACTGCATGGGGGACACGGGCAAGTGACCAATCTGTTTTTGCAGTTTTCTCGGCCAATGACCGGATACAGGAGGGTTGGAGCGAAGGCAGGCTGAGGAGTTAGGGGTTTTTGGGAGCAGGGTGAGGATTTGGTTTTGAGCATTTTCAGTGTTGTCTCAGCACGTAGTCAGGAGTTTTCAGGATATTGCTGTTCTCTGACATCGAGATTTGGGTCCCTCTGTTTCCCTCCATGCAGAGAGCAACCCAATTTGCATTGCTACAGATGGGAATAGTCTGGAGAAAAACTTCTGATTATCTGTTCTGTCCATGCCCCTCATAATCTTGTAGGCTTCTACCAGGTCACCCCTCAGCCTCCGTCATTCCAGTGAGAACAAACCAAGTTTCTCCAACCTCTCCTCATAGCTAATGCCCTCCATACCAGGCAATATCTTTTCTGTATCCTCTCCAAAGCCTCCACATCCTTCTGGTAGTATGGCGACCAGAATGGAACACTATATTCCAAGTGCGGCCTAAGGGTCTATAAAGCTACAACATGACTTGCCAATTTTTAAACTCAATACCCCGGCCGATGAAGCCAAGCATGCCGTATGCCTTCTTGGCTACCTTCTCCGCCTGCATTGCCACTTTGTGACCTGTGTACCTATACACACACATCCCTCTACCCATCAATATCCTTGAGGATTCTGCCATTTATTGTATATTTCCTATGTGTATTAGACCTTCCAAAATGCATTACCTCACATTTGTCTGGATTAAACTCCATCTGCCATCTCTCCACCCAAGTCTCCAACTGATCTATGTCCTGTTGTATCTACTGATGGTCCTCATCGCTATTCGCAAATCCACCAACCTTTGTGAGGTCCGCAAACTTACTAATCAAACCAGTTACGTTTTCATCCAAGTCATTTATATATATTGTAAACAGCAAAGGTCCCAGCACTGATCCCTGAGGAATGTCACTTGTCACAGCCCTCTGCTCAGAAACGTACCCTTCCACTACTACCCTCTGTCTATGATCAAGTCAGTTCTGTATCCACCTTGCCAGCTCACCTCTGATCCCATGTGACTTCACCTTCTGCACCAGTCTGCCATGACGGACCTTGTCACAGGCCTTACTGAAATCCATGTAGACAACATCCACTGCCCAACCTTCATCAGTCACTTTCGTCACCTCCTCGAAAATGCTGTCTAAGTCCAGTGAAGATTTTTGGGTTATTTCTCCAAGTTAAAGCCCCCACTGAAATCCAGTTACTGTTGAAAATATTGTAATGATGAACATGGCTTTTTTTTTCCTGTTGAAAATATTCACTTGGTTTGGAGCTGTAAAGGATGTTTGTGAACTTGGGTGCCCTCAAGGAACATTTGCTTTCAAATGATGAATAGTTTGTTCTGAAGGGTTGCACATGTAAATTATGTGGTGTGTTGTCTTAATGATTGCAGATGTTGCCTCACTAGAATAGGAACACGTACTTCATTTATCTCACAGTTCTTTCCCAATAGCTGAACACAACAGGGTAATGGACAATATCCTCTGTCATGATAGCGTGGGAGCAGGATTCAGCTTTGGAACCTGCCTCTTCCCCAGCATTCTGGAATTTCAGCTCTATCCGGAACATGGATGATTCCGCCACGGGTTGGATCTTGAAGCGGAGCCAAGTTGGTGGATTGTAGTAGGGCAAACCCAGGGAGTGTGGGCTGCAGCAGATGAATGAATGGAAAGGATTAAACAGACAGCCCGTCTGTAGTATTCACATTCTCTGCAGGCAAACAGGACATTTTACAAATAACTACATCTTAGACGGCAGTAAACAGTCACACTCCAGGTGAGATCTTTGAGGTTACAGCAACAATAAGAGAAATTGATACCACTTATCAAAACTCCAGTGTCTAGAGGAGCCATTGTGCCTTTGGAAAACTGAATCAAATATCAGGGAGATGGGGACAATTAACACCATTGAAATCACTTTGACAAACACGATGCTTTGATATTATAAACAGGATATGTCCAGAAAATGATTAAAGTTAAAGCACACAGGACAATGTATCTGCATAACATGATCAAAAATGAATTGTAACCAATTCAAAGGAACAATAGCATTTGCTGTAAACATAAAACATTTTGTAACATAAAAAAGGATACAAGAATGTGTAAGAACTGATGCTCAGTAGAGTAGATTGGAAGCAAGCTGGAATTACAGCTCCGAGTCCTACTCTCCCTCATGCATGTTGAATAAAGCCAATTTTGTCTAAGTTCTCTATGGTCTCAGAAAACTCTGTTCACTCTCTCCAACAGGGGAGGAGGATAATGTTGGGCCATGGGGGGTTGGGAGTTGAGAATAGGTGGGAGGTGGGGGGAGTGGGGTGGAATCAGGTGGATTGAGATAGTTTCCAGTGCAGGGCAATTGTCCAGTAGAAGTTTGTACTTCTAGGCAATTGTCGTGCAAACCATTCCTGTGAATTTCCAGGTGGGATTGCTGTGGCATGGTGACATAGTGTTTAGTACTGCTGCCTCACAGTGCCAGGGACCCAGGTTCAATTCTGGCCTCAGGTCACTGTCTGTATGGAGTTTGCTTGCTTCGCATATCTCTGTGTGGGTTAACTCCAGATGCTTCGGTTTCCTTCCATAGTGCAAAGATGTGCATGTTAAGTTGAATGGCCATGTTAAATTGATCCTAGTGTCAGGGGGATTAGCGGGTAGACATGTAGGGTTAAGGGAAAAGGTCCTGGGTGGGATCTGGTCAGTACAGACTCCTTCTGTACTATAGAAATTCTCTGATTCCCCAGTGCATTACTGAGGGATCCTGTCCCATAAAACCCTGGAGTTCTGAAGTCAGTCTATTTCAGTTCAATACAAATGGCTAGGAGGAGTCATTGGGGATACAGTTCTGGTAATCTTGACAGAGAATTGCTTGTTAGAATCTCAGTGTGGCTTATCTCACTCACCTGACTGCATTTCTGAGAACGTTACTTGGTTTCCCCACCAGCTCATTGTCCAATGTCAGTCTTCTCTCAATTTTTACTGCTGTGAAAAAGGACTGGTATCCTTGACCGTCCTTTCACTACCCCACTTTCCTAGTTCCTTCTCCTTCTTGCTTGGTAGTCACTTTGGAAGTCAAGTGCTATAAAGATGGGCTCTGTTGTTATTCATTTAGGGGAGATCTCTGTTGTGGGCACATGCTCACTCACTCAGAGTTCCCGCTCACTGCTGATTGCCTTCAATTTAGTTCCTGTTTTACTCTGTCCCCGCACCCAGGCTTGACTAATAGCACGCAGTGAGCAGTTAACAGACATACATAATCAAACACCGCACAACTGAACAAATGCTTTGGAATTTCCTCCTTAAATCTCTCTGTCTTTCTACCCCTTCTCCTTCCTGCAACAGTCCCATTAAAACTTATCAGAAAAAGGTGAATTATTCCATCGCTAAAATGAGATAAAAGAACAGGAGTAAAATATCAAATATGCTGAAAATGGTGGAAGTGCGCAGGAACTAACGGCAGCATCTCAACAAAAGCAAAACAGGGTTAATATTGCAGGCCCATATCTTTTCTTCAGAAAAGAAAACAAAATGTTATAAGAACATAAGAACATAAGAACATAAGAAATAGGAGCAGGAGTAGGCCATCTAGCCCTTCGAGCCTGCCCCGCCATTCAATAAGATCATGGCTGATCTGTCGTGGCTCAGTTCCACTTTCCCGCCCTCTCCCCATAACCCTTAATCCCCTCTCTTATCAAGAACCCATCAACCCGCTTCTTAAAAATATTTAGCGAGGCAGCCTCCACCACTTCAACGGGCAGAGAATTCCAGAGATTCACCACCCTTTGAGTGAAGAAGTTCCTCCTCAACTCCGTTCTAAACCGCCTCCCCTTTATCTTGAGGCTGTGCCCCCTAGTCCTACTGTCTTTTTTCAGTGGGAAGAGTCTTTCCACCTCTATCCTATCCATCCCATTCATCATCTTATACGTCTCAATGAGATCTCCCCTCATTCTTCTAAACTCTAACGAGTACAAGCCCAGTTTATTCAGCCTCTCCTCATAGAGGGAATTCTGAGGTGTTGTACGTGTGTGGGACAGCAACAGAAATTGAACGATTGTGACGTTCTACAAGTGGAGGGGATGCCACCGAGTACAAATTGCGATCATTATAGGAATCCATTATCTTGTATTCATGGAAAGAAGCAGGAAAATGGAGAGAGAGTAACATGGAAACAAAGAACAATGAAGGAGAAACAAAAACAGAACATGCTGGAAAATCTCAGCAGGTCTGACAGCAACTGTGGAGAGAGAACAGAGCTAAATGTTTCAAGTCTAAATCCAGACTTGAAATATTTACTGGAATTTTACCTCACCCGCCAGATATTTGTAAGATCGTGGCCGAGGCCAATGGAAAATATTGTTTGGCTAGCCTTGGGGTGAGTGTGCTGGTAAAATTCCAGCCATTAGCCCTATTCTCGCTCCATAGAGGCCCAGTAAGAAGTCTCACAACATACCAGGTTAAAGTCCAACAGGTTTATGTGGCAGCACGTGCTTTTGGAGTGCTGCTCCTTCATCAGATGAGTCTTCATCAGGTGAGTAACTCACCTGACAGAAGGAGTAGTGCTCCAAAAACTCATGCTACCAAATAAACCTGTTGGACCTTAACCTGGTGTTATGAAGCTTCTCACTGTGTCCACTCCAGTCCAACGCTGGCATCTCCACATCATAGCTTCCACAGAGGCTGTCAGGCCTCCTGAGATTTTCCAGCATTTTCTGGTTTTTTTTTTCAAATTCTGCAGTTATTTTCTTTTATAACAAATGAAGGAAATTTGCCTCCAGCTGCCAGTTCAAACTGTAAACATTCAACGCCTCCCAGTTTCTTAGAATACCTCATAGAATGGACAAATGGCTCAGTAGGTGTTGTTCGTTTCGACATAGTTGGCCTTTACAAGAATACAGTTGAGCAATTGTATCAGGAAAAACATGGTTGTTTTCCTAAGAAATGACATTTGAAACAAAATGATTGGTTAAGCCCTTAGCGCAGATGCGTAAAATGTCTTAGGGCACTGAACTAGACCATCAACTGTACCCAAAACATTCAAGCAAGTGGCATTTTAAAAATGTGTATCGAGTGCTACACGCACTGACAATACAACCATTTGGACCACATTTTTGTAAACAGGAAACTTGCTTATTTGGAGCCAAACCCATGTATTAATTCAAAATTAAAGTTTTGCAGATGCTGTGAATCTTAATTATGAACAGAAATTGCTTGAAACACCCAGTAGGCAAATCAATTTCCTAAGAGAGAGAGAGATAGGTAGGAGATGGCAGAGTGGTAACATCACCGGACTAGTGATCCTGAGCCCACCACAGCAGCTGGTGAAATTCAAATTCAATAAAAGTCTGGAATTAAAAGCCTAATGAAACCATTGTCGATTGTAATAAAAAGAAAAACCCATCTGCCATCCTTACCTAGTTTGGCCTATATGTGACTCCAGACCTACAGCAATGCGGTTGTCTAAATGCCCACAGTTCAAAGGCAATTTGGGATGGGCAGTAAATGCTGGCCCAGCCATGGAGGAATAAAAAATAAAATGTTAACAGTTGGAATCAACCATTAAAACAATCAGCAGCGAGTTAGAAGTGAGAGAGAGTAGATATTTTAGAAAGCATTCCAAAGATATGCAGGTTAGGTTGATTATTTATTGTCCCTTAGAGTCAAGGGGATTAGCAGGGTAAATACGTATGGTTACGGGAATAGGGCTTGAGTGGGATTGTGGATAGCGTAGACTCGATGGGCCTAATGGCCCCCTTCTGCACTGTAGGGATTCTATGATAAACTCCTGTTTAGATCTAGAAATTGGGCAAAAAGACGACACTAAGGCATTAGGTGTGTGAAGGTATGGCCACTAATGGACTAACAAGAATTCAGAACCAGTAAAGCTGCCAGAATTGAAGTTAACTTAGATCTGCAAGGTTTGAGGAGATTATAAAAAGAGGGATGTTTAGGGCTATGAATGGAATTGAAAACAAGGATGAGATTTTTTAAATATAAGATCTTGTCGGACCAGGTGCCAATGCAGGGAAGTAAGTACCTGGATGAGGGGTGAATGGAACTTGTGATTAAGGAGATTGGCAGAAGTGTTTTTGGATGAGCTTAAATTTATATAGAAAGATGGGAAGCTAACCAGGAAAGCATTGGAATAACCAAGTCCAGAAAAAACAGAGGCAGATGAGGTGGGACAGAACCAGGTGATGTTATGAAGATGGAAACCAGGCTATGTGGTCAGAATCTCACCTTGGGGGTCAAAAACGTGGCACTGACTTTGTGAACAATTTGTTTCATCCTCCGCCAATTGCCAAGGAGAAGGATTTGATGCGAGTTGCGATTGTAAGTAACACAACTCTCACACATTCCACACATCAACTCACTCCCACTCCTCCTGGAAGACGAGCTTCGAGTAAGTAAAGGAAAGATTGTGAACACTGGAGTCAGGAACAGTCATCCTGCACCAGCCTCACACCTTTATATTTAAAAGTATCATCTGTCTGTTAATTCATGTTTAATTTATGTTGTTCTGATTTGTATTAAAAGAAAACATTACAAAATGTGAAGACTTGGTAATGTTTTCACTTCAGGGTCATTTAGTACACTTGGTTATCTTGGCTTATGGTTGCTCTTGGAGAATGGTAACGCCACCAATGGGGGTACAGATTATGATGATTCAGGTTACTTCCCAATATCGGAGCTGAAAATTGACCTTGCGTGCCAAGTATCTATAAAATGATCCATTTGCCACTGTGGATAAACATTGGAAAAATTTACAGACAGAACACTACATATTGAAAAGGCTCCCTGATTGCCAAGAAAACAGATCATATAACTCAGACTGGAATCTTTAAATCACCTTTGTTAAGAAGTGACCTTAAAGATAGCAACAGGCGCAGAAATAGAAAATGAGCAAAATCCTTCCTTTGGCTTCCAGCGTTGTTTCCCAAATGATCCAAATGGTTAAATGCCAACAATTCTCTTCAGCTACCATGGATTATCCATGATGAAAACTACTGCAAAGGACCATGCTTTTATGATATGCCACCACAGTTACAACTCTGCTATTGGTGCCATATGTGATCGTCAAGGTTCTGGGCTTATTGATAAGACGGGAGCCCACATCATTAGCAAACCCTGGGTGTGATCTTACCAGCCATTCACACCTTGCTCCCGAGCAGCAAGGTCAGAGAATTTCGCACCCAGTCAAATCTCTGTTTACTGCAGAGGGATGGAAAAAATCATGCCGGCATTAATGTCAGTAAAAATCCAGCCTTTATCTTTCATTGAACATTATTCTATTTATGATGTGGCCACTGTGTGAGCTTTTCATTGAACTATCACTATCCATCCTCTGTTATCATATGATCTCATGTCACTGCTGATGTAAACTACAATTACATATTTAACATTGACTCTTTGTATTATATCTCCCCCTCCAAGTCTCTAACTTAATAAATATTATTTACATTATCTCACATCACCTCTCAAAATCTCTGCCTTCTTCTCTCATTCACAGAGATAAGCGTTGAGGGTTTCACCAATCTCCCTGAAATTGGTCACATCTCTCTGGGACGTTGCATCAGATTCAGTTTCTCCATTTCCCTCTTGAATTCTGTGGAGTAGCTTGTAAATCTTCACAGGCATTTGATCAGATGGATAGCTGATTCATTCAACTGGTTGTCATTCTTTTCCCAATATGAATGCACTTCTATTAATTCTCACCATTTCTGTCTCAACAGGCAAAGACCTCAGTCTTTGTAGCTCTTCCACTACTTGGTCGCCACTATTTTGGTCTCTAAGCCATTCTGGATCATTTAATTGTATTGCTTGCCTGATTTGTACAATACTCATCCGCTTTCTCCCCTACTTTCATAACGTCAGAGGTTTTTAGACATGGCATAAGCGTATATGGAAGAACAGGAAGGTGAGTTCTTAATCTTCTATCTGAAGTCTGATAGAGCTAATGTATTCTGTAGTAGAGTGGAATGGTAGCTCAGCAATGCCATGTTGAGATCATCAATCTTTCTCAACAATGCTTAGACCATTCTTACTCCTCTCTCAGCCTTGCCATTTGCTTGTGGTTGCCTGGGAGTACAAGTCATTTGGACAAATCCATAGTCTTCTTTAAATATCTTGAAACTTTTATTTGTGAACAATGAATCAGTATCTGAAATGACAAGCCCAAAACGTCACGTGCAAATTTTGCACCGAGTGAACTGATGACTATTTCCGATGTTTAGGATGGGATTTTCCAGCCGTGCTCACCCCAAAACTGGAAAATCCTGCCTGAGGTCAATGGACCCCTCCATGGTCCGCCCCGCACCCATTATGATTCCCGTGACTTGCGGAACTGGAAAGTTCGCTCCTTACTCTCAATCCGTCTGGAATAAAAGCCAAAACTCTGAGGAACGTCTTTACTTTGAGTTTGAAAAGATCCCTTCAAACAATTTCCAAGGGTGTGGGTGGAAATGATGAGACCATGAAGGGTTCCTTCTGCTTTTGGCCATGGATTGCACAGGTGACTGAGTTCAACCTAGCAGTCCACATGCAGCAATTTCTGGGCCCCTTGGATGAAAAGGTTGAAGGAGAGGCCAAAATTCTGGCTTTCACCTTTTCATGGGACATATCCTGATCATTCTCCCTGCATATTGACCTTTTGGTGAATGGCCTCTATCTGCTCAACCTCCTCCCGTTTTTCATTTCTGCCTATTTTGAATGAACAACCTATAGATGCGGCCTGGGAATCATAAGTACTCCAGACCATAAATGTAAGCCAGCTGGTGCAGTTTGCCATCACCCCACTTGCCATCCACCCAAAACCTGCTGGAGGCGAAAATCGATCTGGCAAAAAAAAATAGAACTTCTGAATAATGTCAAACTAGGACCATTCTCCTGAATACAGATGTTACTTGACTCAATGTGGAAGCTTATTCCCAGAAATTCACACACATTCTTGTTAGATTTCAATTATGTTGGGTTAGTGCCATTGGGTAGCATATGGATAAAATTACAAACGGGATGAGATTCTAATCTAACATTTACATAAACATTTATTCACCAGGAATAAAAACTTGATTTATGTTCTTTGAATTGCTGCGTCAGGTTCCTAGAACTCTGATTTCTGAATATTCTTTGTTCACATTGAAGAGGGGTAATCACAGCAGAAGCAGATTATTTCATTGCAGGCAATAATCACCCCAGTCAGTCATTCAAAACAGGAACAGTGTTAGTCATGGCTATTTATAGTTTTACAGCGCTTTCATTGCACACTTTTGCTTCAACATTAGCTGTAATTTTTATGTCAATGAAGTATAACTTCAAGTTTGCCTTTGAGATCTCATTAATTAACATAAAACCCAAGATGAATTGCAAATTTGGTCTGTTACACTCAAAAACTCATCATTTTGTTTCAGTCACAAACCTAAACTTCCCACAATGACAGAATGTACCTTTGCCCAAAGTGAAATGTACATTCTCTACGCACAGGGACAGACACTCCCTAACACATGTCAAGAGAGGTAACAACAATAACCAAAACTTGCATTTATATTGCACTCATACATCCCAAAACATTTCGCAGAACCATTACAATGGGCGGTACGGTGGCACAGTGGTTAGCACTGCTGCCTCACAGCTGCAGAGACCTGCGTTCAATTCCCAGCTTGGGTCACTGTCTGTGAGGAGTTTGCACATTCTCCCCGTGTCTGTGTGGGTTTCTTCCAGGTGCTCCGGTTTCCTTCTACAGTCCAAAGACATGCAGGTTAGGTGGAATGGCTATGCTAAATTGTCCCTTAGTATCCCAGGATTTGTAGGTTAGAGGGTTCAGTATGCGGGGTTACGGGAATAAGGCTTGGGTGGGTTTGTTGTCATGCAGAGCCGATGGCCTCCCTCTGCACTGTAGGGTTTCTATGATTTCTGTAGATAAAATTTTCCACCTAGCCACCTAAGGTGATATTGCAGCAGGTGGCCAAAAGTATGATCAAAGAGATATGTTTTAAAAGAGCACCTTAAAGGAGGAAAAACAAGTATAGAGAGCTGGATTGGACAAAGGACATAGTACTTTGGAGAAGGGCGTGAAGAGAGGAACCTGAAGTCCCAATTATCTCTCTTGCTCTACCTTTTTGCACATCCTTCAACGACGTCTCCAGAAAGCATCTTCGGCTGACAGCCTAGCAGCACAGAATCTCCAGCTCCCTGTACCACGTGAAGAGCATCAATAGACCGCTCGGACCCAGAAGACTACCTTGGTGAGATGACCCAAAGACCAGAACCAGTCCTGGAAGAGAGAGGAAATACAAATCAATGACTACCCACCCCAAAGCCCTAGCCAAAGCTCCAAGACTAAGGAGCAGCCTGTCCCAGCCTTATTGAAAGGGTATTTGCAGTACTTTCAGACAAACAGCTCAAAAGTAATGATAGGGACGTGTGGACAAGGTGTAGCAGAAGTGCCTGATAAATAGCTAATGTAGATTTAAGACTGTTTTCTTAGAGATTTGAGACTGTTTTCTGAAGAGTCCTGTGAAGAGATTGAATATTGATTTTCCTTGATAAAATATTCAGTAAAAGTTGTGTTGGACATTCACTTCATTCTTGTCCCTTTTGGCTATCTTACTGTGTAATGCGCCTGAGTCAAAAAAAAAGAGTTTTGACAAACTGGTCAACGTTAGTCAGGGTACATTTACCCACTTTTTTTTCACTTTACAACACAGAGCTGGACAGATTAGATGTAGGAAGGATATTTTCCTTGGATGGGGTATCTAGAGGAGGCAGTCTTAGGTATTGGGTTTTAAAAGTTTTTATTATTTTCGCAAGTAGGCTTACATTAACACTGCAGTGAAATTACTGTGAAAATCCACTAGTTACCACACTCCGTCAACTGTTTGGATACACTGAGGGAGAATTTAGCATGTCCAATGCACCTAACCAGCACGTCTGTCGAAGGAAACCAGAGCACCTGGAGGAAACCCATGCAGACATGGGGAGAATGTGTTAACTCCAAACACAGCAAGAAGTCTGACAACACCAGGTTTAAGTCAGGTGATGAAGAGGGAAACCTCGAAAGCTTGCGAGTTTACCATCAAATAAAACGGTTTGACTTAAACCTGGTGTTGTCAGGCTTCTTACTGTGTTTACCCCAGTCCAACCCCAGCATCTCCACATCTTAACTCCAAACAGACAGGGAAACCAAACACGGGTCCCTGGCGCTGTGTGAGGCAGCAGTGCTAACCACTGTGCCAGTGTGGGTTGACCATTAAGTGCTGAGATGAGAAAAATATCACTCAAAAGCATTGAACTTGTGGAAACTCTGTACGACTGTCAGCTTTGGAGGCCAAATCACCGAACGTATTCGGTAGGAGATTAGATTTCAATGGCATCAAGGGGTGAAAGCAGCAATCTGGCATTGAGCTAGGGGATCAGCCATCATCATATTGAATAGCAGAGCAAGGTCAAATGGCTGAATTCTCCTGCTCTTAGTTTCTATGGCCATTCACGCCCCACCGCTGCTGCAAGCGAGGGCAGAGGACTTGGCGCTCAGCCAAATCTCCGCTCGCTGCAGCAGGGTCAGAGAATCCTACTGACAACCGGAGAATTCTGGCCCATATTCCTACAACTGTTATAAAAAGCAGGCAAATACAGAAGCATGAAGTGGCTACATTCTGCACAAAGTCCAGTCTAACAAGTGCCACTTAAATACAGGGAGCACCCACAGGGTGGCAGACTTGTGAAACTGTGATTCAAAACCTGCTGTGGTAAAATACATTTGAATATATGTAACACTTCCAATGCATCTGCAAGTGATTAATTACAGCAGCTTTACAGGAATTGGATTGCTATTCCATTTATGTAGCAATCACCGAATGTTTGGTAGCTAAAAAAAAACTGTTCATCCTCCTTCTATTTTCTTTCAGTTCTTTTTATATTTCACTTGGATAATTAGTTGAATGTTTCTCCGTACAGTGGGTGAGATTTACCACCTAACCTGTTGCATGTTTCGTGGCAGAGAGAGGCAGCCTGGCATTGGCCGCTGGCAGGATGTTCTGGTCCTGCCGTGGGGTTTCTCGCTGAATGCACCCATTGATGTGTGAAACCCGCAAGCCCGGGGGATGCGTGTTGACAGGACTGGAAGATTCCGCTGGCGTGAAATAGCCAGAAAGTTCCAGCCAACGTCTTTGTTTTGCGTTTTTCATTTATTACCTTCTAGCGTCCAGAAGTTATTTTTGTATGTTTATATTGGATCTCATTACTTCAGTCTGACAATGATTCTTATCACAACACTTGAGAAAGGAAAGAACGATTTGCATTGGTACAGCAATTTACAGACAGCAGAACATCTCAAGGCACCTTGCAATCAAATTAGGGCAACACGGGGGCACAGTAGTTAGCAGTACTGCCGCAGTGTCAGGGGCCTGGGTTCAATTCCTGTCTTGGGTTACTGCCTGTGTGGAGTTTGCACATTCTGTCTTTGTGAGGGTTTCCTCCTGCAGCCCATAGGTGTGCAGGTTAGGTGGATTGACCATGCTAAATTGCATCTTAGTGTCAGAGGGATTAGTAGGGTAAATACATGTGGTTTCAGGTACTGGGTGGGTTTGTTGTAAGTGCAGGCTCGATAGGCTGAATGGCCTCCTTCTGGAGCGTAGGGATTCCATGATACATCTGTGAAGTGTAGCCATTGTTGCAATGTAGCAAACAGTGGCCAAATTTCACACAGCAAGATCCCATAAGCAACACAGTGATAATGGACAAATAGTTCATTTTTGTGCTATTGATTCAGGGATAGACATTAGCCAGGACACCAGCTCCTACATGAAACTAGAAAATCTGAAAAGATATTAATATAAAAGACTAATCAATTCAATTTGCCTTGATGAAACATGACAAGTACTAATTCTGGATTGGATAAGTGAAAGGCAGAGATTTGATAGAACATGTAAGTTTAAGTTTTAATTCTCCTCCTCATTCTTGAAATAGTGCATTGGGATATTTTACATTCACCTCAAAGGACTGAAAAAGCCTCAGTTTAACATCTCATTTAGGACTCATCTTCAACAATGCAGCACTCCCCCAGTGTTACATTGGGGTTCCCGTCTGGAGTGGGGCTTGAACACAGAACATTATGACTTTGAGGCACAAGTGCTGCCAACTGAGACACTGCTGTCACAATGTAAGCAAATTGATCACAATAAGCTTACTCCTTTATATTTTTGACTTATTTCCAGTTCTATACCACCCCTCCCAGTGGCAGAGAAACTTGCTAAGTGGGGGATGCAGAATCTGTGACTCATAGTTCAAGGAGAGCCATGTAATCCAAAAGATGAATATAGATGCTTGACAAAAATAGGGTCTATTGAGAGGCATTTTAAATGAGATGTGACGCCTGTGAAAAGGAAGTAGTAGTTAAAACAGTCAGAGAGGGCTACTTAGTTATTAATTTTACTGTAGGTCTTTTCTCCGCAATATTCCAATCTCCTATCCCGGGGGTGCTGTCATCGGCTGGTATACACTCCGATGAGTTGCAACAAAGCTAATTTCACTGCCCTACTCCATCAGCACTGCTCAGAAATTAGGCTGTGGTCCAGCCAAATGTGTGCATTTTGACAAGGGTCACTAGGTAGGCACCAGAAGCAGGAGGATGGGGTGACTGCTAATTCATTTCCTCACCCGAAGTAATTGAGATCAGACTGCTGAGGACTGCTACATCAGCACAGGCCAGGAATCACACTGTCAATGTGACCTTGCAGCATTTGTCGATGCCTTAACATGTGGAACAATTCTGATCCGATCTTGCAAGAACAGACCCTTCTCACTTTTGCACAAAGAGCTGAGAAAACAATTTTGTGGAAATGAATCTATAAATCTACGTTACCTTCATAGAATAGGTTCCCTATAGTGCAGAAGGAGGCCATTGGGCCCAACGAGCCTGCACCGATAACAACCCCACCTCGGCCTTATCTCCTTGAGCCCGCATATTACCCTGCTAATCCTCCTGACACTAAGGGACAATTTATCATGGCCAATCCACCTGACCTGCACACCTTTGGAGAGTGGGAGGAAACTGGAGCACCCGGAGGAAACGTAGGTAGACACAGGGAGAATGTGCAAACTCCACAAAGACTGTGACCTGAGGCTGGAATTGAACCCGGGTCCCTGGTGCCGTGAGGCAGCAGTACTAACCACTGAGCCACCCCCACCTTCTTGAACTTGTCTCAATCTTTCCACTACGGGGTATTAAATTGATCTCAACCATATTTTATTTTCTCTGTCTACCAGCATTTTGCTAAATGGAGACTTGGTGTTCTGTAGAAAGACTGGCAGGAGTTTGTCACACGAGTAAAGAGTATAGCAGGGAAAAGTAAATGGAACTTTGGCTCTGGCTCGATAATATTTACACTGATTGATGAGACAGGGGGAGGGGGAAAATGCTAAATGATTTTCCTTTTTTTTGTTTTGTTCACTGCTGTTGCTATTGTTACAGAGGGTTTAACACTCTGTACTTTCTGATTCTTTATTCACAGAGTGCGTGGATGACAACTGCAGTAAATTAGATGGAGCACAATAAAATAACAAGCTCCTGCATGAAACTGTAGAAAATCTGAAAAAAATATGAATATAAAGATAATTCAATTTATCTTGATGAAACATGATGAGTACTAATTTTGCATTGGATAAGTGAAAAGCAGAGATTTGATAGAACATGTAAGTTTAAGTTTATTTGTGGCACAAGTAGGCTTACATTAAGAATATAAGAACATAAGAAATAGGAGCAGGAGTAGGCCATCTAGCCCTTCGAGCCTGCCCCGCCATTCAATAAGATCATGGCTGATCTGAAATGGATCAGTTCCACTTTCCCGCTTTCTCCCCATAACCCTTAATTCCCCTGTCTAATCAGAAACCTATCTACCCGTGACTTAAATATATTCAGTGAGGTAGCCTCCACCACTTCAACGGGCAGAGAATTCCAGAGACTCACCAGCCTTTGAGTGAAGAAGTTCCTCCTCAACTCCGATCTAAACTGTCCCCCCCTTATCTTGAGGCTGTGCCCTCTAGTCCTGCTATCCTAAGTGGGAAGAATCTCTCTACTTCTACCCCATCTATCCCCTTCATTATCTTATACGTCTCTATAAGATCCTCCCTCAGCCTTCTAAACTCCAATGAGTACAGACCCAGTCTAATCAGTCTCTATTCATAGGCCAACCCCTTCATCTCCGGTATCAGCCAAGTGAACCTCCTCTGCACTCCCTCGAACGCCAATATATCCTTCAGCAAGTGCAGCGACCAAAACTGCACACAGTACTCCAGTTGCGGCCTCACTAGCACCCTGCACAGTTGCAGCAAGACCTCCCTGCTTTTATATTCTATCCCCCTCACTATAAAGGCCAACATTCTGTTCGCCTTGTTGATCACCTGCTGCACCTGCAGACTGGGTTTTTGCGATTCGTGCACAAGGACCCCCAGGTCCCTCTGCGCCGTAGCATGCTAGTTATTGTGAAAATCCCCAAGTCGCCACACTCGGCGCCTATCCGTGTACACTGAGGGAGAATTTTACATGACTAAATTTAACAGACTGTGGGAGGAAAACAGTGTACCCGGAAGAAAACCACGCAGACACAGGGAGAATGTGCAAACTCCACACAGACAGTGACCCAAGCCAGGAATCAAACCCAGGTCCCTGGCGCTTTGAGGCAGCAGTGCTAACCACTGTGCCAGTGTGTCACCCTAAAACTATGTCCCTCCTCCATCAGGGAATTGAGCCCTGGTCTCCCGCGTGACAGGACTAATCACTATACTGGTGAGGAGTTTTTCGCATTTTTATTTGTTTTATATTTGAATGTGGTGAATTTGAAGATAACTCATATCTTCAAACAAAAAATGATACTTCTTCACCCCACAAATTACTGTCAAACTCTGTCAATCTGAGAATACTTTTTCTCAACATCTGATAAAGGTGTTTGATGAAAATGCAATTGGTGTCCCTATGGTGATGCGTCGCAGGTAGCTACCAATGGTTTGGTTGCATCAAAATGTACAAGTAGTGTCGACGATTGTAAGACTTGCTTTATTTTTGCAAATGTCTCTTTGTGCTCCTCCCCATTCCCATCACTGACGCTTCTTCAAAAGCTGAAGTGGGGCTAAAATAGTAGCTACATTTTGTAAGAATCTGCCATTATAATTCACTATTCCTGGGAACAATTTTGACTCCAATATATTTTTAGGCTCTGGTACTTCCTTAATGGCTTTCACCTTCATCCGATCATGGATCCCTCAAAAGATAACCACTTTAAAAAGGATCATCCCCTACTTTCATGGCAAGATCTTCATTCTCCTTACAACAGTGACCACTCTTCAAAAGTACTTCATTGGCAGCACTTGATTATCCTCTTGGAATAAACAAGTGGATAAACAAGCACTTTTTGATATCTTGATTTTTTTTTCATTCATTCATTTTACAGGGATGTGGGCGTCACTGGACAGACCAGCATTCGTTGCCCTTTCCTTACTGCCTCAGGGCAGCTGAGAGTCAACCATCACATTGCTGTGGCTTTGGAGTCAGACCAGAACAGGAAAGGATAGCAGATTTCCTTCCTCGAGGGACATCAGTGAATCAGATGGCTTTTTCTGCTCACTGGCAATGGCTTGATGGTCATCAGTAAATCCTTAAATTCCAGATGTATACTTTTTATTGAATTCAAATTCCATCATTTGCCGCGGCGAGATTTGAACCTGGGTCCCCAGAACATCAGCTGAGTTTCTGGATTAGCAGTCTAGCGATGATGCCATTAGGCCATCGCCGCCCCTCTGTCACAAGTATTCAGAGTTTAAAAAAAAAATCAGAGCCTGGGTCACTGAGTCTAGCTATTCCGTCTAAGGATGTTTCACAGATTTCAAGTGTAACTCATTATTAATGCTTGTTGTGTTATTAAGCATGGATCCATTAAGTTTTTGGTACCACTCAGTTGCAGCAAGTGGAGAGGACACAAGGGCTCTGACTCCAGATTTTGAAAAGGGCCTATTAAGTTAGGGCACCCTTCATACGAATGAAGGGCAAGGTTCCACTGTACACTGAACCCATTCATAATAGACATTGAAAAAAGAAAGGGCACCATTAAATAGAAACCTCAGCATTTCCATCCTAGTTCCCCACTTCACTCTCCATACCCCCCTGCCCTGTAAATAGCGGCCCTCCTCCAAAGCGTCAGGAAATCTGTAAGTGAGCTGATCTGTTATCATTTGTCCCTTTGTGGTGCAGTATCAGCGACCAGTTTACCTAAACGTATAGATTAACAATATTGCACAACAGTCCTCTTATCAGACTAGCTTTCATGTTGCAATGTAGGTGGCACAGTGGTTGGCATTGCTGCCTCAAAGCACCTGGATACCAGATTTGATTCCCATTTGGGTCACTGGCCAGAATTTTAATCAGGCACGCCATTCCAGGGAGGGTGAGGTTTGCAGAATGGAATTCTCCACTGGCCTCGGGCACGATTTTATGAGCCTCGCCTGAGCAAGATCGTAAAATACCAGCTATTGTCTGTAGAGTCTGCATGTTCTCCCTATGTCTACATGGGTTTCCTCCCACAGTCCAAAAGACGTGCTGATTAGATGCATTGGCCGTGCTAAATTCCTCCTCAGTATATCTGAGGCACCAGAGTGTGGTGACTAGGAGATTTTCACAGTATCTTCATTGCAGTATTAATGTAAGCTTACTTGTGACAATAATAAATAAACGTTCAAACTTTAAGAAAGAAGGATGAGAGACCCCGAGTTGCCCATAAGGTGGTGGTGAGCTGCCTTCTTGAATCACTGCAATCCGTGTGCTGTGGGTTGAACCACAACGCCATTAGGGAGGGAATTCCAGGATTTTGATCCAGTGACTGCAAAGGAATGGTGATATATTTCCAAGTCAGGATGGCTAGTGGCTTGGAGGGGAACTTGCAGGTGGTGGTGTTCCCTGTATCTGCTGCCCTTGTCCTTCTAGATGGAAGTGGTTGTGGGTTTGGAAGGCCCTGTCTAAGGACCTTTGGAGATTTGCTGCAGTGCATCTTGTAGATGGTACACATTACTTCTTCTGAGAGTTGATAGTGGAGGGAGTGGATGTGGTGCCAATCGAGTGGGCTGCTTTGCCCTGGATCATGTCAAGCTTCGAGAGTTGTTGGCAGTGCACCCAACCAGGCAAGTGGGGACTATTCCATCACACTCCTGACATGTGTCTTGTAGATGGTTGACAGATCTTGTGGGGGGGGGGGGGGGTCCCATGTTTTACATTACCCAGCCAGGCAAATTTCCTCTCAATGTCTATCCTATCAAGCCCCTTCAGAATCTTTCCTTCCACGAGATCAACAAACAAAATGTTCTTTGGCAAAACCTTTTCCTTAATGATTAACGATTTCAACCTCCTCTCCAGGCGAGTTGGCTTGTGGGGCAGTGATAACATTAGAAGTCTCTTTGAAATTCAGAGACTGGCAATTCCTGTTTTCCAGTGTATATTTGTCTTGGCTTTTGTATACACTATTTGTCTGAACTTTTTGTATGGTCTACAGGGTGGATTTCTTTGTAATGGTAGTTGGATATAGTGAGTGAATATTCATTGTTAAAATTGATTGCCTTTTCACTTTTTTCAATAATGACAGAGCCAAAACCAATAAAGTTCTAAAGAACCAAAAATGTAAACGACTTTCTTTCCTCCAAAATGTGACTGAGAGACAATTACTGTGAATCATTTTTCTGCACTGTATGTTTGGCAATTCCTATTTGAACTTGGAGAGAATTTCTTCCTTGCCCCTTCCCAATTTATTTCTGAATGAAGAGACATTGATGTGGTTGGTATTTCCTCTCGCACGTTACCACAGGGGATCTTCAATTTTCCAGTAACCTAACTCACTTATAAACTCTTATTTCTAGACCTCTGCTGTGTGTGGGGTGGGGCAGGGGGGGTGGAATGGTCGACATGCTCCCTATCCTCAGCTTTGTTTTGTTTCTAAAAACAAGTGTTCATGAGAACGTGAAGCAGGAGTGAGGAGTTGCAGTTATGAAGAATTATTTGACACTGGGCCACAAGATTTTGGAGCATTGTATTCTTCAAAGGAATGGGTTTTGAGATTATATTTAATGGTTGTATTTGAAGTTTATTTATTAGGTGTCACAGGTAGGCTTACATTAACACTGCAATGTAGTTACTGTGAAAATCCTCGAGTCGCCACACTCTGGCGCCTGTTTGGGTACACTGAGGGAGAATTTAGCATGGCTGATGCACCTAACCTGTATGGTGGGAGGAAACCCCCACACAGACATAGGGAGAATGCGCAGACGCCACACAGACTCCAAGCTGGGATTTGAACCCAGGTCCCCAGTGCTGAGAGGCAGCAGTGCTAACCACTATGCCACAGAATTATAATGGAGGTGCACAGGTTTCATCAGCACGTCAGAGGCTGCAGGTATTAAAGGTTGTTTATTGCAGTCGGGTGAGCCAGGTTGAGGGAAACGTCACAATCCATTTCAAACCGAGATAATGAAGTCCGAGGACTGGAGTTTAACAATGACTGAGAGCCAATGAAAATGGTGGAAGTGGCCAAAAATCACAAGTCCTGCATTCTAACATAGCATCTACCATTTTAGCAATGGTGGCAGTGGGATTAAACAGCATTTTATGTTTGCCCATTTCATTGAGCCAGTTGCCTCAACTCATTTGTGCTTTTGGTTTGAGATCTGTCTGAAACTCAATGTGCGCAGATTAAACCTGGGTAGGATCAAGCTGGAATTTCATTGATTCGATTTGTTAGAAGAGGTAGGGTACCCTTTTGGATAGATAAAGAAACCCCTAATCTTGGTGGTCACGTGCCTTTGGGAAAGGTAAGGTGCCCTTTGACATTACAATAATAAGTTTGAATTTGCGTAAAAGGTGCATAGATTTTTTGGAACTGAGAGGCTAATTGGAACCATAAATACAACTGTCAAAGTGAATTGTCAAAGAAAGCGGTCAAAATTTTTTAAAACTCCTGCCCTTTAAATCTTTCAAAGAATCTGCCTGGAATGTTAAATAACAAATAATTGCTTATCTCTTCATAAGTCTTGGGGATACTATTACTGGATTAGTGCCACTTGATAGGTTGTTGTGAAATCAATTATCATAACACCAGGGGTGAGGGTGAGGGGAGGAGGCGATGTCAGGTGGCACTAAATTCCCCCTATTAACTCTGTTTTTGCCAAATCCACCTGAATACTTCCAGCATTTTCTCTCTCTATTTTGAATTCCTGGCGTCCACAGTACTTTACTCCTGTTTATAACTGTTATATACTGGTTTACACTATCATCTCCACATCATGACTACCATACTGGTGAGGGTCATAAAGTGGTGTGGCTTTGCATAGAGACTGTGTGGAGTAGGACGAGGGGGTGTGAGCGGTGAGTGCTTGAGGGCTGTTCTGTGTTTTATTTTACCTTTGATACAGTACTGGTACAATGAGACTGACCTACTTCCCTGCCTGCCTCGACACTCAACATATTCCGCACTTGGTCCGGGATCGTCCAGCCCAGCTTTCAGGGGATCAGCACCCCAGGAATGAAAAGATGAATCTGTAAACCTGGCCTGGAAAGTTAAGAAGTGTCCTGATTCTATGCTCCATACACTCAACAATAATGCTACATCACAATGCATTAATGCCTGAGAATCACAATTCAGGTGAGAGTGTATCACTCACCCTGATCTTGGAACAATACAAAATCAATTTAACCACAAATATTTCTATTCCTTATTGAGGATTGAATTAAAAGCAATCTTTTTGACAAAAAGTACGTACTACTGGGCACGTTCACACAAAATTAATCCGCGAGTAGGTAAATGTTGATACAGCTAAATGCAGAAATGTATTACAGCGACTCAAACAACTTCAGAGCACAAATAGTTGCCATTTGGTAATACAAAACTTTAAATGTTAAACAGAAGGATATTTCGCTCTAGCTTTTCATCTTGCAGTCATCTGGACAAATGCAAGAATGTTAAGTTTCAAATGAGCGACAACTTAGATTACAGGGAAAAAAAAAGATGCCTATCAGTTGATAAGTCATTTCTGATTGGCCAAGACATCATCATGGTGAATGTAACATCATGCTTGAGTTTTAATGCCAGTGCAATGTCAGGTGCCAGAGCTGCACATCCTTCCAAATGGCTAATTAAATCAAACAGCATGTTCCTTTGGTTGGTTGTAACAGGAGAGTATAGAACATCCTCACCTGATCCACGCATACAAAACCCAAAACAAGACATCTACTTCTCGATTCTGCAGTTAGGCAACACTTGTTGGATAATCCTGAATGTGCCACTAGCTATATTAATAGCCAATTTAAAATAATTAGTCTAGCTCATAATAATGTTCATTTACGCTTGCTAGATGTAACAAAAATCCATGTGCAAGAACCCCTTCTTGATAAACACAGGGATCATCTTCAAACCTTGCATCATTTTTTAAATTATATGGAAACAGAGTGCACTGCTGTTTTCTCCATGGAATGTGATTTAGATTGTTGTGATCATTTGAAAATTTGGCATTCTTTCATTTGTCCTGATAAGTGCAAGACTAAAAGCTTTGGCAGTATGTCTCTTTCTTAGCAACCTACGATCCAATTATAAAAAGACCTGCAGTGCATACAGTACGCAAGGCTCTACATGCCATGCAATGAAGCGCTTATAAAACAACTCTAAATTTAGAATGTAAAGTAAGGTTGCCAATAATTATGATATGATGTGCATGTACATTTAAGGTTACATATCTTAAACCGTTCTACCGCTCAACCACTACCACCCAGGATGTTATCTAGTATTCCCATGACTCGGAATTCCGTTCACAAGCAGCAGTAGCAAAGGTCAGACGTGTCTCAGACTCCCAGTCAACAGTGAATCTATATTACTATGTTCAAATAAAGAACCCACATTACTGTTTCATCAATCCATGTTCTACGATTGGTACATTGATGTCAAATGTAACAATAGCACACTATTTTGTTCCACAGAAGTAGCATGTAAATATACATTATAGACACACAGTTAAATTAATGGTCTGTTTATATGGTAATTTACTGTAATAGGTATGCATGCTGGCATAGTACATAGATGCGGTCTTTAAAATAGTGGCATTTTCCAGCAAAATTGATTACAATATCTACTTAAATGTTCATCGCGCAAAGCCAACAGGACTTGGTTAGTTTTCATACAATCCCTACAATTCAGAAGGAGGTCATTTGCTCTATAGGAACAGAGGAATTAGGAGAAGTAGGCAAATCCGACACTTCAAATAGCGGAAGAGGCTCAATCAGATCTTGGCTGATCTCTCCCTGGTCTCAAATCCACCTCCCCATCTGTTCCCCACGCCCCCTTTTTTGTTATTAGAAATATCTATCTCTTTCTAGAAACCATTCAACGATTCAGACTCTACTGCGCTATGGGGCAGCAAAATCCACAAATTCACCATTCTGAGAGAAGTAGCCCATCCTCATCTAAATCTACCAACTCTCAACCTACTTCTGTGACCTCTTGTTTTAGTTTGCCCCATAAAAGGAAATATTTGGTCTACGTTTACTTTGTCAATCCCTTTTAAAATTTTACATACCTCGATCAGATCCCCTCTCATCTTTCTAAACTCCAGCAGGTACAAGCCCATCGAGTCTGCACCAGCCACAATCCAACACAGGCCCTATCCCTTAACCCACGTATTTACCCTGCTAATCCTCATGACACTAAAGGGGCAATTTAGCATGGCCAATCAAGCTAACCTGCACATCTTTGGACTGTAGGGGGAAATATAGAGCACCCGGAGGTAACCCAAGCAGACATGAGGAGAATGTGCAGACTCCACACAGGCAGTGACCCAAGCCAGGAATCAAACACAAGCCCCTGACACTGTGAGGCAGCAGTGCTAACCATTGTGTTGCCCACAATTTTAATCACCAATAATGCTGCACTAAACATCAGAATATAATGAACAGTTCTTTAAGTTTAATATATGGTTTAGATTATGTAGATTGGTAACTTTTTTTTGCAAATTAGTTTGGGGTTGAAATGTCTAAGTGGTTATTGGCACTGGTAAACCTAAATTACTCCTTTGTGCTTCTGCTGAAAGTACCTAGTGTGGGCATCAGTTGAGGACGCAATTACATTCAGCTCTGTTTCCCACCCACTCCCCCAACAATCATATAATATGTTGACACAACATTAATGCTAACCAACAATTATGCTCTATCCCTGTAGTTGAGGTAAGGATTATGAACATAGCCCAGTCCATCGCGCAAATCAGCCTCCCATCCATTGACTCTGTCTACACTTCCCGCTGCCTTGGAAAAGCAGCAAAATCAAGGGACCCATGGCATACCGTCTTCTACCTTCCTCTGTCGGGAAAGCGATACAAATGGCACACACCAACCAACTCAAGAATAGTTTCTTCCCTACTGCCATCAGATTTTTGAAGAGACCTACCATATATTAAATTGATCTTTCTCCACACCCTAGCTATGACTGTAACACTTGCTCCGTTTCCTTTCCTTCTCTCCTGTGCACTCTATGTTTTGTTTGTAGGGTGTGCAAGAAGCAATACTTTTCACTGTATATCAACACAGGTGACAATAATAAATCAAATAAAAAATAACTATATCCCAACCAGGAGTCACCACCCTCAAGGAAGCAGAACAGGGTTGGGTGAAAGAAAGAGTTGATCCCATAGTTTTTTTAGAGAAAAACCAACTCTTTCTCCTTTCTCCATTCCTATATTTTTAAAGAATGTTCTGTTAAGTATTAGAATAAGTGAAAAAAGAGACGTGGTCCAAATTGGACCACAAACCGGAATCTTCCTCCACATCCTCTCATTAATGTTGGACAAAACAGCAGCAGGGTTTAGCTAAATACATTCAAGCTGTCTTGTTTACAGTGTTCTGTAATCCAGTCTAACGTATGAACAGGATAAATGAGACAGTCATGTGAAAGTATTTGTTATGTTGAAACAATGTGGATTTATTTTTTTGGAAAGTGAGCAAGAGCTACAATTTGAGAAACACATTGCATTCTTTCTTCAGCATTACTTTAATAAATCAAACTACCAAAACTTTTTCCACTTTTCTTTCCTCCATAGTTTTTTACATCTATGGATTTGATTGCATTTCACCTTATTGATGAGTGCAACTTACTGCTATTAATGTTGTATATGCCCATCTGGGCATATCAGTGTGGGCTATCAGAGTGGGATTGTGTAAGATATACACCTGGACGCTTCTTTAGTTGAAGAAAATAACTTTTACAACGCTGCATCATGAGCTACGTGCTTACAGCGAGTCCACGGTACAGTTTAATGTTTAATTATTAGTGTCACAAGCAGGCTTTCATTACCACTGCAATGACGTTATTGTGAAAATCCATACTCCAGCACCTGCTTGGGTACGCTGAGGGAGAATTTAGCATGGCCAATGCACCTAACCAGCATGTCTTTCGGACAGTGGGAGGAAACTCGAGCACCCGGAGGAAACTCACGCTGACATGGGGAGAATGTGCAGACTTGGCACAGACACAGGTGACCCAAACCAAGAATCAAACCCGGGTTGTTGGTGCTGTATGGCAGCAGTGCTAACCACTCTGCCACCGTGCTGTACTACAAAAGGGAAACCTCCTTTCTCGCTTGGTCTTGATTGATTTTTCAGACCACGTAACGGTCACAGATTGGGGGTGACTCGATGTGGCTCCAACAACGAGAGAGCTTTACTAAGCGATAATAACCATTCACACACTAATGGTCTGACAGAACATGTGCAGAGGTCTACTCTTCTCTCCTCCCTGATTCCAACTGAGGTCCTCCTAGTCCCAGGACTTGCACCCTTCCTCTCAATTCACCCAGCTTCCCACGCCTCCACTCCAGTGTCTGGCCCAATCACATGGACTGCACAGGATCATCCTTTAAAAGGACCACATTACCACTGTGATCCTTACTTGATCTTAAAGGAACAAACACCACAAAGGCACGCAAATGTGCATCTACCAACTTGTTGGGAACTGTTCAGCCTGTCACAGTTAGTGATTAACTAAACATTCAAGGGAGTATCTCACCCGCACAGCAATGAGCCTGTGTACAAAGAAAGAAAAGTAAGCCTTGCTGCTGCAGCTGTTTAAAAGAGTGTAGCAGCATTTTTCTGATGGAAGACTGTAGTCCCAGTTATTATTATTGCAGTTATAGCAAAACGAAACATATGACTGGCAGATAAGACAAAGATAAAGATTACACAAGTGAAAAAAAGATTGCCAAGCTTTTCCTATATTGAAGGATAATAAATCACAAGGTTGCAAATATATTAAGCAAAGGCATCATATCCTGTAACACATAGAAAATAACAGGAGTTGGCCATTCAGCCCTTCAAGGCTGCTTTGCCATTCATTATAATCATGGCTGACCATTCAACTCTAACCTGTTCCTGCTTTCCACCCATATTCTTTGATTCCTTTAGCCCCAGGAGCCAATTCCTCCTTGAAACCTTGGCCGCAACAGCTTTCTGTGGAAGAGAATTCCACATGCTCACCAGTCCCTGCGTGAAAAAATTTCTCCTCATCTCAGTCCCAACTTGTTTATCCCGTATCCTTTGACTGTGACTCCTGGTTCTGAACAGTTCCACCATCAGGAGCATCCTTCCTATATCTACCCTTTAAGTCCTGTCGGAATTTTATAGTTTTCTATTGGATCTCACCCTCAATCTTCTAAACTCCAGCGCATATAATCCTAACTGACTCAATCATGCCTCATACATCAGTCCTGTCTCCCAGGAATCAGTCTGATGCTTTTGCGTTTGCCATTTCAATTCCTAATTGTAATCAACATTTTTTGCACTTTGCTCTGAAAAGCAAAGCTTTTTTTCCCACTGTTCTGAAACTGTTACAATTTCATTCAAAACAATCATCAACAGCTGTGAATGCAATGGTAAGTAAACATATTAGTTAAGAGTTCAGATATGATGAACTAACCTACAGTTAGGTTGATTGGCCATGCTAAAGTGCCCCTATCAGGCAGACTTGCGAGGGTAAATGCATGGGGTTATAGAGATCAGGCCAGTGTAGGATTGTGGTCGGTGCAGACTCAATGGGCACAGTAGGATTCTATGAAATAACATACATTAAATGAAATAAATGTATACTTCCTGTGCCTTACAAAACGAAGGGGAGAACCTTTAATGGATCACAGTTTTTCATCTTGACAATGGTAATTCACAAGTATATGTACAACTGGTATCCTCAAGGTGCTGATATGTACAAGATGTGGTATTGAACTGAATATGGACTTTAGAGAAAGAAAAGATGATACGAAGGAACTGACAATGGGTAGTGAGAGCTTTGGATGTAAAGTGTTGGTGTAGTGGTATTGAGATTAGACCTGTATGCCAAAGACCCAAAGTACAGCTCCGAGGGCCTGGGTTCAAATCCCACTATGGCAGATGGTAACATTTCAATTTAATAAAAATCTTGAATGATGACCATTCCTCTAAACTCCCATTTGGTTCACTCACTACTGTCCTTTCGGGAAGGAAATCTGCCGTCCTTACTTGGTCTGGCCTACACTTGACTTCAGATCCTCAAAGATGTGATTGACTCACAACTGCCAATCAGTTCAGGGGCAATTAGGGATAGGAAACAAATGCTGGCCTTACCAGTGATGGCCACATCTCATTAATGAATTTAAAAAAGGGACAAGGAAAAGCATTTTGGCAGCATTCAAAATCAGCGTAAACAAGTTGACTCCTGAGCAGTATAGAAGAGTCCTTTTTAGACTGACCATTGGATAGGCCACTCAACATGAGCCATAATGAATGGAGCCAGAACAGTACATCCTGTATTGGAAAATTGCATCAAAAGCATTTGATATCATGTGACCCTAACTTTGTGAGGTTAATGAGACACCCGCTGATTTTCAGGGGCATCCTATCTGCCCGTGTATCCTGATACAAAAAGGTGGTGCTGTCTCTGGGGCATTAGCAAGAACAGGGCAGTAAGTGCAGCATTCCCATTCTCTTGCACTATCGCCCAGTTCTGGCCCAAAGCAGAGCAAAAATCAGTTCACAAGTGCGCAAATAAATGGGAGGCTGACGAGCCCAAAAATCCTGTGTTTTCGTGTCTCCACCAGCCTAAGTAAGCTACAACCAACAAAGCTATCTTTACGAAGTGGAATTTCTGCCTCATTCTATTCCAATTTTTTTTTTAGGGTCATAGGGGTTTACAGCATTGAAACAGGCTCTTTGACCCAACTTGTCCATGCCATACAGTTTTTCCCACCAATCTATTCCAAGTTGCCCGTATTTAGCCCATATCCCTCTATACCCATTTTACCCATGTAACTGTCTGAAGTTAGAAGTTAAAGTTTATTTATTAGTCACAAGTAAGGCTTACATTAACATTGCAATGAAGTTACTGTGAAATTTCCCTAAATGCTTTTTAAAAGACAAAAATTGTACTGGCCTCTACCACTATCTCCGGCAGCTTGTTCCAGACACTCACCACCCTCAGTGAAAAATTTGCCCCTCTAAACCCTTCTGTATCTCTCCCCTCTCACCTTAAACCAACGCCCTCTAGTTTTAGACTCCCCTACCTTTGGGAAAAGATGGTAACTATCTAGCTGATCTACGCCCCTCATTATTTTAAAACCTCTTTAAGATCACTCCTAAGCCTCCTACATGCCAGGGAAAAAAGTCCCAACCTTTCCAGCTTCTTCTTATAACTCAAACCATCATGTACCGGTAGTATCCTAGTAAATCTTTTCTGGTTTAATAATATCCTCTCTTTAATAGGGTGATCAGAGCTCTACACCGTATTCCAAAATGTGGCTTTAACAATGTCTTGTCAAACCCCAGCAAGACGTCCCAACTCCTGTAACCAATGCTCTAACCAATGAAACCAAACATGTCAAATGCCTTCTTCACCACCCTGTGACTCCACTTTCAAGGAGCTATGAACCTGTATCCCTAGATCTCTGTTCCATAACTCTCCCCAGTGCCCTACCATTAACTGAGCAAATCCTGCCTTTGTTCGATCTACCAAAGTGCATCACTTTATATTTATTTAAATTAAACTCCTTCTGTCATTCATCGGCCCATTTGCCCAATTGATCAAGATCCTGTTCTTCACTGCCCACCATGCCACCAATCTTGGTGTCGTCTGCAACCTTACTAACCACGTCTCCTAAATTCTCATCTACATCACTAATATAAAATGACAAATAACAGTGGACCCAACACCGATCTTTGAGACACAGTGCTAATTTTTAAAAAAAAATCTACAATCACCCTTCTGTCGTCAAGTCAATTTTGTGTCCAAGTGGCTACCTCACCTTGGATCCCGTGAGATTTAACCTTATGCAATAACCTACCATACAGTACCTCGTCAAAGGACTTGCTAAAGTCCACGTAGACGACGTCAACTGCACTGCCCTCATCTATCTTTTTGATCATCTTCAAAAATAAAGAGGGTAACTGGCTCCCACTGGTGACTGAATCTAGATTTTTAAAACTATATACTGGACCACTAGTTTATCAAACCTTCAATCTGCAGTAGGACATTCACAGGTCTACCTTTATAAAGAGGAAACTGATAATGTTTAATAATGTGACCAAGGTGTTTCTTCCCCCTTCCATTTCTGATACATCTGCGTTTCCATTTGTCTTTGTTGGAGATATAAAGGGCATATGTTTAAGCAGTTCGGAAATAATTTTACATCGTTTAAGTCAATGCATCCCTGCCATACTCTAAAACATTTTTCAACATGGGACATTGGAAGTACATTGCACCCCCGAGGAAACATTTCTGTTATTTTCACCAGAGCGGTAATCAAGTAAAAAGTCTTGTAAAATGAAAGCAGGAGTATTAAGATCATTGAGACAGAATATAGATACAAGGATGTGTCTTTGAACACATAATAAAAATTGAACGCTTAAAAATTATCAATGGAACTGTTGATGCTGAAGGATTTGCTTAGCTTTTAGTTACGCGTAAGTAGAAAGGGCCTGCCAATTATAGTAATAATTTCCTCTTATCCTTCCTTATACGATCCATACCACAAGGGAAACAGATTACCAGGAACTCAAACAGAGATTTTACAGAATATGATGGAACACAAGGGAACATTTCAAAATATAGCTCAAGATCGCTTAAACATATTTATTTGAAGAGTTAATTCTGTGAGTATGTTGCATTAAAAATAAACATTTTCTGTAGCACCAGATTCTGATGTTTCAGTGAATGGAACTTGGAGAACAGAATGTACTATGAAGCAATATTATCATATCCTTTCAAACAGCTCCCAAAACAAATCACAGCAGCAGAAAACTATTGAAATCAGCTCATGATGCTACAAAAATGAATACCGATTTCCAAGAATTACAAAATGTGCCAAACTCCCTTTGCAACTGAACAAGCTATCACCTTGGGTTTATCCCCAATAGCACAGATACTATGCTGGGTCATTATAAAGCACTATTCTTATAATGAGTTTGAAAATTTTTTGCCTATCATTTAAGTGAAGTTTTACTCAAAACAGTTTCACTTGAAACAGCTTCTTCCCTGCTGCTATCAGGCTTGCGAATGGACTTACCTTGCATTAAGTTGATCTTTCTCTACACTCTGGCTATGACTGTAACACTACATTCTGCATTCTCTCCTTTCCTTCTCTATGAATGGTATGCTTTGTATGGCGCACAAGAAACAATACATACTAATACGCGACAGTAATAAAACAAAGTTTTATCTGATAGATTTTAATTTAAAAACATGCATAATGATTTCATCAGATCTAGTTTAATGGTTTATTTTAATCAGATGAAAAGAACATAAGAAATAGGAGGAGTAGGCCATCTAGCCCTTTGAGCCTGCCCCACCATTCAATAAGATCATGGCTGAGCTGAAGTGGATAAGTTCCAATTTCCTGCTTTCTCCCCATAACCCTTAATTCCCTTATCTATCAGGAATCTATCTACCTGTGACTTAAATATATTTAGCGAGGTAGCCTCCACCACTTCAATGGGCAGAGAATTCCAGAGATTCACCACCCTTTGGAGTGAAGAAGTTCCTCCTCAACTCCGTTCTAAACTGCACCCCCCCCCCCCTCCTTATTTTGAGGCTGTGCCCTCTAGTTCTGCTATCCTAAGCGGGAAGAATCTCTCTACCTCTACCCTATCTATCCCCTTCATTATCTTATATATCTCTATAAGATCCCCCCTCAGCCTTCTAAACTAAAAGATTACACTTTAACTGGAAAAGTTGATGGTGCAAGAGTACAGCGAACGACTGGCATTTCAATGGTGTCCTTAGCGTTTTAAAACATGCCAAGGCATTTCATCTCAATGTTCTGGAATAAAACTCGACACATAGGAGATAACTAAAAACTTGGTCAAGGTGGAGGGTCTTGAAAGAGGAAAGAGAGAAGCAGAGATAAAGAAAGGAAATTCTAAGGCAAGTACATCAGATTTTGAGTCATAAGAAATTAATCCTGTTTCTATTCATAAGAGATAGCCTTATGTTTGTGCCAGTTCAAGTGAGCTTGAAACAACATTGTCCAGTGTGGCTAGAAATTGAAATACAAGGGCAAGCACATTCACATGATGTGGCTGTGTTATGGACATTGCAGATGTAATTTGTAATGCAAGGCACCAGCTCCAGTGTTTGCTGTCATTATCCTCCAAGTCTAACAGCAACTTCTGGAGTTTACACTTTTGCAGTTAAACTCTGAAATCTAGAAACTGCCGTCGGTGATTCTACATTTCTCCAGAGAGCGTGCTGAGACTCCCCCAGGATGCAATCCATTAGATAACATTGAAGTAATAATAAATTTCCACTCATAGTCTACCCTAAAAATCTTTGAGAAAGTCACACCCTTTAAACGAGTAACTTTTTTAAAAAAAAATACAACATTCATAATTACTGATAAACAGCCTCACTGCCCTTAAAAGAGTAATCTTGTATTTGCAGAATGTTATAATTTTTCCATTATGAAAATAAATTGTACATATTATTAAAACTAATTCATTAAAAATTGTGAAATTTAACTTCTACCACTATCCCATTATTTTACTCTATAAAAATGAAAATTAAAAAGTGCAGGGGTTGAATGTTTTTTACTTCCTGGTTTGCTGCCCATGAGAGTACATCAGTGTGATTGGCTGCTTACTCTACTCGATGGCTTTGTTGCTGTTGGACAGCTGGAAATCTTGTTGTCTCGGTACTAGAACTGACAATCGGGAAAGATCAAAGCCACACCACACAAATTGCCAAATATTTTTGTGGGCAGCTTCCATTTGAGAGTAGCAGCAAGCACCGTTGCTTCAGCGCTGACTGAAAAATCCAGTCAGTAAATATTTATAGTGAATAATTCTTCCCACAAAAAAAAAATGTAATGTTTACTTGAACACTGCTAGCACTTGTATCTTTTGAAAGTCTTTGTAAATCTTTATCTTGCTGATTAAAAGCAACTTATCTAAAATAGCAATAATTTGTATCCATCTTATTTTATTGTATCTTTCAACCCACTCAGTCTTTTTTGGTCTAATCAGACTTTTGTGGATCGGATAATTGAAACACCTCCTGTTGTACAATACTATTTCAGCTCTTTCCACAATTGCAAGAAATGTTTGGTTAACATTTCGGTGGTAGGATGGCACAGTGGGTAGCACTGCTGCCTCAGCACCAGGGACCTGGGTTCAATTCTTGGCTTGGGTCACTACCTATGTGGAGTTTGCACATTCTCCCCATGTCTGTGTGGGTTTCCTCTGTGTGCTCTGGTTTCCTCCCTCAGTCTGAAAGATGTGCTAGTTAAGTGCATTGGCTGTGCTAAATTCTCCCTCAGTGTCCCCACACAGGCACAGGATTGTGGTGACTTGGGAGTTTCACAGTAACTTCATTGCAGTGTTAATGGAAGTCCAATACATACATTTTATAAAATCTACAGCTTGCGATTTGAATGCTATCCCTGGAAATAATGCATTCACTTTGACAAACTCAAGTGGATATGCTGGCATCAGATGCACTTATTACTTGGCGGTCGATTTGGACCTTTCCAAGTTAATAAAATTGGAGTCAAAAATCATTCAAAATTCTTGGTAACTAAAAGAGCTCCCTTTCTAAATGTATTTTTATTAGGTGAAGCAAAGTTTAATCCACACTTAAGGTTTAAACATTTTCTTCACTTAATAAAAATTCACTTCACTTAATAAAAAGGAGCTCCTTTAGTTCTCAAGAAATTTAAGAGATTTTGACTTCAAATCTTATGATTAACTTTGAAAGGGCTAAATCAACCACCTCAAGGACAATGCAACTTGGCACAAGATGCAAACTCATTACAATTTTATCTTCTCACTGCTTTCATCTTCCAAATCTAAAATTTTGTTGGCTGCAGAATAAAAGAGCATTCATTATCATTCCCTTGAATTAATAGAAAGGAACCTGTGGTGTTTTTGGTCCTTGTTTACTTTGACTTAAAATTAACTTGTAGTCAAGCCAACTGAAAATCGTCTTAGCAGGACTTGGAAACCACAATCTTCTATAGGCGCAGCAGAACTGCTTTATTAACTGTATTCTGTTCCACGTACTATTCTGAGAAATAGTTATACATCTGTGTTTTATTTGTTATCATTCAACCGGCTGCACTAGAATAAGGGAAGAGGGCAAAGTAGTGCAATAGACCTTTATCTTCTCTTGTAGATATTTATATTCCAGTGAAGGGTTTATAGTCCTAGGGCAGGCCTTTCCCATCCGGGACTAAGTCCCGTGGCAGGGACGAGGGGAGGGGGTGACCTTGGTGCAGTGCTTGTTGGGAATTCACAACAGTGTGATCTTGGTCTCATTAAATACACAAGGGGAGGGTTTTGTAACAGTTCACATGGTGGTACGCTGGACGATTCATGCCCCATCATACATTTTTAAAAGGCATCTGGATATCACAGACACGCCATTGAAGGTAGAAGATGGTCCTCCAGGAACTGGCAGAAAGAAGCAATCAACCTCCTGAAGAAAGACAATGGTCCTCCAGGAACACAACAAAGCTGGAAGATGGACCTCTCGAAGACACAAAAGCTGGAAGATCCACCTGACAGATGCTTCACCCATCCGCCATTACGTGTTGCCGGGTCCACAATTGCTGGAGGCTTCCATCCTGAACTCTGGGAGCTGCCCCAGGCATCTTAAGGTAAATCTGAATGCTTATACACCACGATGGTCCAGATGTGATCTAGACCAGTCTGATTTCCCACTGGTGTCACAAATGACCTGGAGTGGAGTTAGTGTGGGGGATGGGGCAGATGTGGCATCACATTTCCAATAAAGCCTTCATCTGCATCCCATCAGTGGGATGATTTTGATGTCACTATTTTTCTTCCTCCCTCTGTCTAAGCAAGACAGCTGAATGCTAGTTCTCCCTGGAGAACTGCTCCAACTCACTTTGTGCTCTTTCTAGCCTGCATGGCAACAAGGGTCATTGCTACAACAGACTGCTGAGAACACAGTACCCATTTTTCGAAACATCTACACACCTCAGGGATGTTCCCTGCAGAGCACGATATATTTAAAGAACTATTTCCATTCCTGATCACCTTTCATGACCTGAGGTTGTCCCATTTTACAGCCAATTTAGTAGATACTACAACAATGCAAGAATCCAAGCACAGTAAATCACTGATGTCTCCCCCTTCAATAGTGCTGAGAGAGTATCCTCTGGCTGTTTCTGACACCGCACCATCTGCTGTGCTCATGAGCTGAATTAGCAAATTAGTACTTCCCTCTCGCAAGAATAGTAGAATCTCTCAGCTCAATCGCATAACCTAGCATTTAAATGTCTGCTTTTAATTGCCCATTCTCTTATGAATGGGGGCAGCACACTTGCACAGTAGTTAGCACAGCTTCCTCACTGTACCAGGGATCCAAGTTCGATTCCCGGTTGGGGTCACTGTTTGTGTGGAGTTTGCACATTCTCCCGTTGTCTTCTTGACTTTCCTCTGGGCACTCCAGTTTCCTCACAGAGTCCAAAAGGTATACTGGTTAGTTTATTGGCCATGCTAAATTCTCCCTGTGTACCCGAACAGGTGCCAGAGTGTGGCGACTGGGTGATTTTCACTAACTTCATTGCAGTGTTGATGTAAGCCTGCTTGTGACACTAAAACAAACTTTTAAATAATTGCTGAGGACTACAATGCCAAAACTTCAGAGAGATATTCAATGTAACATGGTTAAGTTTGAAGGGAAGTACATTCATATTTTTGCATTTTAAAATGATAACAGTTGGGGGAAATCAATGGGCGTTTAGGGATATGGGGGCAGAGTTTCTTGCCTTCTTCCCCTTGAAGAATTGGATGAGTGCATTGTACCCAAGATGATGCCTTGAAGCTGCTTATAGTTGGAGCTTTTCTCAAAATTTCAGCTTGACCATTAACGTTGCTGTCCCGTCACAATCTTACCCCACTGTAGAATCTTGAATCAAAAAGTCAGTGGAAATAGGAGAACAGATGGAGACTAACTCTCATGCTTCTGGCTGTTATCAGACAACAGAAGTCAGAGGGCCTTTGGGTTCAATTCCCCACCTGACCATCTCAAAAATAGGCTGCTGCCTGGTGTAGGAAGAGGAATATTAACTTAGAGGAACAAGCATTAAAAAAGAAACTTGAGATTCTTTGCTCCCTGTATGGATGAAATCAGAGGCTGTAGGGAGGATGAGCAAACTGACACAGCATCATGATTCAGGGAGATGTTCATGCGGGGAGAGAAAAGGCAAACGTAGCTATAGTATAGTCAGGGGAACAGACACTGTTCTCTGCAGCCAGGATCGAGAGAGTCTTGAAGGTGGTGTTGCCTGCCTGGTGCCAGGATTCAGGACACCTGCTCTGGGTTGGAGAGGAACGTGCAATGAGAGGGGGAAGATCCCGCAGCTCTGGTCCACGTAGGTTCTAAAGACATGGGTAGATTAAGATCAGAGCTTCTGTGTAGGATGTTTGAGAAGTTATGCACTAAACCGCCAAGGCTATAATCTCTGGATTATTACCTGAGCCACATGCAAATTGGCAAAGGCTACATTTAGGAGGGAAATAAAACAAGTTGAGCCTTGGATGCATGAGGGAGAGCGGGACTCTGGTTTGAAATCTCAGGTTTCTTACAAGTCCTTCTTTCCCCTGGTAGATTGTACAAGTTAATATACTGTTTTGAGTCACAAAGGCTTACATTAGCATATTAATTCCTCAAATTGGATACAAGATGGTTCTTCTAATCTCATTATGCAGACGGCATTGTTCAGTACAACTTTGTTAATCAGTTCTTGGACAGTTCCATTTACCCAATTATAATGTCAAAGCATTGTATTTGCCCAACTGATTTGTACTGATGTGTTAATCGCCCCCCATCTCTGTTAGGTGATTGTGTTTTACAGAAGACTATACCGTCCCTAGACTATATGGAGCCTGGCTGCCTTAATGCCAGTTCTCCCATTATTGTGATAATTCGGAACAATCTCCTGCACATCAGAAGTTGATAGTATGTGTTAATCATTGTCTGTCACCAGAGCAGGCTTCTAGCTCTTGGCATTAACCCTTTCCTTCCCTCTGGTGAGGCCTGTTTCTCTGGGCTTGCTCTATGTAGCCCTACATGTAGTATTCTGAAATTAAATAAAATATGGATGGACATATGAATTAAAATATAAAAGACACAATTCCCAATATTGCCTAATAACAATACATAAAATGAAAGAAATGAATATGTGGCTCAAAAATTGGCAAGGACAAAATGGGTTTTTATTTATGGGGCATTGATATCAGTACTGGAGAAAGTAAAGGCTGCACTGTTGGGATGGCCTAAATCTGAACCGTGCTGTGACCTTTATTTCTGCTGTGTAACTAAGGAAAGAGAGAAGGCTTTAAACTAAACCATGGGGGTGATGTCCCACTGGGCAATGCCAAAGGGGTGGGGGTCCTGCTGCCACCCTGCGAAGGGATGGGTGAGGCAAGGAGAGGGGGCAACGATTGGGATTGGGACAGGCTTTGGGGGGGGGGGGGGGGGGGGGGAAGCGGGGGCCACAGTCAGGGTGAGGGAAAGGTGGGGTAGAGGGGTGGGGTAGAGGAGTGGGCTGGGCCCAGAAATGGTCAGGGGGGCCAGCAATTAGGAAGCCATCAGTGCGGGGCCACAGCGCATATGCTAATCTCGGCACTGACAGATTGGCACATGCGCAGTGGCCCACTCAGCATGCCGATTTCAGCTTCTCTGGTGGGGATAGATCCCACCCCCTGAAATCTAACTTGCTTTTATTTTAGTTTATTTATTTATAAGTCACAAATAAGGCTTAAATTAACACAGCAAATGAAATTACTGTGTAATTCCCCTCATCACCATGGTCCAGTATCTGGTCGGATCAACGGACATAACCAGCACATCTTTCAGAATGTGGGAGGAAATCGGAGCACCCAAAGGAAGCCCACGCAGACATGGGGAGAACACACAAACTCCATATACACGGTGACCCAAGTCAGGAATCGAACCCAGGTTCCTGGCGTTGTGAAGCGGCAGTGCTAACCACTGTGCTACCATGCTGTCCATGTGCTGGTATCCATAATATCCATGCCCTTGGCCTCTGCAGTGCACAGAGAGTGGGAGATTCTTCTCTGAACTCCCACTGAATAAACGAGCGTGAATTACTCCAGTTTTTATGTGAATCTGGCAATCAGAACCTCTTGGGGAGAATTCTGCTATAGAATTAGTCTGGGTAGAAATAAGAAATAGCAAGGTAAAGTAGTCACTGGTGGGAGTAACCTATTTAGGTCTCCAATCAGTAGTTCCGTACTGGCACATAGTATAAACCAAGAAATATGGAGGGCCTGTAAGAAAGCTATGGCAATAATTATGGGCGAATTTAATGTGCACATTGACTGGAATAATCAAATTGGAAAGGGTAGCCTTGAGGGAGAGTTCATTGTATTAGGGATTGATTGTTGGAACAATATGTTGTGCAACCAAGGGAGCAGGCTATTCTAGATCTGGTAGTATGTAATGAGATAGCACTAATCAATGAAATGATCTCATGGTTAAGGGTCCTCACAGGAAGAGTGATCATAACATGTAGAATTTCAATTTCAGATTGAGGGCAGAGAGACTGGAATCCCATATCTGGAGTTTAAGAAAGGATTTACATAGGCATGAGGATAGGTTTGGCCTACATGGACTGGGCAGGAAAACTAATGGGTAGAATAATTGATGAACAGTGGCAGATGTTGAAGGAGATATTCAAGCCCTCCCAAATAAACTATATTCCCAAGAGGATGAGAAGTGGTAAGGGGGTTTGAGGAAGAAAAAAAAAAGTAGAAAATTCAAAGAATAATTTGTGAATGAAACTGCAATATTTTAATTAGAATTGTTCCTTTTCTGGGCCAGAGAGTTTGTGTAGCTTTGCAGAAAGATGCATCGCCTTGTTAAAAGTTTAAGCACTGGCCCTAACTTTCTATTGTAAGCTTATTTGTTTTACCAGTGCAAATCCAAAGTAGGGATATTGCCCAGGTAGATCCTGTGCACAAAAAGCAGCACAAGCCAACCTGACCAGTTTACTTCATCATCAGTAAAGTGATGGAAGCGGTCATCAACAGTGCTATCAAGTGGCACTTATTCAGCAATAACCTGCTCATGGGTGCTCAGATGTGATTCTGCCAGCACCAATTGTAGCTTTGATTCAAATGTACACGAAAAGAGCTGAATGCCAGAGGCGAGCGATTGTCCTTGACATCAAGGCAACCAAGTGTGATATCAAAAAGTCCTAGCAAAAGTGAAATCAATGAAAATCAGGAGAAAATTTTACATTGTGCTAGTTATGACTCAAACTAAAAGGAAGATAGTTGTGATTGCGTGGAGTTCAGTCATCTTGGCTTCAGGGCATCACTGTAGGAGTTCCTATGCCCAGTTGTCTTCAACTGCTTCACCAATGACTTCCCTTCCATCATAAATGGGGGTGTTTGCCGATGATTGTACAAGGTTCATCACCATTCACACTCAAGTACTGAAGCAGTTCATGTCTGCATGCAGCAAGACCTGGACAAAACCCAGGCTTGAGCTGACAAGTGCCAGGCAATGACCAGCTCCAACAAAAGAAGATCTAACCATCGTTCCTTGACATTCAAAAGGCATTACCATCACTGAAACTCCTACTATCAACATCCTGGCAGTTACCATTGACCAGAAACTGAACTGGACTTGCTATATAAATACTGTGGCTACAAGAACTGGTCAAAGGCTTGGAACCCTCCGATGGGTTATTCACCTCTTGACTCCCCAAAGTCAGTCCACAATGGACAAGCCAAAAATCAGAGTGAAAGTGTGTAAATTGCTCAGCCATTTGTGGTGAGGAAGTGATGTCATGAGGAACAAAAACCACAAATTGCCAGGTGATTTTTGTCACCCCCCCCGTGAGTCTTCCAAAAAGATGATTTTTATTAAATAATTCACTCATGGGCGGTGGGTATTGCTGGCTAGGATTCCAAGATTCTGACCTGCTCTTATAATCACAGTATTTATATGGCGACTCAGTTCAGTTTCTGGTCAATGGCAACCCCAGGATGGTGATTAAACACATTTTGTAACACATAAATGTTCTACAGTTTTCATTTACTGGAACGCCACTTGATATTTGTTTCCATTTCAAAAGTACTGTAGCCCTTTATGCAGAATCATTGGCTTTATACTTACAGCACTATTTCAGAGAACCTACAACAATCTAGTCTGTCGTGTCAAATAACTCCTACAAAAACAACTTATTTTAACACTCACCCTACTTGTCTGGCTGGATGCAGCACCTACAGTACTCAAGCTTGACACCATCTGGAACAAAACTGCCCATTTGATTGGTACTCCATTAACAAATATTCATTCTCTACCACTAAGGCACAGTAGCAGCAATGTGCATATCTACATCTGCATAGAAAACATCCTTTTGGATGTACCACAGCTTGGCATGGCTCCTGCTCTGTCAAAGATAGCAGAAAACTGCAAAGGGTTGTGAATGAAACTTAGTCCATCACTCAAGCCAGTCTCCCATCTATTGCCACTGTCTACATTTCCCGCTGCCTCAGAAAAGCAGCCAGCACAATCAGAGACCCCATGCACTCCTCTCCCCCATCTTCTTCTGTTGGGAAAATGATACAAAAGTCTGAGATCATCTACCAACCAACTCAAGAACAGCTTCTTTCCTGCTGCCATCAGACTTTTGAATGGATCTACCTTGCATTAAGTTGCTTTCCCGCTAAACCCTGGCTGTGACTGTAACATTACACTCCGCACCCTCGCCTTTCCTTCTCTCTGTACGGTATGCTTTGTCTGTGTACTGTACAATAGTTTTCATTGTATACTAATAAATGTGACAATAATAAATCAAATCACTAGAGGGGCCTTTCAAACCCACAACTGCTACAATCTAGAAGGACAAGGGCAACAGACAATTGGGAACACCACTTCCTGGAAATTCCCTTCCAAGCTATTAACTTCACCGTCACTGGGTCAACATCCTGGAAGTCCCTCCCTAACAGCACTCTAGCTCTATCCTCACCACATGGACTGCGACGGTTGAAGCTGGTGGCTCATCACTACCTTATCAAGGGCAATTATGGACGGGCAACAAATACTGGCCAGTGGGCAACACCCACATCCCATGAATGATTTTCTTGTAAAAAAAAAACTCACGTTTTCAGAAGACTAATGGTGGAGCGACAAAAAAAAAATCACCCAGCAATTTGTGGTGATTTGCTCCTCATGACCTGTCGCTTCCTCACCACAAATTGTTGGGCGATTTGCAGACCAACAATGGTGAGTGTATTAAATTTGCCAACATTTTTCTAATAAATTCTGGCTTCTTGTTTACCTTATCGGGAAGTCTCTTAAAGAATCTCAAATAAATGTGGTTGACAATTAAAACCATTTTGTTAAATACAATGGGCACAGTCTTCTCTGACTAGTCGTGCATCTTCTTGTTCTGCCAATAACATACTCCCATCACATGCTCCCTAATAGCATGGGTTGGAATCAGTAGGGGGATCCCCTTGACATTTATGCAGGCGGGAGATCCCCTATTACCGGCCAACAGCATGCTGTGCTGTCATGAAATAAAATGTTGTGGGGAGGCCAAAAAAATCCCAGCGAATATTTTATGAAGCTTGCAGTAGAACAGAATATGGATGCTAATGATAATAAATATATAGTCAAAGTTTGAATATTAATTCCAGCAATGAGATACCAACCTAAACTTTCTGATTACATTATTTTAACACTAGGTTAAACTATCAGTGTCAAAGTAACAAGGACAAAATTTTAGGTTGATTAAACATACGTTGAATACAAGTTCTTCAGTTTTCAGTCACTGGAATGGCACATGTTTTTTAAACATTTCCATTTCAACATAAGCGTAGCCCTTTATGCACATTCATTGTTATTACACTATTTGAACATCTTTGAGAATCGACTACAATCCAGGTTTTATACCAAAAACTCCCACTAAACCTACAACTTATTTTAAAATGACATCTTCCAGCAGGATCTCCGTGGAAAGTTGAAGAGCGTTGAAATTATTAATCCAATGATCTCTTGAAAGCTTCACGTTTGTATCAAGATGTGCAATGTGCATTTAATCAATATTGATTTCAACCCAATACATCTGATAAAGTAGCTTCTCTTTGAACATGGGCCAGTTCTGGTGTAAATTGGATCTGATTGCACCATTGATGAGTGGATGTGCACCAGTGCTGAGTTACTCAAAGTGGAGGACACCAACACTTCAGCCTATTCTTCTCACATCCCCATCACCTTAAACACCTTTACCCTTTCTTGAGGAGCCTAGGCCATGGACTATTCATGATGTTTTTGCACAATTGAGAAAAGCATCCATTTCATAATCAATATTGGAATCATACACCAGGACCCTTTTATGAGCCTCTACTGCTGGCAAGAAAGCCCGTACATCCACAGTATAAATTGAAAATCCAGTCCAATACTGCCCATGATGTTCCAACCAAGAGTGGTCAGGAAGCTGAGCACTGCTTCTGGGATTGTCAAAGAACAAATTCCCCACTGGCAACATGTATTTATCCCTTCTAATTTTTGCTGATTGGCTTCAAACTTTATCCAGGAAGTGAGTTTAGTTAGTCTTGGCTGAGTTTTGTGGCAGAGAAAGAAACAAAAAGAGAGAGAGAGAGAGTTTATCCTTTGTTTGCATCACTTCAACTGTTCAACTGTGTGATTCAACGCTGAAATTAAGATTATACAGAGCTCCAAAGAGTAGCTGCCTAATTCAGATTAATTGAAAATCAAGTTAACCCAATAAAGAAACTAGCTGGATACTCAATTTGGGGACTTCTTCTGAAGGGACTCAATTTGGGGAGAAATATCTTAGAACCTCTCATTCCAGATTCACAATCCTCTCATGGGGAAGGTATGCTCCAACATGTGTTTGAAGGTTTAATACTGCTAATTAGTTTTGCGCACAAACCAAAACGTAATCACCATATTATCCAACGTAATGTGCTTTGAGAATGTTGATTCCTGCTACTAAATCACACACAATTACAAACTGGTTTTCTTTTTTGTTCACTCACATGACACAAATAATGTAAGCCATGATTTCGTTTGTAGCACTATTGCCTCAGACAGAAAGTTATGTGAACTACTTGGGAAGAAACAGCAAGATCGACTAAGGAGCATTCAGGATAAGAACTGTACACGTTGTGAAAACATGGATGTCTTTATTCTCCTTCTAGGAATCATAGAATCCCTACAGTACAGGACGTGGTCATTTGGCCCATTGATCCTATCCTGACAAAAATCCCACTTAGGTCTTATCCCCGCAACCCTATATAGTTATTCTGCTAATCCCCGTAACCTATGCACCGTGGACAGCACGGTGGTACTGTCATTAGCACTGCTGCCTCACAGGACCAGGAACCCAGGTTTAGTGCTCGCCTCGGGTCACTGGCTATGTGGAGTTTATACATTCTTCTGAGTCTGCATGGGTTTCCTCTAGGAGCTCAGGTTTCCTCCCACGGTCAAAAGATGTACAGGTTAGGTTGATTGGCTGTGCTAAATTGACCTTAATATCGGGGGATTAGCAGGGTAAATATGTGGAGTTATGGGAATAGAACCTGGGTGGGATTGTGGTCAGTATAGACTTGATGGGCTGAATGACTTCCTTCTGTACTATAGGGATTCTATGGTATGAATGTCAGCCTCAAGTAGACAAAATGCACAGAGCAATTCTCAAAACAATACATCCCTACTTTCTCATTGTTCAATTGTCTCATTTGCTTCTTGCTTTGTACGTTGGAAGACAATTGTTCTGCATATGGTTTTATTCTTAGATACAAAATAGCTTGTTGGTGCATTTTTTGACTGAGTTGTAAGTGTTTTGCTCAGACACAAGACTCAAAAATACCTTCTAACTCTTCACTGCTACACTGAAGAGGTAAACCCTTTTCTTTCTTTTTTAATTGCAATATCTGCCATCGTGCCTTTGAAGTGCCCACTTTTACCAACATGGGAACATAGATGGTGGCTCTGAATACATATCAAATAGGAGTAAATTCGGCATAGACAATCCTGGTTTGCAGTGCCGCAATAGTTTGAGATTGAGGAGCACATTCTTTACAAAGGATAATGAACTGTAATGATCTGAGATTGTCATTTTATTTGGATGGGATTAATGTTTTTGTCTGGTTGGTGTGCCTCTTCCTGATGTCAAACTGAAGTGCCTCAATGTGTTCCCCAAGTCATCAACTAAAAATGTTGTCTGTAGGAAGTAGACAAGTATCTTCCAAAAATGTCACATTTGAAAGCAATGTTTTCCATATTTCATCCTCATTGTCACCACTGGGAAGAAGCATTTGAGATTCAATAGATCACAACCGCACAGAGATTCCTTTATTCTTTAAGTTGATTTATTAGTGTCACAAGTAAAGGCTAACATTGACACTGCAACGAGGTTACTATGAAAATCCCCTAGTCACCACAATCTGTTGCCCGTTCGGGTACACTGAGGGAGAATTTAGCACGGCCAATGCACCGAACCAGTACGACTTTCGGACTGTGGGAGGAAATTGGAGCACCTGGAGGAAACCCATGCAGACATGGGGAGAATGTGCAGACTCTGCACAGACAGTGACCCAAGGCTGGAATTGAACCTGGGTCCCTAGCTTTGTGACGCAGCAGTATTAGCCAGTGTGCCACCGTGTTGCCTTTCTTCTAGGCTCCCTTTGCTTGCATGGTAGCCTTAAGTGGACAAAATACATAATACAATTCTCAATACACTGAAGTTGTGAGAACACAAAAGTAAAGCCTGACTCTGAAGTACAGTGCAGCATTCTCTCTGTCAGATGTGGTGCCTTTTTGATGAGGTATCACATTGAGATCCACTTGCCCTATCAGGTGGGCATAAAAGATCACACAGCATTATCTTAAGTAAGAGTGGGTAGGTTAACCCCAATATCCATCTTCCAATGGAGGCTTCTGCCCCGAGTTCGCTTATCGTAATGAAATTGGAACTTCAATCTTGTAAGTCAGCTTTGCACGTGACTGATTATATCCAAAAACATTGCCTAGGAGACTCAATCATCCAGATGCCGATCTCAGGTCCCACTACAGGTCCCCTGCTAACATTTCCCTGCACTCGGCACTGCCCAGGTAGTGCAGCTAGCTGGGAGAATTGCCCAACATGACTTTGCTTGTACCTTCTGAAAGCATCTGATGCATATAAACTAAGCACCATGGCCAGCTTATAAGCTCCAGTCAATGCTGTTCTTGCCCTGCTTTAAAGGTTGTAATTGTGGTGTAGCTGTTGTCAGATTTCAGTGCCTACCTCTCCACTGATGGAGAAATTTCATGCACTGGGGTATGATTTCCTCAAAAATATTTTACACACCCAATGCAAAATGGAAAGTTTTCCTGCACTTTTGTGGGACAGCTTAGTGAAATGAATTTACTGCACTCTTGCGCAGCACAGAGATCATCAAGCGATTCATGCCAGTATGGGGAGGCTAATACCATTTGAGGCCAGCAGACTGCTCAGGGGCCATTGATCATGCACTGATCCTCAAGTAAACTGCCTCCTCCCCCCCCTCCCCAGTTGCTGACCTCCCCAACTCAGAAGAAATAGGAGCAGGAGTAGGCCATCTAGCCCTTCGAGCCTGCCCCGCCATTCAATAAGATCATGGCTGATCTGAACTGGATCAGTTCCACTTTCCTGCTTTCTCCCCATAACCCTTAATTCCCTTATCAGAAATCTTTCATTCCCCTGCCCATTGCTGGTCCTGACCATTCCCCTGATGGCTGGCCTCCCAAATGTCCAGCCCCTGTCTCCCAATCACATGCCCTGCATCATCCCCCATGCCCGATGCTGAGTCCCCTCTTGCTTGCCACCAACTACCCCCCATCTGGTTCCAACTGTCTGCCCCTCCCCCCCGCCCCCTTCTGACCTCATGGGGGGGCCCCCAATAGCCTCCAGTCACATCAGCGAGGCCATCATGTCAGGTCCCGGTTGCTGGTTACAATACACGATCCCTGCAGGTGTGGAGATCAGATACACAAGTGAGCCTGTAATATACCATCCCAAACTTGTTAAATAGATTACGATATCCATTTCAAATCAGCCTTGTCTTGTTCCCTGGCACGAGGCTGATTCCATCAGAAAAAAATTTCCTGTTCCTTATACTCATGCCCTTGCTCTTCATTGCAGTTGAGACCAGAGAATTGTGCCCTGAAGACACTTGGTTTAAATGGTCTAAAATTGAATTAGGGGAGGAAAAGAATGAACGCAAATGCTGGGAAACTGAAAAGGAGAAAAAAATAGATCTGGAAATAGTTGTTGAAAACATTACAATGTAATTAATTAAGGCTGAATGGAGAATTAGTCGTCAATAATGTTTTTCCCAAAAATATATTAAGATTTGCGGAAGGCAACATATATTTTTAATGCAGGTTTAACTATATATTATGTATACACACAACATTATGTAACAGGTTATTTATTAAGTTGCATCAGCTGATAAGACGTAATACAAGGAGAAATGCTGGCAGAGGACAAAAAGTAAATGTGTTTTTACCGAGGGGAAGCTAAACATGTGGTAAAGATTTGGGTTCCATTAACTGTGTTCTAACACTCTTAATTAGGCACAGAGATGAAAACCTGGAAAGTCTGATGAACAAAAAGGTGGAAGTAATTGGAAAAAATGTTTCTCTGGAAACTTCCAATAAAGTATTGTTATACTTATATAATTGCGCTAAAGCGTTGAGATTAGAGAAAGCGACCGGAATGAGTTTGAAGTAATTAAGAGCTTCAGACATGCAAGGTTAGTCTTGAAGTCTTACCAGCAGAGGGATTGGAAGATGAAATGCAACAACAGCTTGCTCTGATGAAGGATCAAACCTTGGCTCTATTCTCTCTCCACAAACACCGTCAGGCCCGCTGAGATTTTCCCGCTGACAGCGTTTTCTGTTTTTGTTTTAGATTCCAGGATCCGCAGTATTTGGCTTTTAATTTGCATTCATAAAGCACCTTTATTTAATAATGTACCCCAACAAACTTGTCAGGGATATTAATGCTCAGACACATTCCCTGTGATTCAAATTGGAGATGCACTGGGACCAAGAATTGAAGGAGCTGAAAGTGGTTTGGAGCTGGAGGATATTACAGTGATCAGGACAGCTGAAGTCAGTAGAGACTTGATGGGCTGAATGGCTTCCTCCTGTACTCCTCTTTATTGCCATTCACCAGTGTTTCCCTCACCAGCTTCCATTCTTACCCTATCTAGCTATAGCTGAATCTTTAATTCCAGAAATTTTATTGATTTCAAAATTTCACCACCTGTCAACTGGGATTCAAACCCAGGTCCCCAGAAAATTACTCTGGATTACTAATCCAGTGACAATACCACTACACCATCACATCTATTTTGTTTGCTTCAACCACTCCCTGAAGGAAGGAGTTCTACACGCTCATCACTCCTTTGGTGAAGAAATTTCTTTTGAATTCCCTGTTGCATGTCTATTGATGGCTTTTAGTTGTGCTCTTCCCCACAAGCATTCTCACTACATCCATTTTATGAAATATTTTGATCATTTTAAATACCTCTATTAAATTACCCTTCAATTTTCCAAGAAAGCCTTTTTTTTTTAAATTCATGCCCTTGTATGGTATTTCACTATTTTAAATTATGCTGCTCGGTACTTTAATTTCATAGTTCCTCTTTGCCTTCCTAAATGTCCCTTTATGACTTCCTTTATGAAAATTATACCGCTGAGCTTGAAACTTCAACTCTAGAAGGACTTCAGATATTCTCTGCATACACATGAACAGCCCAACACGTGTTTTCACCAGTGCGCAAAGAAAATAGAAAGGAAAACAGTGGTTAACTCTTAAATGTCTCCAGAAAATGATTAGGAATCCTCTCAATTCAAGAGAAATAAATCCTGGTCCAGCCAACGACATCCACACCCCATGAAGAAATTTTTAAGAAATGGGATAGTTAAAGGAGGTACAAGAGCAAGGAAGGAATAACTCTGATGATTTTAAATAAGGAAGGGTGGACTGGCTGGGCCAAATGGGCTGTTCCTGTGTGATAGATCATATATAAAACCAGTGATTAAGAACATTGCTTTGTGTCTTCAAACTATACTTTTTCAAAGAAGAACCTTTACTGTTAGCAGAAAACCTGATAGATAATTCATTAAATGTTTGCATATCTATAGCACACAGTAAAATCTGTCACAGTTGGAACCAAATGTTTTTTTTTCCCCCATGGCATCATTCTGTTTGAACTCATGCGCCTGAGGTTATGTTTCCCTCACTAGCTAAAGAAAGGATTCCATGTCTATGTCTAAGAGCATTATTGTGTTATTTTTCAGGAGACATTAGGTAAGTTTCACTTTTTAAAAAAAAATGTCATTACCCATCTAATTTGACATCTACATCTAAAAGGGTGGACACTTAACACCCCATCAGCGTCCCTTTCATCTGGACACAGTGACTCATCAAGCTTCATTCCACCCTTAATAAGCGGTGCTCAATCTGGACTTTCCTCACTTACTGCAGCTCAGATTAGACGTAAACCTCTTAAGGAGTTTTGTTACTTAGTTGCTATTTTTCCACTGAAGAATCACTGCTGTAATAAGCCTACAAATTGCCAATCACTGGTGCTGCAAGCCAAACATCAACAGTCTTCCCCTCAATAACAAATTGTATGATACTGTTAGGAACAGTGCCTTTTTTTTTAAGCTATTTTGCGGATTAGTTTTCAGTGATTAATTCTACACAATGGACGTCAGACTGGTTATATATCAGTCATCACACCCACTGCGGCAACGCAAGAAGGTATTCTTATCTCAGTTGAGATGACTAATGGTTCCAACGTTTATGGCATAATTTATTTCTTCTATTAGATTATGGCGATATTACAGTCTGTTCACTGAAAGCACAGATTGGAAAATTCCTTAAGGTACAAGCCATGCAATTTAGTGGGCGAGTCAAAAATCTGGGATCTCTGCAGTACAGGCCGTCCATGAAAAAAGCCTTTTTTTCCTAATTCTTTTATGTTGCAGAATTACTCCCAGTTAAATCAAAAAAACTTGCCCTTTGAGAGCACAATCTCAGGACATTGCAAACAATTAAGTGCATGTTCTTTTTTATTATTTGAAGTCCAGTGACTATTGTAATGAATGGGTGGCATTGTGATTAGCACTGATGTCTCACAGCTCCAGGCACCTGGGTTCAATTCCAACCTTGGGTGACTGCATGGGTTTCCTTCGGGTGCTCCGGTTTCCTCCCACAGTCCAAAGATGTGCAGGTTAGTTGCATTTGTCATGCTAAATTGCCCCTTAGTGTCCCAAGACATGTAGGTTAGATGGATTAGCCATGTGAAATGTGTGGGGCTACTGAGGTAGGGTCTAGGTAAGATACACTGTCAGAGAGTCAGTGCAGACTTAATGGGCTGAATGGCCTCTTCCACACTAAGGATTCTATGATAGTGTAGGAAAATGTTGGAACCAAAACTGTGCACAGCCAGGTCTGTCAAGTGATGTGATAAACGGCCAGCTAATCTGCTTCCGAAGTATTAGTCGAGGATAAATGCTAAGCAATTGGGCTCCTTTTCTTCTTTAGGTTGTTCTATATATCTCTTGAGGGGCCAGATCAGCACTGGAAATCTTTTGAGGTAGCATTTAGGGGTGGGGGTTGGAATCAGCTTGTGTCTTACTTAAGAACTTGCTTTATCTCTACTGTTTAACATTAAGAAGCTAACAATTTGGTCTTAGTGATATGCAACACGGATTAGTGACAAAAAATGTACAGTCATTGTTTGTAACTTCCAACATCTTGTGCCACTGTAAGAGTGTGGCCAAGTGAACCTTAGAACCTCAAAGAGTTTGTGTCATGCACACACATTACAGCCACTTACTCCCAAATGAAAGAGCAGGTGTTGCATTCACAATGATGACTTTGATTGACTGCTTTTGGTATTCCAAGTCCCCTGTCACAAGTACTTAAAGACTGGTGTTTGTCTCTTCCCCCCCACCCCCCCTAGCAGCGTTTGCGAATGAGCTGTGCCTCAGCAAACTGTAACGTGGTCCCACAGGCTAGCTATTAGTATCTAAGCAAAGCGAAGTTCCCTTCATTTGAGTTAGTGAACATTTTCAGTATTTTTAACATAGCCTGAGTTTCCTCTTTCCTATTCTTTTTAGATTATCTTAATGAAACTAATTACTGGCTTAAAACTATGGCTGTATGGAGAGAGTACTTTCAGGTCACCTTGTCAAAGAAGGACAAAGGATTTTGATGTGTTTGGAATGGTGAGGAAATGGAGATTCATAAGTCCATTTCTTTTGGCTCTGACCTTATGTAGAATGGAGTACATTTCAGAAAGTACTTCAGTAGCAGTAGCACACTCAGACGCATGTGGCCTTGAAAAAAGTGCTACGTAAAATTTATTTATGGGGAACAACAGTTAAAACCAGCAATTGTTGCATCCACTGGAAATAATTTAAGCACAAAAACCAATCTTTTTCTGTAATTCTTTATGTTACAGAATTAGAAAGCCAATTTTCACCCTGCCCATTTGTCTCACTGAATGAAGTTAATGCTGCCACTCTCCACACCACCATTGCCACAAAGCAACTGGCATCATACAGTGAGGGTTGCTGGTATATCTGCTTCAAATTATTGCCACAAGGTAGGACAAGATAACTCCACTGTGACCACCAGTCACGTAAAGAGGCAAGAAACTAAATTGATGTGGTTTAAGAATCAAAACTGCTGCTGGCTGGAAAATAAATGCTCCTTGTCAAACACGTGTCTCAGATCTTGAACTGGAGAAGGCAATATTTTCCTAATTACAATGACAGCGTTTGCGAGAACAGGTGTAAAGTGTCATTCCTTACATTTAAAACACTCACATTTAGCTTCCTAAAAACCACGTCATTCCAGAAACAAAATATGTTTGTGTGTGATTGCAAGGATTGGTGGCCACCAGTGTGTATACGACAACTGTTTATTCATAAGCAGATAAACATACACAAGAGTACTTTCACAATGTTAACACTTCCAGTTCTAGGACCGGTTCCAGCTGCAAAAGCCTGTACTCTGCACCAAGATCCCTTCTGGGCGATCAGGTCACACGATCCACCTGATACATACCCCCTTTTAAAGGGGCCAGTCACTATAGTTTCTTATCTGCACTTCAATTTATTATTTTCAGAAAGCATTAAGAAAAATCAGATTCTATTAACTATTTCAATTGCCTAGGGAAACGTGTTCAGGTATGGGCAGAGTGTGGAAGCCCCAAAATGTGGCATCAGGTTAGGAAGTTGGTGTTGTTCATTCAAGGCACGCAGGTTTGAAGGCAAGTGGATAATCTCTGTGGATCAATCAAGTAAGCAATTAATTATAATCTCCAATTAGCTCATTAATATCATAGATGAGGTATACAGGTGCCCCTTCTAACCTTAAGAATCACAGCAAATAGATTTCTGATCTGCTGCCAATGTCCCCATTGTGTTTGTGTCTGTTCTGTTCCATGGTTCTGAGCAGATATCCCCAGTTAGGATGTCAGGGAGTGTTGGTCACCAACTATGCAGTTTGGTTAGCACAGCAGTCTCACACCTCCAGTGACCCAGGTTTAATTCCTGTTTTGGATGATTTGTGAGGAGTTTGCATATTTTCTCTCCATGTTGGAGTGGATTTCTTTTTGGTGCTCTGGTTTCCCCTCACACTCCAAAGATGTGGGCATTAGGTGGATTTGCCATGTTAAATGTATAGGGTCATATGGATCAGGTCGGGGAGAGAGAGCCTGAGTCAGCACAGACTTGATGGATCAAATGGCCTCTTCTGCTCTGCAATGGTTCTATGGATGCTATGACAATTTGCCACCCAGCTTTTAAGTGGATGCAAAAAAAATCAAGGATTGCCACTCTGCAACCACCACTTCTTCCAAGCTCAACTCCTCACTGGGGGTAATATGATTAAGAAATACGACCTTAAGGTGGAAGCTATATTGTAGCTAAGGACCTGACACTTGGATTTCTGTTTGTTGTGATGCAATCAGCAAGCCCGTATAACAGGGCTTAGTGATCTGAGTATGTATTGCAACTGGGTGGACAGAGACAGCTGCCTGTTAGACATATCTGCTCCTTATGCATTGCTTGCAGACCAGTTGTATGTTAGTGACATGAAAACCTTTCCCGTTGACAGAAGCTGCAGTCTGGAGCTCCAGTGCTCTGATAGCCAGATGAGAGAAGTTGTCTCTGTCACAAATCCCAGAATTAGCTCATTCACAGAGTGGCCAAATCAAGGGTGATGTCGAAGTTTTGCCCTGGCAAATTATGGGTTGGTTTCTGAGTCACTTGCACACCGCAGACAGGAAGAGTGTGGGATATTCCCCCAAAGTATCCGAGAAGCATCCCAAGGCAAAAAAAATGAGTAATGTCATGACTTTGACAGGCATGGCCTGGGCTGGCAAGAAACAGGGCTTCTCCCAGGGGATCACTGCTAATCTGCCTGATATAATCTCTGCTGTTGTTTGAATGCATCAGCAGTGAGATGGAGGTTTGCATAGATCCAGGAGAAGGAGATGTGCCTGGAACATATGCTGCATCTCATGTCCCTGAAGTATGTGTCATGCATTGTCATGGGAAGTATGCCTCATCATGGACCCACAGCTATAAATATTGCCTCTGTGGTTCTTTTATAATTTACCAGTTAGGCTAACTGGTCAAAGCATATACAGTGCAAGCTACCGCCAAGTTGGATGTTTAAAAAGTTTATTAGTGTCACAAGTAGGCTTATATTAACACTGCAATGAAGCTACTATGAAAATCCCCTAATTGCCACATTCCAGGAACCTGTTCGGGTACACAGAGGGAGAATTTAGCATGGCCAATGCACTTAAACCAGCGCATGTTTCGGACTGTGGGAGGAAACCCACACAGGCATGAGGAGAATGTGCAGACTTCGCACAGACAGTGACCCAAGCTGGGATTTGAACCTGGGACCCTGGCACTGAGAGGCAGCAGTGCTAACCACTATGCCATCCCATTAGGAACCCAATTTCTGTTTCAGATGAGTGCTCTAGTATGAACCAGTATTGCATCTGGGTCAAGATTGGGCATGACAAATCATCTAATCTCAGATGAAATATTCAGCTTCCAGTTGTAAAGCAAATGGCTGTGAATTACATTTCATCTCCAGTAATCTCATCTGTGACCAAAAAAAACAGTAAAACTAACATGATTGCAGTTAGACACGGACAGATAATTTTAATCGGAGCTATGTAGACATTCCATCTGTTGTATGATAGATTAAAAATCAACTTGCAAAAGACAACACAGCAAAAAGATGATCCAAAGCAAGAGAGAGATCCAAGGATAACTCAGTTACACTGAGAACAGAGGGCGAGGAGCTCAGAAAAACCAATGAGGGGAAAAGCTGGAGTGGGCAGTGTGATTTCAGAGACACTGATGACCCACAGAGAGCTCAGGGACACAAAGGAAGGAGAAACATTGATAGAGTTTGAGAGAGAAAGACACTGGGAGGGCACAGGAGCAATAAGCCCAGAAATTGATGGGAGGAGTTCCAGAAAGAGATTGGCAACATTAAAGATTGCCATTGTTTTCTCATTCTTGGGCTCCATGCATAGTTTAGTATTAATGTTCAATTGCATGTCACGCAAGTGGATCTGAGATCATTGACAGGAGGTCCACAAAAACTAAAGGCTTAATTGAAAACATTCCTTGAACTGTGGCAAAGAAACACTTCACTCAAGAAACTTTGTACAAAGCCTCAAAATCTTTCAGCCAGTCATTCTGAATGTGCCATCTGTGCCTTATCACAAACAGATTGAGGCAAATTAACCACCAAAAAAAATGGATTTGATTCAAATGAGATGCTGGAATACAAAATATCTCAAACCTCAACCCACCAAACATTTGCTCATTTCTAGTTTTAACAGAGGTGGGAAGGCCTACAACCCACTCCTTGGAAATGAGTCTCTTCTCACTGTATCTCAAATTCAAAAATATTATTTAAATATTTTAATAGGACTTTGTGCCACCAATTTTCTCTCTCAGCTGGCATCAACAGCAGGCAGCCAACCAAATTTTCCAGGCCTTAGGAAGCCAGGGAACAGAACTAATAAGGACTGCATTTCCAGCACCGCTTGTGGCTCAGGAATACTTCCCTCCCTCATTCCCTCAGGAAAATCTGTTTCCCGCACCCATGTAACCAGGCCCTCCCTTGTGATTGCAGACTTCCCTGGTGATCACCAACACCAATTACCCCTCACGATTATCAACCACACGCCATCCCCACAGTCACCAGACACTGATCCACTGTCTCTGGCTATCATGATGTGGAGACACCGGCATTGGACTGGGGTAAACACTAAGAAGTCTCACAACACCAGGTTAAAGTCCAACAGGTTTATCTGGCACCAAATAATCCTGTTGGACTTTAACCTGGGTGTTGAGAGACTTATCTGGTAATCGCCAATATTAATTCATTCTGAAGCTGGTTGGCGAAGCTGGAAATCCAGACACCAATCCGAAGCACTTAGTTAATTATAAAATGCAACGTGACCATTGTCAGCCTCCTCCGTCACCAAGTCTCTATTTATACTCTTAACATGAATAACCAACCAGTAAGTTAAACAAAAAGTGGTAGGGCGTGACAACTAAAACACGAGGAGAACGTATAGACTCCACACAGACAGTGACCCAAGCCAGGAATCAAACCCCAGTGCACTGTAACTAAAACAAAATGTTGAAGGGAAAACAGAACTAACTAAACCAAAATGTAATTCCTTCTTTAAAAATATCATTCAAGTCTCATTATACTCTTTTGAATAAGCAAATATATCATTGAATTAAACAAAAAGGAGACGGGCTGATTGTACTAAATTGGAAGATGGCTCCTTGTGGCTCCAACAAGAAATGGTTTATTAACAAACATAACATATATAGACACAAGATAAGGGTCTGACAGACATAATACACAAGTCTACTCACTCCTCCTCCCTCACTCCAACTGAGGATCCTCCCTGTACCAGGCTTTGCACCCTTGCTCCCGATTGGCTTGGTTTCCCCATGCAGCCTCTCCATAGGGTATAGCCTGATCACATGGTCCGCAAAGGATTGCCCATTTAAAAGGGGACATGTTACCACACTTGCCAGGCTATTGTAACTAAAACAAAATGCAAGCTTAATTCACCAAAATGTTATTCCTGGGTGTGATGTTGCAGCCGCAGCCTCCACTGTGCCCACCAGTTGCAGAAGGCCTGAAGTGTGTTCCCTTTCCATGGCCACCCAGCCACGAACAAAAACTGCAGCAGAGGGGCAGGCGGTCAGGTTGGATGTGGTTCTGACCATCTGCTGCCGTACCTGTTAATGGCCACTTTGACCGGACCTTCCTCCCTCCCCGCCAGATGAGGGCTCTCTTCCGTATGTCGGCAATGTACTCAGTTGATTAATGCCCTCCAATTTTGCATCCTTAACTTTAACAACGTAATAACAAATCATTAACAAATATGTTTTACCCTTCAATTAAAAGTTTGAGTTATCTGTCACCCGGCATGAAGTAATTCTCAGCTAGGTTTCAAGGACCTTCGCTCAGCCAAACACAACAGAAAGCATTTGAAAATCTGCTCAGTATCACTTACAAGTGGAAATATACTCCCACTTCACACTAAGTGCTACTAATGTGTACTGTGCGAGAGAGTCAGGTTTCACAATAAATCACAGGTTATGGCAATAATGTGTTAAGAATGTTACTTTGACATGATAAACTATCCAGTGAAGGTCATATGATGCCACCCGAATTAAATCTACCACTTCCAAAATAATAATTTTATATTTGGACGTACCATTGTTATCCAAAACAATGGTTAAACTGCTTTCAGCCATAGCAATAAATTAAATGTTGGCATTCCTACAAAAACAAAACAAAGCAAATGTTTCTCTATAAGTACAGGGGCAGGATTTTCCACCCACGTTCACCCCAAAACCAGAAAGACTTTTCCACAGTCTGTTCCTCCCTTACTACTATTCCCATGGTGAACAAAATGGGAGAATTCACCCCCAGAAATGTGCCACAGGAATAGGTCTAACATGAAGGCACTGGAGGTAGATGAACAGAACTCAATTCAATATTGTAAGGAACAAGAAGCTGACAGTCTGGTAATCATTGAGAAGTATAATTAGCATACCCTGATGTTTCTAATAGTCCTAATTAAATTTGGCCCCTTCACTCAACCATACTTTCAACTAGAATCCTGCACCCCACCTTTATTGCACCCTTTGTTTTCTCATTAGCATCCTCATCTTGCCCTCAGACCATTTCTTACCCCTCACCCTAACCATGCTCTCAGCTGTAGCTTCACCATATTTCCACTATCACTTCCCTCATCACCCTTCATTCCTAGATTCATTCAATACCATCAGCTCATTTCACCATCACTCCTGATCATTTCTGTGTCCCTTATTCCTGGAAGTTGGACTTTCTGGACTCCACCTTTATCCCCTAAAATTAACCATAAGGTATTGGAGTGGAATTAGCCCATTGAATGGTGGAGCAGACTCAATCATGGCTGATAAGTTTCTCCAGCCCCATTACTTCCTCTGTCCCAAGTTGAAGCCTGTTTCACTTCACTTTATCACACAGGTTCTTCATAGATTGCCAGTTAATGGACTGTAAGTTTGAACTGAGGGGAGAAGATCAAAGTGAAGGTGTAAAAAGACTACAGGTGAAGACTTTGAGACAGAGTGAATACTCCGAGTAGTGGTGCTGGGTGCGTCAGTGATGGCAAAAGACAGAAGATGCAAGTGGGAATCAGTTAATGGATTGGTTCTGTTTGGTGTGATGATACCGTGTCTTTAAAGAAATGTGTTTACATCAAGTTTCTTGTGAGGGTTATGTTTAGAAATCAGCTTGGGTTTATCTGGTGCTGATCTGTCCTCAAACCAGGCAACTCAATGCTGAACATGCAGGAGAATAGTTAGTCCTGGATAATGGGATATTTGTCTTAATCTGAGCTAATGCATTTTTGCTTTACTTTGCCCCCCCCGTGTTTCAGAGTAGGGTTTCATTAGGTTGATAAACAAGATAGAGTAGTGTGAATAGGCAGAGCTAACCTTACAGGGAAAAACAATTTTAGTTTCTGCTTAATCCTGAAAGAAGGAAGAGAGGTTTCTCTCTCTGAAGGCTACTCTCCGAAGATAGGTTTCTCTGTATCTCTCTCCAGAAGTGGAGAAAGGCTCTTGGTCTGTTAACAAATAAAAGAATGCAAATCTATGTTGTTTGCTCACTGATTTGGAAGAGGAGGTTAAGTCTGTGGAATATTGATTGAATTGGAACTAATATACGTTAGCCATTAAGTATTGTATCTTCTCATGTTAAGTATTTCAACTGGTCAAAGTTAAACTAATTCATTCATTATAGTTAAACTGTATTGTTAAATGAAGATTGTTGACACAATAGGAAACTATTATAAAAACAAAATCACACATGGAGTGAAACATCTTACCTTCACATTAATGCCAAAAATCAAAACACTTTGTTTAGTCTAACTTCATAACATACCTTGGGGTTTCTGATTTGGTCCCTAAGGTGTGGCACAGTGGTTAGCACTGCTGCCTCACACCACAAGGAACCCGGGTTCAATTCTAGCCTCGGGTGACTGACTGTGTGGAGTTTTCATATTCTCCCCTTGTCTGCATGGGTTTCCTCTGTATGATCCAGTTTCGTCTCACAGCCCAGAGATGTCCGGGTTAGGTTGATTCGTCATGATGTCAGGAGAGTCAGACAAACACGTGGCGTCACGGAGAGAAGCTCTGGGTGGGAATGTCATTGGTGCAGGACCGTGGGGCAAATGGCCTCCTTTTGCACTGTAGGGATTCTATGATTTTAACAGGAGTAATTGGAAGAGGTGCAATGGAATGTTAGGTCATAGGAATGTATTGCTGAAACTGAAAGGAAGAATCTAAAAGAGTCGTGGGACCGACCATGTTATAGAACGGTAGGAGAAATAAATGCTTAATATGGTGGATGAGGTGTCAGACAAGTAGGCTGTTTTGTCCTACGTGTCAAATTTGTTGAGAGTTCCTGGAACTGCTTTCATCCAGCAAGCGGATGAATGCAATATTCCACAGTCCTTGCTTGTGGATAGGGGTTTTCAGAGACTGTTTCCTCAGGTGGATGTAGCTGTGACTAGGGGGCATAACTATAAGGTTCATGGCAGGAGATATAGGAGGGATGTCTGAGGTAGGTTCTTCACTCAGAGTGGTTGGGGTGTGGATTGATCTGCCTGCTGTGATCGTGGAGTCAGACACTTTAGGAGCTTTCAAGCGGTTATAGGATAGGCACATAGAGCACACCAAAATGATACGAGTGAGAAAGCTTGATCTTGGGTTCGGACATAGCTCAGCACAACATCAAACGCCGAAGGGCCTGTACTTGTCCAGGTTCTATTAAATAGTAGAAAGGCTGTGGGGAGTCCAGAGCTGAGATACACACTGCAGAATTCCCATTCCCTGATCTGCTCTTGTGGTGACAGTATTCATGTGACTAGTTCAGTTTACCTTCTGATTAATGGTGACCGCCAGGATATTAATACTGGGAGTGGATGCTCAGTGATAGAAATGCCATTGAATATCAAGGGGGAATGATGAGATTCTCTTATTGGAGATGGTTTCCTGGAACTTGTGGCATAAATGATACCTGCCTTTTATCAAACCAAGCCTGAATGTTCAGATCTTACTGCGTTTGGATATAGACTGCCTCAGTCCAGGAGGAGTTTCAAATGGTGTAGCATATTGTCAGTGTGAACATCTCTTCCTACCTTATGATGGAAGGAAGGAATATCATTGATGGAACAGGCGAGGATTATTGAAGCTTAGCCCCTATCTTGGGAACGCTTGCAATGATATCCTGGGACTGAGATGATTGGCCTTCAATCACCACAGGGTGGCACAGTAGCCCAGTGGTTAGTACTGCTGCTGCTGGATTTGATTCCCAGCTTGGGTCACTGTCAGTGTTAAGTCTGCACGTTCTCCCCATGTCTACATGAGTTTTCTCCAGTTTTCTTCCATAGACTGAGACGTGCTGGTTAGGTGCATTGCCTATGCTAAATTCTCCCTCAAATGTACCCTAACAGGCGCCACAATATGGTGACTAAGGGATTTTCACAGTGACTTCATTGCAGTGTTAATGTAAGCCTACTTGTAATACTAATAAACAAACTATTAAAACTTAAAACATTTTTTTGCACTAAGCATAACTCAAACAATGGAGAATTTTCCCCTTGATTCACATCAACTTCAATTTCACTAGAGCTCCTTGAAGTCACATTCAATCAAATGCTGTCTTGACGTCAAGGACAGTTACTCTTAGTGGGCTTCAGTTTCATATTTGGACCAAGGTTGTAATGAAACTGGAAAATGAGTAGTCCCAGCAGAACCTTGACTGAGCATTGGTGAGCAAGTACCTCAGGAACTGGAGAGAAGGGAGCTGCTGTGGGAGTGAATGATGGAGAGAGGGGAGTTGTGGGTGGGAGGGAAGTCAACAGTAAGGGCAGGAGGTGGGTCTCAGGTGCCACCACCACTCCCTTCTTTTCTCAATACAGAGTCCCTGTCACTGCCATCAAACTCACTACTGAGAGGACACAATCCCACAATTGCCCATCGAATAAGGCAAGGCAAATTGGCTGAAGACTGATTTGTGATGTTGGGAACCTCAAAAGGTGAATCATCCACCTAGCATTTCTGGCTGAAGATGGTTTCAAGTGCCTCAGCCTAGTCTTTTGCAGTGATGTGCTGAGCCCAGACATCATTGAAGGCAAGGTGTTCATCAAGAATTTTCCTCAAGAGGTGTTTAATAGTCCACCACCATTCGTGATTGAATGTGGTAGAGCTATGATCTGATCTAGTGATTGAGAGACTGTTTAACTCTGTCTCTAACATGCTGATTCCACTGCTAAACTTGCGTTTAGTCTTGTGTTAATGATCCAATTGGATTTTTACAACAATTCTGTAATTTTTTTGGTCATCATTACCAAGAATAACTTTTTATTCAAAGTTCTGGCATTGTGGTGGAATTTGAACAGTCTTTAGAACATTAGTCCAGTAATATATGCTACTGTTCCTGTTATGGGAATAACAGGACTAATTACTGCACTAACAGCAGCACGTTATCCATTCCCTTAAAGAAGAATGGATAATGTGACCCAGGACTCAATTTCCATCCTGGGTGGAGCTTGTCTAGCCAGTCTTGTGCTGGCTGTGCTTGGATTAAGACATGTTAATAAACTGTTCCAGTTAGTTTACTATCACTGACCTTGTTGTTAGTCTTAATATCAGACCCCAAAACATAATATTTGCTACTCAAAGTTAATTTATAAGGACACAATTCTTCTGAAGCTTGTTTTTGTAACAAGCTAATTACTAAAATAATCTGAAATATCTAGTGGAGAACACCATTTGCAAAAACTCTTTAAAAGTCTATCAAGATTAGGATCTTTTAAAAATAAAAAGTATTGATTTAACTTTGATGAGCATAATCCATTTCTAGTTTCCTTCAGGTTGTCTCCAGCTATTACATTCATTTGTTTTTCCCAACTGGTTGCTCAATGGTCATCAGTTAAAATTCACCTCAGGGATACCGGCCAGAACTCTACCATTGTGCCTGCCACAGAATTAGCAGGGATGAGGGTCCAGCAATGGAAATCTCCATTGACCTCGGTGGGAATTTTGCCTGAGCTAAGCCATAAAATCCCGCTCACTGTTTTTTTTCCAGGCTGTTGAGTTCCTTTTTCCCCTTGTCAGAGCACCCAAACAAGGCCAACATCCTCAGTGTTTGGAAGGAAGAAGTGTCGATCTTGGATTTACATACCACACACTTTAGTCAATAATGGAAGACACAGCTTAATCCGATAATGTTAAAGTTGGCAACCTATTTGAGACAGTGACTGTCAAATGTTTGTTGACACTTCAGCAAAAACTAAAGGCGAGAAGGCTGTTAACCATAACTGTTGACTGTCAATATGAAGATATTGGAACAGATGACCTATTTTGAACTGAAATTTCAGGAAAGCGTTATTGAGCAGTGGTATCCTTAAGAAGCTTGCTTCTTGTACAGAAACAAAATTCCCACCTCAGTTTTTATTATTTTGATATCAATGATAGTGTCACGGCACAACATTCCCGCTCATGGAAGAGAAGGGGAAACATGTGACAAATGGTTGTTTATCAGTTTGGAGGAAAGTTTGTAATGGAGTTCCCCAGGGGTTGATGTTTGGACCCTTGCTCATCCAGATATATTCATGACTTAGACTATGGAGTTCAGGGCATGATTTCAAAATTTGCAGATAATACGAATGTGCGCCAAAACAGTGAATCTGCGTGTTTCCCAACTGGAAATCAGGGATGAACAGTGATATCCACAGCTTGCTGAAGTCCAGGTCTGAGGAGTTCAAGTCAGGTGATCCTGATCTATACATGAAAGCCAGAAATGATCCAAGGAGATCCATCAAAGATGCCAAAAGACAGTACCGGACCAAGCTGAAGTCCCAGACTAGCCACATGGATACTCATTGACTATGGCAAGTTCTGCAAGACATAAGTTACAAAGTGAAGGCATCTAAAATTGCCAGCTCCAACACACCCCTCCCCTATGAGCCAAATGCTTGTTTTGAGCAAGAGGTCAGCGAGAGCATTCCCTTCATCCCTGGATGCACCGCTATCTGAGGCCACCATAGCATATGTCAGTGCAGCCTTCGCAAAGGTCAACCCTCGGACAGTGACTGGCCTGGATGGGGTACCTGGACAAGCGCTCAGATCCTGTATGGATAAGCTGGCAGGGGTATTCGCAGACATCTTCAATCTCTTTTTATGACAATCTGAGGTCCCTATCTGCTTCAAGATGATAGCTCTTAAGTACTGGGATGAAGGTTAAGGAGCGTGCCTCAATGACTATCGGCCAGTGGCTCTGACATCCATCGTTATGAAGTGCTTTGAAAGATTAGTCATGGTACAAATCAATTCCAGCCTCCCAAATTGTCTGGATCCACTACAGTTCACCGAACGCCGCAACAAGTCCACAGCAGATGCCAACCCCCTGGCCCTGCACTCGAACCTGGAACACCTAGATAACAAAGACACCAATGTCAGACTCCTATTTATTGACTAGCCTTGCCTTCAACACCATTATTCCTATAAAACTCATCTCCAAACTCCATGGCCTGGGCCTCAGCTCCTCCGTCTGTGGCTGGATCCTGAACTTTCTTACTCATAAACCACAGTCAGTAAGGATAGGCAACAACACCACCTCCATGATCATCCTCAACACTGGTGCCCCACAAAGTTGTGTTCTCAGCTCCCGTCTATATTCCTTATACACCTTTGACCGTGTGACCAGATTCCTCTCCAAATCAATTTTCAAGTTTTGGATCGAATCTCAAACAATGATGAGCTGGAGCATAGGAATGAGATCGAGAATCTGGTGAACTGGTGCAACAGCAATAATTTCTCCCCAGTGTCAACAAAATGAAGGAGATAGTATTTGACTTCAGGAAGTGTCGTGGAAAACATTTCAATGAGGACAAAGTAGAAATGGTTGAGAGGTTCAAGTTTTTAGGTGTCTAGATCAACAACTTGTCCTGGCTCCCCCCCATACTAACACTATAGAAAGTCCACCAATGCCTCTACTTTCTCAGAAGACTAAGGAAATTTGGCATGTCAGCCATGACTGTCACCAACTTTTACAGATGCACCATAGAAAACATTCTTTCTGGTTGTACGACAGCTTGGTATGGCTCCTGCTCTGCCCAAGACCCCAAAAAAACTGCAAAATGTCATTAATGTAGCCCAGTCCATCAAACAAACCAGCCTCCAATTCATTGACTCTGTCTACCCTTCCCACTGCTTCAGAAAAGCAGCCAGCATAATTAAGGACCCTATGCACCCCACACATACACTTTTCCACCTTCTTCCCTCAGGATAAAGATACGAGTCTACGGTCACATATCAGCTGACTTAAGGACAGTTCCTTCCCTGCTGCCATCAGACTTTTGAATGGACCTACCTTGCATTAATTTGATCTTTCTCTACACCCTAGCTATGACTGTAATATTACATTCTGTATTCTCTCATTTCCTTCTCTATGAAGAGTATGCTTTGTCTGGATAGTGCAAAAGAAACAATACTTTGCACTGGATACTAATACATGGGACGATAATAAATCAAAAAGACTGGCAATGTTGTCAACAGTGATGAGGATAGTGTTGAACTTCCAGAAGAACAGACATGTTGGTGACTTGGGCAAACAGGTGCCAGATAATGTTCAATGGCGGGAGGTGTAAGGTCATTCATTTCAGAATCATAGAAACCCTGCAGTACAAAAGGAGGCCATTTGGTCCATCAAGCCTGCAATGACAACAATCTCACTCAGGCTGTATTCCTGCAACACCACACATTTACCCTGCTAATCCCCCTGACACTAGGATCAATTTAGCATGGTCAATCAACCTAACCCACGCATCTTTGAAGTGCGGGAGGAAACTAGAGCACTGAGGAAACCCATGCAGCTACAGGGGGAAAGTGCAAACTCCACACAGTGACCCAAGGCCAGAATTGAACCCAGATCCCTGGTGCTGTGAGGTAGCATTGCTAATCCCTGTTCCACTATGCCCCATCCCTTCTTTTGGTAGGAAGAATATGGAAAGAAGTTTTGGGACAAAGCGGCCTCTGTATATGTGTATACATCATTGAATACGTCAGGGCAGGTTGACAGAGCAGTTAATAAAACATATAGTATTTTAGCAGTAATGAGGACCAGACATGATAGCCATGCCAGTAGAACCAGTTGGTGGGGGGGGGCAAGGTATTTGGTGCCCCTTTGGCACTGCCATGCTGCCTGGTGGGCACTGCTGGCTGAGAGCAGCAGAGGTTGAGTGACAGGGCCTATTGCACTCAGAGCAGAAGGCCTCGTGCAATGGTACACTCTGCTGTTGTCAGCCGACATTTGGGCAATTTAAGCCCCGCCCCTTCCCAGCAAGAAGTGGTTTTTCAGGCACTAAGTGCAGAAGATCACAGATTCAAACTTGCCCAAAAAATGCATCAAAAACTCTCCTGTTTTCAGGCTCATCCAGATAAGATCACCCCCAAAGCATCATTGAAATTCTGACATCCCTGTTTTAACATATTCACCATAAGCTACAAAGCACAAGGTAGGTAGATGATGGGTTATTCTCCACTCGCCTCGATGAGTGCGGCTCCAACAACACAAAGCATGACATCTTCCAGAACATGATGTGGGTATGCCGGCGTTGGACTGGCGTAAACACAGTAAAAAGTCTGACAACACCAGGTTTTAGTCCAACCTATTTATTTGATAATATACTCGCAAGCTTTCGGGTTAGCCCCTTCGTCAGGTGAATGGAGAGTTCTGGCCTCAGACAGAGCATATAAAGCGACCGTAGACTCGTATCTTTATCCTGAGGGAAGAAGGTGGACAAGTGTATGTCTGGGGTGCATAGGGTCCTTAATTATGCTGGCTGCTTTTCTGAAGCAGTGGGAAGGGTAGACAGAGTCAATGAATTGGAGGCTGGTTTGTTTGATGGACTGGGCTACATTCATGACATTTTGCAGTTTTTTTTGGGGTCTTGGGCAGAGCAGGAGCCATACCAAGCTGTCGTACAACCAGAAAGAATGTTTTCTATGGTGCATCTGTAAAAGTTGGTGACAGTCATGGCTGACATGCCAAATTTCCTTAGTCTTCTGAGAAAGTGCTTTATATGCTCTGTCTGAGGCCAGAACTCTCCATTCACCTGACGAAGGGGCTAACCCGAAAGCTTGCGAGTATATTATCAAATAAATAGGTTGGACTAAAACCTGGTGTTGTCAGACTTTTTACTATCTTCCAGAACATACAGCCTGGTTAATCATAACCTCATCTCCCACCACCACCGATACATAGTAGCAGCTCTGTGTACCATCTATAAGATGCACTGCAGGAACTTATGAACATTCCTCAGAGAGCACCATCCAAACTACTAACATGTTGAGAGATAAAGGCAGCAGGCACATGGGAATGCTGCCATCCGCAAGTTCCTCTCCGAACCACAAATCATCTTAATTTGGAATGTATTGCTATTATTTCACTGTTACCAGGGCAACAACCTGGAACTCCTTCCCAAAAGTGCTCTGTTTGTATCTACATAATTCAGTCTGCAACAGTTAAGTAATCTTACCACTGCCTTCTCAAGAGCAAATAGGGATGGACATCAAATATTAAACATATTCACATCCCATACAAAAAAAAATGGTCCTTTCAAAGATGTAGCCTGCCCTTACTATACTTAGGTGCCAGCCTAAATACGTGCTCATAAAAGTTTCCAAAGGAAAAGATTAATTTTAGTACAGAACTAATTCATAAATAGAAGCAAAATACTGCAGTTGCTAGGATCTGAAACAAAAACAAGAAAATGCCGGAAAATTTCCAGTAATTATGGAGAGAGAAAAGTCAGAATGACGCTTTATCAGAGCTGAACCAAAGTCACGGTTATTGTGACTTGAAATCTCTCTCTCCAGATGCTGACAGGCTTGTTAATTCACAAATAGATTAGTAATATGAACAACAGCAACAATTCAGTGTCCCAGTGGGCTATGAATGCCCATTCAGTATATCCAAGTCCAGGATTGATAGGTTTTCATGACTTAAGAGAATTAATGGCTATGGAGATAAGACAGGTTAGAAGAGTTGATGTAGAACTTCAACCATGACTTTTTTGAATGGCAGAGAAGGCTCAAAAGACCAAATGGCCTAGTCCTATTCTTCTTATTTCCTGAATGATTTTTGCAAGTTGCTTGAGAGATTCTATGTATGCTTAGCCCCGTTTGCCTCAGTCTATGCAAAAACATTTCTGCCTATGCTACTAACTCTGCTAAGTCTAAAAGTTAACTGCTAACCTGGATATAATGTAGAATCAAAAGGCTGAAGGTTAGCTAAAAATTGGCTGCATTCCTGAAGGGTACACTATCCAGGCAAACAATAGCATAACCATAGCTGCAAAGATTGTTTTTCTAAGTCAGGGACAGACTGTGAAAAACATTTCTGATAAGAGTTGAAATATTGTTTGGATTTTAGTGTGTGCTTTCAGTTTGTTTTGAGATCAGTTCAGTGTGATCAATACAGGAACTGGCTTCTTAGAAACTAGTCTTCAAGCTTTGCTTTTTCATCATGTTAAATTTAAGTTCTGTTCAATAAAAGTAAACCATTTTAAAAATCATATCAGTACTGTCCCCTTGTCTTTTCAAATGAATGAATTGCTCCTCACATGGTTTTGGAAAATGGAAAAGTGGAGATGAAGAAAAATAATTTATGGAGAGTATTTCAACATTACAGAAAAAAAATAAGATTTAGGAGGCTTTCAAAATAAGAGTGAGGTATAAATATAAGCTGGTTTAGGAAGAGATTTTGAGGGCAGAGCTGCCATATTGAAGGTCAACTGTTAACCTATCAGGCTTCTAAAGACAACCATTAAGTTAATTCCCTCCAAATTATAACACCAGTTGAGTAAGAATTTATAATAACCATACAGATTATATAGGGTTTATATAAGAAGTTTGTCAAGTATGACTGAAAACAAGGACTCCTGTGAAATACAGAGTGGCGACACAGTCTATCCACTCAGGAACAAGAAACAAAATGAAGCGACAGAGGGTAGAACTATAACTTGAAAATCATTTGTCCTAAAAGAGTCAGAATTTTGAAAAAGCAAAAAAATTAACAGTAATAGTTAGGATTATCCATTGCTGCTTTGAAACTGGAACTGCAGATAAAATCATGGAATCCTACAGCACAGAATGATCCCATTGAGTCTGCACCAACCATGATCCCACCCAGGCCCTATCTCCATAACCCCATGCATTTACCCTAGCTAGTTCCCCTGACATTAAGGGGTAATTTAGTATAGCCAATCCACCTAACCCGCATATCTTTGGATTGTGGGAGGAAATCAGAGCACCCAGAGGAAACCCACACAGACATGGGGAGACTGTACAGACTCCACACAGACAGTGACCCAATCCACGAATTGAACCCAGGTCCCTGGTGTTGTGATGCAGCCACGGTAATCACTGTGCCACACCCAGATGCTCAAACAGAAGATGCAAACTCCAGCTCCAATGTTAACTTGCAGCTTCACTTAGCCTTTCTGTAGACAAAAGCATATCGTAATGAAACAAGTGGCTGGGGTTGCAGTAGGTGGTGTAGAGCTATCATAGAAGTCCGACAGTGCATAAGGGGGTCATTCAGCCCATCAAGTCTGCACCAACTCTCTGGTGGCATGTCCTACCCAGACACTCTCCCTCAACCTTACCCTGTAACCTCACATCCACAATGGCCAATTCACTTAACCTGCACATATTTGGACCATGGGAGGAAATGAGAGCACCCAGAGGAAACCCACACAGACCCAGGAAGAACATGCAAACTCTACCTGAGGCTGGAGTGAAACCCAAGCCCCTGACACTGAGGCAGCAGAGCTAATCATTGTGCCACCATGCTGCCTTCCATAATTCCATAACAGTGATGCAGATACACTGTAAAAGCTGAATATTTATTTAAAAGTCTTCAGACACTTACCAGAACAGAAAGAAAGGAAATAGTTCCCTGGTTGTTCTCTGCATCCAACTTTACACAGTCAGCAGACAATAAATCCTTTCCAAGCCAACCTCCTCTCATTAACAAGTGGGCCTCTCCCTGGTTAAGGCTCAATACTCTGCTGATAATGTCTGATAAGGCTGCATAGCCGATCCTCATTGCACTGATTCCTCATCAGTCTGCCATGTGACTTCCTGTGACCACCTTGGGGTGGGGGGTGGGGTGCGGGGGGAGGTGCTGCTGCACTCTTTTGCATGCCAAACAAGTAAACAAATTTAAATTAACTTAGCGACAAATTAAAAGGGGCAGCCCCCCAAAAAGGAAGGGAGGGGACAGCCCAAACAAAAAAAAAACAAAGTTGAAAGGAAACTTTAAAACATTAAATCAAAATATGATTGTCAGGGTCTATAATGCACCCCAGCCCCTACAGTGCCCAGCGGGCATGGAAGGCATCAACTGTGCCCATGAGTGACACCTTGGCAGAAACTGAAGGATGTTATGTGGAAAATACCAACCTTCAGGCACACATCCCCTGGCGAAACCAAATACCTATAATAAAATTAATATCCGGAGCACCCAGTACTGAGCAGTCAGTGGCACCGTATGTGGATCATGTTAAAGTCTCAATTATTTGAGAAATAAAGCGACTTTCACACTCTGAATTGTTTCTGCAACTTTGTTACTAATGGTCATGATCAGATCACTCCCTTGAGTTGGAATATCACCCCCGTTCACGCCGGTGGGATTTTCCCAATCCGCTGCAATAAATGGAAATTTGGTTGGTCACCAAATTCTCCGGCCTCGCTGCAGCTGGAGTGTGAACGGCTGGTAAGGTCGCACCATTGTTGTTTCATGTTGATTAATTCAGTGCTGAATATTTTTCTTTGCATCTCCGTTCATAATACTGAGAGCTATGAGATCTCCAAAAACAGATTCAAGAAAGTCTACAGACTTTACCAAATGCCTCAGACATGTGTAGCCTGTCATCAGACTATGAATCATTTCTATAGGATACCAATGTAGAGTGAGAAGTTCTTTCTGTCAGGAAGCAGTATTATTTGCCCGTGAGGCTGAATTCATTGCAGGACATGTTAACAAGAGCAGGAGGAACAATGTCCGGTTGTTATAAGTAATTAGTGTAGGTGGTCACGTCTCCAATGGTATAGTTTTATTTGTCTCATATTACACACACTGATCCTTAAAGATTCCAGACTATGAGCGATGGAGAAGTGAACGTATGTCTGGAATGAACAGATGTGTGTCCGGAGCATTTCATTGTGTCTTCACACATCTGGTATGAAGTTTCAAGTAATTAATGAATCATCGCCATGTCCTCATACTAAGGTCCAGTTTGCAACTTACAAGTTGCAAGCTGGTTCACAATTAAAGACCCTCAGAAAATATCTAATTCAAATACCTAATTCAAATAGATTATGCTAAAAATTGAGTAAATAACGTCCATCCAAAATATGCTTCCATTGAGTAAAAAGTTCAGTCAATTGAATGTGTTTACTTGTGTGGTGGCACAGTGGTTAGCACGCTGCAACATAGCACCAGGGACCTGGGTTCGATTCCAGCAACGGGTCACTGTCTGTGTGGAGTTTGCACTTTCTCTCTGTGCCTGCGTGTGTTTCCTCCGGGTGCTCCACTTTCCTCCTGCAATCCAAAGATGTCAGATTAGGTGAACTGGCCATGCCAAATTGCCCCTTAGTGTTCAAAGCTGTGCAGGTTAGTGGAAGCAGTCGGGTAAATAAGTGGGGTTACGGGGATAGGGCCTGGGTAAGATCCTATGTTGAAGAATTGGTGTAGATTTGATGGGCCGAATGGCCTCTTTCTGCACAGTTTCAGCTCCCAGGAAACAACCTCAATAGAACCATCTGGACCAATTGATCATGTGTACAACATGGACATTTGGGTGGGAGGCCAAATGAATGTTTATGAATGTCTGTAACGTGCAAATTCATGACTGTGTGTAAATAGTTAGTTGTTATTTCTGGATTGGGATTACTGTTTAGAAGGGAGGAGTGTTATGTATGCTCCTTTAAGAAGATGGGTCATGTAATGGGGAGGCGATGGCCTAATAGTAGTATCATTAGACTATTAGTTCAGAAATTCAACCAATGTTCTGGGGACACGAGGGCATAGGTTTAAGGTGAGAAGGGAGAGATACAAAAGGATCCAGAAAGACAATTTTTGTCCATCAATGAACATAACTCAAAGAAAACCATCACTCTGAATCTTATCTTTGCCTTGTCATCCATCTCCAAGTTTCTAAAGACCTTGGAGGAATCTTCTAATTTAATTGTGCTTCTATGTTGACTTTTCCTTTCTTCCTCATTCATTGCTCTCTCTTTCAGCCCATGATTCTTCAATGAATAAATTGTGACTGTGATTGTGTTGAGTGATCTGATGGCAGGGTTGGGAGTGAGTGGGACCTCCACTCAGGGGCTGAGCCAAGAGCCCAAGAAGATGCAGATGCTGATGAGGTGGGGCCAAATGTTTGATGCCACTAAGGGTCTTCTGAAAATGCAGCTCATACAGGGAGATGAGCTAAAGACAATGCTCCAGACACCTTCACTTGTCTAGGGATAGAGTCATAGAGGGTTACAGCATGGAAACAGGCCCTTCAGCCCAACTTGTCCATTCTGCCTTTTGTTTGACCACTGAGCTAATCCCAATTGGCCACATTTGGCCCATATCCCTCTATACATATCTTACTCATGTAAGTGTCTAAATGCCTTTTAAAAGACAAAATTGTACCTGCCTCTACTACGACCTCTGGCAGCTTGTTCCAGACACTCACAATCCTCTGTGTGAAAAAAAAATAGTCTTTCTGGATCCTTTTGTATCTCTCCCCTCTCATCTTCAACCTATGCTCTCTAGTTTTAGACTCCCCTACTTTTGGAAAAAGATGTGGTCGCTCATATTTGCCACGTTTAAATATGGCACATGGACTTCCGATCCCATGAGGTAATGGCAGGGTGGTCAACTTCCTGCCTGCCCCCAGTGCCTGATTGGTCAAGCCCAATGACCCAGAATATCTAGTCGGCAGGCCATCGTGAGTTTGCACATGGCATCTGGCTCAGTCTCTGAGTGGACGTCCCACTCACTCCCAACCCTGCCATCAGGTTACTCAACACAATCACAGTCAGTTTGTTCATTGAAGAACTGTGGACAGAAAGAGAGAGCAATGAACGGAGGAAGAAAGAGAAAGGCAACATAGAAGAACAATTAAATTAAAAGGTCCAATGCGGGTTTTTAGAAATTTGGAGGCAGATGATGAGGCAAAGATGAGATCCAGACAGTGAGACATAGTGAGTAAACCAGCAGCTGCTGATGACGGAGATGGGGAACAAACATTAAACAGGTGCCCAATGCTTATTTTGAGTGGATATATTGCCATGATAATTTATTTTTAAAATGCAACTAAATAAAACATTTTACCCTTACCACTTTTCACAGTAACTTCATTGCAAAAGTCACAAGTAAGCCTATTTGTGACTGTTGCAATGAAGTTACTGTGAAAAGTAATAAGGAAAAAATGTTTTAATTTTATGTTTTATGAGTAAAGAAGTAAAGTTAAGGTAAAGTTTATTTATTAGTCACAAGTAAGCCTTCTTGTGACTGATAAATAAACTTTACTTTAACTTTACTTCTTTACTCATTGTATATACAATGATTAAAAAGGTAATATTTTTCTTCACCAACCCAATTTTACATAAAATACAAAGGTAGCAATTATGCTTTGAGTTTGTAATCTTGGGCTTAAGTGAGATAAAAAGAATGATTCAGCTGCTTAATAGTTTACTGATGATTCCACAATTTCTCTGATAATGAATAGAATTATGTTAGCTCACAGTAAGACTAGGACAATAATCAGGCCTGAGCCAGCAAGTCTCAAGCAACAATCACGAGTGCGTGTTAATGACTGCCTCCGACGACAGCAAGCTTAATTATTTCAATCATCTCACCTCAACCAACAACAACCCATATCACCAAACCCCCTCATTATTAATACTTTGGGGTCAGCACTGACTAGAAGCCTAATTGGCCCTGTGACACTGACATTGCACCGACAAGATCCAGAGCAGACTCTGGGCATCCTGTGGCTCACTTCCTGATCCTTTAAAGCCTTTTCACCATTTAGTAGATTCTGCTGAGGAGTATTGTGGAATCAAAATTTCTCACCCAGTAATGTGCAACCGCAATATACTCAAAATGTTTAATATTGTACGGGGTGAAGCAGTTTTGCTCGATTGTCATCACCTTGTCATTGAACTCAATACTTTGACGAGCTCTGTAGGGACCAGTGACTATTAAAAAAAGAAATGAATTTTGCAGAGATCAAGTAAAAGCATCCGCAAGACAAGATTTTGCATGTTAAGACTTTTTTACTGCAACAAACAAAAGAAAAAGGAACAGCACAACATGATTTTGTATCGATTGCCGTTTACTGTAATGAATGAAAGATAATGGAACACACAAGATTTTACATTTTAAGATTTTTATTATAACAAAAGTAAAAGAACAGCATAATATGATTTTGCATTTTAAGACTTTTACCGTAACAGTCAAATTAAAACCAATATCGACTAGTAAGCAGGTCAAATGGGCTTGTCTCCAGGCAGGTTTCCTGTGAGGTCACATCCCCCTCTTCAAATTGTTTCCTGTTACCTTTAATTAAAGGAAACAGTTTAAAACATAACCATCTTATAAAGGCCAGCATTCATAAAAATATTCATGGGCTTGATCACCAGTGCACTGTGGTGACGGTATGCATTAGCTATAGGTTGCACTGCAACAACTCATCACATTCACAACACACCCCAACCTCCTGACCACTATCGCCAAAAAGAACAAGAGAGCAATAACTTGGGAACACCCTCATTTTCAAGTCTGAGTTGAATACATGCTGTGATCTTATTGTCCCTGGATCAAAATCATGGGGGTTCTCTGTAATTCCAAGGATCAGGCACCTTTAGCATAAGAACTGCAGCACTCCACAAAGGGGGAATACAATAGCATGGTGGCACAGCAGTTAGCACTGCTGTCTCACAGTGCCAAGGACCCAGGTTCAATTCCAGCCTTGGATCACTGTCTGTGTGGAGTCTGCATGGGTTTCATCCAGGTGTCCTGGTTTCCTCCCACACTCCACAGATGTGTGGATTCAGTGGATTGCCCCTTCCAGCTTATTTGCGCCGTAGTGTCAGGGAAATTCGCGGGGGATACAGGGATAGAACTTGCAGGTTTTAAAGAGCCAAATGGCCTCTTTCAGCACTGGAAGGATTCTATGAAGCTTCATCACCTTCTCAGGGCAACAAAAGATGGATATTAAATGCACTTTTGCCAGTGTGACCTGGGAAAGGAGGGAACTAAAAGCTAAAGTTTTCTTTAGATTTTAAAAGAATGGTGGAGATGGTGCAAAAAAAGAGAGAAAGGCTTAATATGGGTTTACACACCACAAAAGCTTGGATTACCTATAGCATTTTTACTCAAGTTACAAGGTAAATCTGAAATGCCCAGGAAATTATCAGTCACCGATCACGGATGGCCTATTGCATTTTAACGATATGTTTCGAACATGCCATTATTAAAGCAATGCAGGAAGGGCAAGAAGCAAAATCCAACATCCTTGACAACATAAAAGGCAGCCTGAAATGCTTGGCTTCACTAACTTTTAATTTGGTTAATGGGCTAACATTTCAGTCAGGTAATAAGTCAGGCTTCCTCCCAGCATCAAAGCTTGACTTAAGTACTATGCTTAAACATATAATTTTCCAAAACAAGTTTAACAACCCCAATTGGACACAGTATGCTATTCTTCTTCTGGGAAAAGCAATGCGCCTTGAACTATATTTAAGACAATTAGAGTGATTATTTCAACAGAAGGAGTCTTTTTTTTTATTATTACATTGCAATAATGTTCAGAAATTTGCTGGTTGGATTTTAATTGAAGATAGAAATCTTTATTCTCTGCAATTTACTTTCAGAATGTGAGTTCCAACAGTGTTGACAAAGGTTCCAGTGAATATTGGTTCAATATCACTTTTATAATCCATTGTTGTATGTCTTTTCGTTCCTGAGTATGACATTGATGGTAACTGGATCGTCTAACTTTAATGAGGGTGAGGTCAAAATGGTGATAGCTAGCAGCATTTACAGAAATATCGGCCCCCATTTTAGCAGGGAAGTGAGGAGGATGCAACAGGGAAATTTAGCTGCACAGAAACACCCCAGCAAGGCTTCAATGAATGAGAGAGTGCTATCTTGCACCTGACAGCTGGCCAAATTGGCAGCCGGGCCTGGAAGTGGGATCAAGAATTTAGCAGTCAGAGGCCATGGGAATGGCCATTGATAGTTCATAGTAGTGGGGGGATATGGTTGTATCCAAGGAGGAGGTAGTGGGAGCAGAACTCCAGCTCAAAAGAGGCCCCAAGGAAACTTGAAACATAAATTTCGAACTTGTTTCTGGCCCCAGGTCTAGCTCCCAGTAGGTTTTGCCTCATGAGGCAACTGGCCCTGTCCTGATCGACCCTGATCTAACTCCGACCTGGCCCACGCTTCTGCCCACTGGCCTCCGGTTGGAGTCATCCTGATGACATGGTCAGGCCTGATTTACATTTTTAAAGTGGGATCTCACTTCCTTCCTGCAGGTGTTACTGCCTCTGCTTTAGTCATGACTTAATCACAGAATAATATTTGTATTCCGCCAACATTTATAATCCTCTTGAGCAAATCAATTCAACAAATAAACTAATTAACACAGGCTTTCCCAAATCTTTCGAGCCATGGAACTCTACTGACTTTACAAAAGCACTGAAGGAATCCCCTAAGAAACGTTTTTATTATATTGTAAAATTAAACCAAAAAATTTATTATTGTACAAAAGCAGTAAACATCCTAAAACAAATTTAAATGATATTTCTATGTCTTATATGTCAACATTTATTATATTAAGAGTCCTGTTGTTCAACAAGTATTTCCAAGTCACACGTTCTCTTTGTCATTTTTAACGGGAGCACTCACTCACACTCACTTCCTCACCAACATTCACTCTTACTCGTATTCACCTAGTCTCACCCACAAGGCATCCTTATCCACCCTCACCTTCCTCACCCTCCCCTCATCCACCTTCACCCGAATCCACACCCTCACCACTCTCATCCTCATCCTCACACACACATGTGCACTCTCACCCATTCTCACTCTCATCCTCACCACTCTCATCCTCCCCCACTCACCCTCCCAGACCTTCATACACTGTCTCTCACTCACTCTCACCCACCTACTTTCATGCTCACCCACACTCTCCGTCCACCCCCACGAACCATCACAACCCACTTCTCGGCCCCACTCCCCTGACCCTGGTTCTTCTCCCAGTTGGAATGTTTCTATTGAATAAGCAGTCAGCTGAATTGAGTTGCATTGTGTTGCTATTGGACTTCACTGAGTCTGTACCTTGTGATCTCTGAAATGATTAAAAGACTCATGGATCTTTTGCACAAAAGCATTGATAAAACATTAAGTTTTCTCCAACAACTTTGATTATTGGATCAACAATCAAACCACCAATTAACCATTCACTCCCTCAACACTGATGCATAGTGGCAGCAAGCCTATGTTAAATACCAGATGTAGAGATGCCGGCATTGGACTGGGGTAAACACAGTAAGAAGTCTCACAACACCAGGTTTAAGTCCAACCAATTTATTCGATAGTAATTCCACAAGCTTTCGGAAACGGTGTTCCTTACTTTCCACGCACCTGACAAAGGAACGCCGTTTCCGAAAGCTTGTGGGATTGCTATCAAATAAGTTAGTTGGACTTAAACCCGGTGTTGTGAGAACTTCTTAATTACTAGATACAGCAACTCCCCAAGACTCCTTCAATGGCTCCTTCCAAACTGATGATGACTACCACCTAGACAGGCAAGGACAGCAGATGCATGGGAACTTCACTATCTACAAGTTCCCTTCCATGCATCCTGACTGTATCACCATTCCTTCACTGTCAACAGAGTCAAAATCCTAGAAGTTCCTTCCTCACAACACCTACACAACATAGGATGAAGTGGTTCAAGAAGGCAGCTGATGTCAACACCTTCTAAAGGACAATTAGGGATACTTTTCAATACCAACCAAATAAACTAACTCAAATTAACATAGGGACAAATTAAAAGGCGCACAATTAGGGATGGACAATAAACGTTGGTCTTGTCAAGGACACTCTCATGCCGTGAAAAAATAAATATTTTAAAAATGCTCCACTTGCATTATGTAATGACCTCAATGAGGTCCACGAGGTTGGCTTCTTGGAGAATGAGATCCCCGATTGAGGTAATAATTGCCTGCCCAATCAGGGAGTCTTACCTGTGTGTATAATAAGGAGTGTCAGATCTACTGAATCTCTGGATTCTGACTTTCTACTTGAAGTACTCTTCAGAGTGAAGATAAGCTTATAAATGAAGGGACATCAGCCTCTGAGGACTTATTTCACTTTGTGATAGGCAAATCTGAATTACTTTTACATATATATGGTTTATATATGGAACTGTTCCTTGTGATGATGGTAGTCTATTTTTGTTTGTCATGTTTCTTTAGCATGGTAAGAACTGCTATGATCATTGAATTAACTGTTGGATCGGGTCAGCACTGAGTTTCTTTAGTCCCTAGCTGGACTACGGTATGGTATATTCACAAAGTAAAAAGTCTGACAACACCAGGTTTTAGTCCAACCGATTTATTTGATAATAGACTCACAAGCTTTCGGGGTTAGTCCCTTCGTCAGGTGAATGGAGAGTTCTGGCCTCAGACAGAGCATATAAAGCACAGACAGTTTAGAGATTACTGATTAGAATGCGAATCCTTACACCTAACCTGCTGTTTAAGACCTGAAGTGGCTGACAATGTGAGTGGAAGGAGCACTGATCACAGGTTAAAGAGATGTGTATTGTCTCCAGACAGTACAGTAAGTGAGGTTTTGCAAACCCAGGCAAGTCACGGGGGTTACAGATAGTGCGACATGAACCCAAGATCCCTGTTGAGACCGTCCTCATGTGTGCGGAACTTGGCTATCAGTCTCATATTCACAAAGGGCAAAGTTGACACATACACTTGGCTCACCTTATCTCACAGAGACACATTTGCTTCTTAACCAAGCTTGGCCTTGTACTGTGAAAGAACGCATGACTTATTGAGTAACTTGCTTATTTGCAAAGAGATGGTTATAAAGGAAAATGATGAAAGCAGGAGAGTTAATTGTAGAAAGAATAGGCAAACAGCTTGGACACATTAATATTGCCTCAAGACCTTTCATCTCATTTTCTGTGGAATCCATTCATGCTGATGGTTGTGTGTGGGTCACACCTGAAGTGCTGACAACTTTTTTTTTGATATTCTCCCCATTTTAAATAGTCTTCTTTCATCCCAGATAAGATCTGTTTTCAGTCTGATTAATTAAGAGCATTTCAGTTGTAAAATTAAAATTGGTTTCATCAGATTTCAACTGTAGAAGCTCTAGGTCTTGCTTCTCTATTAACCGCATGTACGAGCAGGCAGGCAGCGGGTGAAATGAAGTAGAAAAATGGGCAGGTGCCAACAATTCCGAAACAGCCACCATTTTGCATAAGGGATGACCTGACTGGCAGTTTTAACCAGTGCAGACCACATCATTTCCCATGACAGGGTTGGTGGAGACATAATGGGGTGGTTGGAAATCCTCATTAATTCTGAAGATTTCTGCTGCTTCTACATTGCTCCGCAACAGCACTTGCTGCACAACTGTGACATTAGACAGGTACCAAAGGATGCTTTTCAAACTGAAAGAACCAACTAATTGACCAAATCACTTGCTGAAACTGCCCCAGGCCACAAAATGGCCCCTCATGGGAGATACTACCTACGACACAAACTGGCCACTCATGGGAGTTATTTACTACCCGGTCAAAAAACAGGCATTCGTGGGAGATACTAAGAAACCACACGTGCCTGAGATTCAACAACAATTTTGGGAGAGGAATAAAAGGGGGAAAAATATCGATCACCGATTCCACTTAGAGCAAATTCCTCAGTATTCCAGTTTCCACGACAACACCTAGTCAATGTGTAGCAGAACAATGACCTAAGTGCTTCTCCCAAACTCAGACAATAGCAATTAGATCCTTGCTTCCTACAATATGAAAGTTTAATGTTTGCGATTGATTCTACTTTCAATCAATATGATTGATCTGAGGCCCTGGTTGAAATGTCCGTCCTTATTTAGAGCTTAAGTTCTCCGGTTCTGCTGCAAGTGAATGGAGTTTTGACTGGAACACCAAATTCTCTGTTCTCACTTGCAGCAGGGCGAACATTGATGAGATCCCACCCCCTGTCATAAAGTTTAAGCAACATAAAGCAGTATTCCATGTAGGAAACGTGGCACCAATGATTTGAGAAGCCACATCTCTTCTCAGGTATCTTCACTGTGCTTGAACTCTCATTGTTAACGATGCAGCATGCTCCAATTTCGCTCCACTATGCCTGTGAGGCAGAAACTGCACAGGATAGCCTTGTTACTTGACAGAATTTTTTCTTTATTTATTCATGGGATATAGGCATCGCTGGCCAGCCAGCATTTATTGCCCATCCCTAGTTGTCCTTGGAGGACAGTTGAGAGTCAACCACATTGCTTTGGAGTCATATGTTGGCAAGACCAGGTAAGGACAACAGATTTCCTTCCCTAAAAGACATTAGTGAACCAGATGGGTTTTTCCGACAATCAACACTGATTTCATCAGTCGATTCTTCATTCCAGGTATTTTTTATTGAATTCAAATTCTACCATCTGCCGTGGTGGGATTCAAACCCAAGTCCCCGGAACATTAGCTGAGATTCTGGATTAATAGTTTTGCGACAATATCACTAGGCTATTGTCCCCCCTTGCCAGAACACGGACATCCTGATAAATTTAATAACAGGACCTCACTGGCCTCTTTTTTATTCAACTTCCTGCCAGGTAGCCGGGCAGATTGATGGGTTGTCTGGCAGCTAAGCAGGGAAGCCAATGGTAGAGGGTGAAGCTGGAGGTATCTTAGGGATTGAATATTGCAACATGGGAAACACTGTAATTTGGTGGGGAAGTAGGAGCATGGTAATTGGGAGGTAAAAATTGAGGCTTGGGTTTTAGCTGATTGTGATGAGGATAGATTAGGTTTATTTTGGGATTCATTAGCTTCTTACCCTAGGAACGATCTTCCTGGAGACAATGGTCATTTGTCCAAAATCATTTATTTACATGCTGTTTAAATAAGACCAAGACATAACTGGAGTCAGTGGCATAGAATCTTAGAATCCCTAAAGCGCAAAAGAGGCCATTCAGCCCATCGAGTCTGTTTTCAGTTTTACATTCCGTACATTGAATTACTTCATCAGGCTGTTACCTAGAAAATTTTTCCACATCTTATCCTGCTTCTTTACTGGTCAGCCATCTGCTTTTCTTGAATTATGTTCTTCCTAAGATGGCAAGAAGTCAGAGGTTCCCATCTAAAATACCACTGACCATGCTATCACTAGTCACCTCACCCTTTTATGTTCCATACTCGCATTTTTCAGCGAGGTGGTACATTTCATTGATGAATTTATCCCCAAGTAATTATAAACCCATTCTCCTACAATTAAGTGTTCCACTTCTTTCAAGAACAGGATTTAGACATGATCATATGTGGCAGGTTGGTGTTGCATTTTGCAATTTTTAATTCTAACATCTCCCCCATTCTCAGGAGTTAATGATCAACCCAAATTAAGAATGTCCATGTTTTGCAACAGATAATTTAACTTAACACCTGTGTCCTCAACACGTAATAAGGCCACTCTCACCCTTCTTAAGACATTTTTATGAATAAAGAAGCCACTCCACGATTGCGGGCAAGATTTTCTGGTTTGCCCCAAGACTGGAAACTCCAGTTTCAAGGTCAGCAAAACTTTAAATGATCAATCCTCGCAATGGATGGGACTGGAAAATTTACCCGTGTGAGTTCAAATTTCCACTTTCATCCTTTGGGCTGAATGGCTTCCTTCTGCACTGTAGGGTTATATAGTTCTGTGATTCACTCCAGATTGCAAATAAAAATAGCATTACAGCTCACCTACATTTATGGTTCCCTTTTCGCATTGGCGAAATCATGGAATTAATCGATATTAATGTGTCGTGATCGCAACTGTATGCAGTGAGTCATCTGCTAAATATTCTGTTAGTTGATTTATAAAGCACATTTAGCGAAGGGCATGCACAATTCCTAAGAACATGTGACATTACAAATTAACATTTAAAGTCAAAAGAACTATTCCAAGATAAACACAGGGTTCTGATGTTATTACATAGCCTCTATTGCAACTGAAATATTAAAAGGATACAGACAAATTGCTTTGAATGCTTATGATAGCACTGAGGCTGTAAAATGAGATCACAAAACAAGTGCCCTTGAAAGAATCCTCTAAGCAGTCAAAGTCTACTCAACAGGATCTAACTCGCTCTGGGTTTTGACATGATATTTTGTTGCAGGAATTAGAAAGTAATCACTCCAAAATTACTGAAGATACTTGGCAGCAGAACCGGAGATGCAGAGAGTGTTTTCTACTGGGTAAGTTATTGTGAATGCAATGCCTGAAAAGGTGATGGAAGCAAGTAACTTTTAAAAGAAATTTGGATATATAATCAGACGGGAGTTCTGGGGAAGAGAAATGGAGATAATTGGTAGCAATATCAAAGTGCACAAGCGCAATGGACCGAATGTCTAATATTGTAGCATTTTATGATTCTAGCAGTTCTGCAAGTGACTTTTACTATGTTTTACCTATCTATGTTTCTTAGTTCTAATTCTGAAGTTTAAAACAAAGTAAACTTGGGCGGCACAGCTCCCTCACAGCAAGAAGTCTCACAACACCAACTCACAGCGCCAGGGACCCAGGTTTGATTCTGACCTTGGGTTAAGTTTAAGTTTATTTATTAATGAAACAAGTAGGCTTATATTCACGCTGCAATGAAGTTGCTGCGAAAATTCTCTATTCGCCGTTTGGGTACACTGACGGAGAACTTAGCATGGCCAATGCACCTAATCAGCATGTCTTTCAGGCTGTGGGAGGAAACCAGAGCATCCGGAGGAAACCCACATAGACACGGGGAGAACTATGCAGACTCCACACACACATTGACTGAAGACTGGAAATGAACCCAGGTCTCTGGCACTGTGAGGCAGCAGTGCTAACCATTGTGTTACCATGTTGCCCATATGCCACTGTGCCACCCATGATTGTCTGCGTGGAGTCTACATGTCCTCCCAGTGTCTGCACAGGTTTAATCCAAGTGCTCCGGTTTCTTCTCACACTCCAAAGATGTACGCGTTAGGTGGATTGGCCATGATAAAATTGCCCCTTGGTGTCCCAAGATGTGTAGGTTAGGTGGATTAACCAAGGTAAGTGTGAGGGTTTACAGATAGCTCGGGGGGAGGGCCTGGGTAAGATGCTCTGTCAGAGAGTTTGTACAAACATGATGGGCTGAATGGTCTCCTTCTGCACTGTAGAGATTTGATGATTAATTTCATTTAAGCATTTGACAAATTATACACATCACAGCATTTATGCCCAAAGTAACATTTACACCCACAGTAGCATTAACTCCCGACTGCAAAATGCAGATTAAGTGCTTCCCATTGACTGTACAAACTCCTGCAGACTCAATGTAAAAGGGCATTAGTGCACTTGATCTCATTGTAACTGTGTGGATCAAACCTTAAGGAATGTTAGGCCCCCCTAAAACACTGATAATATTAAAGTGCCAAAATAGTGCAGCATTGTCCAAATGGTAAATAACTTCCATTAAATGTGGCACACTTCTGGACCTGGTGCAAGTGTAGGGAAAATTACGTCACCTTTCTTAAATTGCGGCCGGTATTCTCCAACATCTCTCGTGGCTGGGGTTATCCAGTCCCGCTGCTGTGAATGGAGATTTGGCTGACTGCCAAATTCTCTCTTCTCACTGGTAGTGGTAGCGGGGTGTACAGGACCAGAGAATTCCCACCTCATCTTTTAGATGGAGAATTAATCATTTCCTAATCATCACAAATGCTTGATATGATCAATATTTTTTTTCAGACAATGTTTTGAACATTTTCTCCAGTTTACCATAAAAATCAAAGAAATCATATAATCCCTACAGTGTAGAAGGAGACCACTCGGCCCATTGAGTTTGCACTGACAACAATCCCACCTCAGCCTTATCCCCGTAACCCCCACATATTTACCCCACTAATCCCTCTAACCTACATATCCCGGGATACTAACAGGCAATTTTACCATGGCCCATGCACTTAACCTGTACACCTTTGGACTGTGGGAGAAAACTGGAGCACCCAGAGGAAATCCACGCAGACATGGGGAGAATGTGCAAAGTCCACACAGACAATGACCTAAGCCAGGAATCGAACCCAGGAGCAGTGAATCAACACCGCAAAATTGTACCCAAAGCATTATCAAAGATATTAGAAGTTGAATAATTAATGCCTTCATTGGACATTTTTCTGCCTTTGTTTTTTAAATATGAGTGTTAATCTGTTACTTTGAATAGATTAACAGTTTTGCTAAAATATCAGTCAGTAATTTGATTGTGTTCAGCCATTGTGCTGTTAATTTTACTCTCTTGTATCTCTTGTGAATACCATCATTATCCTGATAGGATCAGTGTTCAAAGCATAAATCTTCCTTGCAAAGCACATTTGGCAATCCTGTTATAAATTCACTCCCTCGCTGTATCTTGCATCTTAGAAAGGAAGTATTCTTGCGCAGTTGCAATAGTCACTGTTTATCTCCTTGACTTTTCCCTTTTATCTTCTGCTCTCTGCTGAGCCTCGTAAGTTTTGTCTCACTCTGCAGTTTAGGCTGGGACCAGAATCCAGTGGATCCCCAGGGCAAATTTAACAAATATCAGGGTCTGTCCACAAATTCTGCTATTTGAATAAGGCCGGTGACCCAGTTAGCAGATGTGGTAGGTGCTGTTCTTCATTTGATAAGGATCTGAAGTTGCTCTTGCAAATCAGGAAGTAAAGGATAATTCAGGAAGGAACTTTATAATCAGAGGGATAGTTCCAATCATTATCTTCAGATACAGGACTGTAGATTAGAGACTTGGATTTCACTGCTTCCCCTTGATGGTGCTGGAGGTTCTTATTTTCCTTTCTGTCAACTAAGCAAAGGCTTACTTACCATTTTGTCAGTTCTTCGTCAAAAGTGAGGTTCACTGAATCCCTGCAGTGCAGGAGGAAGTCATTTGGACCATCAAGCAATCTCACCCAGGCCCTATCCCCATAACCCCACCCAGGTCCTATCCCCATAACCCCACCCAGGCCCTATCCCCATAACCCCACCCAGGTCCTATCCCCATAACCCCACCCAGGCCCTATCCCCATAACCCCACCCAGGTCCTACCCCCATAACCCCACCCAGGCACTATCCCCATAACCCCACCCAGGTCCTATCCACATAACCCCACCCAGGCCCTATCCACATAACCCCACCCAGGTCCTATCCCCATAACCCCACCCAGGCCCTATCCCCATAACCCCACCCAGGTCCTACCCCCATAACCCCACCCAGGTCCTATCCCCATAACCCCACCCAGGCCCTATCCCCATAACCCCACCCAGGCCCTATCCCCATAACCCCACCCAGGTCCTACCCCCATAACCCCACCCAGGCACTATCCCCATAACCCCACCCAGGCCCTACCCCCATAACCCCACCCAGGCCCTATCCCCATAACCCCACCCAGGTCCTATCCACATAACCCCACCCAGGCCCTACCCCCATAACCCCACCCAGGCACTATCCCCATAACCCCACCCAGGCCCTATCCCCATAACCCCACCCAGGTCCTACCCCCATAACCCCACCCAGGCACTATCCCCATAACCCCACCCAGGCCCTATCCCCATAGCCCCACCCAGGCCCTACCCCCATAACCCCACCCAGGTCCTATCCCCATAACTCCACGTATTTACCCTGCTCCTGACACAAATGGTCAATTTAGCATGATGTGGGTATGCCGGCGTTGGACTGGCGTAAACACAGTAAAAAGTCTGACAACACCAGGTTTTAGTCCAACCTATTTATTTGATAATATTCTCACAAGCTTTCGAGGGGACAGCCTCTTCGTCAGGTGAATGGAGAGTTCTGGCCTCAGACAGAGCATATAAAGCACAGACAGTTTAGAGATTACTGATTAAAATGCGAATCCTTACACCTAACCTGCTGTTCAAGACCTGAAGTGGCTGACAATGTGAGTGGTAGGAGCACTGATCACAGTTTAAAGAGATGTGTATTGTCTCCAGACAGTACAGTAAGTGAGGTTTTGCAAACCCAGGCAAGTCACGGGGGTTACAGACAGTGCGACATGAACCCAAGATCCCTGTTGAGACCGTCCTCATGTGTGCGGAACATGGCTATCAGTCTCTGCTCAGCGACTCTGCGCTGTCGTGTGTTGTGAAGGCCGCCTTGGAGAATGCTTACCCGAAGGTCAGAGGCTGAATGCCCGTGACCACTGAAGTGTTCGCCAACAGGAAGGGAACAGTTTAGCATGGCCAGTCTACCCAACTTGTAGATCTTTGGAGGAAACCAGGGTGTCTGGAGGAAACCCACGCAGACATGGAGAGAACTCCACATAGACGGTAGAATCGAATCCAGATCCCTGGCATTGTGAGACAGCAGTGCTAACGACTGTGCCACCACTCATCTCGGTTAGACAAACTTAATGAGATGCAAAGGATGTGGAGTCTCTGGAGGAGCGGAATACTCAACGTTTAAGTCTTAGGGTGGGATTTTCCGGCCTCGCTTGCTCCGAAACAGGAAAATCCTGCCCGAGGTCACCAGACCTTTCCATGGTCCATTCCTCACTGACTCCAGTTCCTGTGGTGGATGGGACGATAACATTCATCCCTTAGTTTTTAATCATTTAAAATCTGAAAATGAAAAGCAGGTTAGCATTTCTGCCTCACAGTGCCAGGGATTCGGGTTTGATTCCCAGCTTGGGTCACTGTCTGTGCAGAGTATGCACTTTCTCATCGTGTCTGCATGGGTTTCCTCCAACTGTTCCGGTTTCCTCCCACACTCCGAAAGATGTGCTGGTTAAGTGCACTGGCTATGCTAAATTCTCCCTCAGTGTACCCAAACAAGCACTGGAGTGTGGCAACTAGGGGATTCTTACAATAACTTCACTGCAGCATTAATGTAAGCCAACTATTACAAATAAATAAACTTTATAAAGTAAATAAAAGTGACACACTTTTTATGATTAAGTGTTCATAATTTAATTCCATTTTAAAGCCAGAAACATGGTAGCACACTGGTTAGCACTGCTGCCACACAGTGCCAGGGAACTGGGTTCAATTCTATCCTTGGGTTACTGCCTATGTGGAGTCTGCGTATTTTCCCTGTGTCTGTGTGGATTTCCTCTGGGTGCTCCAGTTTCCTCCCAAAAGTGTGCAGGTTAGATGGATTGGCTATGCCTAAGTGCCCCTTAGATGTGTAGGTTAGGGCCATTAGCCATGGTAATATGCAGTGTTACAGGGATTGGGCAGGAAGGATGGGTGTGGTTTGCATGCTCTGTCAGGGAGTCGGTGCAGACTCATTGGGCCAAATGTCCTCCTTCTGCACTGTAGAGATTCTATGGTTCTAAACCTTTATTAAAGCCACAATATTTTTTATTGCAGCATTAAAGTTTAGTATGGAAGTGAGCAAGAACGCTTTTCACATCCTTGAACAGATTTACATCTCGTTAATATTTTTGGATATATAAATTATTTTAAAGAAAATGCTGCTTTACAATATCCTGAAGTTTATTCCCCTGCCCCAGTATATGAAGGCAGGGGTCTTGTAAAATAAAACGGGTGATTTGCTCACTGCCCTCCACTCCTGGCCTTTCTCCCATTTTACAAATGGTGTGCAAGGCAGGCTGTTCACCCACTCTTGGACCTATTGAGGTCATGAAGTGGGCCTCATTCTGCCTCTGCCACAATCTTATGTGAAATTGGGAAAGATGAGTGGCCAGATAGCTTTCACTGTCTGGAGATGTGTAACCTGTGCTTAACGCTCTCTCCATTCGCATTGTCTGCATCTTTGAAACTTGATTACCTGTAAAGACTCGCATTCCAACCAAATTATTTTGTAAATTGAGTTTGTGTCTTTATATGCCCTGTTTGTGAATAGAACGTCCACTCACCTGACAAAGGAGAAGCAAGCACTCTGAAAGCTAGTGGCTTTTGCCACCAAATAAACCTGTTGGATTTTAACCTGGTGTTGTGAGACATCTTACTGTGTCTACTCCAGTCCAACGCCGGCATCTCCACATCATGATCTGTAGTCACCAACCTTCATCTCCGTGGGCTCCTTGTGGTCCCAGCAGTGACCAATGGGACTTGGCCAATCAGATTTGTTGACCAGTCTCCAGGGCAAGAGTTCCTCCAAGATGGAGGTTGGCAGTGATCCCATTCTGATCTGATTCAAGCTGCCTAATATCGGTGCGGGGTAGCCAGAATTCTGCTGAGCGTGGTACCAACAGTGGGAAAGGGTGAGCACTCCAACCCTTGTAAAATCCAGTACTATGGATAGATAACTATCCCAATTAAATTTGCACAACTTTGCACTGACAGCGACGCTGGTGCAACTCAATGGAACTCTGTTTGTTTAAATGTAGATTTGCACAGCTGACAAAGAGCTAATTGCCATTAACTTCTCACGTACGTTCCTGGTGGCACGTTAGAATTTAGGATGAAGGAGGAAATTACCTCACTTGATGCCAGAAATGTAAAGAACCATTTCCTCCCTGGCTAAGAGACTGTAAAAAGAAAATTCCAGTCAGGATGTTGGAAAATGTTGCCTCATACATAACTAAGGAAGGGATTAATGTTTATTGAGAATGGCACCATATCCCTGCAGCGACACCATTTCAGAACTTCAGTGCTGCAGACAAATACCAGTGCTGAGTTACAAGATCAACAGCTTACTGAATTTCCCGATGTTGTGGCATACCACTCAAATCGTGAAGGGTTGGAGGCCTGCATGGAATTCATACCGTTACATGAAGCCGCAGGGCAGATTCCATAACGCTAATGAAAATAGTGGTTTTCACAATCAGTTAATCTTCTCAAAACAGCCTTGTGCTAGCATGCCCCTTTGAGGGGTGAGCTCGCAGAAGGGTCAGGTGACCCTATTCGACCAATTGGGCCCGAGCACCCCAATCCTGGGGCTGAGGGCGGGCTTTCCTCGTCAATTAGGAGTCTGAAGTTGTAGAGGCTGGTGGCCTTTACCTCACCCTCCGTAAATAGTTACTTACTTTGATAAAACGTGTGTTCATTGATCTACTTGTGGGGTGTTGGCCAGTGTTTGCAAGATACTACACTCGATGATGAGGGTCAATTAGAGTGCCTTCCCACTGTTGCAGAAATCAGGAAAATCTACCTCCCGTGGAAGCAAACTCATTCAGCAGTGTGTGTGTCAAAATGCCTCTTTTTGGGAAACTTGAGCTATTTGGCCTTAACACCGAGCAGTAGGTGCAATAAGTTGAATGCCTGCATTATTTTTAAAGGCCAATGAAATTGAGGGGGGGGCAGGTGGTGGCAGAAGACAAGTGGAGAATTATATTAGTGTAAGGAATTTGACTTCTCCAGATGCCCTCGACTCCAAGGAGCTTGTGGAATTAGTCAAGGGACATTATTACCCGAAGCCCTTGGCGATAATGCAGCGATACAAATTTAATTTGATGACAAGAGCCCCAGGGGAGATGATAGTGGCATTCGCGTTATTCCTAAGACAAATGGCTGAACGGTGCAACTTTAGGTCTGCATTCAATGACATGTTGAAAGACAGGCTAGCCTGCAGTGTTAACAACACTGCCAGACAAAAGAAATTATTAGCAGAGGCAGAGATTACTTTAAAGATGACATTAGATATTACCCAGATATAGAAAGTGCCAAAAGAAGGGCAAAGGAACTCAAAGTGTGCAAGCTGGCATGATCCACCAAGTTTGGCGGAAAGCTGCTGGTTGTCATGGCTATCAAATAAATCGGTTGGACTAAAACCTGGTGTTGTCAGACTTTTTACTGTGTTTACCCCAGTCCAACACCGGCACATCCACATCAGGCCGTCATGGAACCAGGGATGAGGACAAAGAATGAGCAAAGAAGATTGGAGCAAAAGAGAATGCCGAGGTATTGGGAATTGGGTCCACAGACCAGGAGCCAGGAAGAATGCGACCGGAATGGGGGAGATCACCCACAGGAGAGATGTAAATTCAATGGAGCTATATGTTACGCCTGCAAAAGGAAGGGGACACATTAGTAGCAAATGCAAGACTAAGCAGAGGCTACTGGTGGGCTGCAAAAAAAAAATTCTGACTCCAGTGTTGAGAGTAACATTGAAAATAACTCTGAAGTATACAGGATAAACAAGTTGGGCTAGATGGCCGCAGTTACGATTGTGTTGATGGTAATCATTCAGTCACTCAGAATGGAGGTGGACATGGGTACCTCCACCACAGCTGTAGGAGAACAAACATAATGTTATTTACATGATGGGGCCCAACCCTTCAAGTTAAGCAGCACAAAGGCCAAGCTAGCCAGGTACACTGGCAAAACACGAAGGATTCTAGGAACAACAAAAACGCCAGTGGCACCAGTCAGCTCAACTGCCTCTAATAGTCGTAGGGGAATCAAGAGCCAAGATTGGCTTTGCCAAATTAGATTAAAATGGCGAGAGTTCTTCAAAATTAATGAAGGAGCTTTTTATGACATTTGAAAAAAAACTAGGAGGTGTATCAAGGTGAGTTAGGCAAGACACAGGGCTAAAAGGCAAAAATGTATGTGGATCCTGAGACCATGCCCAAGTATTATAGAGCCTGAACCATGTCCTATGCCTTACATGAGAATTCAAACAGCTGGAAGAATTAGTCATCATCAAACCTGGACAGCTTTTGGAGTGGGCGGCTCCCATCGTGCTGGTGGTTAACCCTGATAGAACCACTGGGACATGTGGGGACCATAAATTAACTGTGAATCAGGCAGCAAAACTGGATTAAAACCCAATACCAAGAATTGAAGATTTGTGTGCCAAATTAGCAGGAGCTTTAACTTATACGAAACTTGATATGAGCTATTTATACCAACGAATGGAATTAGACGTGACGTCTAGAGAATTTGTTACCATAACAACCCACAAAGTCTTATAACATTATACCCAAATATTCTTTGCAGACTCATCGGTGTATGCAATTTTCCAGTGCATGAATGAAATCTTATTATCGGCCCGACCGAAGATATTCATCTGTCAAGATAATGTGTTGAACACAGAAGCATCTGAAGAGGAGCACATAGCAAATCTCAAAGAAATTTTAAAACGATTTAAGAAGGCCAGAATAAATTTGAAAAGGGAGAAATGTATGTTCCTGTCTGATGAGGTAACATACTTAGGATTCACAATGTTGGCATCCCTGCACACAGTGATCAAGAAGCACCAGAGGTAGTATTGAAGAGACCATCAGAAAGTCTCCTTTGAACAAGTCAAACTAGCTTTGCAGTCATAGTCACTTAGTTTGCTTGACATCTCAAAACAAATAATTCTTACCTGCAACGCAGCTACAGACGGAATTGGAGCAGTTTTATCACACTTGGTGGAGCAGAACAGCCTATCATCTATGCCTCAGGCACTCTGACCAATGCTGAAAAAGCTTACTCCTGTTTGGCACAAGAATAGTAAAGGAATTGTGGCCAAACTATGGCTTACAAAGGAAATTAGAGAAAGTATCAGATTCAAGGAAGAAGCATGCAAATTGGCAAGAAAAAGCAATAGGCCTGAGCATTGGGATCAGTTTAAAATTCAGCAAAGGAGGACCAAGGTATTGAGTAAGAAGGAAAAAATAGGATATGAGCGTAAGCTAACGGGGAATATAAAAACCGCTTGTAAAAGTTTCTATAGGTATGTAAAGAGAAAAAGATTGACAAAAACCAATGTAGGCCCCTTATAGTCAGAAACGGGAGAATTCATATCGGGGAATAAAGAAATGTCTGAGGAATTAAATTTTTACTTTGCTTCAGTCTTCACAAGGGAAGACATGAATAAGGTAAGTTCTGAAAGAAACAAGTTTTAGTGAGGGGCTGAAGGAAATCAGCACTAGTAGAGAAATGGTTTTGGGGAAATTGTTGGGATCAAAGTTGGATAAATTTCCAGATCCTGATAATCTGCATCCCAGAGTATTTAAGAAAGTGGTCCTGGAAATAATAGATCCGTTGGTGATTATTTTCCAAAATTCTTTGGCTGCTGAAATAGTTTCTTCAGATTGGAGGATAGCAAATGTAAGCCTGCTATTCAAAAAGGAAGGTAGAGAGTAAACAAGGAACTATAGAACAGTGAGCCTAAAGTCAGTACTGGGGAAGTTGCTAGAGTCCATTATCAAGGACTTCATACCTCGGCATTTGGAAGGCAGTGGTATAAGCAAAGTCAGCATGGATTTACAAAAGGGAAATCATGCTTGACGAATCTATTGGAATTATTTAAGGATGTAACTCGTAGAGTTGACCAAGGAGAACTAGTGGATGTCATTTATTTAGACTTTCAGAAGGCTTTTAACAAGGTCCCACATAACAGACTCCTATGTAAAGTTAAAGCACATGGGATTGCAGGTAAAGTCATGAGATAGATAGAAAGCTGCTTCGCAGAAAGGGAGCAAAGAGTTGGTATAAATGGATCATTTTCTGATTGGCAGTCAGTGACTAGTGGGGTTCCACAGGGATCTGTGTTAGGACCCTAATTGTTCACATTATATATGAATGATTTGGAAGAGGGAACTGAATGTATTATCTCCAAATTTGCAGATACTATAAAGTTGGGTGGGAGAGTAAGCTGTGAAGAGGATGCAGATATGCTTCAGCATGATTTCGGCAGCTGAGTGTGTGGGCATATGCATGACAGATGCAGTATAATGTGGATAAATATGAGATTATCCACTTTGGTAGTTATAATAGGAAGGCAGATTATTACTTGAATGGGTATAAATTCAGAGAGGTGAATACTCAGTGAGACCCTGTTATCCTTGTACATCAGTCACTGAATGTAGGCGCATAGTTTCAGAAGGCAATAAAGAAGGCTACTGGTATATTGGCCTTCATAGTGAGAGGATTTGAGTATAGGAATATGGATGTTTTGTTGTTTTGCTGCAATTGTAAAGGGCCTGAGGCAGCCCAGACCTGGAGTATTGCGTGCAGTTTTGGTGTCCTTAGCTGAGGAAGGATGTCCTTGCTAGACAGAGAGTTCAGTGAAGGTTTATCAGGCCGATCTCTGCAATGGCAGAGCTGTCATATGAGGGGAGACTAAGTTACTTAGTATTATATTCACTGAATTTAGAATAGTGAGAGGGGATCTCAGAGAAACGTATAGAATTCTAACAGGGTTAGACAGGGTAGATTCAGAAAGAATGTTCCCAATGGTAGGGGAGCCCAGAATGAGGGGTCATATTTTAAGGATAAGGGGTAAATTTTTTAGAATTGAGGAGGGAAATTTCTTCACCCAAAGGATGGTGAATGTGTGGAATTCATTACCTCAGGAGGTAGTTAAGGCCAAAACGTTGCCTGATTTCAAGAAGAAATTAGATATAGCTCTTGGGGCTAAAGGGATCAAGGGATATGGGGGGAATAATATTGAAATCGATGATTAGACATGATCAAAATGAATGGCGGAACAGGTTTGAAGGGCCAAATGGCCTGGTCCTGCTTCTATTTCTCTGTATCATATTCATAATATGATTATAATGGAGTGAACTGGCAGTCATATCTTGCTTGTTTTCCTGAATGAGTGTTGTGAATTAGGCGAACAAGTTTTCCATGGATACAGGGACTGAGTTATGGGAACAACATAAGACATCAGCTGCTGGATGTAAAGTGGTGGAATAAATGGGGTGCCTCGTGTCAATCTGCCCAAAGGAAAATATAGCCTGTGTGCGCTCCTTAATTGGGCGGGTGACCAATTAGGAAGTCCCCTGCAGTGAAATCTCTGAGCACAACCCACTGCCAGCAAGAGCTCAGATCAGAGCCCACTTTTAGCTCCAGGTCTTAGTTTTGAAGCTCGGGGTAAAATTCAGGCCAACTTTAATTGCTTGCAGAGAGCTACTTTTAAACTTAGTGTAACATGTCTTTCCACTGGCTAATGGAGAGTAAAATTGCATGGGTTATAACCCGACTACAGTTTTGTACAGTATTTTGTGCAGCTTTAGTCACCCTGTTTTAAGGAAGACATTGATAAATTGGTAAGAGTGCAAAGAAGATTTATGAGGATATTGCCAGCACTAGCGGATCCGATTTTGTAGGGAGAAGCTGGCCAGTCTAGGGCTTTATTCCCTGGAACGTAGGAGAATGAGGGGTGTCCATACTGAGATGTATAAAATAATAAGGGGCAGAGATAGGATGAACGCATAGGATGAGATAGGAAGACATATTAAAAACTAGAGGATGTAAGTTTAAGGTGAGAGGGGAAAGATTGAAAAGGGACCTGAGGGGCAACTTCTTCATACAGAGGGTGGTGCCTGTAAAATGAGCTGCCAGAGAAAATGTTTGAGGCAGGTTGTCAACAGCAACATTTAAGAAGAATTTGGATAAGTACATATCTTGTCAGACCCCACTTGGAGTACTGTGCGCAGTTCTGGTTGCCTCACTATAGGAAGAATGTGGAAGTTATTGAGAAGGTGCGGAGGAGATTTACAAAGGTGTTGCCCTGATTGGGAGGCATGCCTTATGAAGATAGGTTGAGGGAGCTCGGTCTCTTCTCCCTGGAGAGACGAAGATTGAGAGGCGACCTGATAGAGGTTTATAAAATGTTGAGAGGTATACATAGGGTGGATTCTCGGAGGCTATTTCCCAGGGCTGAAATGGTCACTATGAGAAGACACAGATTTAAGGTGCTGGGAGCAAGTACAGAGGAGATGTCAGGGGTAAGTTTTTCACTCAGAGGGTGGTGAGCGATTGGAATCGGCTGCCATCGGTGGTGGTAGAGGCAAACTCGCTGGGGTCTTTTAAGACACTTCTGGATGAGTACATGGGATTTAATGGGATTGAAAGTTATAGATAGGCCTGGTAGGTATGGATAAGATTGGCGCAACTTGTGGGCCGAAGGGCCTGTTTGTGCTGTAGTGTTCTATGTTCAAATTATGTCACAACCAACTCAGGAGTGGGACGAAGGGAGGAGTCAGTTCATGCTGGTTACCTGATTGTAACTGTAATCTTTAGAGTCAAAGCCAGCTAGGAGAGCCTCTTTCCTTCAGTCAGCAGAAGGATTCACATCAAACATGGTAAAAATTATTGATCAGGTCAACTTCAGCAGCATTTACCTGGGACCCAAATGCAGTAGAGGGAAAACTGTAATGACCTTACCATGACTGCCAAGGTAAGATATTTTCACGCAAACCTTTTGTTTTCCATTCAGCCCATTCCATCAGTAAGATGACGCTGGAGCATGGCAACTTTTTGCAAGCTGTGCCTCGTATACCTTCTAATTCTATCTTTTGCTCTGATTCTACGCTTCTAGAACTTTATTCTCCCATCCATTGACTCCGTCTACACTTCCTGCTGCCTTGGGAAAGAAGCCAGCATAACCAAGGACCCCACATACTCCTTCCTTTTTCTGTTGGGAAAAAGATACAAAAGTCTGAGGTCATGTACCAACCGACTCAAAAACAGCTTCTTCCCATTTGAATGGACTTATCTCACATTAATTTGATCTTTCTCCACACATTAGCTATGACTCTAACACTACATTCTACACTCTCTCCTTTCCTTCTCTGTGAATGGCTTGCTCTGTTTGTATAGTGCGCAAGAAATAATATTTTTCACTGTATGTTAATACATGTGACAATAATAAATCAAATCAAATCAGCTGTAATCCATCCATTGCTTGCCACATGAGATTCTCCTGCAATCGCCATCAACAATATGGTGATCTATTCACCTACTCAGCTAACAGAAGATCCTCTACCTAAACAACAACTTACATTTATGTCGCACCTTTAACACAATAAAACATCCCATGGTGTTTCACGGGTAGTTTCCAAAATGGAAACGACACCAGACCGCAAGGAGATTATTCGGTCAGATTCCAAAAGCTCAGTCCAAAAGGAACGTTCTTAAGGACAGTCTTAAAGGAAGAAAGTGACATGGAAAGGCAGAGAGGTAGAGAAAGGTTCTAGGCATATGAAGACATGGCTGCCAATGATGGAGAAATTAAAATCAGGGGCATTTGAGATACATTAGATTAGAGGAGGGCAGTTATCTTGGAGGGATATGGGCTTGGAGCAAATTACAGTGATGTAAGAAACCATAGAGGTGTTTAAAAACACACATAAGGATTTTGAAATGAAAATATTATTTGACCAGGAACCAGCATGGGTCAGGAGCACAATCATAATGGTTGAGTCAGTCTTGGTGTGAGTTAAAGTTTATTTATAAGTGTCACAAGTAGGTTTACATGAAGTTACTGTGAAAATCTTATAGCCGCCACACTCCGGCGCCTGTTTGGGTACACTGAGGGAGAATTTAGCATGGCCAATGCACCTAACTAGCATGTCCTTTGGACTGTGGGAGGAAACCAGCGTACCCAGAGGAAACCCATGGGGAGAATGTGCAAACTCTGCACAGACAGTGACACAAGCCAGGAATTGAACCCAGGTCCCTGGCACTGTGAGGCAGCAGTGCCAACCACTGTGCCACCATACTGCCTTAAGTTAAGAATTGAGCAGCAGAATTTTGGATGACCTCAGGTTTATGGAGAGTAGGATGTGGGTGACAAAGAAACCAGGAGTGTCCTAGAAGTCCAGAAGTAATAAAGATGTGAATACAGATTTCAGGAGCAACTGAAATTTCAGGCAATGCCGCGAGATGGAAATAGGAAATCTTAGCAATGGCACAAAGATGAAGTCAGAATCCTGGGGTCAAATAATGACACCAATTTTGTGAACAGATTACGCCTTCATTTCGGACTGTTGCCACAGTGAGGGATAAAGTTGGTATAGGAATGGAGTTTGGAACAGGGACCAAAAGCAATCATAATATTTAATTGCAGGAATTTTCCGTTCAGCCACTACTGGATGTTGGATAAACAGTCTAACAGTCGCACTGGTGGAGGAGTTGGGAGAGATGGTGGTGAGTTAGGGTTGGGATTAATCAGCATGTACCTGGGAGGCAACACACCTTCATAAATTTCTTTACCACTGAGGTCAAAACCATTCAATCAGCTGCCTTTGTTACACCCCTCCCTTTCACCAACCTACTGGAAGCAACTTCCCGTAAAGCAGGAAATGGCAGACTGATCACCTACTTTACCAAAAACCAGTTTTTGTATATATATATAAAATCATAGAATTCCAGCAGCGCAGAAGGAGGCCATTTGGCCCATTGAGCTTGCACTGACAACAATACCACCTAGGCTCTATCCCTGTAAATGCATGTATTTACCCTGCTAACCCCCCTGACACTAAGGGGCAATTTAGCATGGCCAATCCATCTAACCCACATGTCTTTGGACTGTGGAAGGAAACCCAGAGGAAATCCATGCAGACATGGGGAAAATATGGAAACTCCACATAGATGGTCACTGGAGGTCAGAATTGAACCTGGATCCCTGGCGCTGTGAGGCAGCAGTGCTAACCACTGTGCCCCCACCGTGCCGCCTCAAATGCTACTTAGGGCAACAAATTATAAAAATAGATCATTGCTATATATGTATGATCTTGACAACCAAGGTTGGCTATCATGTCATCCTATAGAAAGAAGTTGAAGCCAAGCGCAAGTGCTCCGGGACATCCTGAATCATAGGCTCCCTGGCGTCTATGTGTAACCGAGCTGCCTTTCACTAAATACCTTGCACGTTACGTCACTGATTATTTCCGTGGTTTTACTGCACGGATTCCCTGAGTAATTTTCCCTGAACTGCATCGGATTTCCTCTGCTGTGGTCTGGGTACTTTCCTCCATCCACAGGGAATAAACTTCGGAATTCTCAAGGTTCCAGCAAAAGAAACGGCTGTCCGGACATACTTCAGGAAGTGCAGCCACTCATTTATACCATGTATGTCCAAAACTACAAAAGGAAAGAAATGCTTGCTCTTGCAAGTGTAATGTCCCAGGGAATTGCGCAATGATTTTTTTACCTAGATTAAAACAAAATCAGACAGAGTGGTTGTAGCCCCCCAGACTGAGTGCCAGAACTCAGGAAGTGTTGACAGTTATGTAATTACAAGCCATTAATGGTTCCTTTTCAAATATCTACTCTAGTTTTTTTTTTCCCCTGTAAATTAATGATTAAAAGATACAATCTTTGCAACTGGACTCGCCACAAAAACACAGTGACTGCAAGAGTAAGTCAGAGGCTAGGAATACTGTGGTAGTAATTCTCCTCCTGACTCCACAAAGCTTATCCACCATCTACAAGGCACAAGTCAGGAGTATGATGGAATACTCCCCACTTGCCTGGATAGATGCAGTTCCAACAACACTCAGGAACACCATCCAGGACAAAACAGCCTGCTTGATTGACACTCCCTCCACCACTGACACTCAGTAGCAGGAGTGTGTACTATCTACAAGATGCACTGCAGCAACTCACCAAAGATCCTTAGACAACGCCTTCCAAACCTACGACCACTTCCATCTTGAAGGACAGGGGCAGCAGATACATGGGAACACCACCACCTGCAAGCTACTCACCATCCTGACTTGGGAATATATCATGTTTCTTCGCAGCCGCTGGCTCAAAATCCTGGAATTCCCTCCCTAATGGCATTGTGGGTCAACCCACAGCACACAGACTGCAGCGATTCAAGAAAGCAGTTCACCACCACCTTCTCAAGGGCAACTAAGGATGGACAATAAATGTTGGCCAGCCAGAGACGCCCATGTGCCACGAATAAGTTAAAAAAGCTTAGAGAGCCTGCTTAGAAAGAATAAGTGACAATGGACAAATGTTCCTTCTTGTAACCTTTCAGTTGCATTGCTGTCGTTAAGTTCATCTGATGAAAGACTACTTCTTTGTTTTGCAAAAAATATACTTATTTAACAGGTTTGCTGGTGTCAGTCTTGGCTCTTTCAGTAGCACTCACACCTCTGAATTATTCAATTGTGGTTGTGGGTTCAGTCTAGGTTTCTATTTCAGTCCAGAAGGACTTTTGCACTATTGGCGATGCTGTCTTTCAGATGTGATATTAAGCTGATGTTCCATTGGCCCCAGTAGGTGGACATAAAAGATTCTATGGCCAGAGAGTAGAGAAATCAGTCTAAAAGCAGGGACTCAATCTCAGAATGAGGGGCAGGCCATTCGAGGCACTGCGCTGAGGAGGAATATGTTCATTCAGAGGGCGGTGAGTCTTCGGAATTCCCTGTCCTGAGGATGCTGGAGGTTTAGTCATTCACCATATTCGAGACTGAGATTGACAGAGATAGTAGATCAGCCACAATCTCACTGAATGGCGGAGAAGGCTCGAAGGGCTGAATGGCCTCCTCCTTGTGGTCTCTGTGATCACCCAATAGGGTCACATAGGGAAAAACAATCTGGGGACCAGGGCAGGATCCACCCTGGCACGTATGGATTTTTTGCCTCAGATTATAAGAACATAAGAACATAAGAAATAGGAGCAGGAGTAGGCCATCTAGCCCTTCGAGCCTGCCCCGCCATTCAATAAGATCATGGCTGATCTGTCGCTGCTCAGTTCCACTTTCCCGCCCTCTCCCCATAACCCTTAATCCCCTCTCTTATCAAAAACCCATCAACCCGCGTCTTAAAAATATTTAGCGAGGCAGCCTCCACCACTTCAACGGGCAGAGAATTCCAGAGATTCACCACCCTTTGAGTGAAGAAGTTCCTCCTCAACTCCGTTCTAAGCCGCCCCCCTTTTATCTTGAGGCTGTGCCCCCTAGTCCTAGTGTCTTTTTTGAGCGGGAAGAGTCTCTCCACCTCTATCCTATCCATCCCATTCATCATCTTATATGTCTCAATGAGACCTCCCCTCATTCTTCTAAACTCTAACGAGGACAAGCCCAGTTTATTCAGCCTCTCCTCACAGCTCAACCCCCTCAACTCCGGTATCAGCCTAGTAAACCTCCTCTGCACTCCCTCCAAGGCCAAAATATCTTTGCGCAGGTGCGGCGCCCAAAACTGCACACAGTACTCCAGCTGCGGCCTCACCAATGCCCTATACAGCTGCAGCAAGACCTCCCTACTTTTGTATTCAATCCCCCTCGCTATGAAGGCCAGCATCCCATTCGCCTTCCTGACCACCTGCTGCACCTGCAAGCTGGGTTTTTGCGACTCATGCACAAGGACCCCGAGGTCCCTCTGCACCGTCGCCTGCTGCAGTTTTTCGCCCCGTAAGTAATAGTCCTTCCTACCATTCTTCCTACCAAAGTGGACCACCTCACACTTGCCAACATTAAATTCCATTTGCCATTTCCTGGCCCATTCGCCCAGCCTATCTAGATCCTTCTGCAGACTCTCCACACCCTCCGCACAATTTGCCATTCCCCCAATCTTGGTGTCATCAGCAAATTTCGACACCCTACACTCGGTTCCCTCCTCCAGATCATCTATATGAATGGTAAAAAGCTGAGGCCCCAGCACTGACCCCTGGGGCACTCCACTAGTCACCATCCACCAATCCGAATAGCACCCGTTGACCCCCACTTTCTGCCTCCTATTTGACAACCAATCCTCTATCCACGCTAACACCCTACCTCCAACTCCATGTCCCTCAACCTTCTGCAATAACCTCTTGTGAGGTACTTTGTCAAACGCCTTCTGAAAATCCAGAAAGACCACATCCACCGGCTCTCCTCTATCCACCGCCCTAGACACATCCTCATAGAACTCAAGTAAATTTGTCAGACACGACTTCCCTTTAATGAAACCGTGCTGCGTCTGCTCTATCAAGCAATTCCCTTCAAGATGCCTCGCAATTTCCTCCTTAATGACAGATTCTAACATTTTACCTACCACAGACGTTAAACTAACCGGCCTATAATTCCCTGCCTTTTGCCTGGCACCCTTCTTAAACAACGGCGTAACATTAGCCGTTTTCCAATCATCCGGCACTTCCCCGGAATCCAGCGACGTCAGGAAAATAACCACCAAGGCATCCACTATCACCTCCACTATTTCTTTCAGAACCCTCGGATGCATTCCATCCGGTGATTCTGGATACTGACTGGTAGCTACTATGCTGCAAGACTCTGTAAGATAGCATGTTGTAAATAAACATTTGGTCAGTATATGTTATCACACTCTCTTTTCTTATTTATTTATGGGACATGGATATCATTAGTTGATCAGCATTTATTGCCCATTCCTGGTTGATTGTCAACCACATTGCTGTGGCTCTGGAGTCAGATGTAGGCCAGACCAGGTAAGGATGGCAGATTTCCTTCCCTAAAGAACATTAGTGAACCAGATGGGTTTTTCCAACAATCGACAATGGTTTCACGGTCATCCATAGATTCTTAGTTCCAGGTCTTTTTATTAAATTCAAATTCTACCATCTGCCATGGCAGATTCAAACCAGGGTACCCAGAACAACAAACTTTGGATTAAGTGGGCAGGTTTTTACAGCTTTGCTTGTCCCAAAACCAGAAAATCCTACCCAAGATTAATGGACCTTCCCATTGTCCGCTCCTCGCTGTTCCAAATCCCTTGGTAAAATTCTGACCGTAGTCTACACAAGATCGTCACCTCCCCATCTCCTGTCCCTATTTCTTATGTTCTTATCAATTCTCCCCAGCACTTAACCCAATGTAACCTCTCGACTAATATCACTGAAATCAGATTATCTGGTCAATATGTCATCGCTGTTTGTGGTGCCCTGCTGTGCACAAATTTGAGTATCCCGCATTACAATAGTGACTACATTTGAACAGTAATTAATTGCTTGTGAAGGCTTTGGGGCATTATAAGGTTGTGGAAAATGCTATATAATTGATTTCTATAGTAGTATAACACTTACGTTGCAAAGTAAAGTGGCTGTGTAATGTGTGAGATTAGAAATATCGGACTTGAATAAGAAATGTGAGATTACATGGAGCCAATAATTGTGCACCACTTTGATTTCACGTTGAGTGTTGTATCAATGCAATATTCTGAGGCAGATTCTTTAAAGTTAACATTCATCTTTTCACTGCAAATTGCTGAATCTAGTGTTTTGTTTTAGTTTTCATGTTCAATTTGAAAAGTGGAGAAGTACAAATGGAACCCTGTGGATGTTTCTTTCCATTTATTCATGGGATGTGGGCATCGCTGGCTGGGCCAACATTTATTGCCTGTCCCTGAAGGTATTTAAGAGTTAACCACATTGCTGTGGGTCTGGAATCACACGTAAGCCAGTCCAGGAAAGCGTGGCAGATTCCCTTCCCTGAAGGGCATTAAAGAACCAGATGGAGTTTTACGACAATTGGCAATGGTCATCATTAGACTTTTAATTCCAGATATTTATTGCATTCAAATTTCATCAGCTGCTGTGATGGGATTTGAACTTGGACCACCTGAACGTTACCCTCGGATCTCTGCATTACTAGTATAGTGACAATACCACTATGCCACTGGCCCCCCTAGCTTCTTGAAGCTCCATTTCATGTGAGAAGCTCCATTTTTCCAGGCTAGAGAACACTGTGGTGTTGATTGTAGAACTTTAATCCATCACTTCTGTTTTATTCTGCACAGATATTGGACTGAAACCAATGGCTGAAACTGCACGCTGAAGGAACAAAATTGTGTATCAATCACCAAAGCCGCTGGTTTGCAAATCTTTCAAAAAATAATGGATAGCATTTCAGGATACAATTCCCAAAACACGGGTAAAATCTCAGAAGTCCGCATAATTTACCTGGAATTTGAATCATTCAATCCTTGTAAATTAGGGGCCCTGATGATAAAGGGATAGGATTGCAGAGTGCAATCCTCAAAATGCCAGTAAAAGTCCTGGAATCCCATGCAGCAGAAACAGAATTTTACTTATTCCAGTACCATAAACGTGTCAAGAGTGCTGCACTCTCTGTCACGCAAACAAAAACACCCTGAGATCATTATGCTATTGAAGTGGTCACAGCAAATTTAAAGGCACATCCAATGACAGACCGGAGTAATGCAAATACCCTATTATCAAGCGTGGAATAATGTGCTGTTGTCTTTAAGTTGCACAGTTTTTTTAAAAAAATTAAACGGGTCAAATAAATTGAGTTTCACAAAACATTAAGATACTCTTTCCCTTGTACTTAGGGTTAGAGATATATGGGGCCGGATTCTCTGACCTCATTCACAGTGGAATCCCCCTGTCCCACTGCAGTGAACAGATATTTGGCTGAGCGCCAAATTCTCCATCGTCACTGGCAGCGGAGCTGGAAAATCTTGGTTTCAGTTTTCAGACTTGTTTCTCTCTTGTCCTACTTTGCAAAATGAGTTTGTAACTTCAGTTCAGTTCAGGCACAATCCAGAGAAATGGGTGTTCTTTTCCACTACTAGCGAGATCTACCCTGAGCATCTTGTATCAGGAATATATAACACCCAGTCCTGTCCTTCCTTGAGTCAGGTCTCAGTTATAGCCACAATGTAATTCCACGTGGCAATCTGCACCTGTACCTCACCAAACTTATTACCACACTCTGTGCATTCAGATACATGCACTGTAATCCCGATTCAGACTCTATGGCCGGAATTCTCCCATCCCGTCCGCCACTGGAATTGTAGCGAGTGGGTTGCGGAGAATGTGAAATGCAATTGATGGTTGGGCGGGAATTTCCAGATTTTAGACCAGCATGGCTGGAGAATTCTGCCTTATGAGTTCCTCCCCTACTCTGACCCCAGCTATTCTGGTGCTAACTGTATCTAAGAACATAAGAACATAAGAAATAGGAGCAGGAGTCGGCCATCTAGCCCTTCGAGCCTGCCCCGCCATTCAATAAGATCATGGCTGATCTGAAGTGGATCAGTTCCACTTTTCCGCTTTCTCCCCATAACCCTTAATTCCCTTGTCTGTCAAAAACCTATCTACCCGTGACTTAAATATATTTAGCGAGGTAGCCTCCACCACTTCAACGGGCAGAGAATTCCAGAGATTCACCACCCTTTGAGTGAAGAAGTTCCTCCTCAACTCCGTTCTAAACTGCCCCCCCCTTATCTTGAGGCTGTGCCCTCTAGTCCTGCCGTCCTTTCTAAGGGTGAAGAATCTCTCTACCTCTACCCTATCCATCCCTTTCATTATCTTATACGTCTCTATAAGATCCCCCCTCATCCTTCTCAACTCCAACAAGTACAGACCCAGTCTATTTAGTCTCTCTTCATAGTCCAAATCCCTCATCTCTGGTATCAGCCTAGTGAACCTCCTCTGCACTTCCTCCAAGGCCAAAATATCTTTGCGCAAGTGCGGCGATCAAAACTGCACACAGTACTCCAGCTGTGGCCTCACCAGTACCCTGTACAGTTGCAGCAAGACCTCCCTACTTTTATATTCTATCCCCCTCGCTATAAAGGCCAGAACATCTCCCAGTGTTTTGTGCACCTTGGTATTTCTCCCTGATACATTGTCCTGGTTCCCACATCTTTTCCAAGTTAGTTTGAATCATCTCCAAATGTCCCAAATGGAACTCCATTCCAGCTCTGTTCAGGTGTCACCTATTCGGCTTGTACCGGCTTTTCTCATCCATTGGCAGTCACAGTGTCCTAAGGATCTAAAGTCCTTCCTCATGCACGATCTTTCCAACTGTGAATTCATCCATCTCATCCTCCTATTTCTGTACTTATATATGGCACTGAGTGTAATCTGGAGATTACTACTTTCGAGGTCCTGCCCGTTAATTTTCCACCTAAATTCTGACTGCAGAACCACATCCCTCTTTCTGCCTACGTTGTTGGTACTTATGTGAACCCGAACCACTGACTGTTAATCCTTTGGGGTGCTCATCAGCGATCTCCTTGACCTGGCACCAGGGAGGCAACAAACCATCCTGGATTCACTTAGGCAGCTGCAGGAGAGTCCAACTGTTTCCTTAAATATCAACAACCTATTATTATTGCCAGAACTTCGGAACAATGGCCTATTGCTTATTCTGGGGTATTGAGACTATTTGCACCAGATGCCCAAATGAGATCAGCCAACTCGACACATGCTGAGAATTAGACCACCTCCTCGTAAGGTTGAGTTGTTTCTTGTCTGACTCATTTGAGTTACTTTGCAAACCATCTGTCAACTGGTTCTCAACAGTTCCACCTTCTTTCATTAACTTGTCCTGCTGCGAGAGTTAACACATCCTGTCATGATCTTCCATTGATTAGTTCAGTTCCAGGAGCAAACATTTTCTTTATTCATTTATGGGGCATGGGTGTCGCTGGCTGGCCAGCATTTATTGTCAGTCCCTAGTTGCCCTGGAACTGAGTGGTTTGCCAGGCCACTTCAGAGGAAAGTTGAAAGTTAACCACATTGCTGTGGCTCTGGAGTCAGATATAGGCCAGGCCAGGTAAGGATGGCAGATTTCCTTCCTTAAAGGACATGAGTGAACCAGGTCGGTTTTTCCAACAATCGATAGTGGTCATCAGTAGATTCTTAATTTCAGATTTTTTTTATTGAATACATTCAAATCCCACCATCTGCTGTGGTGGGATTCAAACCCTAGTCCCCAGAACAGCACTTGAGTTTAATAATCTAGAGATATGAGGAAAGGTTGAGGGAGCTGAGTCTTTTCTCTTTAGAGTGGAGGAGGATGAGAGGTGACTTAATAGAAGTTTATAAGATGGTGAGGGGGATAGATAGAGTGGACATTCAGAGATTATTTCTTCGGGTGGTTGTAGCTGTTACAAAGGGGCACAACTAAAAGGTTCATGGTGGGAGATATAGGAAGGATGTCCGAGGTAGGTTCTTTACTCAGAGAGTGGCTGGGGTGTGGAATGCACTGCCTGCTGTGATAGTGGAGTCGGATACTTTAGGAACTTTCCAGCAGTTATTGGATAGGCACATGGAGCACTGTAGAATGATAGGGAGAGAGATAGCTTGATCTTGGGTTTGGACAAAACTCAGCACAACATCAAGGGTTGAAGGGCCTGTACTGTGCTGTACTGTTCTATGTTCTATAGTATCATTGGGCCATTGCCTCCCCTCCATAAACATTAACAGAGAAACAGACTTGAAAGGAGAGAGGAACAACTTCAATATTTTTGTCATATTATTGATATAAGTAACGTGCCTTTGAACTTACACAGAATCCATAGAATTCCTACAGTGTAAAAAGAGGCCATTCAGCCCATCAAGATTGCACAAACCACAATCCCACCAAGGCCTATCCTATAACCCACATATTTAATCTGCTAATCCCCTGACACTAGGGTCAATTAAGCATGGCCAATCAACCTAACCCATTCATGTTTGGACTGTGGGAGGAAACCGGAGCACCTGGAGGAAACCCATATAGACACAGGGAGAATGTGCAAACTCCACACAGACAGTGACTCAAGGCCGGAATTGAGCCTGGGTCGCTGGCACTGTGAGGCAGCAGTGCTAACCACCATGCTAACTGCTAATGTTGCAGTTGTACAGAATGTTGGTTAGGCCGCATTTGGAGTACTGCGTCAAGTTCTGGTTGCCTTACTACCAGAAGGACGTGGAGACTCTGGAGAGAGTGCAGAGGAGGTTTACCAGGATGTTGCCTGGTATGGAAGGACTGGGGTATGAGGAAAGATTGAAGAAATTGGGGCTCTTTTCCCTTGAAAGACGCCAACTGAGGGGGGATCTAATAGAGGTATATAAGATTATGAAGGGTCTAGATAGAGTAAACAGAGGTAAGCTATTTCCTATGATAGAGACACGTAGGACAAGGGGCCATGGACTTAAGGTGAGGGGGGAGAGGTACAACACAGATATTAGAAGGAGGTTTTTTGCACAGAAGGTAGTAGGGGTATGGAATGCTCTGCCAAGTAAGGTGGTGGAGGCAAACACGCTAGAGTCATTTAAGAGTAACTTAGACAGGCACATGACTGGGTTGGAGATGGGTGGATATAGGAGCTTGTTTTAAATAAGGGTCATTAGCATTGGGGTGTCCCTGGTAATGTAAATGGGTATGGTATGATAATAATGTTTTTCTCTTTTCATTCACAGGTTTTAAGTCAGTCCACCTCGTGTCCAATGAGAGGCACACACGCGATGGGTCGTACTGGGGCTGCTCTTGGTTGTTCAAGATTGGCCTAGTGCTTCATGTCGTTAGTGTGTGCCTAAACTGGACAAGATACTGGGCAAGAGACAGCTCAGTGACTATCGCTGATTGCTGTGCAGACACATGGATTTGGGCTGGTGTCTGTGGGAGTTTGCGCATTCTCCCCGTGCTTGCGTGGGTTTTCTCCGGGTGCTCCGGTTTCCTCCCACACCCCAAAGATGTGCTGTTAGGCTGATTGGCAGGAATAAATTGTCCCTAAATCAGTTTCCCTCAATCGGGATGGCCATAAAACATTAGACAAGGGTCATGGGTGGAGAGGGGGTGGGCTGGTGGTGTTGAGATGGCGGCGTGGGCTTGTTGGGCCGAAGGGCCTGTTTCCCGGGCTGATTTTGTTCTTTTGTTCTTTACCCCACTTGAACTGGTACTCAATGCGTCAACTATTCAGGCCAGGGGCTGCTGGAATTTTTCAGGTGGAGTAAGTCATCGAAGCAAAGACAATACAGCAGTGTCCCAATATAAATGTGCATTCAATCCAAGCACAGTATTTCACTCTACCAACTTACACATCACTCACTTCCATAGTTAATCCAAGCATAATATTGAAATATCAAATATTACTCCAAACTTACAATGTTTCACATTTTTCTGTTTGTTTTTAATACCCCGCCAACTGTTTAATATCATTTCAGGAGAGCAACAGAAGTCTGTTCACTTTTAGAAATGGTAAGTATTTTGTTTCTTTTTACGTTTAAGCATCAATAAGTTGTTGAGGAAATGTTTAGAAATGATCAAATTTTGTCAAAGCAACTTTAATTTGCTTGCAGGTTTGTTCAGCTCTGTAAGATATGTAATGGGTCAAAAAATTAATACTTGCATTTGAACATACTTCAGCAGATTTTTTTGGCAAATCTTTTTTCCTATGACTTTTTCTTGCCATTTTGGGGTTGAGTATTGCTGACATTGATTGCATTCCAGTGTCTCACTTAAATGCTTATTACTCATGTCTGAGCTTTGAAAGTGTCAACATACTGTCCAACTATAGAGGCATCAAACTCAGCCTCATCTTGTCCTCAACCATAGAAGATGAAGTAATAAACTTGCCTTCCTTTTTGCTCTCCTTTCTCATCCTGGAACGTATTTGACTTTTCATGCCATGGAAGTGTTTGCTTCCAGTTAATTAATAACCTAGTTTTTAGCCCACTGCCACAATACTTGAGTCCAGCACATATTTTATCGGTAAATTAAATTTTAAAGCCCTTAAAACAGTAGCGCGATGGGTAGCCTTGGGCATTGAAATCAGAAGATACAAACCCCACCTAAAAAATGTGAGTGCATTATCTATGCAGGGCTGTTGAAGGTAACATCTTTCGAATCAGATGTTAAAGTTTAAGTTTATTTATTAGTGTCACAAGTAGACTTACATTAGCACTGCAATGAAGTTACTGTGAAAATCCCCTAGTCGCCATACTCTGGCATCTGTTCGGGTACGCTGAGGGAGAATTTAACATGGACAATGCACCTAACCAGCTCGTCTTTCGGACTGTGAGAGGAAACCTGAGCACCCGGAGGAAACACACGCAGACACAGAGAGAAATTGCAGACTCCACACAGATGGTGTCATCTGCCCTCTCAGATAGACAAATATCCCATGGCACTTTTAGCATAAGAACCAAGGAATTCTCTTTGGTATAATATTTCTCTCTTAATCAACATCATTGAAAAACAGCTTTTTTTTAATTCATTCATGGGACATGGGGGTTGCTGGCTGGCCAACATTTGTTGCCCATTCCTATTTGCCCTTAGACTGATTTGATTTAATTTATTATTGTCACATGCATTAGCATACAGTGAAAAGTATTGTTTCTTGCGTGCTATACAGCCAAAGCATACTGTTCACAGAGAAGGAAACGAGAGAGTGCAGAACGTAGTGTTACAGTCATAGCTAAGGTGTAGAGAAAGATCAACTTAGTGTGAGGTAGGTCCATTCAAAAGTCTGATGGCTACGGGGAACAAGCTGCTCTGGAATCGGCTGATACCTGACTTCAGACTTTTGTATCTTTTTCCTGATGGAAGGAGGTGAAAGAGAGAATGTTTGGGGTGTGTGGGGTCCTTAATTATGCTGGCTGCTTTGCCGAGGCAGGAGAAGTGTAGACAGAGTCAGTGGATGGGAGGCTGGTTTGCGTGATGGGTTGGGCTAGGCCTTTTCAGAGGGCAGTTGAGAGTCACCCACATTGCTGTGGCTCTGAAGTCACATGTAGGCTAGACCAAGTAAGGACAGCAGACCTCCTTCCCTAAGTGACATTAGTGAACCTATCTCGTTACTTATCTATTTGTGGGATCTCTCTACCCACCAACTGATTACTTGTTTCTCTACTTTAAAACAGTGGCTTCACTTTAAAATAACTCCATTGGCTGTAAGGTACTTTGGGACATTCTGAAATTGTGAAAGGTACGATATAAATGCAATCATTCACAGAATTACCCAAACACAGGAACAAGGCATTCTGCCCAACTTATCTGAGATACACCTTATATTTTGAATAAGCCTTGCCCATTGCTATCACCATTTCAATTTATTCCTTTGTCCCTCATGCACCTTTCCAGCCTCCCATTAAATGCATCCATGTTATTTATCCCAATTAATCCAGTGGACAGGGCACCTATGTGTGAATATATGAGGCTTCTGGCATGCGAAAGAGCGCCGCACTCTGAGTTGACTGATAATCTGAAGTTAGTTTTTTATGAATTCTTAGCACAATCAGGATTGTTTAGCAGAAGCTGTTCAATGTTGGAATCGCATCTAATGTTGGGCAACAAGTTTTCTGTTGGGTATGGTCAGTACTTTGCCTGCTGTGAACAGTCGAAAGGAGGTGCTGTATAATATGATCCACAAATCATTGGGATGTGTGGCTTATAGATCTAGCATCACACAGGCACTGAAATTTATTTACCATATTACTCAATTGCGTCATAGCAGAACACCTTTTTGCCTTGATGGCAGCATCCTGATGTAACACCATGCAATAGCTAGCTTCAGCTGTTCAAATTTTTGAGATATCCTACCCTTCCAGGGTAGTAGACTGAACATTTCTCAGATCATTCTCTAAGGCCCATCCATGAGTTTTTCCATAGTAATGCCTCCACTGACCAGAGTCCACTAGCCAACGAATCGGCCAATGTTCCAATGTTACTGTTGGAAAATTCTTGTGAACAAACCTGATGAGTACAAGAGGGAAAACTTTGATAGCATGTCTCTTTTTTTTCCGGTAACACTAAAGAGATTATAATGGTCATGTGTAATAAAGAGGGAGCACTAAGTCAAATAGCCAATCCTGTAATTGTTATGGCCTTGTGTATGGGAGACCATGATGTCAATTAAACAACAACTTGCATTTACCTCACTGGAATATTATGAAGCTACATTTGACACTGAACCTCATATAAGGGCAGATGACCAAAAGCTTTGTCAAAGAAGTAGATTCTAAGGGGTGTCTTAAAGGAGGAACGAGAACCAGACAGGGCTGGGAGAGAGCTTACGGCTATAGCAGCTAAAGGTATGGCCACCCATGGTGGAGTAATTAAAATCAGGTTCCAATGAAAGCACATCGACCTGAGCTGTTAATCTGTTTTTCTCCCCATAGAGCCTACCTGGCCTTTCCCAATATTTTCTTTTTTTAATCAACATCAGAAAATCTCAAAAGAGCTCTGAAAGATTGTGGGGCTGAAGGAGATTACAGAGATGGGGGTGGGGGCCGGGGGAATGAGGCTACAGAGGGATTTGGAAATAAGGATACAAATTGTAAAATTACTGTGTTCCTTAACCAGGAGCCAATGTTGGTCAATGAGCAGAGGGGTGATGGGAGAACAGGAGTTAACACAAGTATTGAGGTCAGCAGTAGATTTTTGCAGGACTTTACAGGAGAGGTGGCAGTGGTGGATAGAATGTGGGAAGCTGGCCAGGAGATCATTGGAATAGAAAACTGAGATCTAACAACGGCAAATTAAGATTTCAGCAGCAGATGAGCTAATAGTCACTGCCATCATCATCATTAGTGCAGATCAAGTTCTGAAATGAAATATGTTTTGCATGGTGGCACAATGGTCAGCATTGCTGCCTCACAGCGCCAGGGACTTGGGTTCGATTCCCAGCCTTGGGTCACTGTCTGTGTGGAGTTTGCACGTTCTCCCTGTGTCTGCATGGGTTTTCTCCGGGTGCTCCGGTTACCCCCACAGTCCAAAAGGTGTGTTGGTTAGGTGCATTGACCATGCTAAATTCTCCCTCAGAGTACCTGAACAGGCGCCGAAGTGTGGTGACTAGGGGATTTTCCCAGTAGATTCATTGCAGTGTTAAGAAATCATAGGAATCGTAGAAACCCTACAGTACAGAAAGAAGCCATTCGGCCCATCAAGTCTGCACCAGCCACAATCCCACCCAGGCCCTACCCCCTCATCCCTACATATTTTACCCACTAATCCCTCTAACCTAGGCATCTCAGGACACTAAGGGGCAATTTTAGCATGGCCCAATCAACCTAATCTACATATCTTTGGACTGTGGGAGGAAACCGGAGGACCCGGAGAAAACCCAAGCAGACATGAGGAGAATGTGCAAACTCCACACAGACAGTGACCCAAGCCAGGAATCGAACCCAGGTCCCTGGAGCTGTAAAGTGGCAGTGCTAATCACTATGCTACCATGCCGCCCTTTATTTTAGTCCCCCTCCAGTTCTGATGTAACACATCCATCTTGAACAGGTCAGCCCTCCCCGAGAAAAGATCCCAATGATCCAGAAATTTAAATTCCTGCCCCCTGCACCAGCTCTCAGGGCAGGCATTCATCTGCCTCATCCTCCTATTCATACTCTCACAAGTACGTGGCAGCGATAGTAGTCCTGAAATTACTACCTTCGAGGTCCTGCACTTTAGCCTTCTGCCTAATTTAATAAAATGTGCCAAAGTACTGTTACGCAGCCAATAAAGCAGAAAATGCTGGAAATGCTTAGCAGGTTTGACAGCATCTGCAGAGAGAGAAGCATAGATAATGGTTCAGACCTTGCTGTCAGTGTTGAATTGTTAATATAAGCCTTCTTGTGACTAATAAATAAACTTTAATTTCAGAAACAGGTGACAAGAAGCAGAACATACTAAAATAAACATGTCATGCCACAATGTCACACTTGTGCCAACAGCAACCACCTCCTGCCCCACTCATTGTGATAGCTATATGCTATACTGTATCACTGCTATACTGTATCACTGCTATTCTCTATCACTGCTGTCACTGTATCACTGCTGTCACTGTATCACTGCTGTCACTGTATCACTGCTATATTGTATCATTGCTATACTGTATCACTTCTATCACTGCTATCACTGTATCACTGCTATCACTGTATCATTGCTGTCACTGTATCACTGCTATACTGTAGCACTGCTATACTGTATCATTGCTATACTGTATCCCTGCTGTCACTGCATCACTGCTGTCACTGTATCACTGCTATATTGTATCATTGCTATACTGTATCACTGCTATACTATATCACTTCTATCACTGTATGGCACATTTATACATACAACCGACATTGAAAATGTGAGCATTAGAGTTTACATAGAACTTAGAGCACTACAGCACAAACAGGCCCTTCAGCCCACAAGTTGCGCCGATCACATGTATACCTACCAAGCCATAGAACTATCTGTAACTCCCAATGCCATTAGATCCCATATACTCATCCAGAAGTCTTTTAAAATACCCCAGAGAGTTCACCTCTACCACCACCGACGGCAGCCAATTCCACTCACTCACCACCCTCTGAGTGAAAAACTTACCCCTAACATCTCCTCTGTACTTGCTTCCCAGCACCTTAAACCTGTGTCCTCTCGTAGCAACCATTTCAGCCCTGGGAAATAGCCTCCGAGAATCCACCCTATCTATTCCTCTCAACATTTTATAAACCTCTATCAGGCCGCCTCTCAATCTTCGTCTCTCCAGGGAGAAGTGACCTAGCTCCCTCAACCTATCTTCATAAGGCATGCCTCCCAATCCAGGCAACATCCTCGTAAATCTCCTCTGCATCCTCTCAATGCTTTAAAACCATTCAATTTTCTTGTGTCTCATGTGCAGATTGATGATACAGTGGGAGTGATTTTCCAGCCTCGCCCTGCCTGGTGTAGATCGCAACAATCCCGGAAAATAGCGTGTGAGCCCAAAAATGGGTTTCATGCCTGGCGCTGAATCGTTTGCAATTGCCCTAGTCCCTTTGTACTGGGGCAAACCAAATAGCACCCAGAAAGGGCCTGAGGCTGATTAGCCTATTTAAAGTAGCATCTAAAAATGTTTAGCCCATTTGATGCCGGATTCTCCCAGCTCTTGGAATCCTCCGACTTTCGAGCATGGCTGGTGAGAATCACTACTGGTCTCCACTAGAGGAGACCAGGTGCAATGACCATGCCGGAGGGCTCAGAGGCCATTAAAGCCCCAGGTGGTCAAGACTGATCAGTGTCCATTTGCAGTGGCCACCTGGCACCCTGGCAGCACTGTGACAGTGGGGGGAGGGGAGTGGTTTTAAGTCATGGAGGGAGTGTCATGAAGGGATGGGGGCATGAAGGGATTGGGCATAAAAGGGGGCTTGTCAGGGTCTTGGATGGGTGGTATGTCAGGTGTCATGAAGGGGGACCCATTGGGAGCATCTCAATGCAGGCAAGGGGAAAGGAAGTGGGGAAAGATACTGCTGATTAGGCTGAGAGTGTCCCAATGTCCAAGGGGGGGGTTGGGGGGGTGGGGGGGGGGCCTCTACCAGTGCGTTGTGAGATCAGGATGCCATTTCAAAATGATGCCCAATCGCTTTGCAGCCAGGCTTACCTGCGTGTTTAGGCTTCAACCACCCCAGAACCAGTGTGTAACTCACCACTCTGTCAAAACATGACTAAGTGTGGAATGATTGAGATCTGTATCACTCCAGTTTTCTAGCCGTTATGACACTTTAGTGATTGTTTTGGGGAAAATCGCGACCAATTAAAAAAACCTTCTAAATTTTGGTGCTTTCTAAATTCTTACAAAAGTGCTGCACCAGGCATAGGAAAATTTATTCTCTGAATTATGTTTGGCAACGTAATCATGGGATTAATTTAAAATAATTTTCAAGTTGTCTCTCTCTCCAACCAGATTATCACAAGATATCTTCCTCAAAAGAGATTGACACTTGTAACCACAACAATATGGCTCTTAATTGCTGAAGGCAAGAATATTATACTTTTGAACATTGCTTTGCGTGTAAAACAGCCTTGTGCTCACACTTATATGGCAGTATTGTCAAAGATAGTAACGACTGTCATGCATTTATTGACAGATCTGGTATAGAACATCTGTTAACCTAATGCCTCACATTTCACATAACTAGCTTTAATGAGATGATGTGACAAAAAGCTTTCTTCATTTATTGATTTGTGAGTGTTGATGACATTATTAAATAATTCACTGTAGCAAATACAAATGCCATTCAAAGCCTTTCGCATTCATAAAATGCAAAGTAAGCGTAGCCTTGGCAATGAGTTATAATGCAATAATTCAGGTGAATATTTCTGCTGATATCAAAAGTCACAAGGCTAAAGATGAAATGAACTGAGAATGTCAATGAATAGTCAGCGGCTCAAATATCTCCCTGTTCCTTTTTTTGCAAGTTATAGCATAAAGCTCATTTTTAAAATGTTTGTACACTAATTTTACTGAAGTCACTATTTAACAATGGATGAAAATTAGCAATGCTACCCTACCTGCTTTCCTTTCCATCTATCTTTCCTGAATATTGAATACCCCTGGATGTTGAGTACCTATACAGGTCATCCTGGAGACAGGTCTCCATGATCCCTATGACCATCCGCACTGTTAATTCATCCACCTTATTACAAATGCTCCTCGCATTCAGACACAGAGCCTTCAAGCTTTTTTTTTGGCATTTATTGCCCTTGAAGAATTAAAGTAAGGTAAAGTGTATTTATTAGTCACAAGTAAGGCTTACATTAACACTGCAATGAAGTTACTGTGAAATTCCCCTAGTCGCCACACTCCGGCGCCTGTTCAGGTCAATGCACCTAACCATATGCCTTTCAGAATGTGGGAGGAAACCGGAGCACCCAGAGGAAACTCATGCAGACACGGGGAGAACATGCAAACTCCACACAGAGAGTGACCCAAGCCAGGAATTGAACCTGGGTCCCTGGTGCTGTGAAGCAGCAGTGCTAACCACTTTGCTACCATGCTGTATGATGGTGTAATTATGATGTGCTGTGGCCCTTTTTGAAATTTGTCTTTGGTTTCTCTGCCTTCCACTTTTCCCCTTACTATCTTTAGTTTCTGGCCACACTTTACTTCCTTCTGACTTCCTGCATCAGTTCCCATCTCCCTGCTATACTAGTTTAAACTGTCCCCAACATCACTAGCAAAGGCTCCCCCTAGGACACTGGTTCCAGTCCTGCCCAGTTGCAGGCCGTCCAATTTGTACTGGCCCCACTCCCCACAGAACTGGTTCCACTGTCCCAAGAATTGGAATCCCTCCCTCTTGCACCATCTCTCAAGCCATGTATTCATCTTAGCCATCCAGACATTCCTACTCTGACCAGCACGTGGCACTGGTAGCAATCCTGAGATTACTACCTTAGAGGTCCTATCTTTTACTTTAACTCTGAACTCCCTAAAATTCAACTTGTAGGGTCTCAACCTGTTCTTTTCTTATATTGTTGGTGCCTATATGCACCACGACAGCTGACTGTCCACCCTTTCCCTCCAGGATGTCCTGCAGCCACTCCGAGACGTCCTTGACGCTTACAACAGAGGGGCAACATACCATCCTGGAATCTCGTTTGTGTCCGCAGAAATGCCCGTCTCTTCCCCTTACAATTGAATCCCCTATCATTATAGCTCTGCCATTCTTTTTCCCGCCCTCCTGTGCAGCAGAGCCAGTCAAGGTGCCATGAACTGTTAATTGACCCACCGCATAGGGGCAGCATCCACTTACACGGCAAATTGAAAATCAATATGGACAAAAGGTGGAATGAATAGAATAGTACAAGTGCACACAGATTGGTGCAATTCAATCACTAAGAAGGACAGATCATTGAGAGTATGTCTTGATCCACAACATCTAAACGCAACTTTGAACTATTGTCATTATAAAATTCCAACATTAGAAGAGCTAAATCCAAGATTTGCAGCTGTGAAATTCTTCTTGATGTTTGATGGTTGCTTACTGGATGGCAATCACACAGAGAAACCTCAAAAGCTTACTACATTTCATAGCCCATTCAGAGAATACTGTTTCAATGACTTCCTTTCAGGCTGTTGCCAGTTCAAGCTCACATGATCACATTATATGCACTTTACCAGAATGCATCTATGTCACCGATGACATTGCTGATGTAGAATGAGCAAAGCAAGAACATGGCCATAATCTGAAGGATTGCTACTGATCAGTCCGAAATGTGACCTGAACATGAAGCAGATCAATCTCTTCAGTTCTATTTATTCCGGTACTGGCATCTGCCCTGATCCAAGTAAAATAGAGAATATAAAGAATATGACAACTCCTCAAGGTAAACTCAACCTTCAAAGATCACTTAGTCTCTTTGATTTTTTTTGTCTCTATACATTCCTAATTTTGCTCAAAGTCTTCATCACTGAGGGAATTGTTGAGAAAGAATATCCTTTACTGTGACACAAAGACCATTGCTACCCCTGTGAAGCACTGAAACAGTCATTATCAGAAGCATTGACATTGCAATTTTACAATCTCTGTCCATAATGCAACCGAGCTACGCCAACATCGAAAGGGAAACATTAGCTGCATTGTTTTGAATCATATTTTTCGTACCTATCTATTTGTCCAAAATATTTGTAGTAGAGACAAGGCACAAGCCACTGAAGATGATTTGGTGAAAACCAAGCACGATGGTACAGTGGTTAGCACTGCTGCCTTGCAGTGCTGGGGCCCCTGGTTCAATTCCAGCCATGGGTCACTATCTATACGTTCTCCCCATGTCTGCATTGGTTTCCTCTCACAGACAGAAAGACGTGCTGGTTAGGCGCATTGGCTGTGCTAAATTCTCCCTCAGAGTACCTGAACAGGAGGCAGAGAGTGGTGACTCGGGGAATTTTCAACGTAACTTCATTGCAGTGTTAATGTAAGCCTAATTAATAAAATAAAATTGTAAAATCTCTTGCTAGAGATTCAAAGTTATGGCTGTGAGATTACGTAAAAGCCAGGCAACTTGATAATCACATCAGACACACTTAGCCGATTGCCTCAAACAAAGGATACACCTTTAGATTCATGATTTGACTTCATTGAAATTGAACTTGAAGATGCTCTCCAAATTGATTAGGTATATTTTTGCATAAGACAATACCAGCAGCTATGAGAAGAAACAGCCAAAATTTTTACACCCCAGAAACTGTAGCAAACCATCATTGAAAAATGGCCTGATTCAATTCACAAACACACGAGACCATTTTGATATCTTCAGGATGAAATAGGCATGTCCCAAGGAGTCACTATTAAGATCAGGCAGGTCACCATACTGGAATCTTTGTGACCTGATATTCTTCAACAATATCATCACTCTCACATGGGCATAGATTGGATGAGATAAGTCACAAAAGAGGTAGTCTATTGGCCAGATATGAATGGTGACATTGAAGTCATTCTCAGAGAATGCAAGGCATGTCATGAGCACTTGTCAAGTTAGCACTAAGCACCATTGATTTAATATGAATTTTCTACTCAGCCTTGGTCCAAAATCACCTTATCATCATCAGTGACTACCTTACCCATTACTCCAGTATTCGACAACGGCAAAATACTGCACAACTATCATGCACACTCTAAATACTATTTTCGGTTTATTCGGTGTTCCCAGGGAGATTATTGTGGACAACTTTCCCTCCATTTTGAAGTCAGAAGTGGGAGTGTTCGCTGATATTTATACAGTGCTCAGCACCATTGCATTTCTTCAAGGTACTGAAGAAGACCGTGCCCATATGCAGCAGACCTGGACAACATTCAGGCTGGAGATGGTGAGTGATAAATAGCATTAGCGTCACAAGTGCCAGGCAATGACATCCCCAACATGAGAGAATCCAACCATTGTCCCTTGACATTCAATAGGATTATTTTGCTGAATCCCCCTGTGCCTTTTCTCCTGTACAAGGCCTTACATTGTTATAACATTGCAATGTTCCAGCCTGGTACATTCAACAGCACGGTGTGTATACCCAAAAGCTTGTGAGTTTACTATCGAATAAATTGGTTGGACTTAAACCTGGTGTTGTCAGACTTCTTACTGTGTTTACCCACACGACATGGAGAGCAGCGGTTGAAGAAAGTGGCTCATCACCACCTTCTCAAGGACAGTTAGGGATGGCTTCTGAATGTAAGCCTTGCCAGCGACACAAATATCCCAGGAATGAATTAAAAAAAAGTGGCAATCTAACTTTTTAACTGCTTGGTGGTGATTGATAAGAAATGAATAAACAGGCTAACCGGTCCTCCTGCTTGGGTCCACACTCTCTAATTGGATGATAAGTCTGACAATCAGACTGACTTTCTGGTGGCAAACCTGTTGAAAGAAAATGTCACAGGATGTGAGAAAACCCTGCCATCTCTCCAATTTCCCATCCAATCCCTTGCCAATGTAAACTGTCACTGTCTCTGTTAATACTCAGACTAAGGTTTCTGTAGAAGAGGTAAGTAAAGAAATTAGGGAAAAGACATCTTTTTAACTAAATGTGCTTTGAGACTAGGAGTAGCAGGATGGATAGGTATTTATTGCCTTCCTGTGTCAAATTCGAAGTTATAGATACGCGTGTAATCTGTCGAATCTGACTCGGGAAATTAATATGGCCATTGATGGAGAACTCCAATCAACCTGTGTTTACACATAAATAATTAGATCATTCAAAGGAAATTAGAATGATCCTTTGCATATTTTATTACATTTGTCACTAGGCTTTTGGAATATCCTGTATTTAAACAGGAAAACCTTTCAGTAACATGAATACATTTGATTGTAATTGAGTTCAGCTGAGAGGCAGCTGGTTTTTGCTTGGCCAGAGCTAAAAGTCTACAACTCAATATCAGATATGAGGCAACAACTCTGAACATGTGGCTATATTCATCACAAAATTGATTCTCCAGATGTCTCCTTCAGTGTCACATTCCGGTAAAGTAATGACCAAATCTTATTCTCAGATATGAAGAACCATGAGTATTCAGAGCATTTACAGGAATAAACAGAAAAAAAAAACCTTTGCTTATTGGCAGCCAAAAATATTCTTGCTCAATATTTTCATTTCCTGAAAAGAAAATCGGGAGACTTTGTTTTACTTGCTGTTTCGGTTATAAGTGCACTACTCAAACACTAAGTGCTAGTGGACCACCACACCCCATGACCACTGATACCGTGAACAGAGAATTTTGCGCTCAGCTAAATCTTCATTCACAGCGACGGGGCTGACAATTTCCAGCCATTATCTTTTAGAAGGGGTAAAAATACCGGGAAATACCAAAGGATAAGGAGAAAATACTCCAGGAAACCCTCCTCCAGGGCCATATCTCATTGCATTCAACCTAACATTTACACATACATGGGAGGTGGCATTCAAACTGTCTCTGTTGGGTGTAATATGACCACTGGGAAACGCAAATATTCATACGTAGTGTAACTTGGATAAAAATGATTGATATTTGCAATATTGAATAAAAAGTGAATACTTCTCTTTCCAGTTGACCAATCTACTGTCAAACCGCAACTGATGAGCTATGGGCTTCCAGTGTATGTGTATAAATTGCAGTGAGTGTTAGTCTGTGAAAAATCTTTAACTGTTTTGTTGGCACACCGATCCAAATTTCCCAGGCCTTGGTGTGGTTTTAGTCACCATTATGGTCAGTTTTGTGAGACTGATATTGCTGGAGATTGCATCCATCTCCAGCCCATTTATGTGGCTTGCTTATAGGGTGCAGGTTGTATCCTTAGTCCTTTTGTTAGGTAAAATCAAAATTGCAAAGCAAGTGTTTCATTACAGGACAAATATTTTTAGCTGCCAAGACTTTTTTGATGGGTTTGGGGGAAGGGCAGGTTAATGTGCAATTAAAAGTAACTAAAATAGGATGTTACTAAAATAGTAACAGTTTTATTGTTCATTGGGAACAAAGATGGGGAGAAGCTCAGTGTTTCAATAGAGAGTGGGTGACTTGTCACATGACCTTCTAACTTCCTGGTACCTTCATAAGCAGAGATTCGTTTGGCCTGTGGGCACTGTTTTCTCAAAGGGTGGCACAGTGATTAGCAATGCTGCCTCACAACGCCAGGGACTCAGGTTCAATTCCAGCCTTGGGTGACTCTCTGTATGGACAAGATTAGAGAATCCTGTCCCCAATCTATTATAGATCACTGTACATCGTGGAAAAACAGCCTGAATCTTGAGAAACCGCAATTAAAAATATTACCGTGAAATTTGAAACTGCAGTTAGAGAGTGAATCATAGCTCCAGATAATTAGAATATTTTGCTGTCAGCCTTCTGCATTTATTTTAATTTTAATGACTGGACTCAAAACTTCTTTTTATACAAAATTGCAAGCAATGGAATGCAATATATTACAAGTCCAGCCTAGTCAATTAGTTATTTCAGCGTAGCAGTGCCACATGTTCAGTGCCCAGATATGAAATACTTCATGTAATATAGATTTTAACTGATAGTACTCTAATAACAACTATCCACTCTAGAGGTAAACTTCTCTCATTATTGAATAAAAGGACAGCAGTCCATTTGGGCAAAAGATAAGTTTGACATGCCATCAACAAAATGTACACTGGAAATAATCTCAACGCCACAAAAACTTACAACCATTTCACCCTTGGTACAAGAAAACAAGATGTGAATTAAATGATTGCTTCTGGTTCATGCAGGGATCATTTCAAGCTTATGGCAGTAGCCTATGTTACAGTAAACAAATGTCATTTCCATTGTGTCATTGCACTTTCTAGACTAAACTGAGCGCTGGAAAGAGGAGGGAAAAACCCAGTCTCTGAAATTCTATCACCCCGCCTGGCAAGGAGCAGGGAAGGGGCGGACAACAGAAATGTCTGTTGACCTTGGGCGGGAATTTCTGGTCTTGCTCAAGCCAGGCCTTAAAATCCTGCCCAGCATTTTAAAATAAATATTCAATGAAGTTACAGTATTAGGTAGTTTTCCAGTTGAGTGATATTGAAACTTGAGCAGGACAGAGCCTTCAAAATGTTTTGTCCTCTACCGATTTTGCAATAGTTCACCGCCAGAGCAAATGAAGCATTGAACAAGCTTTCTCATCTCAAAAAAAGTTTAAAATTCTATCATTCGACTGCACCTTCCAAACCCGTGACCTCTCCCACCTGGAAGGACAAGACCAACAGATGCTTGGGAATGCCACCACCTTCGAGTTCCCCTCCAAGCTACACACCATCCTAAGTTGGAGCTATATCATAGTTCCTTCATGATCGCTGCGTCAAAATCCTGGACCTCCCTCCCTCTCAGCTCATGGACTGCAGCGACTCAAGAAGGCAGCTCACCACCACTTTCTCAAGAGCTATTATGCACGAGCAATGAATGCTGTCCTAGCCAGCAACGTCCACTACACATGAAGGAATCCTTAAGAGTCACTTGAATTGTTCAAATTTACCTTAATTCATCAGTCACAATGGAAGTAATTTTCTGAATGCCTGCTGGCAACACCTACTGAAGAATCATGGGCATGATGTGAGTAAGCTTCTCTGTCCCCAGTCCAAGCTCAGTAAATTAACCCTACAAATTGTTGTTAGCTAGTGACTTTTCTTTTACCTGGGCCTTGGTGGCTGGGTCCAATACGTGACAAGAGTTTAACGTTATATTTTGTGAATGCAGCAAGGCTAACATCAAGGATTACCACTTATATTACGCACATTTTGGCTGTGATTCTCCCAAAAGCACTGAATTGGTGGGAAAACTGTTCTAGATCACGACTGTTTTGTCAGCTCAACTTCTCACTCGAATCTCCTCGCTCTGTGCAATGCAGAGGTCCCAATCATAAATCTCATTAAAAACCCAGGGGAATGGGATCTATTCACACCAGAGTCTGACAGTTCCGGAACTCTGAGCATGCGCGGTGACCCCAAACTGGTCAGCTCAATTGCTGGCCAGCCCGGGACCCCCGCAGTGCTGCCGCTCCAGCAGCCCCCCACAGCCCAATCACAGACCCCACAACAATTCCCAGGCCAGCCCTGACCCACACCCCACACTCCGGTGCACCCCAATGTCCAGTCCACCCCCCTAGCAGTGGTGATCCCCCACACCTCCCTGGGGTCATACACCTCCCCCCCCCCCCCCCCCCCCCCCGGCAGACCACCCTCCCCCCACCCACCCAGCCCGCCTCAATTGCTGCCCTCTCTCCATCCCAGACCAATCGCCATGCAGAGTGGCAGCCGGACCCCCCCCCCCCCCCACCCCCCACTGATCACTCCTAGGCCCCGCCCACAAAAGGCCCTGCCTCCTTGGCACTGCCTAATGCTTGATGGGCAATGCCAATGTGCCACCTGGGCATGAGCACTTTACCCCTTGGGCAGTGCCAGGCCCAGAGGCCACCACCCCCTCTGGGGCCCAACCCCTGGGGGGGGGGGGGGGCCCGATTGCTACCCCGTTCACTCCTGCAGGGTGTCCCGCTAGCTCCCCGAACATACCTGTCTTTCCGCTGGTTTCCAGCGTGACCTGGCCTGCAACTGTTCTCCGGCCCTGGGGGATGTGCATCTTTTCCCGGTGCAGGTGCAAATCCCTGAACAAGGCCGGAGACACGAATCTCCCGCCCCGATCCGCCAGAAAAGTTGCTTTCGCGATGGGAGAATCGCGGCCTTTATTTCTGAATATTTTCTCTAAAACATTAAATGCATGCCTTTAAAATAATTCATTTTATGAGAAGCTCTTCAGCAATATTTAATAGATTGAGGAAAGTGTGGCGTAAATGCCAATTGTGCCTTTTCATACTTACTGAACCATTTTTGGGGGCAAAAGTTGACAAGAGTATTTTACGGTTTTACGAAAATACATTCTTGTCCCCTACCTTTAACTTTGTGATGAAGGAGTATGTCATGACTTCTGGAATATGAATCCAGTCAGTCTGAAATAGTGCATGAATCATATTCTCACAGATTTGTTGAAACTGGAAGGTTTGAAGTGAACTGCTCTTATTTGTTACCGACTATAATGTGATGTCTCCAAACCCTAGCCGGTAATTGATACAGGCATCTGAGACCTGGGCTTGTAGCAAGGACAGCGACTCTATGACGAGGCAGCAGTCCAAAGAAAACAGTGGTATGCCAACAGCACTTTGCATCACAGCTGGACCCGATAGGAATAACTGAGTCACCGGATCTCTGGAAGACCAATTACACTGGCATCCAGCAGATAGGATGTGTGACTTCAGTGGAACTCAACTATGATAAATCTACCAGCTTATTTTTTGTTGTACTAACTGATCCTCATAATGAAAATATTGAAAAGTGTCCAGGGAAATAAGCTTCGTTTAGGACATAAATATTAGCTAAACATCTGTCAACTCCCTGTCTTAATCCTCTGATTGCATTGGCAGTAAAGCATCCCATCCATTTTGTTTGTTTCTCTGCGTGTCTGTATATACGTATATTTATATATAGAGAGAGAGATACGTGGAGATATATATAATAAACAGTTGCATTAAATCATCAGATTATTGTAGTGTATTGTTCACAAACTGTATTATTATTTAGAAATAATCAAAGAGATTATTTCTGAAAACAAATTTATTTAATGGGGGCACAATTTTCCTGGCACGCTGTGCTGCTCGGGTAGCACAGCAGGGTGGGAAATGTCAGCGAGAGGGAAAATCCGGCCGGTTGCAATCTTCCCTGTCCATTCCCTTGAACATAATCAGTCTCGTGCCAGAGAACAGCACGAGGCTGAATACGATACGTTCATACCGACTGGCATCTTTAGCTTGCTAAAATTTCTGTCCCTGCCGGTGGAGGTCCACTCCAGCGGGGATCACATATGGTCCTCACCGATGGGGACCAGGCCTCGCTGGTGGGGTCAGAGGCCATTGAGGCCCCACGGGAGGTAAGGGGCAGTAAAGATGGGAGGGGGTGCCTCTGACTTCACCCCGCTAGCGTAATTTCCCTGACGGCCTCAGAGGCGCACAGAGTGCCGGAAGTTCATTCAACTAAACTTTCCCAAAAAATGACTGGGAAAAGCTCTTGTATTCCCACCCACTGGGCACTAGATTTTTCGGGAGGGAAATCGCGTCCCATAAATTTATCTGATTAGCAACCAGGGACTTAGGAGTAGTTGCATCAAAGTTATATAATAGAAGAAATGGTTGCAGAAATCTTGTGCAGATTTAAACAGGGAAGCAACTGTTAATGTGTCATTGCTGTACTAATCAGTTTATCAATGGATGATAAACAAACGGGCCTGATGTTGAAGTGTCAGCATGCAAACAACAATTTGCATTTACCTAACACCGTATGTGTACTAATATATTTAAGGTCCCTCACAGAAGTGTTATCAAACAAAATTTGATACCAAGTCACATAACAAAGTATTAGGGCAGGTGACCAGAGCTTGATCAATGGATCCATCTTAAAACAAGAGAGAAAAACAGGGGGGGCTTCAGTGCAGATTCCAGAACTTAGGGCTGAAGCAGCTGGAAGATTGGTCGCCAATGGTGGTGAGATCCAAACTGTGATGGACTAGAAGCCAGAATTGCAGGGGCGGGGGAAACATAGTGGGAGAAAATGCTGCCCTTTCTGCCTCTGAGTATCTGTGATGTAAAGACATTTATCTGCTGCCTGTGAGCCTTTGCCCATGACTAAGCTTGAACAATGGTGAACTAATTGCTGCTGGGCATAAGCCCCAGGATGTTATTCGGCTCTAATCATTCACAGAAAGAAGCCAAAAGAATACAGATGTGTGAACAAAATAGACTGATGTGCTATGAAGTGAACTTTATGGCCTCCTTGGCATATTGAAGGCAGTGGTAGGTGAGGGAAGGGGACACATTAGATAAAGCAGGTGACCAGCCCATCACCTTCCCACCTACCTCTGCCCAGATCACTATATGCCATGGAGCAGTGTTAAACATCAGATCAGAAACTCCGAGGTATTCTATTTAGTTAGCCTAGACCCTAGCATTTACATTTGATTTTGACATTGATGAGCAGAAGGTGTTCCATTCCAGGTGTGACTCAGGTCACCCACTCAGAATCTTATACAAAATCAAACTTTGCTTCAGAACACAGTTACAATATAAAAAAAAAAGTAGCATAACAATTACTGGCAAGGTGGCACAGTGGTTAGCACTGCTGCCTCAAAGCATCAGGGACCTGGGTTCAATTCTGCCCTCGGATGACTGTCTGTGTGAAGTTTGTACATTCTTCCACGTCTGCGTGGGTTTCCTCCGGGTGCTCTGGTTTCCTTGCACAGTCCAAAGGTGTGTAGATTAGGTCAATTAGCCATGGAAAATTGCCCCTTAGTATCAGGGGTTAACATGGTAGATATGTGAGGTTATGGGGATAGAGTCTGGATGGGACTCTGGTTGGTGCAGACTCAATTGACCAAATGTTCACCTTCTGCACTATAGAGATTCTATAATTCTATTAATTAAAATACTTAAACATGACAAAATATCATTCTTGCCAGCTAGCTATCTTTATTGTTCGAACTTAGCAGTGCTCCCCATAAATATGAATCCCATATTTAGAACCAGTTAACACAGAAATGAAAGATGCTAACATGGGTGTCATATTTCCAGCCTTTTGACACTTCTGCAGAGTGATCCAGACAGACAATTATCTCCAAATTCTCATGCAGCAACTTCCAGAGAAAGCTCCACCCCTCGGCAGTAGAAACTCAGAGAGAAAAGAAAAATGATTTCTTGATAGGTTCCAGTTTCAACTGCAGGCAAAGCAAGAGACACAAAGAAAGCAACCTCTCTCTACAGATCCCAAAACCAGGCTGCCTTGAGTTCACTGGGAAAGCCTAGCTGTACCCTTTCATATGACCTTACCTGTCACTCGACCTAATCAAGCCCTACTCTGCAATTCCAGGGGAACACCAAAAACAACAGAATCCTGCATCAGGTCAGATTAAAACAAACATTGAATCAATTAAGATTAATTATGTTGCTTCTGGATCCATACAAAATTTCTCTGTTAATAAAAAACAAACTGCTATAACAGGTCCTGCACAAACAACATGACAAACATATTTCTCAAAGGTATAGTAGGTAAGGCATTAGGCAGCCTGCTTGCCCTTAGGCCTCTTGAGGTCCTTCAGAATCATGAAATTATAGAAACCCTACAGTGCAGAAGCAAGCCATTCGGCCCATCTGCATTAACTCTCCGACAAAACACCCCATCCACACCCTATCCCTGTAACCCCAAGTATTTACCCCACTAATCCTTCCTACTTACACATCTTCAGACACCAAGGGATAATTTAGCATGCCCAATCCACCTAACTTGCACATCTTTTGGAGTGTGGGGGGAAACCAGAGTGCCTGGAGGAAACCCATGTAGACATGGGGAGAATGTGCAAAGTCCATATAGACAGTCACCCAAGGCTGGAATTGAACCCGGGTCTCTAGAAGGCAAATTGCTTGAGGATCCAGTTGGCCATTGCTGACAGTGAGAGACCAGTGGCCTCATGTTCACCACCAATATCTTTACAGCAGATGATGCAACTCTAAATCTGGCCACCCAATGATCCAGAGCCTAAACAGTCAGGGTTGGAGATAGGTGAACATCTACCTTTCAATGTAGGGAAAAGAGACAAGTGTGTGCGTATAATTTGCTTCATGTGCAATCTGGCACATATAACACTTCACCAGATTTCTTGCTCCAAAATATTTTTTTTAATTCATTCATGATTCATGGTGTCGCTGGCAGGTCAGCATTTATTGCCCATCCCTAGCTGATCGAGGGCAGTTGAGAGTCAAGCAGATTGTTGTGCCTCTGGAGTCACATATAGGCCAGACCAGGTAAGGGTGGCAGATTTCCTTCCCTAAAAGAGATTAGTGAAGCAGATGGGCTTTTCCAACAATCAATAATGGTTGTCATGGTCTTTATTCCAGATTTAGGCAGTATAAGCAGTTTCCCACTGGTATAACCACTGTCAACTACGATAAAAATGTCATAATAATGGTTCCAAATTAGCTGCAAATTGGGAACAAATCTAACTTTTGACCTTTACAAAGGAACTTCCTTAAAGAGCAAACACCAGAATCTCAAGAAGCAATTTTATGTGAATGTGTGCATAACTGACTATTATACCTGTAAAATCACAAATAAGTTATACATTTGGGTTGCATTTAATGTGATTAGCTACACGCAATCATTTGTTTCTGACACAGTAAAATTGGACAGTGCATGAGACAGGCAGTTCTCCACTCCTGCTCATTAATTTGGTGTCTGAGATTGAAAAAATTCCTATGACAAATACATATACTTGTAGCACTTTTAAACAAAAACAAAAGGTATTTGGAGCATGGCAATAAGTTCCCAGCACCAAGATTTTCAAATAAACGTCAGTCTCCTGCTTTGCAGTTCCATGGAAGAAGCATTAACATAAATAACTTTACAAAAACCACATCCTTTTCATCTAGAGCAAGGCATCAACATTCACTATTCAAACTAATCAAGATTCCGTGAAGTCTGAATTTATAATAGTTAATCCTTCCTCTCAAATCCCTGGAAATTTTTCTCTTTCTGATTTCTCTTTGTTGTTATTTTCTATGCACAAACATGTCCAGTTGTCTTTGAAAATCAATCCAAAACAGATCCCAAAGATGCATGATCCGACTTGAGGGGAGGAAAACAGATGTCTGCTTCTGGGAAATATTTACATCAAACTATGGAGCAAAGGTCTTAAAGAAATGACTTTTGACTCCTGCCACTGCCACAAAACTTTGAACAAATGATTTCTGCAAATAATTTTAAATGATTGTGCGCAAACTATTGGAAGAATTATGATTTATGAAGGTTGGGCTCTAAATTTTCAGCAGTTTATTGGCATTCGATTTGCTTTGGCATCGCTGGCACCTTGCAAAATTGACATTAGTGAGTGGCGAGACCACAAGAAGTTAAACAAATTTGTGTAGACATTAATAATGGGCAATTGCAAAATCTCCTCATGGGTAAATGGTGTTATAAGGTTCTTTTTACAGGTTGGTAGGTCTGAAGACGTCTTTGTAGTCATACATAAGTTAACAGTAGATCTTCATTGACTCAGAACTATTTACAAGTATAGAGCAAAGGGTACTAGCTAGAAGTTTTCTCTATGTCTGTTGGTTTTGCCCAACACTCGACTGACCCTGGGTGCAAGCCATGTACTCTCTTATATCACTGTATGGGCAGAACTGTACTCAGTCCCACAGTAATAATATATGTGCTGGAACTTTATACTACACCCACCCGCATCACCACCCCCCAGTCTTTATCTATTTTATTTTAAATGATTACAGTTTACCTTCTGTCTTACATTGTTATGACTATCATAAATTTACATTACCATTCCTATATAATTCTGGGAAGCGCAGTGGCACAGTGGTTAACACCGCTGCCTCACAGCGCCAGGGACCTGGGTTAGATTCCAGTCTTGGATGACTGTCTGCGTGAAGTCTGCATCCTCTCCCTGCGTGGGTTTCCTCCGAATGCTCCGGTTTCCTCACACAGTCCGAAAGACGTGTTAGTTAAGCGCAGTGTTAAATTCTCCTTCAGTGTACCTGAACAGGTGCTGGAGTGTGGAGACTAGGGGATTTTCACAGTAACTTCATTGCTGTGTTAATGTAAGCCTACTTGTGACTCTAATAAATAAACTTAAACTTTGACATCTGATCTGAAAGATGTTACCTTCACCAGTACTGCATAGATTACTCACTCACATTTCTTCAGTGGGGCTCGAATTCTGTGACATCAAGGCCTGAGGCTACCTATTGTTTTAAGGACTTTAAAATGTAATTTACTTACAAAATATGTGCTGGACTCAAGGGGGTGGCAGTGGATTACAAAGTCTACTTGTGACACTAATAAATAAACTTAAACTTAAAATGTGAAAAACGATATTGTCAATTCTGATTTCCCATTTCAATTCTTTGAATTTAAAGTTTACACGTCCTTGAGGCCTTAAAACCCTTCTAAACTTCCTTTACACTCTGTCAGAGTAATGACAGGCTCCGTTGCTGCTGGTTCTCTCTATCAGTTTTGAGGTTGTTCAGGCAGCCTGGATACATCTTCATCCTTTTCTTTCATTCCTTCACGCTGATCCACAATGAGTTGGTTTGGCTTTGGTGTTGGTTAGTGGTTGGCATCCAAACTCACTTCTTGTGGGGCGGTTGAACATTGTGCCCATCCACACGTCCCATGTACAGCAGATACTCTACAGAGGTGCTTTTAAATGGCTATGGAAGATTGGGATGCAATGGCAGCAGTTTTTTTTTTATTTTTCTGAGGTAAATACCAAGGTCAACAATCCTTCAGATGCCATTCAGGCCACTATCTTGTAGATAATTGATAGTTTGGTCAAATTATTAGGGCTGGGCGCAGGGCGAGGATAAGGGTAGTTACAATGATGAAAGAAACTGATGATATAGCCTTCAGTAAGTCATTTAAACTGTAAGGTCAAAGCTAGAGAAGACATGAGTACAAACCTGACAACCACCATGCGTGGCTGATTGGAATATTTCTTTCCACAGGTCACTAGTCACATGGAATTGAATGAGTCGGTACAGCATCATTTAGCTCCTTTGAAATAGAGCTGGATAAAACATTCTACTCGAGTAGGGTTCCAGGTTGTAAGAATAGGTTTATGCATAATTCATTGTATAATTTATTGAGCACCATGGTTCCTGCTGTGTTGGATCTGTGGGAACGCCATGTCTGTCATGAAACTGGTAAGGAATAAATAATGTAGACTCATGTTATGCTGCTATCTGTGACTTTTTGTTCCATTAACTTCAGAACTCAGAGGTAATGTTCCTTTTTCTGCTCAGATTTTACCTATAGTTATTTGCCTCCCTTGGGAAATTAAATAAAATGGGGAACAAGAACTGCTTAATTTGTTGTGGTTCTAACAAGCATTCTCATTGGAACAGACCGGAATGAGCATTGCAAAGCACCAATGGGGGACATTGGTCACCATCATAGCTTTTGTTAGCATCTGAGTGACACACAGACACACACACATACACACACAGACACACACACATACACACACAGACACACACACATACACACACAGACACACACACACACAAGTGCACACACAAAAACACAAACATGCACACATCCACACACACAAAAACACACGTGCACACACGCACACAAAACACACACATATACACATGTGCACACACACACAAAACACATGCACACACACACACAAAAACACACACACAAACACATAAAGGCAAACACACACAACACACAACACATGCACACAAACACACGCATGCACACACTTTTGTCCTAATTTTGCAATTTAAATATTGCCAAACTGTTTATTTTACACCACTTCATACTAGGAATCTTTATGGACTTTTCCAATCTATCTTTTCAAATACATGTATCTATAGTAAACGACAGATTGAAAAAACTTATTAACTGCAATATTGCTGTCAAGCTGAATGACTCTGGGCCTCTGACAATGCCTGTCACAGTCAGTCTCTCGTTCAAGCAAGCGATTGAGATTAAATTTAATTGGGCCTCTTGAGCTTAGCTACTAAGGTGCAGAATTGAGGAATTAAGATAATGAACTAGACTGACCTTTTTTCTGTAGCTATTACTAATCAGCTATTAGGTCATCCATTCCATTTCTTGAGAAAATAAAATGTGTGAAACGCTTTAAACATATTTTCAGAAATGTTGCTCATTAAGTGTCCTGTAAACAAACGACAGATGTATATGGTAAGAAGTTGAGCCATATTTACATCAGGCGAAACAAAGATTAGGCTGGAAATAATTACATATATTATTGTACAATCGCTTAAACTATTTGGACGAATTCCTGAGTGCGCTGTTTTTCCTTTATTGTAGCAGACAGAAAAGAACTTGTAATGAACAAATTGAATAGTTGGATAATAATGTCACAAGCCATACTCTCCAGGCTATTGCCATTTAGAAGTAAACATGCAACATAAGAAATCCAATTTGTCTTCCTGCCCGGCACATTGAAGCAATAGAACAAGATAGATGTTTCTATCAATCTGGGCAATGCACGCCAAGATTCAATTCAGTGTTGTTAGAAATATTGGTTTGTTTATCAAATTGGTGGCTGGAATTCTATCACAATATATACTTTTTTTGTGTATTAGTAGTTTAATCTCCTACTAACGTTTCACAATTGAAAATTTAGACAAAATGTGTGTTTTGGCGAACTTTTGGATTGTTCTCTGCCATCATCCAAATGAAAGCTGAATGCACACCCCTCCTTCACGCTTGGGCAACCTGCAAGCAAATCCATTCCAACCGCGGAACTGTGTCCTGGCAGACTGCAAATGCACCTGTACATATCTTCTACCAAGGGAAAGATCCACAGTCACATAGCTTTGAAGAATAAATCTGCTTTTACTTATTCACTGCAGTGTATTTCCTCTCCTGTTTGGTGGTTAGCTTGTGATCAGCAGAACCTGGAAAACCTCCACTTTTCCCTTTCACTCTTGAATCATAGAATCCCTACTGTGTAGCAGGAGACCATTCAGCCCATCGAGCCTGCACTGACAACAATCCTACCCATGCTCTATCCAAGGAACCCTATGTATTTACCCTGCAAATCCCCCTGACTCTGAAGGGCAATTTAGCATGGCCAATTAACCTAACCTGCACATCTTTGCACTGTGGGAGGGAACTGAAGCACCCAGAGGAAACTGAAGCACCTGGAGGAAATGCATGCAGACATGGGAAGAACATGCAAACTCCCCACAGACAGTTGCCCAAAGGCTGAATTGAACCTGTATCCCTGGTGCTGAGAGGCACCAGTGTTAACCATTGTACCACCATGCCGCCCAATTCTACAACTCATTATTCCAAAATGATGCCTGGAAAAAGTAGTCTTGCAGCAGAAGAAGATTCGTATTTACAGCACAGAAAAGAGGCTATTCTCCCCAATAGGTCCTTGCCATTGTTTATGTCCACATGATCCTCCCCTTTTTTTCTCATCCAGTCCCATAAATATATCCCTCTACTCCTTTCTCCCCCATCCTCACCAGCTTCCTCTTGAAGACATCCACGAAAATCTATTCCTTATGGTACTAACTTTCAGATACTAACTACCTTCTAGATAAAGATGTTTCCCTTGAATTTCTTACAAGCATCCTGAGAAGATGGGATTGAAATTTCAGGATGGCCTTTCCATGCCTGTTGGAAATGTATTTTGTCATTTGTCATTTTTTTTTAAATTATTCATTCTTCAGACATGGGTGTTGCTGGTTGGCAACAGTTGAGAGTCAACCACATTGCTGTGGCCCTGGAGTCACACATAGGCCAGGCCAGGTAATCATGGCAGATTTCTTTCCCTGAAGGATATGAGTGAACCAAATGGGTTTTTCCAACAATTGACAATGATTTCATCAGTGGATTCTTAATTTCAAATTTTTTTTTGTTGAATTCAAATTCCACCAATCTGTCATGGCAGGATTTGAACCTGGGTTCCCAGAACTTAAGCTGAGTTTCTGGATTAATAGTTAGTGATAATACCATTAGACTATCACTTCCCTCCGTGCTCAAAATGACTGGTCATCAATTATTAGTGAATGCATCTGAGCAGTAGAGAGCTCGGAATATGACCATCTCACTTCCCCGGCTCCGGAAGCATGTGTTGAAAATAGGACAAATCATGGTATCATGTTATTGTTGTAAAATGGGCGTTAGCAAGTTGTTGCCAGCTTATTTTACATCTCTCTTGACTTTTATTTCCATTGAAGTCAATGCAGGTAAATCTCCAGAGAGATGTAAAACAGGCTGAAAACTTGCTGTCACTGGTTTTACACTATTGCATGAACTCAAGATTTAACATAACTGAAGTCAAGTGAAGGGAACTGGAGGTTAGGAAGTCCGAACAGCGCAAGATGTCCTGAAACCAAAAGCAGTTTGGAAACTGGACAAGTGATGGAGCTACAATGGTTTAAGTAAATGAACTTAACTGAGATTTAATAAGATTGTTTAAGTTCATTTATTTATTAGTGTCACATGTAGGCTTACATTAACACGGCAATTAAGTTATTGTGAAAATCCCTATGGCGCCTGTTCGGATACACCGAGGGAGCGTGGCCAATGTACCTAACCAGCACGTCTTTCGGACTGTGAGAGGAACATCCAGTGAAAACCCATGCAGACGCGGGGAGAATGTGCAGACTCCGCACAGACAGTGACCCAATCTCGGGTCCCTGGTGCTGTGAGGCAGCAGTGCTAACCACTGTGCCACTGTGCTGCCAGGCAACTGAGTGCAGAGCAATTTTTAATTGCCTGTTTCTGTACTGTTAGAAAGATAATAGTTAGATCGCACATTGCAGAAATTATATCAAATCCATATCGACAATTACCAGGTGAACTACTCATGAACCAGTCCTGAAGGATTTGTGATGTACACAGTAACGAGGCAGAAAAATAACTTGTACAAAATTCTTCAAGAGAGAACATGTGGATATATCAAAAGCTGCAAAAACATTCTTGGAATTGACCATTCTCCCTTGTGCAACACACCAGGTTCCTTTAATAATTCATCTGCTAGATTTATGTTGATCATCTAAATGAACTGGAAATTGTACAGCAATAATCTGACTGGATTTGGTAATTTATTAGACAGCAAACCAAGTAATAAGAACTCCTCTTATAGACTCATGTTTGTAAAGTGGGGGTGGAATGGCAGAATACAAGAGTCACTTGATTTATGTTCGCAGTGATTTGCCAAACCTGATCAAACCCATGTTTTATATATTCGCAGGTGTTTAACTTTTATTTGCTTAAATGCACTACGGGACAACCCTGAGGTCAGGAAAGCCACTATGTAAAATACAATTGCTCTCTTTCAAAGCCGAACGCCAACTTTCTATCAGTTTTCGTGGCAGCAATTAGCATCGACACATCTGAGCTGTTCGCTTTGAGGTTGTGTAACGTGATATTTGGCTGTCTGAAGCTGGAAAGCTGCCTCCTTTGTGTTGTGTCTGATAAGGTGTGCGGGTCATGGGATGGCTGGAATTGATTTAGTTGGAGCTGCAGGAGAGTCCTTGGAGACTTTGAAACTTTCAGCTGGAGTCGGCAGCTGTTATCTTTTAATCCAATTGATGAACCGTTTGATTCATTTTTGCCCGGCGTTTTGTGGGTTTGAGTGCTGAGGAAGATTATGGGGGTAGAATTAACACAGCTGATGTAATGTCCACAGTTGTGGTCATGCAGTAACTTAATGCATAGATTGGTAGGAAAATGGCCAGGGTGACAAAACAACCCATTGAAAATTGACTGGCAGAAGGCTGTTTAACTCTGCACAGGGAGTTTAGCAAAAATTGAATGCATTTTTCAAGCAATTCTCAGCAGTATGTTTGGATTTGGTATCATTTCTGCAAGTGTAATCAAACTATTATCTTTCTAACAGTACAAAAACAGGCAATAAAAATTGCTCTGCACTCAGTTGTCCGACAGCACAGTGGCACAATGGTTAGCACTGCTGCCTCACAGCGCCCGGGACCCCGGTTTGATTCCCAGCTTGGGTCACTGCCTGTGTGCATTCTGAACATTCTTCCTGTGTCTGACTGGGTTTCCTTCGGGTCCTCTGGTTTCCTCCCACAGTCTGAAACACATGCTAGTCAGCTGCATTGGCCATGCTAAATTCTTCCTCAGTGTACCCAAAGAAATGCTGGAATGTGACGACTAAGGGATTTTCACAGTAACTTCATTGCAGTTTATTCATCCAGTTTCTGCCAGACTCCCTCAGGCCTTATATCAACTCTTTGGAAAGATACTCCCTTTCCTGCTACCTCAATCCTATTTTTCAAACCCCTGACTGAGGCTGCATTGTTGGAATGGATGAAAAACTAGCCTGTCTACAGGTGTGGTGTAAGTATTAGTAAAACACAACTGCTTAAACCACTCTCTGCAAAGTTTCATCCTCAAAAGGCTTCGGAGTTAATGGGTGGGACGGTCCAGTCACTCCCACCCTGAAATTGGAAAATCCTGTCTGAGGTTAATGGACCTTTCCAAGATCTGCCCCTCGCCTGCTACGATTCCTGGGCGGAATGGGAAAGTTCACCCCAATGATCTCTCAGGCTAGGGTAGAACCAATGAATGGGTAGCTGATGAGGTTAAACCGAGACGTCGCCTGACGCGATTTTTTGAAGTCATTTTGGCCCTTTGGCTACGATGAAGTGTCAGATCAAACCCAGGATAGGGTGCAATCCCCCACCTTGTCGAAGGCAAAATATTGATGAAGGGTCAGTCATCCTGACTCGAAACGTTGTTTCTATTCTCTCGACGCAGATACTGTCAGACCTGTTGAGTTCCTCCAGCATTTTCTGTTTGTGCCTCATCCTGTCAGTTCGGATCTTGTTTGTCCCTCTCGTGGGGACCGCGAATTGGATTCAATTCTTTTTTATTAGAGGGAATAAAATTTTTTAAAAGGGCTTCACGTCATAACTAAAAATGACACGGGTTTGAGATGAGAAAGTTGTCAGTACAGCACTTCATTCATTTAAAAGAACTGTATCATTTTGAAAATGAGAAGTGACACGCTTTTTAGTAATTATTTTCAGTCAAAATAATGACGAATGGCTAGGTGTCTGGGGGAAAACGTTTTTTTTTAACACGGTCTTGCTTCTTTGTCACTCTAGGTTATGACCACAAGTATTCTTACAGTTTAATTTCATTTGAAATTTCATTACAAGCTATTTTTTTTCCCAAGGAAGGTTGTGGAAACCTCAGAACATTACTCAGATTTCCAAGTCTGTTCAATTATGTCTGGGGTAATATGTCTCAGAACCTACAGACGGGATCTCCGTGAGTCATTTCCAGCTCAGCAGTGTACTTCTGTGGTCTGGTTTATTTGGAATTTAATTCATGTCAATGTAGGTTGATAACTGGGCACGTGTTCTGAGTCAATGTCAATGACCCTTCCCACTGGTTAGGGAATAACGTTCTTGCTTAGAATAAAATAAAATGTTTTAGGCATTCTTTAGTTGCAACTAAAATTTGAAATTCAGCCTGCAGTTGGTTAAAATGGGTTTCTTTAGGCCCCGTCGGCAGGGCTGAAATTCACAGGCCCAATTGTGTAGAAAAGTGTCACTAGAATGGGCAGTGTGGAGTTCAGGAAATTGTCTGCCTTACCAACACTAATATCTAAAAGGTTGGGCAGTATTCAGTGGGAATTCTTGCATTGCCTCTTCTCGAGTAGGTCCACCACATCATGTGCCACTCAGGAATTTTAAAAAACCAGGGGACCCCGGTTTGATTCTCAGCTTGGGTCACTGCCTGTGCAGAGTCTGCACATTCTCCCTGTGTCTGTTTCCTCCGGGTGCTCCGGTTTCCTCGCACAATCCGAAAGACGTGCTGGTTCGGTTCATTGTTTATTTTATTTATCCTAGTTTATTCGTTCATTCCAACAATGCAATCCCAATCAGGGGTTTGAAAAATAGGATTGAGACAGCAGGAAAGGGAATGTCTTTTGATGAGGCCTGAGAGAATCTGGCAGAAACTGGATGGATAAACCACAAATAAACCAGCAGCAGGAATTTCCCACAAAACCAAAAAACCCCAGAGGCGGGAGACCCACCTGTCGAGAACTGCCAACCTTTGATCGGCTGGCAGGGTTGCTAGATTCCTGGTCAGAGGTGAGTGATTGGGGTGCAGCAAAATAGAAGGAAGGTCAGGGATAAGTTAGAGGGCAGGAGGGATTATAAGAGAAAATTGGGAATTGAACTTGGGAGATGTTGTATTGCAATGCAGAGACCAAAATTACCCTCTAATTTAGTGACTCTAATCAGGAGCTGAGTCATTCACTTTCTAGTGAACCATAACAGAATAGGGGAGATTGTGGTGTAGTGATAATTTCATTAGGTCTAGGATAATGCTCTGGGGACATGGAATTATAAAATCTGGAATTGAAAGCTGGGGGTGGAATTCTCCGAAACAAATGGCAGTGTCAGGTTCGGTCAGAAAACTGATGTGTTTCTCTCCAGTGAACGGGAAAAGTTTCCCGATGAGAACTTCCCATTCTCGAGGGAGGGGAGGCTGTAGAGTGGTGTTAAGGGGGGGTTAAGAGCAAAGGGGGATGGGGTTGGCTGTCAGCACGGCATCCCTCCCATTTCTGACGTCAGGTACTTCAATAAAGCTCGGAGTGCCTTAGAATGAGGGATCCCCCTGGAAACCTGTAAGCATGGGTTTGTTTGTTGTTCTCCTCACCTGGTGAGCTCCCTCACGGACACAATGGACTGAGATCCATAAGCAGGCATTGATTGTGTACTTAAGGATCTTGATCAGCAGCGAGATGGGTTGGTTGTGTACAGTCCTTCCCAGTCTTAATTGGGGTGGAGGTAGGAATTCAGTAGAGCCCCCATCTGATTAAATGCCCACTTGGTTAAATGCCCCCCATCACCATCAAACTGTGACTGGGGACAACATTAAATTCTGCCCAAAGAAACTCTGCCCCAAGTCCCCGTTTGGAGGCAGAAGTCAAAAACATGGTGTGGGTGCACAACTGCATCATCTCGAATCATTAACGGTGTAAGCATGAGAGATTGAGTAGATCGGGCCTGTACTTGTTGGAGTTTAGAAGGCTGAGGAGTGATCTTACACAGACATATAAGATAGTGAAGGGGCTAGATAGGGTAGGGACAGAGAGATTCTTTCTACTTAGAAAAGAAACAAGAACTAGAGGACACAGCCTCAAAATAAGGGGGAGTCAGTTTAGAACAGAGTTGAGGAGGAACTTCTCTCAGAGGATAGTGAATCTCTGGAATTCTCTGCCCATTGAAGTGGTGGAGGCTATCTTGTTGAATATGTTTGTCACAGGTAGATAGATTTCTGATCGATAAGGGAATTAAGGGTTATGGGGAGCAGGCAGGTAAGTGGAACTGAACCACTATCAGATCAGCCATGATCTTATTGAATGGCGGGGCAGGCTCGAGGGGCTAAATGGCCTACTCCTGCTCCTATTTCTTATGTTCTTATGTTCTTAAGCAGGGGTCCAAAATTCTCACTTAAGGAAGATGGGAAAATGCATTGATAAAAGTATGGAAGGTGTGATCTGCAATGGCGAATGGGATCAATGATGGGAACATACTCTCTCTCAGAAGAACTGTATAAGTGAGAGACCTCAAGGAAAGAGCAGCAGAGGTATAAAAAAAAGGAATGAGGCCAGGATTTACCAGTGGCAGAATCTTCCAGCTCCCCTCTTCCCGGAGGAGGGATGAGTGAGCAGCCACACAAAACCCCATGGACATCGGCAGGACTGGAAGATCACACTGGCGGCCATCGTCGAGCCATTGGAAAACACATCAAGCTGGTAAGAGGCATTATGCCCAGAGAGAAACATCACAAAGTTACAAAGAATTTCAAAACAATATCTTAAAGGGAAGAAAAGGAACACTGGGGATAGAGATTAGAGACTCCAGCGCTAAATAGAGAGAGAAAGAAATTCAATAAAAGAGATTGGTATTCCTTCAATGATCAAGGACACAGTGGTAGGAAATACATGAATTACAAATAAGTAATCGAGTAGGAGACTTTGCCAAAGGCAATTGACTGTTGGCAACACTCCAAATCTTCCCGTTCCATCAGCCACAATGCCCAGTAGGGATAGTGCATGAAATCAAAGAACTTATAGGGATGCGCCTTCTTAAAACACTGGTTCAGTTTCAACTGGGGTAATGTGTCCAATTCTGTGCACCGGATTTTCGAATGCATATGAAGGTATTAGAGAACATGAAGCAAATGTTTTTGAGAATGGTCCTGAGGACGAGACATTTCAGTCTTTTGGGATGTGGAGAGGCTGGGATCCGAAGAGATTGAGAAGAGATTTTATTCAGGTATTGAAAATCATGAACGGTTTGGACAGAGAAGGGAGGGGGAAACTGTTCCCATTGGCGGAAAGATTGTCAGTAAGATAAAGAGATAGACTTCGACGCTGCATTGTAAATCTGGCCAAATCAGGAAAATACCAGGAGACCCCTGCAACAAGGTTCGCACTGGGTGCCAAACAGTTTGTAATGTTCCAGCTGATGTAATCAGGTTCATGCCCAGTGAGATTGTGACCCTCATTAAAATTCACGTACATTGATTTTAATATGTAAAGGCAACTTGAAGCCTAATCTTCCAGGAATGTGCCATTCTTTCCACCCATCGGCATGACATGGCACCGGCAAGAATCACTACTGGTCTTCACATACAGAGATCAGGTGTGATGTCCACATCGGGGGGTTTGGCAGGCCACTGTAGCCACTAGGTGATCAGGGACGTGGCTGGGCAGTGCCCTGGCACTGCCTCCAGTACCATGACACCGCCAAGGCAACAGGGGATGGAGCATGAAGGAGGTGGGGGGGCTTGAAGGGGTTTGGCATGAAGAGAGATCCATTGGGAGCCAACGATTTATGTTCGGGGGGGAGGGGAGGTCTGGCTAGCGATCTATATTTAGGTCGGGCGGGGGGAGTGGTTGAACCCTTGCCATAAATACGGTGGGACGGGGGGGTCCTAATGTCCATGGGGGACAGGGAGGGGAAACTTTAAGTTCACTTTGAGATCAGAATGCCCTTCAAAAAGGGCACCTTATCTCTACGAATCTGGGGTCAATGCAAAATACTGCGGACGCTGGAATCTGAAGCAAAACAGAAAAATGCTGGAAAATCTCAGCAGGTCTGACAGCATCTGTGGAGAGAGAGAGAATAGAGCCAACGTTTCAAGCTCTGAAACTTTGACTCAAAACCTTGTCTCAATTCTCTCTCCACAGATTTTTTACTGTGTTTACGCCAGTCCAACGCCGGCATACCCACATCATGACTACTATCCACAGATGCTGTCAGACCTGCTGAGATTTTCCAGCATTTTTCTGTTTTTGTCTCTATGAAACTGGACTTGCCTGCATGTTTAGGCCCTGCCCTTCAAACAGCTCGCTCCCTTTCAAAAAAATGGCCAAATATGGGAAGTTCTCATCGGGAAACTTTTCCCGTTCACTGGAGAGAAACACATCAGTTTTCTGACCGAACCTGACACTGCCATTTGTTTCGGAGAATTCCACCCCCAGCTTTCAATTCCAGATTTTATAATTCCACCAGATGCTACGGTAGAATTTGATCTATGTCCCCACAGCATTATCCTAGATCTAATGAAATTATCACTACACAACAATCTCCCCTATTCTGTTATGGTTCACTAGAAAGTGAATGACTCAGCTCCTGATTAGAGTCACTAAATTAGAGGGTAATTTTGGTCTGTGCATTGCAATACAACATCTCCCAAGTTCAATTCCCAATTTTCTCTTATAATCCCTCCTGCCCTCTAACTTATCCCTGACCTTCCTTCTATTTTGCTGCACCTGTCCCCCACAACTTTCACCCCCCTGCCTCCTCCGAGCCTTTTCCAACAGCGTAAAATCTATCACATTTCTACCCCTCTCCAGTTCCGAATTCTGGATAATATTGGAATTGAAGTGTTGAGCAGAAAGTTCTTGACCCGCCCGGCACAGGAATTGTCATGGGCGGAACAGGACCATGCAAAGGTCTGTTGACCTCAGCGGAATTTTCCTGTCTTGGGGAGAGCGTGGCTAGAAAATCCTGCCCAGTAGCTCAGTTTCTCTCTTTACACTTGCTGCCAGACCAGCTGAGTATTTCTGGCAATCTCTGTTTTTATTCCCAATTTTGATTCTTGTTTATCACTAAAATGTTGTTTAGAGTGTAAAAATGCTCTAACAAATATACTTGGTGACACGTTGAATCATTTCATATTCATCTATTTATCATAGAATCACTGCAGTGTAGCAGGAGACCATTCAGCCCATCAAGACCATACCAACCACAATCCCACCCAGGCCCTATCCCTATTACCTCATGCATTTACCCTAGCTAGTGCCCCTGCCACTAAGGGGAAATTTAGCATGGCCAATCCATCTAACCCATACATCTTTGTACTGTGGGTCCAAAGGTGTGCTGGCGTATATTGCTTTCAATTCCTTTTAAATTGTCCTCTGCAATTCATATGAAAATAGTGTCTCTTTTTTAAGCAGGAAGAAAAGGCTGATAAGCCACAAGAAAGCAATAATGTTTACTCGAATGTTGAAGGAATGTTTTTGCTGATTATTAAGCGGGTTTTCTTCCGAGTTGCTATTATATCATTGTACAGTGGATCACATTCTACCAAGCCCGTTATAGGAGATAGTCATGTTCTCACAAGTGCGGGCATCGGGCTGTCAAAAATATCTGTCTCATACGGCAAGATTGGCAATATGTATCATTCCAACTGGTGACTTGAATCCCAACTTGCTTGTCATTTATCTATCACTGCTAAAGATGCCGTAGGGCACTGTTCCATTGTGGTCCATGGCCTCCAGAAAATGTCATGGTCAGCCGATGATCTTACAAGGGTACTAGGCCAAAAATAAACATCTTTGTGTTGCTTTATTAAAATTCAGCATGCTTGGTACTCATACTGATTTCTTAATTTCCCAGATTGAAGGGAAAAACAGAGAAACCTGTGTTTTAATGCCTCTTTTGTTTTGTTCCTTCTGTTAGACTGGTTGCTAGGTAGCATTGTAGAGACCTGAACACTCCCAGTGTTGGCTTCGAGCCATGATATTTCCATTTAATTAAAGCTTACAGAATGAATAAATTAAAAAAAAAACTCAAATGCCTGTTCCTTTCCCTCATTCCCTGTTCTTCATTGTCAAATCTCCAAACACAAAGAAGGTGGAAACTTGGATGTGAATTATCTGATATTACAGCCTTGCACTTTGCTGTTTATCTGCAGATGCTAGGAAAAGAAAGATAATTAATAAGAACTGGAAGATGTTCGGATTCTAGAAGTGTACGACAATCACCCTTAAACTGAGAGAAATTCTCCCATCTCGCCCACCATTGGAATTTTAGCAGGCGGGTTGCGGACAATGTGAAAACCCATTGACAGTCCAGTGAGAATTCCTGACTTTTAGACCAGTGCGGCGGGAGAATTCTGGCAAAGTCATTTGAATATTTTCATTTAGGTAGTAGATAAAAGGATTTCATGAAAATGCATGAAGGCGTTTAACATTTCATATAATCTCAGCTAAAAAACTGAAAAACTCAAGCCCGTGGGGATTACTGGAGTTGTGACAGCATAGATGCAAAACTGCCTAAGCGACAGAAAGTAGAGTGTAGTGGTTTTTATCAAACTGGAAGATAGTTTACAATGGTATTTTCCCAACTGGTATGAGGGCCACTATTCTTTTCTTCTTAATGACCCGCAACTGGGGATAAGGGATATCACTTCAAAGTTTGTAGATGAGCCTAAAGCATGGAGGCTAGTAGCAGAATTCAGGGAGACACAGAGTGCTGAAATGGGTATACATGGCATGAAAAATAATGTAGAATCCCCTACAGTAGAGAAGGAGGCCATTTGGCCCATTGAGTCTTCACAGGCCACAATCCCACTCAGGTCCTATTCCCAAAACATCTCACATTTATCCTGCTAATTCCCCAACACTAAGGTCAATTTAGCATGCCCAATCAATGTAACCCATACATCATTGGATTGTGGCAGGAAACCGGAGCACCTGGAGGAAACCCATGCAGATTCGGGGAGAATGTGCAAAGTCCACACACATAGTGACCCAAGGCCGGAATTGAACCTAGGCCCCTGGCACTGTGAGGCAGCAGTGTTAACCATTGAGCCACCCCGTAGAAAGACTTGATGGCCTGAATTTTACCGTTCCACCAGCCACGGGAAACGGAGCATGTGAAGGGTGAACCATGGAAAGGTCTGTTGACCTCGAACGGGATTTTCCGGTTTCGGGGAGAATGAGGCCAGAAATTCCTGCCTGGTACATTTTGGGAGAAAGATTGGTGAAAGGCGGTAAAAACTAAATTTGCGAATGATAAAGGCGTGAAGAGGTGGAATTCAAGAACACAAAGCTTGTTGCTTCACGTGAGGAAACTTTTGAAGGTAGCAGGACAAGTTGATAATGACTAGAATACAAAACAAAGAAACGCAAGTGGGACTTTCCAATCCTGCCTACCCAGGGACCAAAAATTTCCAGCCAATAGACTCTTTAATGGTCCGTTAAATTGTTTATCCTGTGATGATTCCTGCAGCCAGCAGGATCGGAAAATTTATCCTATGGGCCAGGATTCTACAGCCCCACCTTCATTTGTCTCCCTCAGAGGATGTGGTGAGTCATTGAAATCTTTGTTCCAATCAATGGGACCATAAAATCCCACCGGGCAGGAGGCATCATCAAGTCCCAGTCATGGAAACATGGAAGAGTTACAGCGCCGAAAGAGGTAACTGAACCAATTGTGTCTGTACTAGATGGAAATGAGCTATCCAGGACTAATCCCATTTACCAGCTCGCAGCCTGTAACCCTGCAGGTTACAGTACTTCAATTGCAAACACAAGCACTTTTTAAATACAATGAACACTTCTAATCCTACCCTTCTTGAAGAGAGGGAGTTCCAGATTCTACCACTCTCCACACGAAACAAAATTCGCCCCGACTTCCCACCAATCGCCCAGATGATTATTTTAAACTAATGCCCCTGTTTTGTGAACTGTTCCCAGCCAGGCCCTATTCCCACAACCCTACGTATTTACCCTGCTAATCCCCCTAACACTAGGGTCAAGTTAGCACGGCCAATCAACCTAACCCGCACATTTTTGGACTAGCGTCCTTAATCTGATGTCATTACTGGGTCATTGAGAATGTGTTTGGTTAAACAAAATCTGTGCTTTTTAGCTTATTATTTTTGTAAACTGTTGACTCTTTTGTAAATGGAGTTTTATAGAATTGTGTTGAGTACTTTATGCTGAGCTAGGAAGGCCCTAAATCTTCATTTTTGGCTGACAGGAGAGTAAAACATTTATCTTTTGCTAAAATGTTGATTGTTAATCCAAAACTCATTATCATAAAAATAAGACTCAATAAACTTGTGGGATGACAGCGCAGCTGTTCATCTTTCAAGTGGAGATGAAGTTAGCATCAGTAGAATGGAATGTGTCAAGTTGTTATGTCCATCATGATCTTTGTTACAGTCATGACCACAATGAGTATAAACCAGAACAAAACTATCTCACAGCTCGACTATACATGCTAAATAAATAAATAAATTAGAATCGTTTTATTGCAATCGTATTTTCGTGTTTCTAAATCACTCAGATCAAACTCTCATGCTTTGTGGCATCATTTGAGTCTACCGCATTATAATCCTGTCATACTTCATTTATCGTTACTGCATATTATTGAGAGGTTGAAAATATGCTATATTCTGCCTGTTTAACTTCATGAAATAACACCTACATGGACAGTTTTCCGGGGATAAGTGTTGGATGTGCTGAGCTGTCTCTGATAATGATTACTCACCCAGGGATATACCATAGTCAGAGCAAAAACAGAAAATGCTGGAAAATCTCAGCAGGTCTGACAGCATCTGGGGGGAGAGAATAGAGCCAATGTTTCGAATCTAGGTGACCCTTTCTCAGCTTGGACGAGTCATCCAGACTGGAAACTTTGGCTCTATTCTCTCCCCACAAATGCCATCAGTCCTGTTGAGCTTTTCCAGCATTTTCTGTTTTAGATTCCAGCATCTGCAGTATTTCAATTTTTCAATAATCATAGAATCCCTAGAGGCCCATCGAACCTGCACCAACAACAATCCCACCCAGGCCCTGTCCCAGTAATCTACATATTTACCTGTGCTAGTCTCCCTGACATTGAGGGGCAACTTAGCACGACCAATCAACCTAATCCACGCATCTTTGAACTATGTGGGGGAAATCAGAGCACCTGGAGGGAACCACGCAAACATGGGGAGAATGTGCAACCTCCACACAGGCAGTGATCCGAGGTGGACCCGGGTCCCTGACACTGTGAGGCAGCAGAGTTAACCACTGTGCCACCATGCTGCCCTGGAAATGTCATCTCTCTTTATTAAATGTGCATGATTTGTGGGTTTATTTTCCTGAATAAAGACAGCTTGTAGGAACATCATGAAGTTCACAACAAAGATCTGTCTGATGGTGAGAGAACGGGTGATTATTGTTTAAACCCGGAAGTTGCAGCATCACAGGATGCAAATGCGAGATATAAGCCCCTCCTGTTACAAAATTGTAAATCTGCGAAGATGGACATATAGACACCCAAACTTCATCCCTTCAATGCACACCAAGCATGGCAGCTAGCCAGAAAAGGAAGAGAGTGATTAGCTAAGAGAACCTGAAAGATCCAGGACAAATGGCAAACTTTGAGAATGAAGGGAAGCCTTCTGACAAAGAGAATTCTGGTGAACATTGGACCACCAATAAATGCAACAATGGTCCTACCTTGGAAAACCTTGAAAAAGCTAAAATCAAGAACAGCAACATCGCTGAAATGGGCCACCTACTTTGGGCAATATGGACCCCAAGTTAACTCAGAATAAACTTAAGCTGTCCAATAAGTGCCAACGGTTTCACCCATGAGACTGCAGACCAGAGTTGGGCCGAACAGCAAGATACTTTCTCTTTTAGGTACTTACCCTCTCCCTTCTTCTCCGCCTTGGGGCACCAGCACAATCTTTGCCCTCTAAGAGAATTGTACAACAAACTCTTTACAATGCCTGGTGAAGAAAATCTGTAACTTGGGATTTTGTGGACAACAAAATTTAACTGACTTACTGCACAATGTATGCTAAGATTTTTAGAACCTACCATCAATTAGTGTTCCACGCCAAAGTACAGCGGAAAGGCAGGTAAGGTATAATCTAGGACGCTACATTCAAGCTGGCAGTTGTATTTTAGTTGTGGAATATCTCCAGCTGCCCTTTTTCAGCGATAAATGGGACAAATCTAGAATTGGGTCTTAAGCGATATTTATTCCCTTATATAATTAGGGATAATTAAGAGCCATAATTAGTTGAGTGGTACACATTACAGCAACTTTAATGAATTGAAAGAATTATCAGAGTCATAGAATCCCTACAGTGCAGGAGGAGGCCATTAGGCTCATTGAGCCTACACTGACCACAATCCTACCCAGGCCCTATTCCCCTCACCCCACATGTTTGCCTTACTAATCCCCCTAACACTAAGGGGCAATTTAGCATGGCCAATCCACCTAGCGTGTACATCTTTGGACTGAGAGAGGAAACTGGAGCACCTGGAGGAAGTCCAGGCAGCCATGGGGAAAATGCAAACTCCCTACAGTACCCGAGGCCAGAATTGAACCGGGATGCCTGGCGCCGTGGGGCAGCAGCTCACCACATATCACTGTCAAGACAAAATCACTTTTCGTATCAACTGCTTTTTGCACTCATCAGTAAATGGGAGCCGAGATAAGTGTGTTTGCATTTATTAACAGGGGGTTTGAGTTTAAGAACAGTGGGGTTATGCTGCAACTGTACAGGACCTTGGTGAGACCACATTTGGAACATTGTGTGCAGTTCTGGTCACCTCATTATAAGAAAGATGTGGAAGCATTGGAGAGAGTGCAGAGGAGATTTACCAGGATGCTGCCTGGTTTGGAGGATAGGTCTTACGAGGAAAGGTTGAGGGAGCTGGGGCTTTTCTCTTTAGAGCGGAGGAGGATGAGAAGCCACTTATTAGAGGTTTATAAGATGATGAGGGGGATAGATAGAATGGATGTTCAGAGACTATTTCCTTGCGTGGATGTAGCTGTTTCTAGGGGGCTTAACTATACGGTTCATGGTGGTAGGGATGTCCGAGGTAGGTTCTTTCCTCAGGGAGTGGTTGGGATGTGGAATGGACTGCCTGCTGTGATAGTGGAGTTGGACACTTTAGGAACTTTCAAGCGGTCATTGGATAGGCACATGGAGCACTCCAGAATGATAGGGAGTGGGATAGCTTGATCTTGGTTTTGGACAAAGCTTGACACAACATTGAGGGCCGAAGGGCCTGTACTGTGCTGAGCTGTTCTATGTTCTAAGCTGAGTGGATTTGAGCGGAGTGGGTGAGTGTTTTCATTCCATGAGGCTTGAACATGAATTGAGGAAAAATTGGCATTAGATGTTCAGTTTTAATGTATTCCTGACACAGGTTCCTGTCAGCAAATCCAAAAGATTAAACGATAGATTTTGGAAAGTTTAACCAGAGTTAACATTAACATAGCAACAGTCACTACGCTGTAAAAAATATTTGGCCATGAAACACTTTCAGACCTTGTGACATAAATTATATAAATAAAACTTTGGGTTAAATTATGTCAGTTCAATAGACAACATAACGATTCTCACATAAGTGTAACAAATTCAACGTAACTTGGCTTGAAATGCTCACAGATTATATTCAATAATTTCTGCCCTTTTCACCAGCACTTGACATGAAAACTCTGCACTTAAAAGTTCAAAATATTCCCAAGTGATTATATAACAATAACAACAGCAACTTACATTTATATAGCGCCTTTAACATAATGAAATTATGTCACTTCACAGGATTTGATTTGACTCATTATTGTCACATGAATTAGTATACAGTGAAAAGTACTGTTTCTTGCACACTACACAGACAAAGTTACAAAGAAGGAAAGGAGAAAGTGCAGAATGTCGGGTTACAGTCATGGCTAGGGTGTAGAGAAAGATCAACTTTACACAAGGTAGGTCCATTCAAAAGTCTGATGAGTATTATAGAACAAATTGAGTGACAGAAGGAGATATTGAACCAGTTGACGAATAACTTGATCAAAGAGGTTTTAAGGTGGGTCTTGCAGGAGGAAAGCGAGGTAGAGAGGCTGAAAGATAGAAGAGGTTTCAGAGTTTGGCACTTAAGGACTTGAAGCACTGCTGGCTACCAATGGTGAAGTGATTAATACAGCAAGAAGTCTCACAACACCAGGTTAAAGTCCAACCAGTTTATTTGATAGTAAACCCACAAGCTTTCGGGGTTTGCCCCTTCATCAGATGACTCACCTGACAAAGGGGCAAAGCCCAAAAGCTTGTGGGTTTACTATCAAATAAACTGGCTGGACTTTAACCTGGTGTTGTGAGACTTCTTATTGTGTTTACTCCAGTCCAACGCCGGCATCTCCACACCACAAAGTGATTAGCATCAGGATGCAGAGGCATTAGAGGAGCAGAAATATCATAGAATCCCACAGTGCAGAAGGAGGTCATTTGGCCCATCGAGTCGCGCTGACCACAATCCCACCCAAGCCCTACCCGCTAAACCCCACACATTTACCCTAGCCAGACGCCCTGACACTAAGGGGCAATTTAGCATTGCCAATCCACTTAACCTGCACATCTTTTGATTGTGGGAAGAAACTGAAGCACCTGGAGGAAACCCATGCAGACATGGGGAGAATGTGCAAACGCGACACGGACAGTGACCCAAGCCGGGAATCAAACTCGGGTCCCTGGCACTGTGAGGCAGCAATGGTAACCACTGTGGCACCATGCCGCCCCTGTATCTCAGAGAGTTATGGAATTGGAGGAGAATACAGAGAGAGGAAGGGAAAAAGGCCATGAAGAGATTGAAAAAAGATGAGAATTTTAAAGTCAGTTTGTTGCTTGATAAGGAGCAAATCTAGGTTAGCGATCATAGGGGTGAGAATGGAATGGGAGCTGCAATGAGTTAAGATGCAGGCAAGAGGGCTGGAATGACTTCAGGTTTACAGGGGGTAGCACACGGCAGGAGCATATTTGAATAATCAAGTCTAGAAGTAATGACGGCATGAGTGAGAATTTCAGAGATAAGTGAGCCAAGGCAGGTACGTTACAGAGATGGAGATGGGCCTCTTTAATGCTGGCATGAATATGGTGTCAGAACCCCATCTCGGAATCAAATGTAACACCAAGGTTACAAAGAAATTGGTTTGATTTCTGACGGTTGCCGGGAAGTGGAATGGATTTGTTACCTTGGGACCACAAACATTGGCTTCAATCTTCCCAATATTTAATTGGAGGAAATTTCTGCTCATCCATTACTGGATGTTGGATAATGCAGCCAGATAATTTATCTACAGTGGAGGATTTGAGAGGTGCTCGCAAGAGGGAGCTGGGTGTCATCTGAAAACAAATGCTGCATCTTGGATGAGGTTTCTGAAGTGCACCATGTAGATGAGACATAGAAGAGGTCACAAATAGATTTTTGGAGTGTGATAATGGTGCAGGTACAGGAAGAGAAGCCATTTGTAATGACGCAATTTCACACACTTCATTAGAAACACAAAAGAATTAATCAGTACAATTGCCATAAAGTTGCATCTGATCCCCTGCAAATCTCCTGCCACAGAGACAGCTCCACTCTCTGGGGTGATTGTAAACTCTCAGTTCCAATTGGTCCGTCAAGAACAGGTCTACAGTCCCATGGGTGAAGCAATTGACAGTTTTGGTTTTGTTATCGACAGAGATATGGAACAGAGGTGGATATGTAGAGTTAGTTCAGCAATCAGCCATGATCTCATTGAATAGTAGAACAGGCTCAAAGGCTAAATGACCTATTCCTATCCCTATATTCCTTCTCTTAGTCTTACATCTCCTGAGCTCAATTTCCTTCATCTATCTTCCACTGAAAAACTGTTCATCTGCTGTTAAGAAAGGAGCTGGGACATAAGCAAAGCATTTTTAATAATGTCGGTTTGAGTTGTGAGTAAGCAGTTCAGGCTGAGTGTGCCGTGTAACAGGCCTGTCACCGTTGCCTTGTTCAGAAGTACCTGTCTAATTTGGTAATCTGAAAAAAAAGCCTTGTAAAATATCAGACTTTTGAATGGGTATTTAGTTTAGCTCTTTCATAACTCAGGCATATTTGGTGACAGCTGTATCTTCCACAATGCAACAGCAAATATTAGTCCAGAGGCACATCCCATCACTGGTTATGTTTGGCTCATAAAGACATGGTTCGCTATCCTGTTGCAGTGAACAGGAGTTTAGACTGTGGGGAACCAGCTCAAATTGTAACAGTTTGATTATCAGAAAAGTTAAGTCACTCAATAATGTTTCACAAGTATTTGCCAGAATTGTACTGCCTCGCCCTCCATAAAATCGGGGTGGGCGAGGGGCGGACAATGGAAATGTCCATTGAGCTCAGGCAGGAGCCCCTGTCTCACTCGAGCAAGGCCTTAAAATCCCACATATCATTCCTTGTCAGAAAAATGGCTTTAAAACATGCTTTATTTAAGGAAACATTTTTGAATGTCCAACTCACTTTGCCCTTATTAATAGAATGCAATATAGCCATGTAATACATTCTGTTTGTTATTCTTGTTCACGATCCATGATTATGGAAATGAATGAATATTAATTTATCAGCTAACCCCCAGAAACTCTCAGTGAAAACATTCATGCAGCCTTCCCCAAAGTCATCACATCTTGTGTTACACAAAGCCTCCCCCAAAGTCATCTTGTGTTACATAATGAAAATGCTTCACTCTACCCAGAAGTATTATTCTACTGATGCTATTTAAACATACACAGCCTGTGTTTGGTTAAGACATTTGGCAGACCAATGGAAATGTACTAAAGCCTTTGTAAAAATAACTTGCTGAAATAAATGTGTTTGGCCAAAGAGTAAACAGGTTGAGTGCGCATGAACAATATCTAATCTCCTCACACAGGCAGCATACAGTAGAACAAGGATGTTTTATTTAATAAAGCTGTAGAAACAGAATAAAACAATCATATTTAAATGTAATGTAATCAGAAAATAACGTTTGACACAAAAAAGTAATTTCATTTGTATAGCGACTGAAAAATATCAAAATATTCTTTAAAAAAAACTGTTGACATAGCCTATGATCATTTATTATTAAATGAAACTTGGTCAGCATGGACGCGAAGGGCCTGTTTCTGTGCTGTACACCTCTATGTCTCGAAGGGATTTTCCACCAGAAGACCAGGAAATCCTGCCCAAGATTGTCAGGCCTTTGCATGGTCCTGTCCAGCCCGCTACGGTTCTCAGGGTGAGCGGGATGGGAAAATTGCACCCAGTGATTCTATGATGAACCCGATAGCAGTATAAGACAAGAAAAGAAAAAAGAAATGTAAGAGAAATTGAGACAAATAATTGATACAAGATTGCAAGGAATGTCTCAGACAACAACAAATAGTTTTCATCATCTGCAGTAAGAGGAAAGGAAATAGCGCGGATTTGTGAAGGGTAAGTCTTGTCTCACAAATTTGATTGAATTCTTTGAGAAGGTAACTAAGTGTGTAGACAAAGGTAGAGCAGTTGATGTCGTATACATGGATTTTAGTAAGGCGTTTAATAAGGTTCCCCACGGTAGGCTCATGAAGAAAGTAAGGTGATGTGGGATGGAGGGAAATTTGGCCGATTGGATAAGTAACTGGCTGTCTCATAGAAGACAGAGGGTGGTGGTGGAGGGAAAATTTTCAGACTGGAGGCCGGTTACCAGTGGTGTACCACAGGGATCAGTGCTAGGTCCTCTACTATTTATGATTTTTATCAATGACTTGAAGGAGGGGGCTGAAGGGTGGGTCAGTAAATTTGCTGATGACACCAAGATTGGTGGAGTAGTGGATGAGGTGGAGGGCTGTTGTAGGCTGCAAAGAGACATTGAAAGGATGCAGAGCTGGGCAGAAAGTGGCAGATGGAATTTAACCCTGATAAGTGTGAGGTGATTCATTTTGATAGGACAAAATTGAATGTGGATTACAGGGTTAACGGCAGGATTCTGAGAAATGTGGAGGAACAGAGAGATCTTGGGGTTCATATCCACCGATCTCTGAAGGCTGCCACTCAAGTGAATAGACCCGTGAAGAAGATCTGTAGTGTGTTAGCATTTACTAACAGGGGGTTTGAGTTTAAGAGCCGTGGGGAAATGCTGCAACTGTACAGGACTTTGGTGAGACCTCATTTGGAGTTTGTGTGCAGTTCTGGTCACCTCGCTATAAGAAGGATATGGAAACATTGGAGAGTGCAGATGAGATTTACCAGGATGCTGCCTGGTTTGGAAGGTAGGTCTTATGAGGAAAGGTTGAGGGAGCTAGGGCTTTTCTCTTTAGAGCAGAGGAGGATGAGAAGCGACTTAATAGACGTTTATAAGATGATAAGGGGGATAGATAGAGTGGACGTACAGAGACTATTTCCTCGGGTGGATGTAGCTGTTACTAGGGGGCATAACTATGAGGTTCATGGTGGTAGATATAGGAGGGATGTCCGAGGTAGATTCTTCACTCAGAGAGTGGTTGGGGTGTGGAATGGACTGCCTGCTGTGATAGTGGAATCGGACACTTTGGGAACTTTTAAGCAGTTACTGGATAGGCACATGGATCATACCAGAACGAGAGGGAGTGGGATAGTTTGATCTTGGTTTCGGACAAAGCTGGGCACAACATTGAGGGCCGAAGGGCCTGTACTATGCTGTTCTGTTTCTATGTTTCTATGTTTCTATGAAATGTTACTCTGCCTGAAAATGGCAATGGAAAGCTGGATTCTTGAGACAGCAATTCTCTCCTGCTTTAGCATCGACATTCTTTCCTTCCTTAGCAAGGTGACAGCACCTTTACTTATAAATCAGTAAATCGTGGGTTCAGTTCTCACAGTAAGAAGTTTCACATCATCAGGTTAAAGTCCAACAGGTTTATTTGGCAGCTCCTTCATCAGGTGAGTGAGGTCTTGTGTTCACAAACAGGACATATAAAGACACAAAGTCAATTTACAAGATAATGGTTGGAATGCGAGTCTTTACAGGTAATCAAGTTTTTCGTGATCCGTAGTCCTTTTGGTATAACTTGTTGGACTTTAACCTGGTGTTATGAGACTTCTTATTGTGCCTACCCCAGTCTATCGCTGGCATCTTCACATCATTCAATTCTCACCTCAGACTTGAACACATAATCTAGATTGAAACCTCAATGCAGTAATGGAGGCACATTACATAGAACTGCGATACTATGAGGAAGTGTTGGAGGAACCTACCTTTCAGATGTGATGTTGACCCAATGTTCCAGTTTTCCCTGTCAGGTGCATGTAAAAGAGCCTGTGGCAGAAGAACAGAAGAATTCTCCCTGGTGTCCTCAACCAACCTCAGTAAAGAAATCAAATTATCTGGATATTGGAATCCTCCAGTGTTGAAGGAGGTCATTCAGCTCATCGAGTCTGCACTGACTATAATCCCACCCAGCCCCTATCTCCATAACTCCATGCATTTACCCTAGCTAGTACCCCTGACATTAAGGGTCAATTTAGCACGGCCAATTCATCTTTGGACAGTGGGGGGAAACTGGAGTACCTGGAGGAAACCATGCAGACCCATCGGGAGAACGTGCAAACTCCAGACAGACAGTGACCCAAGCAGGGAATCAAACCTGGGTCCCTGGCGCTGTGAGGCAGTAGTGCTAACCCCTGTTTGTCGGGCATTACAACAATGATATGGTCAATGGAGATTAATATTGGAAAGGTACCTGATTTCCAGCCATCCCAAGTGAATCCGGATAAATATATCCCATTTGTTTCAGCCAGATGCTGAAAGTTTTAATACTTTTCGCTTCAGATTTCCATCTGTGCTGTTCCTCATTTATTCCACGTGGGAGCAAAATTCCACATTCCCAATACCCTCTGCAGGTTTGTTTTTTGTGTACTGAATCATACAGAACAGAAAACACCTTGATTTAATCTCTGGATTGAGTCAGCAGTTGGCCTCAGAAGCTTCATTAGAGATGTGCAAGTTGGTGAAAATTTATAATTCGGATTTTGTCCGATGACCCCTGCTGGGAACGTACTTGTGGACATTTTGGTGAGGACAGAATCAAAACTCAGTCGCAAAGTTTCCTGACGCCTGCGGAAACTCACTGTCAAAGTTCACATCTGAGAAGTCATGATTGTATTTGAAGCATCAACATTGTCTGTGTCAGGAGCACAACACAGAAAAGCTTAAAGTTTATTTATTATTTTCACAAGTAGGCTTACATTGACATTGCAATGAAGTTACTGTGAAAATCCCCTAGTCACCACACCCTGGTTTGGGTACACTAAGGGAGCATTTAGTCTGGCCAATGTATCTAACCAGCACGTCATTCGGACTGTGAGAGAAAACCAGACCACTGGAAGGAATGACACGAGGAGGATGTGCAGATTTCGCACAGACGGTGACCCAAGATGGGAATTGAACCCACGTCCCTGGTGTTGTGAGGCAGCAGTGCTAACTACTGTGCCACCATGCCACAGAAGTTAGAGCACATACCTTGCATGGCTCTCTAAGCACTGATGTCAACGTTCAGAACACCATGGACAGAATATGCCCAAATTTCCAACATGTGATTTCAGAGGGCAAAGTTCCCCTCAAATGGCAATGTTGAAAAATGCCCTTGAAGATAGAGAAAAGGAAACATAGGAATGGCACGGTGGCAGAGTGGTTAACATTGCTGCCTCAAGGCAGCAGGGACCCAGGTTCAATTCCAGCCTTGGGTCCCTGTCTGTGTGGAGCTTGCACATTCTCCCTGTGTCTGCGTGGGTTTCCTCCGGGTGCTCTGATTTCCTCCCACAATCCAAGGATGTGCAGGTTAGGTTGATTGGCCATGCTAAATTGTTGCTTAATGTCAGGGGACTAGCAGGGTAAGTATGTGGTGTTGCAGGGATAGGGCCTGGGTTGTGGGTGCTGGCTTGATGGGCCAAATGGCCTCCTTCTGCTCTGTAGGGATTCTAAGATTCTCTGATATAAAAGAAAAATTGAATATATATATTAAATAAATATCAAAAGCTGACCAGGTGCAAGAAAAAAAAATTAGGCAAAAGTAGAATCTACATACAAATTCTGATCTGACATGTTGTGTGAAAATGCAAGGCTGGAATAGCCCCCAGATATTTGTTACTGAAAGAAAATAACTCATTCATATCAATTAACATTTATTTTACTGAACTTGTAATTTGGCGCCATTCATGACCTTAAATAAATTGGGTTGCTTATATATATGACCTAATGGATGTAATTACAGAGCGGAAGAAAAGAATTCATGACATTATTGATAATTCATCATTAACATTATGTGACCTAAAGTCGGTGAGCCTCTGTTTTCTTATTTGAAGCCATGCGAACATCCAAATAAAATAGCAGCTAAATACCAAATGTTGATTTTAAAAAAAATTTCTTATGACAGCATAGCCCTTACAAACAGGAGCCTTCAGAGGGTAAACTGCTTCAGGTCACAGATAGCAGAATTAAAAAAAAACATTACCAGGACAGGCTGAAAATTTGCTAACTTGATTAGTCCTGAGCTTTGTTTTTGCTTCTGGTGAAACTTCATTGAAAAGGGTACCGTATCGCAAGACACAGAAGTTATGGGGCAAAATTGAACCTTTCTTTTGTTAAACAGGCACTTAGTCTGGAATTTTACCACCGTGCCCACCACAGGAATCGAACAGGCGACAGGCGGAACATGGAAAGGTCCGTTGACCTCAGGCGAGAATTTACGGTTTCGGGATGAGCGAGGCCGAAAAACCCCGCCCTTGATATATTTTTGCAATTTACAGCATTCCCAATGCAGAGAACAAAAAACAGAAAATGCTGGAGAAACTCGGCAGGTCTGACAGCATCAGCGGAGAGGGGACAGAACCAACGGATCCTATTTTACCATTTAGATTCAAAGTGCTGGGCGGGCTTGAAACTGGGAGTGTTTCAGATCCAACTTTTAGACCCGTTCTGAGACCCATACATGTTCTGCCTGTAAAAATATCAGCAATTCTGAATTGCGCTGCGCAACCCTGTGGGCAGGGCTTAATGCACAAGAAACCCTGTAGCACCGATCAGCGCTTCCAACTGCACATGCGTAGAAAAAGAAATGATAGAATACTGTTCCCCTGCCACAGCCTCCCAGGCCAGATAATGCCTCACTTTGGTCCCTACAGACATTGTCCCACCCCCCCAACATTACTGATCCCCTTATTCTCCCACCAACCCCCCCTCCACCCAGACCAATCGCGGGTCCCTCGCACTTTTCCCTCCACTGATCTCAGGCAGGGTGACAGCAGACCCTTCTTCCCCCTCACTGATCTCAGACAGAATGGCAGCAGACTCCCCTTCCCCCCCCACTGATCTTAGGCAGGGTAACAGCGGACGCCCCTTCCCCCCTTACTGATCTGAGGCAGAGTGGCAAGGGACCCTCCCTTCCCCCCATTGATCTCAGGCAGTGTGGCAGCGGACCCTCCTTCTACCCCCGCCCCCACCACCCCACCATCTCAAGCAGAGAGCCATTGGATGCTGGGCACCTACCTACTCACTAATTGGAGCGCCTGAATCAGACTTTTGTGGACGATGTCGATCAGGCGCTGATTTTGGATGGTCAGTGATAAAGGGGCTAGTTCTGGTAAGATTGGGTGTGCAGCCCATTAAGTCAATTGAAATACATACAAATGCATTTAAATGGCTGTCCCGTCCATTTCAGGTGCAGTCCCGATTGTGGCCATTTTCGGGCATTGGTAAAGGGGGAATGGGCGTGGAGGTGTGGATCGGGCTACTCACCTCACGCCCAACTTTACCAAGAAAACGGGCACAACTTGATGGTAAAATTGGGCATAACATTTTGGGTCTGGGATGACCCTTCACCAGAACTGAAAAAACAAACTGTGCAGATGGACCAAAATCAGACAGCCCGAAATCCTAAACCAAATCATTGGAAGTCTACCCCAGAAGATGATTGAATTACTCAAAAGTTTCTCGAGGATAAAAGCCAACCTTCAACTGCAAGGCCAAATCAAAGTTTGAAGTATGTAAACTCAGCAGAGTGAAATATGAGGTAATAACCCTGGTAATATCTAAAACATACTCTATTTAAAACAGGGAAGATGATCCCCTCTCTTAACCAAGTCCACCGAGAACGTAGACACAGCAACACTGTTGTCACCCCTGGCCAGTCTGCATTTCCTCTCGGTTTTACTTCTTTCGATTGACGTGGAAGCCATTCACTGCATCTTTTCTCAAACAGGAAGTCACACCTGCTGTTTCTGTCTGCTGCGGCTGATACAGGAGCACGAACCCCCTGCTGTTATGAGCTCCACATTTTCACAACTCAGCCTAAACTCTCTAATAAGAAACATCTGCATCCCCGTTCTTGCCAACAGCAAAGTTCACACATTTTTAACTCAAAACATTTCCAAGAATAGCTCCAAGAATTTAAGCGCAAGATTAACAATAATGGGATCGAGTCATGTGGAATTGAATTACTCCAAATCCAGAAATGACATGACCACCGGAAAAAAATTATTGCATAATATAGTGTGCTTTTTAGTGCACTACTGTATTAGCGTTTCATGGCTACTCATGCAGTAGCATTCAATTCAATTCCTTCCCCATCTCTGGGTCATCTACATATTGCAAAAACAAGATAAGTATTTAGTAGATTGAATTGTGTGGAAGGGTTTGAGAGAATTTCTAAGCTCACTGCAACTGACTGCAGGCAAGGTGAGAGAGTGGAACTACAGCTGAAGCCATGAACTGGGAAAATTAGGCGGGGTGTTTGAGAAAGGTTTTGGGTGGAGACGAGAACAAACAACGAAAATGAGCCGAGTCAGGGAGATCTTATAGAAATATGTAAGATTGTGAAGGGAGTAGATAAGATAGAAGCAGGGAAGCTGTTTCCACTGGCAGGTGAAATTAGAACGAGGGAGCATGGCCTCAAACTAAGGGGAAGCTGATTTAGGACTGAGTTGAGGAGGAATTTCTTCACACAAAGAACAAAGAACAAAAACAGCCCTGGAAACAGGCCCTTCGGCCCAACGAGCCCATGCCACCATTTTAACATTACCAGTCCCCCCTCCACCCATGACCCTTATCTATGCTTATGGCATTCCACATTGAGGGAAAACTAATTTAGGGACAATCAGCCTAATAGCACATCTTTGGGGTGTGGGAGGGAACCGGAGCACCCGGAGAAAACCTACACAAGCACGGGGAGAATGCACAAACTCCCACAGACACTGGCCCAAATCCATGTGTCTGCACAGCAAACAGTGATAGTCACTGAGCTGGCGTGTTGCCCAGCATCTGGTCCAGTTTAAGCGTACACTAACGACATGAAGTACTAGGTTATTCTTGAACATCCAAGAGCAGCCCTTGTACGACCCATCGCGTGTATGCCCCTCGTTGGACAACAAAGCGGACTGACTTAAAACCTGTGAAGTAAAAGAGAAAAACATTAGTATCATTCCACATCCTTATACATTGCCAGGGAGGTCCCAATGCTAAAGGGTTGTGAATCTGTGAAATTCCCTGCCCAGTGAAGCAGTTGAATTTTTTTAAGGCAAGGATAGATCAATTTTTGAACAGTAAAGGAATTAAGGATTATGGTGAGCCGGAAGATAAGTGGAGCTGAGTCCACAAAAAGATCAACCATGATCTTATTAAATGGCGGAGCAGGCTTATGGGGCTAGATGGCCTACTCCTGATCCTAGTTCTATGTTCTAGGTGATCGATGTTTCGGTGGGGGAGCATTTTGGGCTTAGCAACCATAATTCCATAAGATTTTGGGGAGTCATGAATAAGGGCAACAGTGGCCCTTGGATGAAGGTGCTTAATTGGGTGAGTGCCAAATATATCCAAATTAGACAGGAACTGGGGAATGTGGATTGGGAGTGACTATTAGAGGGCAAATCCATGTCTGGCATGTAGAAGGCTTTGAAAGGTCTGTTGATTGAAGAGGAAGACATGCATATCCCCACAAAAATGAAGGATGGAAATGGCAGGATTTGAGAACCATGGATGACAAGGGAAATTGTAAGTTTAGTCAAAAGGAAAAGGGAGGCATGCAATAGATTTAGGCAATAAAAACTGACAAAGCTCTTGAGGAGTATATTAAAGTAAGAAAGAACTTAAACGCAGAATTGGGAGGGCTGAAAAGAGCCATGAAATGTCTTTAGCAAACAGGGTCAAGAAGAATCCCAAGGCTTTTTATGCTTATATCTAGAGCAAGAGGGTAGCAAGAGAAAGAGTAGGCCCGCTCAATAACAATGGAGGGCAGTTATGTATGGAGTCACAGGAGGTGGGTGAGATCCTTAACGAGTACATTGATATTCACCAAAGAGAAGGACGTGATGGATGTCAAGGATATGTGTGAATACTTTAGAAAATGTCAATATGTTGAAGGACAAAGTGTTGGGTATCCAAAATTGCATAAAGTTAGACATATCCCCAGGGCTGAAAGGGATCTAGCCAAGGTTATTGCAGGAGGCAAGGTAAGAAATAGCTGAGGCCTTAACAGATATTTTCACATCCTCTATGACCACAGTGATGTTCCAGGGAACTGGAGAGTAGCCAATGTTGTTCCATTGTATAAGAAAGGAAGCAGGGATAATCCAGGACATTATAGGCCAGTGCACCTGACACCAGTGGTGGAGAAGATACTGAGGGACAGGACATATGCACATTTGGAAGAAAACAAACTGACTAATGACAGACAGCATGGTTTTGTATGGGGTAGGTCATGCCTCACCGACTTGATTGAGTTTTTTGAAGAGATGACAAAGATAAGTGATGAGGGGAGGGCTGTGAGCACCGTTTATATGGGGGGGTGGTGGGGAGGGGGCGGAAATTCTCTCATCCCACCCGCCATGGGAATCATAGCAAGCAGAAGCAGACCACGCAAAGGTCTATTGACTTCAGACAGGATTCTCCAGTTTTGGGATGAATATGATCAGAGAATCCCACCCATGGATTTTCATAAGGCATTTGACAAGGTCCCACATGGCTGACTGTGGTTCAAATCACATAGTCTTCAAGGTGGTTTGGCTGGATGGATACTGATGAATCTAGCAGGGGCAACACAGCGATGAAGCTGATTGGCTGTTGCAAGGAAGATTTGCATAGGCACAGTCACTGCTTCCAGAGAGTGGACCTCTGGAAGACACCCCTTTGTGTTCAAGTGAAGGCAAGCATCCAGCAGGGGCAGCGGAGTAGCGACGCTGATTGGCTGTTGGGGGGATGATTTGCATAAGCACGGTCACTGCTTTCAGAAAATGGACCTCTGGAAGACACCCTCCGTGTTTGAGTGACAGCAAGTAGATGCTGAAGGAGATACTGACCACAATAATTGCAATGAAACATTGCGGAGACAGGCCAAGGGCCCAGGAACTGCAGAATACCCTCGGCCTGCGTAACTGTGTGCCAATCTGAGAAATAACGGCACGCAGTAAATTTTGAGGCATGTATATAATTTTAAGTTTTGAAATGTTGTGACTGTATAGAATTGTAAAAAAGTTTTAATTCTGCACTGTTTGCAATTCATAGACATGTAGATTTTCAATGGTTTATTTGAGATTTTTATGAATAAAGTATATTTTTGGAAAAAATAAAGAAACATCGCTTCTCGGCCTTTTGGCTAAGATCAAGTGTAGTATCGACATGCTGTACTTGGTTGAAGTCATTAGGTTACATTTCATTTGAAGCAATTTTTTAAAACGGCATCTTGGCCTTTTGGCTAGGATGCAGATGAGGTTAAGCCTTGGAGGAGGGGCTACACCTGCTCCAACCAGCTTGGATCATGTAGATCAAGCCCAGGACAGGAGGTGAGAGCCCTGTCTTGTCGGCTTGGATCGGGAGTGTCCCGGCGTGTTGGGAGTCTGAATTGGATTTGATTTGATTGGATTGAATTGGAAAAAAGTTTATATAAAAAAAATCATTTGTATGAATGTTTGCTGGTCTTGATTATGTGAAATAATGATCACCTTGTCCTGTACTAAATCTTAGGGCATTTGTTGTGTCCTTTGGTAAATGTAAAATATAAAACGCTTAACAAAAACATCTTCTAACAATATTTTTCAGCATGTGAGTTAAAATTTCCAATTGTCCTTTTCTTAATTTTAATGCATATTTCATTGAAAACTTTATCCACCCGTAGACATTCAGAACAACCATTCAGATTTAAATCCATTCCAAAAATACAATTATACAAGCTAAGAGTTTGTACTGCATTGAAGACATTGCAACAAGGATCTATTACAAGAGTAACCAGAAAATGATTGCAGGTCACTAGATAGAGCTCCACCGTAGAGAAGATGTGTGCTGGAATTTTACCACCTTGCCTGCCGGGGCTCATAAGATCCGTGGCCAACAGAATATGCTGTTCTGTGAGCCTCGCCCGCCGCGATTCTGGGGCGGGCAAGGTCCCAGATTTTGTTATGGTTCCAGATTTTGCTTTCACAGACCAGTGCACGTGGAAGTGAGATTGTTGCATTTACTTTAAAAACTACCCCTGGATACCATTGAGATAAAAATCAATTTGATTGTAAACATTTCTTTTTCTGTCACCATGTTATTTAGATAAGGAGAATTTGTTTAAAAAGCATTGGTGGCACAGTGGCTAGCACTGCTGCCTCACAGCGCCAGGGACCCGGGTTTTATTCCCGGCTTGGGTCACTGTCTGTGCGGAATCTGCATGTTCTCTCCATATCTGTGTGGGTTTCCTCCGGGTGCTCAAGTTTCCTCCCACAGTCCGAAAGATGTGCTGGTTAGACACATTGGCTGTGCTAAATTCTCTCTCAATGTACCCAAACAGGCGGGGGATTGTGGTGACTAGGGGAATTTCACAGTGACTTCATTGCAGTGTAAGCTTACTTGTGACACTAATAAATAAACTTTAAAAAACTTATTGCAGCTCTGATTGAATGTATGGGCTGCAACTGTTTCTACTTTTCTGGATTCTAATGGACATTTTCAAAGGGGAACTTTGATTTTAATTGTCTTCTGCCACTCAGTTGGGGTCTAATTGGTTGTGAAGAACATTGACCTTTGGAAGGCAATTTTTCAGTTTCTGTTTGAAGTACTTAACATCTTGTTTAAGCATTTCAGAAGGTTTGACAACTAGAACTGTCTGAAAGGAACAAAGCAATCTGCAGCCAGTTGGCTGGCAACAGGACTCTCTATCACGTGTTAAAGGGGCAATGTGTTTATATAAAATATGTCTGCTAGCTTTAACTTCTTTGTGAACATGTGCAGCAATGACCTCAATCCACCTCAACATTTTTCTAAATGTTTATCCAGAATGTTTTGTAAATAAAACTGAGTGTCTGTGGTGATGAAAAACTTCTGAGCATGATTAACACTGTAGGCATCCCACTCTTAATCTATCCCCATCGCCCTGTAAATATTTTTCCTTTGAGCATTTGTACAACTCCCTTGTGAAAGTTACCATTAAATTTGTTTCCAACATCCTTTTGCAGGAACAGAATTGTTAGAGCACTGAGGCAGGCCATTTGGCCCACCATATCTGACCCAGCTCTCCAAATGAGCAAAGCACTAATGCCATTACCTCACCTTCTCCTTATAACATGAGAAGTAGGAGCAGGAGGAGGCTCCTCGAACTCCACCATTCATTAAGATAACGGCTGATCTTTTTGTGGACTCAGCTCCACTTCCTCACCCGCTCACCATAACCCTTTATTCCTCTACTGTTCAAAAAATCCACCTATCCTTGTCTGAAAAACATTCAATGAGGTAGCCTCAACTGCTTCACTGGGCAGGGAATTCCACAGGTCCACAACCCTTTAGGTGAAGAAGTTCCTCCTCAACTCAGTCCTAAATCTGCTCCCCCATAATTTGAGGCCATGCCCCTTAGTTCTAGTTTCACCTGCCAGTGGAAACAAGTTCCTTCCTTCTATCTTATCTATTCCCTTCGTAATCTTATATGTTTCTATAAGATCTCTCCTCATTCTTCTGAATTCCAATTGAGTATAGCCCCAGTCTGCTCAATCTGTCCTCATAAGCCAACCTTCTCAACTCCGGAATCGACCTAGTGAATCTCCTCCACACCCCCTCCAGTGCCAACCCTGCCCTTATCCTTTCTTTTCAGGTAATAATCCAATTCCACCTTGAGTACTTCAGTTGAATGTCTCTCCACCACACTTCCAGGCAGCACAATCCAGATTTTAACAACTCACCGCGTGCAAAAACTTTTCTTTGCCTGAAGAAGGTTCATATGGACTTGAAATGTTAACGCTGTTTCTCTCTCCACAGATGCCGCCAGACCCGCTGAACTTTTTCAGCACTTTCTGGGCCCGTTTCTTGGTAAAGTCGGGCACGGGGCGATTAGTGCGACCCGCGCCTGTGCCCACTTCACCAAGGCCCAGAAATGACCCTGATCTGAACCGCATTCGAAACAGGCACAACGGTGATTTAAATGCATTTTGTATGCCAGATCGTTCTGTGGTGGGAAGGTGGAGGAGGAGGAGGAGGACGGATCATTCTCTGGCAGGGGGAATGGAGGAGGGAGGCCTGATCGCTCTCAGGTTGGTTGGGGGGGCGGGGGGTGGGGGGGGGGGGGTGGCGGTTGGAGGAGGCCAGGTTGGGGGGGGGGGGAGCGATGGGGGTGGGGGTCTGCTCCCACTCTGCGGGCGATCGGTGGGGGGAGGGTCGTGATCAGTCTGGGTGGGGGGTGGATGGATAAGGGGGACAGTTGCGTTGTGGGGGTGCGACGATGCCTGTAGGGGCCATCGCTCCCGCTTTTCACTCCCAGGCTGCTTAATCTGCTTTTTGCGGCCCAGGAACGATGTGACAGGGGAGCGTCTGGCAACTTGGTTTTTTTCACCACGCATGCACAGTTCAAAGCTCCAATCAGAGCTGCAGGATTTTGGGCATGATAAGCCCCGCCCACAGCAGATTTGTGATTTTTTTTTTCAGGCTAAGTGCGTATGGGGGCATCTGAGAACAGGTTTGCAAGTCAGATCTGAATTACACCCAGATTCAGCACTTAGAATCAAAATGGGAAAATCAGGCCCTCTGTTTTCATTATAGTTTAAATCTATGCCTTTCTCATCCTTGATCCTTCCACCAGTGTGAACAGATTTTTCCCTATCTAGCCTGTCCATACCAATCACAATTTTACACACCTCTATTAAATCTCCTCTCAACATTTGCTTTTTCCAAGGAAAACAGTCCCAACTTCTCCAATCTATCCACGTAACTGAAATGCTTCATCGCTGAGGCCATTCTTGTGAACCCTTTTCTGTACTCTCTCTAACGCCCTCACATCTTAATAAAGTGTGACATCCAGAACTGGGTGGAGTATTTCAGTTGAGGATGAACCAGTATCTTAGGTTTAACAAAGCCTCCTTGCGCTTGTATTCTTATTAATGAAGTCTAGGATATTGTCTGCTTTATTAACTATGTTCCCATCTGTATTGCCACCTTGAATGACTTATGCGTACATATACACCCCAGCTCCCTCTGCTCTTTCACTCCTTTTAGGATTGTATCCCTTATTTTTACAATACCACCCTTGTTCTTCCTTCTAAATTGAATCACTTTACAGTTCCCTGCATCAAGTTTCATCTGCCACTCACCCACTCATTCCATCAACTTGCCCATGTCCTTTTAAGTTCTACACTATTGTCCTGGTGCATAATGCTTTCAAGTTTTGTATCATCCTCAGATTTTTGTTTATTTATTATTTATTAGTGCCACAAGTAGGCTTGCATTAACACTGCAATGAAGTTACTGCGAAAATCCCCTAGTCACCACACTTCAGTGTTCAGGTACACTGAGGGAGAATTTTGGCATGATTAATACTGCTAACCAGTGTGTCTTTCGGTCTGTGGGAGGAAAACCGGAGCACCCAGAGGAAACCCACGCAGACATGGGGAGAACATGCAGACTTCACACAGACAGTGACCCAAGCCAGGAATCGAACCAGTTCCCTGGTGCTGTGAGGCAGCAGGGATTTTGGAATTGTGCCAAGGTCTAGGCCATTAAAACATGTCAGAAAAAGCAATGATCCCAACAATGGGCCCTTTTAGGCACATCCCAGGTCACAACCATTCACGGTGTTATGTTGTGTTCCTCATGTTCCCACAAGTCAATCATCTTAAATCTGTGTCTTCTGGTTATTGAACGTCCTGCGCTGGAACCATTTTTCTTTAACTACTCCATCAAAACGTTTTGTAATTTTGTACATCTCGAACAAGTCTCCTCTGAAGCCTCCCCTGTTCGAAACAGAACTCCTCCAGTCTCTGTAGATAGCTGGTTTTGGAGAATCCACCTTCACAAAGTGAATGATCATCATGTGGAATAAATACCTGGGTAGATTAATAGAAATAAAACCTTCAAATCCAATTAACACAAGAGGAATTCAGGGTTATTTGGTTGGGTGAATTAAGATGGGCTTAATAGGTTTCCATCTCTATGATTTTCTTGTTACTTCAGAACTTTATTATTTTGTTGAATAATCGCAATGAAGCACATTTGCTTCCAATTTATCCCTTCTCCAAATGATGGGAAAAATGCCAAATCCTATCTTGGCTAGAATTTTCCAGCCATTCCTACCAGTGGGATCTTTCAGTCCCACTGACAGCAAACTTCCGCCGCAGGTTTCCTGGTGGTTGGAGAAAACCCATACAGACGTGGGGGGAACGTAAAGATTCCACGCAGGCAGTGACCCAAATCAGGAATTGAAACCAGATCCCTGGCGCTGTGAGGCAGCAGTGCTAACCACTGTGCCACCGTGCTATCACAACAACAAGACACCATAGACATGAACCTGATTTCTCGGCTTTCTCACGATGTTACCGGCTAGCCCTGCCCATCGGTCAGTAGGGCACAACAGCAAGATCGTTGCCATAATGCCAGATAGTGGAGCAGTCTTCACGAGCACTGAGTTTCACAATTTGACCACCCGCAATGGTATCAAGCACATTAAGATTGGACCTTTCCACCCAGCATCCAACCGATTACCTGACACAGTTAAAACCTTTAAGACTGACCTGAGGAAGCAGTTAAGGAAGACCCTGGTGATCTTGCTGATGACACGAAGATGAGTGGAAAAGCAAATTGTGCGGAGGGTGTGGAAAGTCTGCAGAGGGATCTGGATAGGCTGAGCGAGTGGGCGAGGACCTGGCAGGTGGAGTACAATGTTAGCAAGTGTGAGGTTATCCACTTTGGCAGGAATAATAGTAGGGGGGATTATTATTTAAAGGACAAAAAGCTGCAACATGCTAGGGTGCAGAGGGACCTGGGGGTCCTTGTGCATGAGTCACAAAAACCCAGTCTGCAGGTGCTGCAGGTGATCAGGAAGGCGAATGGGATGCTGGCCTTCATAGCGAGGGGAATAGAATATAAAAGCAGGGAGGACTTGCTGCAACTGTACAGGGCATTGGTGAGGCCACAGCTGGAGTACTGTGTGCAGTTTTGGTCGCCGCACTTGCACAAGGATATTTTGGCCTTGGAGGGAGTGCAGAGGAGGTTCACTAGGCTGATACCGGAGATGAGGGGGTTGGACTATGAGAAGCGACTAAATAGACTGGGTCTGTACTCGTTGGAGTTTAGAAGGATGAGGGGGGATCTGAAAGAGACGTATAAGATAATGAAAGGGATGGATAGGGTAGAGGTAGAGAGATTCTTCCCACTCAGAAAGGACAACAGGACTAGAGGGCACAGCCTCAAGATAAGGGGGGGCGGTTCAGAACGGAGTTGAGGAGGAACTTCTTCACTCAAAGGGTGGTGAATCTCTGGAATTCTCTGCCTGTTGAAGTGGTGGAGGCTACCTTGCTGAATATACTTAAGTAATGGGTAGATAGGTTTTTGGTAGACAAGGGAATTAAGGGTTATGGGGAGAAAGCGGGAAAGTGGAACTGAGCCACTTCAGATCAGCCATGATCTTATTGAATGGCGGGGCAGGCTCGAAGGGCTAGATGGCCTACTCCTGCTCCTATTTCTTATGTTCTTATGTTCTGGTGACCAAAATCTCATATTCCCTTCTGGGTCATAGGACCATTCCACACGCAATAATGGGTGTCCCACCCGTGTTAATGAACCTTTGTCTCAGAATGAGCCTAAGCCTCATGTTTCCAAGTTTCTGTGGTGTGTAGAGGCCAGGCAAAGACAATCCATGATTCATGTCAGTCAACACGGTCATTTTCATTGGATGAAGCTTTGTCCATGAGGAATTTTGGAAGTGGTTTGAGTTGGGTCCCTGGAGTAATTGTATCCAAAATTGCACCCCTGTCTCATCAAGTGGACATAAAAGGAAGAATCATCCGGAAACATGTAGACCATTTGAGAGAGTGAGAGTTGCCCCAGCAACCAGTACTGCCATCAGGATGCACGTTGCCATCTGGGACTATTTTCAAGTATTCTAACGCTGAAGTATCTGGTCATCCTATGGCAGGCACAACTGACGTCTCCATGGAAATGAATAGAACTGAACTCTCTGGGCGGGATTTTACAGCCTTGCTCGACCCAAGACTGGAAAATCCTACCCGAGGTCAACAGGCCTTCCCATTGTCCGTCCCTCACCCATTCCACTCCAAGGAGTCAGAAATCCTGAAAGACTTAATTTATAATGGACTAAATTCATTCAATTAATGAAATGTTTAATGATCTTGGGTTGTGAAATTGAGTATTGACACTTATATAAAAGGACTTAGAGGGGGACAGTTGTGGCCACTGTCCCTTTAAGAATCTATCTAGCGAGTAAAAATCACATGACCCATGGAACCATTCTCGGAGCAGAGCATCACCCTGGTGTGCTCAGAGTTCTGTTCCAGAACTTTCTCAGAAGGTAATAAGGATGTTCAAGGTAGATTCTTTATTCAGAGAGTGGTTGGGGTGTGGAATAGACAGTGATAGTGGAGTCGGTCACTTTAGGAACTTTCAGGCTGTTTTTGGATAGGCACATGGAGCATTCCAGAATGACAGGGAGTGGGATAGCTTGATCTTGGGATTGGACATAGCTCGGCACAACATTGAGGGCTGAAGGGCCTGTACTGTGCTGTAATGTTTTATGTTCTATATAATTGCGGAACAAGGCAGTGAGCCTCCATTTTAACTTTTACCTGTAAATAAACATTGTTGTTTTTCCCTTAACTGGTGAATAAGAACTATTGCACCCACCATTCCTTGAGGGAGTATATCTGCAGCAGTCATTCAGCCCCACGGAAGAAAGGTTACGAAGGTTTTGCAAATTGAAACAAACCTCCACCTCGATAGATTATATCCATGACATTTTCAAATGCCCAGCTATGTTGGCTTTAATTCAGCACCAAGTCTGACACTACAAATGAGGAAAGTCTCAATTTAAAGCGATGGCTTCTCTAAGTGAACTGATCTCCTGTTGTGCCTCTGGACCATAGGAGGGTGAAAACAAAGAGGCTTCCTGTCAGTTCTTCATCAACTCTGCTGAAGGTATGGATAATAGGTTGATAAGTTGAGGGAGCTAAGTCTTTTCTCTCTGGAGAGGCAAAGGTTGAGAGGCGACTTGATAGAGGTTTATAAGTTGTTGAGAGGTACAGATAGGGTGGATTCTCGGAGGCTATGTCCCAGGGCTGAAATGGTTGCTACAAGACGACACAGGTTTAAGGTGCTGGGGACCTTGTATAGAGAAGATGTCAGGGGTAAGTTTTTTACTCAGAGGGTGGTGAGTGAGTGGAATCGGCTGCTGTCGGTGGTGGTAGAGGCGAACTCGCTGGGGTCTTTTAAGAGACTTCTGGATGAGTACATGGAATTTAACAGGATTGAGGGTTATAGATAGGCCTGGTAGGTAGGGATATGATCGGCGCAACTTGTGGGCTGAAGGGCCTGTTTATGCTGTAGTGTTCTATGTTCTGTGTTCTATGTGGAGATGCTGGCGGTGGACTGGGGTAAACACATCTCACAACACCAGATTAAAGTTCCAGCAGGTTTATTTTGGCTTTTGCTACCAAATAAATCTGTTGGACTTGAACCTGGTGTTATGAGACCTTCTTACGAAGGTACGGATATCAGATGAAAGTTTAGCCGAAAGCAATGCACCTCCCCCACCCTCACCACCACCAACCCCCCGCCCCCCAATCCCTCCTCTGTCCCACAGTTAAATAGCTTGCTCGCACGCACTATTTTCTGAGCCCACACATGAAGTCTGTGGTGTAGTGCCACCAGTCCCCATGGAATATGCAAGCATCCGTCAGCAGTTTAAGGAAAGGAAGAGAAAGTAAACAGAGAGAGAGAGAAAAAAATGAGCTGGTGCGAAAAGCAAGGAACACAAAATTGGGATCCTTTTAAAGTACTGCTCAGGGAGGTATGTGGCAGCTTTATCATGGAAAACCTGAAACCATTGGCACTTTTAGAAAGGCATTGAGTTAATTATTGGACAGAATTGTAAAATGGCTCCAGGTATCATTACATTCTCAAACCCTTCTCCCTCAGTACTGACTATTGAGTAAAGATTCCTGACATTCGCTGTAAAAATACAAATACAAATACAAATACAAACCATTTCACAATGAGTTTATTTAGTCTATATAAATATTATGCTCATTTAAACTACTTAGACCAATTTATAATTCGCACTCTGACACAGTTTTTCTGAAGCATTATGCCTGTCATCTTTTACCCACCATCTTTAATCCAGACTCTCAAACCCTGAAAAACACATGTCTTTTCTTATCAATTTTCTCCCCACTTGAAATTGTTATCCTCATTGGGTTCAAGTTTTGTAGGAAGCAGCCATTCTCTGGGTACTTCTCCTAACCCTAGGGGTGGCACGGTGTCACAGTGGTTAGCACTGCTGCCTTACAGTGCCAGAGACCTGAGTTCAATTCCACACTCGGGTGACTGTGTGGAGTTTGCACGTTCTCCCAATGTTTGCTCCGGTTTCCTTCCACAGTCCAAAATGTGCAGGTTGGGTTGACTGGCCATGCAAAACTGACCCCATCAGGGGGATTAGGAGGGTAAATATATGGGGTTACAGGGATAGAACCTGGTTGGGATTGTTGTCAGTGCAGGCTTAATGGGCCAAATGGCCTCCTTCTGCACTGTAGATTCTATGATTCTAATGCACCAAGTTTGGGTAGGCTATTGGTCTGTGGGGAGCATCACAAAGAAACACAATCAACTTCCTACCAAACTATCCTGCTGACATTCATTTCCAGCAATGGATAAATCTCTGGATAATTTCCCCATCTCTCACACAGGTTTGCGAAAGCCAGGTTTTACAATTTCTATGACCGACGCATTGGAAGAGAGCAGACCCAGTCCAGAAAGGAGATTAAGACTGGATAAATCCTTTGAGCCATATATAGACCAGGCAGATCGGATATATTAAAAGCTAAATATCATGCATGCTGGAATCTGAAACAAAAATGCAGGACAATCTCAGCAGGTCTGACAGCATCTGTGGATAGAGAACAGAGCCAATGTTTCGAGTCTGGATAACTCTTCATCAGATCTAAGAGGAAAGACAATCACTGGGGACGGCAGTAATTGGACAAAGGGAATGTGAATGAGGGTGCTAAAAGTGTCTATAAGTGATCAGAATGTATGAATGGCACAACAGAGGTATAGGTTGATAAGGGACTGTGGTACTTGCCCTGAAGTGCAGTTGGGGTTGGCAGTGAGAGCTGTGGCGGGGGCAAGATGGAGAGCAAGAATGGAGAAGTAGAAATAGGGAAGTGAGAGTGAAGGTTGACAAAAATAGACGAACGAGATGAAAAGGAGAAATAAAATAAAATGAATAGAAATGGGGTGAATCTACCCCCCTCCTCTACCCTGCCCCCACCCCACCAATGACATCAATCAGGAATCCCGACATTGAAACCATTGTAATAAATTTTAATATCATTATTGGGGTCTCTACTCTTGATCCTCCCCCACGGCCCTCCCCCACCTCCATAAAATAATCCATTCGCATCATCGTGAGTGCAAACCCATGTGAATTCCAGTCAGGCCTCCCGGAGGAGATCAGGTGACTCCATCACTCAGGTGGGAAATGGCCATGCCCGGGCAGTGCCAGGGAGCAGTACCAGGTGGGGGGGATTGAGTGAGGGTCGCAAGAGTGGGGGTTCCAAGTGAATTTTTGGGCACCAGGCCAGCCTTTAAAAATGGCTCCCCGATCTATAAAAGACTAAGTTGCTGTCTGAGTGCACTCGATTAGAGTCTGCCCCACACCACAGCGACATTATGGAACCAGCCCCTTGAAGCTTTTCTTCTCTATGGCCTGAATAATACAGTGCAGAGAGCCACCATTGGTGCCAGTAGCTTCAATCCACTGTTCCTGCCCACTGCCACACTCTGCCAATAAAAGATAAAATTCTGCCCTGTGTCATTGCTACATGATTGAGGGTTGAGGTAACTCCCCTATTTCCCCATTCTAGGTTTGACTATAACTGGGTTTTTTTTTTAATGAATATAAAGGGGATGTGTTTTGTTAATCCTTTAGACATTCCACACTTTAAAGTTGAAAATAATTAGTCGGACAGGTGTTTTTTTTTCAGATTAAACAGGAAACAAGATAAGTTACCAAACTATTTCCCAAGCTAAACAAAACTAGGTAAATTGCAGTCATTTATATGTCACTCACATCTGCCTGGGCCCACACACACACACACACACACACACACACACACACACACAGCATAGGTGGTAGAGCAAGAGGATTGATTGACTTACAGGAGTTTCACAGTTCATTGAACAAAATATGTTAGCTGCTCTTTGGCTGGTCTCGACACGGTGGGTGGAATTTTATTGGTATGTCTGCCCAAGGTTCGTACAATCTGCCTGAGGCCAACGGAGAATGCCATTCCGGGGCCGGGAGTGCTGATAAAATTCCGGCCAGTGATTCCATTTTGGGACCATTTTGTCTTCCTGACTGCAGGACTTCCTAGATTTCCACATTTCTTTCCCCAGAGGGTTTTGGGGATCGCAGTAGATTCCTCTTCTCAAGATGGTTAGCCAAAAGCGAGAGAGGCAAAGAAGGGATACTGCTTCAGCAGCCTATAATTAGTAGAGCCTTGTCTTTCTGTTCTCGCCCTGCATAGCAAGGAGTCGCTAAAGTACCTTGGTGGCTGTATATTTCAGAGAAATTCTGTTCGTTCATGTCTGTGCAATTATTATTTCAGAACAGGGATGGCAGTGTCGCAATGGGATTGCCACTGGACTGGAAATCCAGAGACCCTGAGTAATGCTCTGGGGATATAGAATTGAATCATGCCACAGCAGATGGTCAAATTGGAATACAGTAATAAAATCTAGAATTAAAACTGTACGATGCCCATGAAATCATCATCGATTATCATCAAAACCCATTTGGTTCATTAATGTCCTTTGGGGAATGAAATTTGTTGTCCTTACCTGACTGGTCCACATGACTGCAGACTCTCAGCAATGTGGTTCACTCTTAAATACCCTCTGAAATGGCCTGGCAAACCATTCAGTTCATAGAATCATAGAATCCTACAGTGCAGAAGGAAGCCACTCAGCCCATTGAGTCTGCACCGACCACAATCCCACCCAGGCCTTATCCACATAACCCCACGTCCCCTGACGCTCAGAGGCAATTTAGCATGGCCAATCTACCTAACCCATAAATCTTTGAACTGCGGGGGGAAACTGGAGCACTGGGAGGAAACCCATGCAGACACAGGGAGAATGTGCAAACTGCATACAGACAGTGACCCAAGCTGGAAATCGAACCCGGGTCCCTGGCACAGCAGTGCTAACCTCTGTGCCACCATGCCACACATGGGAAAATAGGGATGGGCAATAAATGTTGGCCCAGCCAACGACGCTCAAATCTCATGAACAACTTTTTTATAAAACAGATCATTGCATTTTGATGCCAACAGGGGATGGTGTTTTTCAAATTTCTCAAGGGGGAGTCTTTTTTTTGTTCTTTTTATTTGATGGAATGAGATATTGTGTGGATTGTGGTAGTCTGGGTAGTTTCATCATTGTGCAGAAGAGGCCATTCGGCCCATCGGGTCTGCATCGAACCTCTGACAGAGCATCTTACCCAGGCCATCACCCCCCCTTTCTATCCCTGTAACCTCACAATTTACCACAGCTAATCCATCTAACATGGACATCTTGGGACATTAAGGGGTAAGTTAGCAATGCCAATCCACCTAACCTGTACATCTTTGGACTGTGAGAGGAAACCCAGACAGACATGGGAATAATGTGCAAATTCCACACATGATGTGGAGATGCCAGGGTTGGACTGGGATAGGCACAATAAAAAGTCTCACAACACCAGGTTAAAGTCCATTTGGTAGCATGAGTTTTCGGAGCGCTGTGCCTTAATCAGTTGAGTGCATACTCACCTGATGAAGGAGCAGCTCTCCGAAAACTTGCACTACCAAATAAACACGTTGGACTTTAACCTAGTGTGAAACTCCACACAGACAGTGACCCAAGGCTGGAATTGAACCCAGGTCCCTGCCTTGTCAGGCAGCAGTGCTAACCACTGCACCACCATGACGCTTGTGTTTAGCAGGTTCTTTTTCCAGCCAAAAGAAGAAAAATTAGAAATTGTCCCTTTAAAAAGCACACCCTCAGTTAGTCCAATATGACTTTTATGTAATCCTGAAGCAGTCTGTACATTGTGAACATTTATTTCCAGATATGCCAATTCTGGGCTCATGGTGGGCCTTCTGCACACTGCATTAGTTCTGGGAGTGATCGTGTGGATTCTATGTCTCTGCTGAGCTCTGGATTTGTTTCTGCTGCTCCGCTGCTGTGTGCTGCTTTGGGTCTATGCTCATTGCTGTCAGGTCTCCAGTGTTACACCCTGCTGCAGCTGCTCCCAATAATGAGTCTTTATTATGGGAGTCTTTTCTTTCTCATTTGTCTTTCCTTTGAGGGGCAGCAGGGTGGCGCAGTGGTTAGCACTGCTGTCTCACATCTGTGGAGTCTGTACTTTCTCCTCGCGTCTGCGTGGGTTTCCTCCGGGTGCTCCGGCTTCCTCATACAATCCAAAGATGTGCAAGTTAGGTAGATTGGTCTGCTGAATTATCCCTTAATGTCGTGGGGATTAGGAAGGTAAATATATGGGGTTATGGGGATACGTCAGGACCTGGGTGGGATTGTTGTCGGTGCAGGCTCAATGGGCAAAATGGCCTCCTTCTGCACTGTAGATTCTACGATTCTATGATCTCTTCTCTTGCCAGCCCTGTAGCTTCTTTTAATCTTTGCTGAAGTTCTCACTCACTGGTTTTATTGTGAGTGGTGGAGGTTTATACAGTGTTTTGGGGATGGTTTATTCTGCCAAAATTACGGTGTTCATGTCCATAATCTCTTGAACCACAGCTGTTTATTTATAACAATAATTATATGTTGGATCTCCACACAAGATTAGAGCTTCTTCTCATGCAGATCTCGCTTACTTCTCAGTCCTCATTTTTACATCAGCATCATGTATACTTCTGATGTTAACCCATTACAATCAGTTTGTGGTCCACCTCTGACCCTATCTGTCTATTCAATTTGAAGACCTTTGAGGACATGTCCAATTTCTGCTGATGATAATATAACTGTAGCCTCTTGCCTTCAAGTTTATGAAATAATTTCTTACCATGTTGTCCACATTTACCTTGAAGTGTTAATATCTGCTGTGATGACTTCAATAAAGCAAATGAGTTTGGCCTACTACAGTATGAACTCCCTGACTCAGTCTGCCGAAGCCATCCAAGACCTCAGAACAGTCATGGTCAGACCCGAGGGCACGCTGTCTTGAGGAGCCGCAATTGGGCAGTGGGATCTCACCCAAGTGTACTCTTGCTCGGAAGAAATTTCACATTGGCCCTAAACCTAGACCCCCCTCCCAAGCCCCACAGCTTAAACCGCCTTGTTGAAATGATCTCCTTGTTCTTTGCTACCACACGCAGGCTGCTGCTGAACACCTTCTACCACCACGTCCTCGCCCGTCACCCTGATACACCTTGGCAGGCTCTGTTGCTGCTGGGCAGCGGAGTCCCCAGAGGAGGTCCCTCTATAGAGGGATCTCCCTCCACTATCTCAGGGACCTGGGGTCGAGGATGCTGCACGCAGCACTCCCGCACAACCGTAGATTGTACCGATTCACGGGCTCCCAAGCATGCCCTTTTCGCAACCTTGTGGAGTCCGTGGACCATGTCTACCTTCTGTGTTACAGGCTGCACAAACTTTTCAGTTTCCTCAAAAATCTTTTCCTGATGTTTTGTTGCACTTGAGTCCCACGCTCCTGATCTACAGGCATCCGGTGTGGAGGGGAACGGGGAAGGAGAAGGACCTCCACGTGAACCTGCTCCTGGGCCTGGAAGGCAAGCCAACTACAGGTCCAAGCAGCGGGCAACGAAGGGGGTCATCCAACCTGACTGTCTGCCCCTCTACCGTGGCTATATTTGTGGCCGGATGTCACTGGAGAGGAAACATGCAGTGTCCGAGGGCACCGTTAGTGTCTTCAAGATCAGCCATGATCTTATCAGATCAGCCATGATCTTATTGAATGGCGGGGCAGGCTCGAAGGGCTAGAAGGCCTACTCCTGCTCCTATTTCTTATGTTCTTATGTCCTTCCGTGCCCGCTGGGCACTACAGGGACTGACCCCTTTAATCACATTTTAATTGAATGTTTTAAGTTTCTTTTCCACTTTGTCTTTTGTTTCGGTCTGATCCCCTCCTTTTAGGGAGCCGCCCCCTTTGATTTGTCCCTAATTCGATTTCATTTATTTGGTTGGACACTAAAAGATGTCCCTGACTGAGTCCTAATTGATGGCCCAATCAGGGCGCCTCATGTTCCCTATTTAAAGCAGGTGTGTCAGTCTCTCTGCCTGCTGAAACAGGGAGCACACAAGAAGCAGTCTGTTGTATAGTATGTCTTGTAAATAAAGGAACTTTTGGCGACGGGATATTGGCCTCTCTGGATTATTACATCTGCTTTATTCAGTGATATTCCAACCAGCAAATCAGGATCCAAATGTGTGGACCAGAATTTTCGATCATTCTAGCACCATTGTCACAGCAAGCAAGGAGGGAGAATTTTCCGCTCAGTCAAATCTCCATTCACTGCTGTGGGACCAGAACCTCCCGCAGGCATGAATGGCAGTAAATTCCAGCCAAAATATGCAAAGTTTGGAGTCTCTGAAGTAAAAAGATAATTTTAATACTTCTCTTTTAAAAGTCAATGGCCAAAATCTCCCATCCTCATTCGTGGTTGGGATTTTCTGATACTGCTGAAAATTAATGGAACTTTGACTGGAACACCAAACTTTCTGTTCTCGCTCGCAATGGCTCCTGCCATGGGCAGGACTGGAGAATCCCAGCCAATGTGCGTATTTCTAATTTCAGCACTAAATCAGCGAGATTTCATCAGACTATGTAATTAAACACATATATCTGTTAATTCGGTAGCACAGAACTTGAAGATTGATGAAAAAAGCGAGCTTTTTGTTTTATACTCATTAGGATACTTTACGATAATATTGATATAAGGAGAAAACAACATTTATATCCTATGATGTGCAGGTTAGGTAGATTAGCCTTGATAAACATATATCGCTGGATTCCGGGGAAGTGCCGGATGATTGGAAAACGGCTAATGTTACGCCGTTGTTTAAGAAGGGTGCCAGGCAAAAGGCGGGGAATTATAGGCCGGTTAGTTTAATGTCTGTGGTAGGTAAAATGTTAGAATCTGTCATTAAGGAGGAAATTGCGAGGCATCTTGAAGGGAATTGCTTGATAGAGCAGACGCAGCACGGTTTCATTAAAGGGAAGTCGTGTCTGACAAATTTACTGGAGTTCTATGAGGATGTGTCTAGGGCGGTGGATAGAGGAGAGCCGGTGGATGTGGTCTTTCTAGATTTTCAGAAGGCGTTTGACAAAGTGCCTCACAAGAGGTTATTGCAGAAGGTCGAGGGACAATGGAGTTGGGGGTAGGGTGTTAGCGTGGATAGAGGATTGGTTGTCAAATAGGAGGCAGAGAGTGGGGGTCAACGGGTGCTATTCGGATTGGCGGATGGTGACTAGTGGAGTGCCCCAGGGGTCGGTGCTGGGGCCTCAGCTATTTACCATTTATATAGACGATCTGGAGGAGGGAACCGAGTGTAGAGTGTCGAAATTTGCTGATGACACCAAGATTGGGGGAACGGCAAATTGTGCGGAGGGTGTGGAGAGTCTGCAGAAGGATCTAGATAGGCTGGGCGAATGGGCCAGGAAATGGCAAATGGAATTTAATGTTGGCAAGTGTGAGGTGGTCCACTTTGGTAGGAAGAATGGTAGGAAGGACTATTACTTACGGGGCGAAAAACTGCAGCAGGCGACGGTGCAGAGGGACCTCGGGGTCCTTGTGCATGAGTCGCAAAAACCCAGCTTGCAGGTGCAGCAGGTGGTCAGGAAGGCGAATGGGATGCTGGCCTTCATAGCGAAGGGGATTGAATATAAAAGTAGGGAGGTCTTGCTGCAGCTGTATAGGGCATTGGTGAGGCCGCAACTGGAGTACTGTGTGCATTTTTGGGCGCCGCACCTGCGCAAAGATATTTTGGCCTTGGAGGGAGTGCAGAGGAGGTTTACTAGGCTGATACCGGAGTTGAGGGGGTTGAGCTATGAGGAGAGGCTGAATAAACTGGGCTTGTACTCGTTAGAGTTTAGAAGAATGAGAGGAGATCTCATTGAGACGTATAAGATAATGAATGGGATGGATAGGATAGAGGTGGAAAGACTCTTCCCGCTCAAAAAAGACAATAGGACTAGGGGGCACAGCCTCAAGATAAAAGGGGGGCGGTTTAGAATGGAGTTGAGGAGGAACTTCTTCACTCAAAGGGTGGTGAATCTCTGGAATTCTCTGCCCGTTGAAGTGGTGGAGGCTGCCTCGCTAAATATTTTTAAGACGCGGGTTGATGGGTTTTTGATAGGAGAGGGGATTAAGGGTTATGGGGAGAGGGCGGGAAAGTGGAACTGAGCAGCGACAGATCAGCCATGATCTTATTGAGTGGCGGGGCAGGCTCGAAGGGCTGGATGGCCTACTCCTGCTCCTATTTCTTATGTTCTTATGTTCTTATGAGGTTATGGGATAGGGAGGGGGAGAGAGCCTGGGTAAGATAAACTGTCAGAGAGTCAGTGCAGATTCAGTTGATTGAATGGATGGCCTCTTCTGCACTGTTGGGATTCTGTGATTCTACTGTATAGAAAGAGAATGCTGATTGGTTGGCAGGCAAACTTTGATAGGTAGAGGTGTTGCTATGGGAAATGCATCAGTTGATGGTGACTGACAAGTAACTGCAAAGCTTTATTTGAACTTAAATGAGGCAGTTTGACCCTGATTGGTCAAGATGTTGCCCTGGACAGCAAATTAGTGAAAAGCATTCGCTTCTCACAAAGTACAAATTGTTGTTTTTCCCTTCGGTATTTTAGTGAAGTGCCCTGATGAGTAGAAGACAAAAAGCTTTGACATGTCTCTTTTTTTCAGCAAACACATTTGTTGTGAAAAAAATTTAACGTCACTAATAAAACAATGGGCAGTTCAAAATTTTTTAATATATCTTTTCCCCACTGAAGTTAAAAGATAGCCTGCTGGCAACACTATACAAATGTTGATCTTTACCCAGCAGGCAGGAATGCAATAGTCTGTTTAAGAGTTAAGGAGAGGATTTAAACCTCTAATGAAAAGAATTAGTGTCATTTGACCTAGCCAGGTTCTTCCACTTTAACAATTCATTTCTAAAGTATTAGATAATCATTTCATGGTGAATTTCAGTCAGGAGAAATGAAGACTGGCAGGTTAATTGTTTTGATTTGCTGTGCCTCTTGCACACAAAGCATAAATTCATAAATTGAAATGGTCCTGGATTGTTACTGTCTGTATTCCAATTTTCTCCCACTCTCTCTCTTTCCGCAAGGGAAAGTGCTTTCATTCCTTTTGATAGATCGTCCATAACTGGCACCAAAGTGACCTTCAAGCCACCAGTTATATCCAACCATTCTGGGATGCATCCTGCTTGCATCTCTTGGCTTTAAATAACCCATGCCTATTCTGTCCTCAAGCACATGACGTTACTGCAAATGGATTGCGCATATGTTTGTGAGTGTTCTTGAGCTCTTGTAAGATGTGCACCTTTTTCCAAGCCGGTGAGATAATTGCTTTTCAAATTGGTATCCTTCTGAGATCAGACCAAAGTGATAAATCTATCCCCAAAGACAACAGATCTGAGTCCACCAGGGCTGAAAAATCTTCCAGTGCATTTCGTGAGACAGCGAATGGATTTGTAAGGACAAATCAAAGAATTGTGTTTGTTATTCCCCATGAGCCGCTGATAGTTTGTCAGAAGCTGCAACTTGAAAAGAAAAGCAAGGCACCAGTTTGATCTGCTCACTGACTGCCCAATTCAATTCCCCGAAGGTTTATTTAACAACAGACATTACAGCAGCCTGTAAAAATGTTCACCTGAGTAGTGTACCATCTGGTGTTGTGGATGGCGAATGTAATGCACTAAAATGTTAACTTAAAAATCTGCCTCGATAATTTATTGAATTGTCCAGGGAACATGGTAGATCTGGTTTAGTAAATAATCATTTGATTCTTTTCAACTCAGACCAGATTAGACTTGAGAAATGTAATTATGTATAAATGATTCAATTCGTCAATAGCGGACTGTAAAAGATACAGCACAGAATCTGGATTGTATCGAGGCATTTATGAAGGTTAGTTTCAAAGGGTAAGAAATTGAAAACACATCAGAAGAGTTAAATTCGCCCACAATTTTCTGAATCTAGAAAGGGAACCTTATTACATTTCATCATATAGAATTCTACAAGTATAGAAGGAGGCCATTCAGCCCATTGTGTCTACATCTTACCCTGGCCCTTTCCCTACACTCCCACATGTGTATCCCGCTAATCCCCTTAGTGGGACACTAAGGGGTAATCTAGAAGGCCAGTCAACCAGGAGTAAAATGGAGCACCCGGAGGAAACCCACACTGGCACAGGGAGAATGTGCAAACTCCACACAGACAATTACCCAAGGCTGAAATTGAACCTGGATCCCTGGCACTGTGAGGCAGCAGTGCTAACCACTGTGCCACTGTGCCGCGCACATGACAGAAAGCTGTGGATGATCAGACGAATTGTCATCATCACTGCTATCATTATTAATATTGAGGAAACGAGAGTTAAACAACATTCCTTTAGACATACTTTAAATAAATTATTTGAAGAACTACATGCTAAAGAAGTATATGCTGGGTGGCACGGTGCACAGAGGTTAGCACTGCTGCCTCACAGTGTCAGGGTCCCGGGTTTGATTCCCAGCTCGGATCACTGTCTGTGTGGAGTTTGCACATTCTCCTTGTGTCTATGTAGGTTTCCTCCGGGTGCTGCAGTTTCCTCCCACAGTCCAAAAGACACGCTGGTTAGGTGCATTGGCCATGCTAAATTCTCCCTCAATGTACCCAAACAAGTGCCAGAGTATGGTGACTAGGGGATTTTCACAGTGACTTCATTGCAGTGATAATGTAAACCTATTTGTAATACTAATAAATAAACTTACTAAAAAAAAACTTATAAAGATGAAGTCCCACCTTCAAGAATGTACAAAATGCTAATTAACATTGATTACATATGAATTCACCTTGTCATGTTTGGAAAAGGCTATATTATCCAGACAAGGGTGGATCTCCAAGTGATAAAGCACATGATAGATCTGATGATACATTTTATCAGAGGAGGAATGCTAAACTAGGTAACTTACAATCATAGAATCATAGAAACCCTACCGTGCAGAAAGAGGCCATTCAGCCCATCAAGTCTGCACTGACAACAAGCCAATCCAGGCCATATCCCTGTGATCCCACATATTTACCCTGTTAGGCCCCCTGGCACTAAGGGCAATTTAGCATGGCCAATCAACCTATCCTGCACATCTTTGAATAGTGGAATGAAGCCAGAGCACCCAGAGAAATCCACGTAGACTTAGGGAGAACGTGCAAATTCCACACAGACAGCAACCCAATCTGGGAATCGAACCCAGGTGCCTGGAGCTGTGAGGCCGCAGTGATAACCAATGTACCAATGTGCATGGCAAAATGAATTCTCATATAGCAACAAGACCCTCTTAGAGTAAGTAGAGTGGTTGTTCCATTCTTAAAGTTACAAAGACAATGCTCAGAGTGGACCAGGCAAATCCTTTCCTTGCTTGCTTTAGAAAACCAAATTCAAAATCCAATTGAATCCAATTCAAAGTCCTCACCAGGGAAACAAACAAGATCCAAGCTGACTAGGTGAGGCATCCTGGGCATAGTCAGATCCTTTATCTTCGCCAAACAGCTGAGAAGTGATAATTATTGCCAATGACAAAAAACTCCAATCACACCTTCATCTAGTAGTCACATTGCAACACCATCAGCCCAATATTCAGAACTCACGTAGAAACAAATTGTACCTTTTTAGGAATAACCCTGAGATGGAAACAGTGAGTGAAATTGTTTTCCTCCCACCACATCTTTATGTTCATGCCACTTTCGAAAAAAGGTGCAATGTTTGGACATCTTTTTACCTGCAGAGGCCAAGTCCCTGTGTATATATATTTATAAATAATCCACTCAAATCAATAGTAATAACATTGGACAAATGGAGCTTCTGGCCAGTGTAACTGAGTGACTTTGCAGGCCTAACTGGTAATCTGAAAGTGGTTGTTGCCCTCTGCAGATAAATGGAATATGTCCAGATACATTTTACTTAAATAAGCAAATAATAAAATGAAAATAAAGATGTGGTAGGTGAAAATTACTTCTGTTTCTGTTTCAATCCCAGTTAATATTAGCTTTTAAAAAAAATATACGATTTGTTGCTAAGTATGCAGTAGCACTGGTCTCTGTGACGAAATCTTCACATTCGCGCAGTGTTTATACAATACTTTGCAAGTTGATCTTTGTTATTTTTCATTTAGTCATGGACATGGGTGTTGCCGGCTGGCCAGCATTTATTGCCCATCCCGAGGTGCCCGAGGACAATTGAGAGTCAACCACATTGCTGTGGCTTTGGAGGCAAATGTAGACCAGACCAGGTTAGGACGACAGATTTCCTGCCCTAAAGGACATTAGTGAACCAGATGGGCTTTTTCCCAACAGGGTGGCATGGTGCCACAGTGGTTAGCACTGTTGCCTCACAGCGCCAGGTATCTAGTTTGATTCTGGCCTTGGTTCACTGTCTGTACATTCTTCCACTGTCTGTGTCGGCTTCCTCCAGGTGGTCAGGTTTCCTCCCACACTACAAAGATGTGCAAATTAGGTTAATTGGCCATGCTAAATTGCCTCCTAGTGTCAGAGGAGGGTAAATATGTGACGTTATGGGGATAGGACCTGGGTGGGATTTTTGTCGGTGCTGGCTCAATGGGCCAAATGACCTCCTTATGACAATGGCTTCATCAATTTTAATTCCAGACTTTTTTTTAAATTCCACCATCTGCCATGGCGGGATTCGAACATGGGTCCCCAGAACATTAGCTGAGTTTCTGGGTTAATAGTCGAGCAATAATACCACTAGGCCATCGCCTCTCCCCACTTTAGTACTTCTGAATTTCGTACTATATCCTGTCCAGCAACATAGGATTTTTTCTCTCTCTGCAATGGATTTTTAGCTTCAGCTTTGAATTATTAGAGACAGCGCGTGGACAATTAAAAGTCAAGGTGATGTACCCAAAGTATGTGTCAGCAGAACAGTCATTAGCTCCATCCAGACAACATGGTGTGGTCAAGGCTCTGCACAGGTGAAAAAGACATAAGCTGGAGTGGTAAAGGCATGGCCATCAGCACAGTCAGATTTCTGCTATCTGATTTTAACTGGGATGTTTATGTACAGAAAGGAAGCTGATGATTTAATATCCCCTTGAGCTAGCATGGTCATCCTCACATACTCTAAGATGTCAGTTTCCTTTGACAAAACTTAAGCAGCCTTTATGTCTTGTGCCAGTGGATTTTTATTTGATTATGGTCAAGGATAAATATGCAAGCTTTTCATAATGTATAAATTACCTAAGTATGCAATATCTTTTATGCAATCAAAGCAATTTTTTGACATCTTAAAGGGAATCTTGACATTACAAATGTTTAAAAATGTGCATCCTGGGGTTGGGTTTGATTCTAATCAGGAAAAAAGAAACGTATTTAGATTTGGTCAATCGCTTTAATTATGCCATAACATTCCTCAGTAATAAGCAATGAACTCTTTTAATAGAAAAGACACTTGAAAGACCAACAAATGCAGCTGCATCCAAACTACTTAGGTGCCTGGTATTTAAAGAGGTGCTATGGCTGTTTCTTGTTACTGCAAACGGTGTTTGTTTTCTCATTCTGAGGTTGGATAAAATGTTCACTTTTTTGGAGGAGAGGCAGCCTGTGAGCTTGCAAGATCTAGAAAGTCCTACCTGTTAGAGGACAAACTCCTGGTGCGTTTCCATTTCCCGTTGATTTACTTTCAAATACCCATCTCTGAATATGCAAAAGCTGCATCATAATTGTCACACGACTGGGAATTAAGATTACCAGCGTCTGGTACTTGCAATTTCTGTGCGTGCCTGTTTGAGTCACAAAATTTGAAGCATAATCACGTTGTGATAAGTACAAGATATGCCCGTAATACCAGTTTACAGGCTCGTGGACCTTCTAATGCTTTCGAGCAGTTAAAAAGCGGGGCCCCAAAAATCTGGCAAAATCTCCTAGTTGTCGGTGCACTCAAATAGCAATTCAAACACTAACCCATTAGAAGAACAACATTGGAACTATAAATTGTCCATCTGGGGATTCTTGGTTCGGTATCTATAAATGGCCTGGCATGACCAAGGCTTTTTCTGAATTGATGGAACATTTGTAATTGAGGCTGTGAGTGTTTCAAGGAAATTGTTTCCTGTATTAGGCGAAAACTGTTACCGCTCGGCCCCAAAGGCATCACCACCTACACTGATCAACCACAAACTTTTCTTACTCCATGCGCAAATGTTGAAGTAACAGCTTCCAGGTGGCAGAGCTTGCAAAGAGAGCCAATTCATCAATCGATCTTCCGCAGAGCGGAGGAGATGACAACCACTTGAGCCAACTCCGGAAGAAGTTGGTAAGTAGAAGACGATTATTTAAGTTGCGTGTAACTTTGTATATAAATCCTTGGCAGCCACTCCAATGACAGTTGGAGTCCTGTATAATTTCATTTCGTGATCACTTATTTCCCCGTTACAATTAAATGAAGTTGGCCAGTTTGGTAGGGGAAAAGAAAATGCAAAATATTTCATGAATGGTGGGAGAGGGTGCCCTTGTGAAGTAACCATGCGAGTACAGCAAACAATTACAAAGGAAAATTATATGTTAGCTTTTGTGGATTGGAGTAAAGAAGTCCAACTACAACTATGTAGAGTATTGGCGAGGCCACACCTGGAGAACTGTGTGCAGTTTTGTTCTCCTTAACAAAGGAAGAAGATACTTGCTTTGTTAATGTGACAAAGATTCATCACGTTGACTCCTATGATGGTATTCTGCAGAGATCAGTGCTGGGACCGCTGCTGTTTGTAATATATATATAAATGACTTGGAAGAAACGTAGCTGGTCTGAATAGCAAGTTGCAGATGATACTAAGATTGGCAGAGTTAGGGATAGTGAGGAAGGTTGTCAGAGAATACAGCAGGATATAGATAGGCTGGAAAATTGGGTGGAGAAATGGCTGATGGAACTTAATCCGGACAAATGTGAAGTGATGCATTTTGGTAGATCCAATTCAGATGGCAGAACCATCAGGTGCATAGACATACAGATAGATCTGGGCGTGCAGGTCCACAGATCCTGAAAAGTTGCAACAAAGGTGGAAAAGGTGGTGAAGAAAGGAAATGACATGCTTGCCTAAATCGGGTGTGACAACGAGTATAAAAGTTGGCAAATTATGGTACAGTTATATAAAACGTTGGTTAGGTCACATTTGGGATACTGCGTCCAGTTCTGGTCACCACACTACCAGAAGGACGTTAAGGCTTTGGAGAAAGTACAGAAGATTTTTACCAGGACATTGCCTGGTATGGAGGGTATTAGCTATGAGGAGAGAATAAATAAACTGGGATTGTCCTCCCTGGAAAGATAGAGGCTGAGTGGTGACCTGATAGAAGTTTATAAAATTATGAGGGATATAGATAAGGTGAAGAGTTGGAAGCTTTTTCCCAGGGCAGAAATGCAAATACAAGGGGGCACAAGTTCAAGGTAAGGGGGAAAGGTTCAGTGGAGATGCGCAGGGAAGTTTTTTACCCAGGAAGTGGTGGGGGCCTGGAATTCACTGCCAAGTGAGGTGGTTGAGGCAAATACATTAGTGACATTTAGGACTTATCTGGATAAACACATGGGCAGACGGGGAATAGAGGGATATAAGCAGTTGATCTAGATAGGACAACATGACCAGCACAGGCTTGGAGGGCTGAAGGGCCTCTTCCTGTGCTGTACTGTTCTTTGTTTTTTGTTCTTTGATAATGGGATTATCCTGTGATGAAAGACAGAGTGCCGTAGTTCTGTATTCCCTGGAACATAAAATAATGTGAGATGATCTCATTGAAAAACATAAAATTCATAAGGGGTTTGACAAGGTAGTGGCTGAGAAAATGTTTCCCTTGGCTGGAGGATCTAGAATGTGGGTCACAGTTACAGAATAAAGATTCAGTCATTTAAAACAGGAATGAGGAGAAATTTATTCACTCAAAGGGTTGTAAATCTTTGAAATTTCCTACGATAGAACTGTGGATGTTATTAGTCATTGAGTATAGTCAATGCAGAGGTCTTGAGACATTTGGCTATTAAAAGAATAAAAAAACAAAATGTCAGAGAAGCTCAAGAGATCAGGCAACATATGTGGAGAGATAAATAGAGATAAAGGCCAGAATTCTCCATTCGTTCATGTTCCGCCACCAGAGAGGACAGAGAATTTGACGCTCAGCCAAACCTCATTCAATAGAGTGGGGACCAGAGAATCACGCTAGCGTGAATGGCTGAAGAATTCTGGCATATGTTTCAAAACCATAGGTCTCTTCCCCAGAGCTGAAGTGAAATAGAAATGTGAAGGATTGCATAACTGGAGAGGGGGCTGGAAAAGGCGGAACAGAACAGAAGGTGAGAGCTCAGGAGGGATTGACGAAGGTGTCATGGACACAGGACAATGTTAATAGTACTGTTAAAGACTAAAGGATGTGTTAATAGTGTCATAATCCCAAAAGGTTGTAAAGTGCCTAATTGGAAGACGAGTAACTGTTTTTCTAGTTTGCAGTGGGCTTTGCAGGAACATTGCAGCAGGCTAAGGATGGAAATGTGGGTATGGGAGCAAGATGGTGAGTTAAAATGGCAAGAAGGTTGAGATCATGCTTACAGACTGAGTGCAAAGTGTTCCACAAAACAGTCAATGAGTCAACGTTTAGTTTTACCATTGTAGAGAAGGCCACAGTGTTGCTGCACCAAGGCAGGTCTGCTGCCCAGGCCGCCATCATGCCTGGCAAAAACAAAACATCATGCCTAAAACAAAAATTCAACCTTCTGTTCCACTTTCTCCTGGGTCTGGATTGTGCAGCCTGGAAATGCACTGACTCTGCGCTCTCAATCCAGTATACTGTCAGTCAACTAATACACCTCTTGGATGTGTACATTAAATGACATTTACTTGTTATGCATTGGAATTAACATTAGTTTAGTTTAGTCTCAGAACATTGTACTTAAGCAACTAATACTGGTGTAAAAGGGTTACGCAGTACAAGCAGAAAAATAATTATTTTGTTTTCAACATTGGGAAGGGTTTGTGCTGAGCAAATTTGTCTGTATCACATGCTATTGCTTAGGTTGTTTCACAGTGTAAGAATCAAACATAAGTTCCGCATAAGGGAAATGTTATTTATTACAATGGTATGATATAACCTCTAAAATATGTTTCACATCTAAATTCATTCCAAATGATTTCTGCTGTTATCTGCTGCATGTTGTAGCCATTTATTCCCACCAACCCAATATACATTTTATTGTAACTTTGAGGATGAGTGAAAGGTTGAAAAGCAGAAACTATTTCCTTTGGTGGGGGAGTCCAGAAGGAAAGGGGTACAGCCTTAACGTTTTCCCTGGATCATCACAAAGAACAGAGTCGAGGAAATCTGGAACTCCCTTCCTCAAAAGGTTTTTCGAAGCTATGTCAAATGAATTTCGACACTGATAGATTTTTTGTCATGCGTGGGTATTAACGTTTGCAGAAGCAGGATGGGTATTTGAAATTGACATACAAATTGGGAGACAAAACTTGCTCAAAGGTCTGAACAGCTCCTATTCCTATGATAATGCAGCACAGAATGTCTTTTTGCATATTTGCTGTTGTTGGTACTGAACAAGCAAACAAAAACTGGGAGATTGAGTAAACAGTCTGGAGGCCTGTTTCCTGCATATGATTGCTTGGCTACATTAAGCATTGAGTAGAAAAGTTCTTTTATTAAGCCCATGGAACCTTTTTAATGCATCCAATCCCATACATCAGTGCAAATAAATTTATCATGTTTCTTCACCATTAATAGTTTTGTATGCTCAGATAAAATGGATTTTGTGGGGTGCATGGGGTACATCTTCAACCCTAAAATGCTATTTTGATTGAATTTGTTGGGCGGGATTTTCCGGCCACGTTTGTATCGAAACCGGAAAATCCCACCCGAGGTCAACTGACCTTTTCATGGTCCGCCCCTCGCCCACTACGATTTCCATGGTGGGCAGAGTGGGAAAATTTGCCCCATTCAATTTTCTGTTGATGTTTTATGTTCATTAAAGTGCCCTCCCAGGGGCTGTCACCCCTGTCATTTTTGTTTAATTTATTGATTATTGTTTTATTAAAAAGAGTATATAATGGGTTGATGAAATCGTACTTTCTAAAGTTATTTGTTAAAAGTATACTCTCTTAGCTGCTTCCTGTTGGCATTTATCTGTTTGTTTCTTTCAGATGCTATAAAATCCTTAGTTGCATTACTTGCAATTTTTGTTAAACCTTCATTTCCGGCCAAATTCCTCGCTATTTTTCCTTGGTAGGTTTGTAGGTAATTTCACCTGCAGCAACTGACATATCAGCTGGAATTCTCCGGCTGCTCACACTGGTGGGACATTCTGATCCCATCAATGACCTACCCCTGCCGGGGGATTCCCAGCATCATAGGGTACAGTCAATGGGAGGTCCCAAATCTCCATGAGAAACATGGCATGGGGAGGCCAGAGAATCCCCCATCATATACAGGATGGGCCAATAAATTTGAGGCTTTTTGCCCACACACCCACAGTTAGCAAGGAGCCAAGTGTTTGTCACCTCAGTATCCTTTTCAACCTCAAACTGAACACATGATTCTTTATCTTTTCCATTGGAAAGTCCACCTACCTCCACTTCTGTAACATTGCCCACTCCTGCTTAAGCCTGCCCCTTCCTTTGCCACATCTAGACTTGACGGTTACAATCCTCTCCAGCCTGCCTTTACATTCTGCACCCTCTGCAAACTTTAACTCATTCAAAAGTCTTCTTCCTTTTTCTTCTCCTGCACTAACCCCACTTACTCAATCACCCTGTCATGGTTGGCTTCCAATCATGGAGATTTTAGAATCTCATCCTTGTATTGAAAGCTTTCCTTCACCCCTTCCCTTTCTCAGAAATCTTCTCCAGTCCTTCGACCCACCTCTAAACTCTCTGTCTCTCTGACACCGGTCTTTTGTGCACCCCTTCCCTTCCCCCACATCTTCACTGGTCACAGCTTACCTTCTGATTTCAGTTTCTCTGCCGTTTGGCCATTCACACCCTCTATTCTCTCTATGGACTGCCATTTGCAGACTTTCCCCTGGTTTTTTGTGTCTATGACTCATCTTTCATTCCCTCACCCTGCAGTATAAGTATCTCCCATTTGCTATGCCTTTTAGCTTTGACACAGGGTCATCGGGATTCGAAACATCAGCTCTTTGCTCTCCATACAGATGCTGCCAGACCTGCTGAGATTTTCCGGCATTTTCTCTTTTGCCCTCCCAACTTTGCCCTGTGATTGTTGGCTGCGCTGTCAATTGCCCAAATGTTAGCCCTACTTCAAGCCTCACCATCTCCCTCTCTTATTTTACGACCTGCTTTAAAAAAAGAAGCAATTTTTGGTCACCTTCTTCAGCTTGCCACGTATTGTTTTGATTACAGTTCTGTGACGTACTCGCAAATGATTTTCTGCCTTTTAAATGCTGTTTATGGAAGCAATTATCATTGTTCATAAGTGTGTGCCTGACACAAATAAAGGCTTTAGTCAGGTAATTGAAAAAAAACATTGTGGGCACTCAGATCATTGGTCCATATTTTGTAGTTGTGGTAATGATAAATTGACAGCGATTTCTGGCTTTTATATGCGTGCCATTAAATCCAGATGTTACTGTCAGTGGCTCCTGGCTCCACTATAGTGAGTTGAAATGCCTCAGATTGAAATCTAAAAAAATCAACAGTGTCGATGTGAACTTTTTTACAGTCAATAAAGTAAGCTGTGCCCCACTAAATGAGGTGTAAGAGGTTTTTAATGATATTGCCCATTAATTAGTACTGAGCAACCACTCTGGCTCTGAGAAAAACTAATTGTTGTACTTGTGGAATGCAAATTTCTCCAGTTTAAAATTTCCATATGTTATTTAGGAATATTTTTCAGTTTGTTTACCACATTTCACCAAACTTAATCGCATGTGCTTGTCACAATATTTATTTCTGTCTCTGTAAAATGTTTGGGATACTTAGAGTGCAGAAGGAGGCCACTTGGTCCTTTGAATCTGCGTCGATCCTTTGACACAGCATCTTACCCAAGCCCTATGCCTGCAACCCCACGTGCTTACCTCACTAGTCCCCCTAAACTACACATCTTGGGACATTAAGGGACCATTTAGTATGGTAAATCAACCTAACCATGGTTGGAGTGTGGGAGGAAACCGGAGCACTCAGAGGAAAACCGTGCAGACACAGCGAGAATGCGTAAATGCCACACAGACACACACCCAAGGCTGGAATCGAACCCGGGTCCCTAGAGCTGTGAGGCAGCAGTGCTAACCGCTGCGCCATCATGTAGCCCATAGCGATGGGTACATATTACTTCATGGTTTGCTGTCGTTAAGAATTCTTTAATGCTTTTGGCTGCATATACTGCTTGATATCGCAATAACGGGTGGCATGGTGGCACTGAGGTTAGCACTGCCGACTCACAGTGCCAGGGACCTGGGTTCAATTCCTGGCTTGGGTCATTGTCTGTGCAGTCTGCATGTTCTCCCCATGTATGCGTGAGTTTCCTCTGGGTGCTCCGGTTTCCTCTCACCATCTGGAAGGTGTGCTGGTTGGGTTCGTTAACTGTGTTAAATTCTCCCTCGGTGTCCCTGAACAGGTACCAGATTGTGGCGAGTAGGGAATTTTCACAGTAACTTCATTGGAGTGTTAATGTAAGCCTACTTGTGACACTAATAAATAAACTACTTACAGAATATTTACATCTGTGCTTGCTTTCCACTGCATTGTCCAACAGTAGACATTTTGAGTCCTTTGGGTGCTCCCATTATTTGGTGTGCCAAGCATTTCTTCTGCCTGTCAAACAATTCCCGTATTTATTTTTGTAAATTGTCTTTTCCATTACATAGTTTCTTTTTACTTGTGTCAATCATTTTCCTGTTGGCCTCAGCAATTTCACTTGTGTCATCTCGCTGTGCTTCAGAATAACGAGATGCTGTATAATTTTAAACCATTGCTGCACATCCAAGTTTCCCTGTATCTGTCAGTGGAATTAAGTAAGTGTCGGGACAGGGTGAAATTCCCACTATAGAGATCGTTAGATATTGTGGGTGGCATATTCTTCAAGGTTAGTAGTGAATGCCATCACTTTGTCGCCAATCACAAAATCCAGGCCATTGTTTCCGATGTAATAACGATTGTGCTGCATTCAGGGGCTGCGAAAGTTACTTTCTGCTCCTTGTTAAACTTGATTAATTGTGACCCTTTTTGTGAGCAATGCAGTTGGTGTCACGAGCAGTATAAATCTGAATGTGACTTTCCCCGGTTTTGTGCAAGATTCTGAGCAATTCTTCATCTGTTCCTCTGTTTGCTCTAGTTTCCTAGTACCGCACAGATGAAACAACACAATGAATGAATTTGTCTGAAGTAGCCAAGACTGTTGTTGTTTAAATAATCAGGGCCAGTTAAACGAATCCTTATTAATTGCATCCAACTTAGCCCCAGTTTGTTTATTGAATTCCTTGACATTTATTTTTCCTAAGTTTCAGATTTCTCAATTCTTACTTCTTTTGTCTCATTGCAAGAGAATATTTACATCTGTGCTTGCTTTCCACTGCATTGTCCAGCAGTAGACATTTTGAGTCCTTTGGGTGCTCCCATTATTTGGTGTGCCAAGCATTTCTTCTGCCTGTCAAACAATTCCCGTATTTATTTTTGTAAATTGTCTTTTCCGTTGCAAAGCTTCTTTTTACTTGTGTCAATCTTTTTCCTGTTGGCCTCAGCAATTTCACTGGTGTCATCTCGCTGTACTTCAGAATAACGAGATGCTCTATGATTCCCTGAACGAAGTTGAATCTGAGGTCAAATCCTCTTTTTCAAATTTATTTTAGTCATTTGCTCCAAATCACAAACGGTGCATTTTTCGGTCAACAAGGTGAGGGTTGTTACTTTTGGAACTCAAATCCAGCATTTAGCATTCCCAGTGTAGCGTGTTTAGATTATAGAAACATATAAGATTATCAAGGGGATAGATAAGGTAGAAACAGGGAGGCTGTTTCCACTGGCGGGTGAAACTAGAACTTAGTGGGCACAGCCTCAAAATAAGGGGAAGCAGATTTAGGACTGAGTTGAGGTGGAACTTCTTCACACAAAGGGTTGTGAATCTTTGGAATTCCCTGGCCAATGAAGCAGTTGGGGCCACCTCATTGAATGTTTTTAAGGCAAAGATAGATTTTTGAACAGTAAAGGAATTAAGGGTTATGGTGAGCAGGCGAGTAAGTGGAGTTAAGTCCACAAAAAGATCAGCCATGATCTTATTGAATGGCAGAGCAGGCTCGAGGGGCAAGATGGCCCACTCCTGCTCCTTGTTCTTCTGTTCTTACGATTCAAAGTAAAGCTCCTGCTGTTCAGCCTTAGAAATGTGGCTCAGGCACAGCTTTAAAGGGCACCATGAGCTATTTAATTTTCCTCAGCAGTCTGCTTCCTGCATTTTTTTAAACCTCCTCCGTGTCCACTACCACTCTTGTCTGTCTCCAAGTTCCTCCAATCCTCCCCCACCACTGGCAGCTGTGCCTTCAGAACCCTGAACTTGGAACTTCTTTCCCTCAACTCCCCTTCAGCTTTTTCCTCCTTTGATGGATTCTCTCGTCACATCCGCGGGTGAGTGCTTATCGAAGTGACCCCTGGCTTATCATTGGGGTCAGTGTCAAGTGTGACGTTAAACTAAGTCTGCATGGCTTTGCTCCAGTGCTCCCACAGTCCAAAGTTGTATCGGTTAAGTGGATTATCCATGGTAAATGCGCAGGTTACGGAGATAGGCCTGGGGGTGAGAGATGGGCCTGGGTAAGATGCTTTAAGATGCTCCTTCAGAGACCTAGTGCAAATATAAAGAACAAAGAACGAAGAAACGTACAGTACAGGAACAGGCCTTGTGGCCCTCCAAGCTTGTGACAACCATGATGCCCTAAGCAACTAAAAAAACACTTCTATCCTTACTCAGACTCTATCCCTCAGTGTACCCGAACAAGTGCTGGGGTGTGACGACTGGGGGACTTTCACAGTAACTTCATTGCAGTGTTAATGTGAGCCTACTTGTGGCTAATAAATAAAGTTTATCATTGATCCTCTTGTTACCAGGAACAGACAAGTTGGCTCCAGATGATTTTCCACAGGGTAGAATATCACAGCCTTTCACCAATTCAGTAATACCAGGCATGTCCTTTTTTGGCAAAAGTGGAGCACTTCACACTTACCAGCTTTGAATTCCTTTAGCCATAGTCTTGTCAGTTTACTTAATCTGCTTATGTCACTTTGTAATGTCTCATCCAATTCATGTACAACTGTATAGTACATCATGAGTTGGATTTAACCTTGGGTCTTGCTTTCAGTGAGATCCCTTATCTGGGGCTGCGTTCTATTAAGCTCAAAATTGGCGTAATGCCTAACATAATTTGGATTAGCGTGGAAGAAAAAATTGTGGGAAAAATATTTTTACTATAAACCCACTAAATCTATAGCTGTTGTATTTCATAATCGTAAGTATTAAACGTGATTTGAAATGGTGCTCGGAGTTAATCTGCTGGTTAGACAGACATTAGGTTGCCAAGCCAAGAGGTTCCTTCATGCTTTTACGATAGTATTAGTCGGCACAACTGCAACTTAAACAAAGACTTCCTTATGCATATAAATCATCTTGCTTTCCATGTAAATGTTTGTATGTAAGTAATGATATTTATAAGTGAATCATCACACCAAGCATAGCTGCTTCATTCCAACATGATTATCATTGCGTCCATGGGTTTATTACATAACAGACAAGGATTGCTTAAAAAAAAATGAATTTATCACCTACTCCTTAGATGTCTATTTGGTAAACCATAAATTCCAAAGCTCTTCTGTAAGGCTGAAGGTAAATTGTTTAAAATAAATTTTACACTGTCTGGAATAGAACAACCTGGCCTGAACGAATTTACTGGCTGGCCAGCATTTATTGCCCATCCCTAGTTGCCCAAGGGTAGTTGAGAGTCAACCATTTTGCCAAGGCTCTGGAGTCAGATATAGGTCAGACTACGTAAGGGTATTAGTTTTCCTTCCCTAAAGGACATTAATGAACCAGAAGGTTTTTCCGACACTGGCTTCATGGTTATCAGTAGATTCTTAATTTCAGATTTTCTTTATTGAATTCAAATTCCACCATTTGCCGTGGTGGGATTTGAACGTGGGTCCCCAGAACATTAGCTGAATTTCTGGATTAATAGTCTAGCCACTAGGTCAATGCCTCCCCTTCAAATGTCAATTTGAAGTCTTGTTTTGTAAGTTCATGAGTTCATAAGATATAGCAACAGAATTAGGCCATTTGGCCCATTGAGTCTGTTCTGCCATTCAATCGTGGCTGATATGCTCCTCATTCTCATTTTCCTGCCTTTTCCCCTCAACTGTTCAACCCATTACCAATTGAAAATCTGTTTAACACCTCCTTAAACTTGCTCACTGTCCCAGTATCCACCACACTTTGGAGTGGCGAATTCCACAGATTCACAATCCTTTGGGAGAAGCAGTTTCTTTTCAACTCTGTTTTAAATTCTCTACCCCTTATCCTAAGACTATGACCTCTTGTCCAAGAATGCTCCACAAGAGGAAGCATCCACTCCTTTGTTTTGTGGCTGGAGTCTAACATGTCTTTTCTCTTTGGGCTTAAATTTCTTTATCAAATGTTTTTACATGGGAACTGGCATTGGAAAATGTGTTTTGCTTATTGTTGAATAAACTTGACAAAAGTAAACATTGTCTCTGCGGTTTGTTCATTCCTGTGCATTCAGTGTGTACCAGCTGGTTATGCTTAATCCGAGGCATTCTCATCTGATCTGCTTGTGCTGGATACATCAAAGCAGGTTCAAACCCCTATGATTGAAATCAGGAGAGCCAAGAGCATTATCTCACGGGGTGCACTGGAATTGAATGTTACCGTTCATGAATACTGAGGAAGATTATGCCATTTTCCCTATGCGTTACCATCTTACTATAACAATATTCGGAATAATGAGAAATGAAAACGCAGGAAGCAGAGAAGACCAATAATCTGATCCAGATTGTTCCATTATCCAGATCCTATTTCAAGATTATGTCTCCTTGTGACCTACTGCATATCATGCATAATCATTCCTACAATATTCCTTTAAAGCCTGCAATAGTAGCCGCAGTTTAGTTCAGAAAACATGATGGTTGCATTTTGGTTGAATAGTAGCATTCTGGTTCACTGTATCTAGGAATAGCCAATATGTCTCAAGATAATTGTGGAATCAATTTTTATAAAATTATTTCAAGTTTTTGCTTCCAAAACTCCTTCCAGGAGTCCAATGATGCATTGATTTGTCTTCATCTAGAGGGAAACTTTGTCCATTACTGTTTTGAACCTGTGTGCCTTTCCCTACTCTTTCAGTTTAATATACTGTTCCTCATTAACTTATTATATAATCATCTTACAGATATCTCTGGTCTTTCTTTGTAACTCAGATCTCTAACATGAGAGATCAGTGTTGTGACTCTTCCGTGAATAAAGAAAAAGTAATCGAAATAGGTTTAGATAATCTCTGTTTCTTCTTACCATGACCCCTTGTAATGGTGCACATATAGACAGTCAACCCAATATCAATTTGCACTTTTTGTTTTTAGACATTGTTTCACTTTTGCACCATCTGTGATATGAATTCAAAACTTTAGAAATACAAGATTTAAAAACCATTCAAATAATTAGTGATATAACTAATGTTGAATAATGGCGTAAACAGAATTCTACGCATTAAGGTGTCCCCCATGATATTTGCCACAATGGGCAAAAGTCTCCCAAAAAAATTCTAAGTCTCAAATTTGAGTGAAAACTGCAGTAATTCAATTTTTTTTCAATGGGAGTTCAGAGAAGAATCTCCCACACTCTGTGCACTGCAGAGGCCATCAGCGTGAAGATCATTAACTTTCAAGGAGCAGGGGCTATTCCCACTGGAGAGGCTGAAACCAATGCCAGAGCAGGCTTCTGTGCTTGCACCAATCTGTCAGTGCCGAGATCGACGCATGCGCAATGGCCCCGCACTGATGGCCTCCCAATTACTGGCCAGCTTGATTGCTGGCCAACACCTGCATCACCAGTTCTCTGCCACCTCACAGCCCAATCACTGGCCCCCAGACCATTCCCAACCAGCCCTTCCCTTCCAGCCCGCCACAATCTCCAGCCCCTCCCCCATTCCCACTGATTTCCCCACCTCCACAAACCGCCCCCTAGACCCTGCCCTCATCAGGCCTTTCCCCCTGGAGCCCATCCCATATGTCCAGTTCCCTCGGCACTACCCCATGTCCAAAGGACAATAGCTAGAAATTGGCACTTTGCTCCTTGGGCAGTGCCAGGGGACACAGGTTGGCACTGCTGATTGCCTCCCTCTTTACTCTAGCAGGGTCAGGCTGATAGCTCCCCAAAAGTATGGAGCTACAGTAATCCCTGCTGGAGTGAAATTCTCTGGCAGGGTAGGAGATGCTAGCTGGCCTGGAGGCTTCAGTCCCAGGCCTGCTAATCATATTGAAATCATATTCAAATAACCATTTCTATGGGCTTTTCACCTCCTCGTTGATTTCCAGCAAGGATCAGATGCCGCTGGAAATCTGGTGCTAGGAGACGCAAGCGCAAACCCTGTGATTCGGCCAATGACAATTTCCCAGCCATTACAGCCATAATCTACAAACCGTTGAATCCCTACAGTGCTAAAGGAGGCCATTTGGCCCATTAAGCCTGAACCAACAACAATCCCACTTAGGCCCTATCCCCGTAGCCCCATATATTTAACTTTCTAATCCTCCTGACACTACGGGATGATTTAGCATGGCCAATCCACCTCACCTGCACATCTTTGGACTGTGGGAGAAAACCAGAGAACCCAGGGAAAATCCATGCAGACACGGGGAGACCATGCAAACTCCACAGAGGCATGTTGTGGAGATGCTAGCCTTGGACTGCTGTGGACGCAGTAAGGAGTCTCGCAACATCAGATTGAAGTCCAAAAGGTTGGACTTTAACAGGGTGTTATGAGACTTCTTACTGTCCACACAGACAGTCACCCAAGGCCAAAATCCAGCATGGGTCCCTGGCGCTGTGAGGCAGTAGTGCTAACCACTGTGTTACCATGGCACCCATAGGGGCATATTCTTTTACATATTTGAATTTTTTTATCTGAAGTCATTGAATAAAAATTCAAATCTTACTAGCTTCTTTATAAAAACCTTTATTTAGCCCAGTGAGTCAACTGAAAACCAGTTCTCATTTACATTAACAACTTGACCGAGAGGCCAATTAACACTGCAGCAACAGAAATTACACAATATAATCTATTTTAAAACTGTAAACAGAATACAAATTAGCAGTGAAAAAGGGTTGCCAGCTTAGCAAGTACAAGTATCAGCTAACAGAGCCTTAACCCTTCAGCGAAAGATCAAAACATGTAATAAGTTAATTAGCTTCAACTTCACTTATTTCGCATTCCAGTCACTGGCAGCCACAAACCAAAAGGAATTCCAACCAAAGACTATGCTCACTTTTGGAGTGCCCAATTGATCAAGTCACATGACCCCAGATTATAAGAAGAGACATGGGTGGCATGGTGACACAGTGGTTAGCACTGCTGCCTCACAGCGCCAGGGACCTGGGTTCGATTCCCGGCTTGGATTTGATTTATTATTGTCACATGTATACAGTGAAAAGTATTGTTTCTTGCACATTATACAGACAAAGCATACCGTTCACAGAGAAGGAAATGGGAGAGTGCAGAATGTAGTGTTACAGTCATAGCTAGGGTGTAGAGAAAGAGCAACTTAATGCAAGGTAAGTCCGTTCAAAAGTCTGGCAGCAGCAGGGAAGAAGCTGTTCTTGAGGTGGTTGGTACATGACCTCAGACTTTTGTATCTTTTTCCTGACGGAAGAAAGTGGAAGAGAGAATGTCCAGGGTGCGTGCGGTCACTGTCTGTATGGAATTTGCACATTCTCCTCGTGTCTGTGTGGGTTTCCTCTGGATGCTCCGGTTTCCTCCCACAGTCGAAAGACGTGCGGGTTAGGGTGATTGGCCATGCTGAATTGCCCCTAGTGTCCGGGGGACTAGCAGGGTAGATACAACGGGCTGCAAGGATTGTTATTGGCGCAGACTTGATAGGCCAGATGGCCTTCTTCCACACTGCAGGGATTCTATGAAGAGTCTGTAAAATGTATCAAATGTTTTCAATGCTCTTTTCTCTCCTTACAGATGCTGTCAGACCTGCTGAGAGTTTCCAGTGTTTTCTCTTTTGGTTTCAGATTCCAGCATCCCCAAGTAATTTCCTTTTACTTAGGCAGTTTCCCTGTTGAGGTCATCGTAACGCCTTCTCCATTTAGCCATCCAAACTCGGATTATCTGATTTGCACAGATTGATGATTCAACCTGGGACCTGCCTTCACGTTTGTTTTTGGGTATTTTTCTATTAATTTGCTGAGCTACTGAGAAGGCCACTCAGGGTCTATTAAACAAAAAGGCAGTTTCTAATATTGCTTAGGGAGACTCTTTATTACTCATAAGAAGATAGAAATGTAATAAATCAGAAACAGTTAGGTAAGTAGGGAGTACAACTATAAGAATGCTGACACTGTAACTCACATTCCGGTCGATCGCTGCCCCAAAACGAAAGAGTTTAATTATCTCTCAGTGAATGTGAGTGCTTGGCCTCAATACAGCACAATCAATTTAAATGAAAGAATGAAGGTTGACATCTTAACCTCTCCACTGACATAGTTTCAGCAAAAAATCAGAGTCTTTAAGGATCCAAAGATGGAAACGGGTCCTTAAAATAGGGAGGTAAGACATCAGATGAAACTAAATGAGTTATTTATCCTGGACAACATGCATAGGACCTGAAGGCACAAGGACGGCATTCACAAGCTTTGAGCAAGAGTGAGGTGGTGTGTGTGTGTGTGTGTGTGTGTGTGTGTGTGTGTGTGTGTGTGTGTGTGTGTGTGTGTGTGTGTGTGTGTGTGTGTGTGTGTGTGTGTGTGTGTGTGTGTGTGTGTGTTAGACTTTTTTCCTTCATACTGTGTGGATCAGTAAAAAATTATCACAGATAGGAATTCATTTGGTGTCATTGACATCTTCAGAAAAAGTTTTAAGATACTGAATAACAACACTTGCTTCTTTTTTCACAGTTGGTGGGAGAAAGTTAGTGGGCACGATCTTAGTGCCCGTTCATGCCACGCATCCACTGTAGCGAAGATGGCAAATTCAGCGCCCAGCCAAATCTCCATTCACTGCAGCAGGATGGGAAAATCCAGCTGGTGTGAACAGTCAGAAAATTCCTGCCCATGTTTTCACCAGTAGGTGATCAGCAGGCAATGGTGAAGAGGCTTCCACAATGGAAAAATTATTCCTGGGGTCCATGCAGAGGCCTTGAACTCTGACCTTTTACACTCTATATATATTTTTAATGCTGTTAGTGATGATTTAGATGATCTAAACAATCATTGACCAGAAGGTAATTTACGCCGAGTCGAAATGTTCCAAATATATTTGCAATGATGCACTTTGAAAATAATTCATTAGTGAACCCGTGTCCGGTTCTGGTCTCCACACTATCAGAAAGATGTGGAGGCTTTGGAGGGAGTACAGAAAAGATTTACCAGGATGTTGCCTGGTATGGAGGTTATTATCTATGAGGAAAGGTTGAATAAACTGGGATTGTTCTCCCTGGAAAGATAAAGGCTGAGGGGCGACCTGCTAGAAGTCTATACAATTATGAGGGGAGTCGATAAGATGAACGTTTGGAAGCTTTTTCCCAGGACAGCAATGACAATCACAAGGGGGTGAGTTCAAGATAAGGGGGGAAAGTTTCAGTAGAGATGTGCAGGAGACATTTTTACATAGAGGGTACAGGGGGCCTGGAATGCAGAGCCAAGTGAGATGGTTGAGACAAACACGGTAATGGCATTTAAAACTTAATTGGATAGAAGCATGAACAGGCAGGGAATAGAGGGATACAAGTGGTTGGTCCAGATAGGACAATGTGATTGGCGCCGGCTTTGTGGGCTGAAGGGCCTGTTCCTGTGCTGTACTGTTCTTTGGACAACAAAGGATTTATTCGCAAGAATCCACAAGGGGAGAAGCATGCCTGCAGCTAGTGCGGGAATGGCCCTGCCTAAGGGGAGGACTCCACCCCTGGGTGATTTCACATTGTGAGTCCTGATTGGTCATCTAAGCCAGGTGAGCCTTACTCTGCTGTGTTGCCCTTAAAGGGACAATCACCACAATAGTTGATACCTTAGGAACAAAAAAGAGAAACATGCATTCATAACTTAGAGAAAAATGCAATTGTAATAGAAAAAGCCAATTGATATCTTTTAGAAGACACATTCAAACAGGGTCATGCTTCAGAATTAGAAAAATAAGCACTTTGTAACACGGTCTGTGCAGAAAGAATTTAGTTAGAAATGTTGGCCGCAATTCTCTGGCATTCACACCCCACTGCAAGCGAGGATGGAGAATTTGACGTCCAGAAATTGGGAAATGTTTGGAGGAAAAGCAGAACTTCAATCATAAAGAGGGATTTAATGGGGTGAAAAAGGCTGCATTAAGATTGCATTTTTTGACCCTTTGTCCAAGAAAAGGATTTAGAAACACTTATGAATGTTGAGCTTTGAAAGCAAAGTCTGTTCATGCAAGTTAGGATGGAAATGGCACTTAGCCAAAAGATGGTTAATAAACCTCTGGAGATTGTATTCCCTACAGATTAAGCAATTTATTAGAATGTCTTGGTAACCTCAACACAATGGGTCTCAGATGATCAATGGATTTTTGGGAAGGGGTCTGGCAAATCTTCCATTCTAGTTCTGAAAAGAGCTGATCAGAGGCCACGATGCAATGAGGAATTTTGTTCCAGCTGCAAAGAAGAACAGGGGAATGCAGGAAGGGCTTAGGTCACTTAAGCAAAGTTTAAAACAAAGTTACTGAGTTTGGGTACTGATCTGAGATGGATCTTTGCACCGTGGATGCTAGTGGTGGAATTGGCTCTAAAACGGAGTGTAGATATACTCTACTCAACATTTACTTATTAGTGCTACAACTAAACAGCCAGCACATTGTTCTTGGGCATAATTCTAACCTCTCAAGAGAGACTCTAACAAGTGATTGACTGATTGAGGGGGAGGTGATAGCCTAATGGTATTATCGTTAGACTATTAATTCAGAAACTCAGTTAATATTCTGGGGACCGGGGTTCGAATCCCGCCACAGCAGATGGTGGAATTTGAATTCAATAAAAAAATACCTGGAATTAAGAATCTACTGATGACCATTGTCAAAAAAAAGCATCTAGTTGCTCATGTACTTTAGGGAAAGAAATCTGCCATCCTTACCTGGTCTGGCCTACATGAGACTTCAGGGCCATGTCAAAGTGGTTGACTCTGAACAACTGCAACTAGGGATGGGCAATAAATGCTGGCCAGCCAGCGACGCCCATGTCTCACAAATTAATAAAACAAAGTATTTTCTACATCATAAATTAGCATAGCCCATCTCTTAACCCTTAACACTGTGGCTGCTCATTAATTTGTATTACCTTCCACAATAGAAGAACTAATCCATGTAGAGGCCGTGAACTCTGTGACCTTTTACACTCTACATATATTTTTAATGGTGTTAATGATGATTCAGATGATCTAAACAATCATTGACCAAAGGTTATTTACACCAAGCAGAAGTGTTCCAAATATAGTTGTAATGATACAGTTTGAAAAGATTTCATCAGTGAACCTGTGTCCAATTCTGGTCACCACACTACCAGAAGGATGTGGAGGCTTTGGAAGGAGTACAGAAAAGGTTTACCAGGATGTTGCCTGGTATGGAGGGTATTAGCTATGAGGGAAGATCAAGTGGAAGGCAAGATGCTCTGATTGAGTTCATGACCCTGGTCACAGCTGTTGCATTCAGTAGAATTTTCCAGGTGCTCTGGCTGGCAGGATTGCTCAGTCCTGCCGAAGTCAACAGGTAAACGGATTACCACATCCGGTTTGGGAAAACCTGCTGCGGTGAAGCCAGAAATTCATAGTTGTTGCCTGATAACCCACTGTGAAACAAGACAACTGAATGGTTTGAGTCCAGCGAGCTTACCCCTCTTTACTTGATAGTCTGTAGTTGCAGCTATATCTTGTTTTCTCTTCCTGCCCTTCCCTCTTGCCAGTAGCATCAGATGGAGAAAGGAAATGAGTAAAGGAGTATAAGCTACTATCAAAGCATCTAAGTATCTAACCGAAATGCAATCAAAATGCTTCTGGAATCATTCAAAAAGTCTACCTAAGAGCAACTGAAGTTCTTTTTCAATACCATTGAGGAAGCTACTTCCTAATGTGCACCACCCTTGGTTTGATTTGATTTTGATTTATTATTGTCACATGTACTAGTATACTATGAAAAGTATTGTTTCTTGTGTGCTATACAGAAAAAACATACCATTCATAGAGAAGGAAATGAGAGAGTGTTGAATGTATTGTTACAGGTATAGCTAGCTACAGAGAAAGAACAAGGTAGGTCCATTCAAAAGTCTGATGGCAGCAGGGAAGAAGCTGTTCTTGTGTCGGTTGATACATGACCTATGATTGATAATGACCTATTTGATAATGAAATTTGGCATGTCAGCTATGACTCTCACCAACTTTTACAGATGCATCACAGAAAGCATTCTTTCTGTTTGTATCACAGCTTGGTATGGCTCTCCTGCTCTGCCCAAGACTGCAAGGAACTACAAAAGGTTGTGAATGTAGCTCAGTCCATCACGCAAACCAGCCTCCCATCCATCGACTCTGTCTACACTTCCCGCTGTCTCAGAAAAGCAGTCAGCATTATCAAGGACCCCACACACCCCGGATATTCTCTCTTCCACCTTCTTCCTTCGGGAAAAAGATACAAGAGCCTGAGGTCATGTACCAACCAACTCAAGAGCAGTTTCTTCCCTGTTGCTGTCTGACTTTTGAATGGGCTTACCTTGCATTAAGTTGACCTTTCTCTACACCCTAGCTCTGACAGTAATACTACATTCTGCATTCACTCGTTTCCTTCTCTATGAATGATATGTTTTGTCTGTATATCATGCAAGAAAGAATACTTTTCACTATATGTTAATACATGTGACAATAATAAATCAAATCAAACATGACCTCAGACTTTTGTATCTTTTTCCCGACGGGAGAAGTTGGAAGAGAAAATATCCGGGATGCGTGGTGTCCTTAATTTTGCTGGCTGCTTTGCCGAGGTTGCGGGAAGTGTAGATAGAGTTTAGGGAATTCAGGAAGTAAAATGGCATCAAGATTCTGGCAACATCCTTTGGGCCTGATTGATAAGACTCCTGGCCTGTTTTGTGTGGGGCCGATGATTGTTTGCATCAGAGTCTTCCCAAAATTTGGAAAAGGTGGACCTCCGATAAAGTGCGGAAGTAAAAAAAATAGAATCCCTTTTTACACCTAAGATGAACAAAATTTAGAGGGACATCATCCAATGAACTAATTCCACATGTGTATTAAGTCAACAACAGTAAAGAGCGTTTCATCCATAGTTAGTGTTGAACTTTACATAAACTTTTCATGAAATGAGAACATTTTTCCTTTATGACTGGTGGGACAGCTTTTTCACAAAAATGTCACAGGATTAGGAACAGGATTAACATATTTGTCAGACAACTTTTGTTAATTCCTCTCATTTTACATCAAGATACAAACATTCCCTTCCCATCCTTGGCTCAAAGTAGGTTTCATGTCTCTATAATCCTATCAAGTTCTTTTTCCTGACAATGAGCGGAGACACGCATGATTCGGCATGGACTGAAATTTGTCCAAAAGTGATACACACGTGATGGTGTTATATTTTATCTGGATCAGCAAACAGCCACATGGATAATCAGCAGGAGTCACTGGAGCCATCTCAGTGTGTAGCTCTCGTAAAATATTGCTAAACAAAGTAACCAGGTGGCTCAAATGTGCACAATAAATCCACACAGGCTAAAGCCTCAAGCTACTTGTTGTTAAATGTCTTTGTTGATGTCCTACAGATCATTCAAAGTCCAAGTTGCTGTGGCAACATGCACATTAACATGTATGTTGTAACCTCATATGATGGATAGTGATGATAGAGACTCCACTATGTTTCTACTATATGGCTAACTAGGAATCTTTGCAGATTGTCATAACCTCTTTTGTCACATTATGAGCACACTCCCTTAACCATCAAGTCCTTTATTTTCATTCATTCATGGGACATTGGTGTCGCTGGCTGCCAGCATTTATTGCCCATCCCTTGTTGCCCTTGGAAGGCAGTTGAGGGTCAACCACATTGCTTTGCCTTTGGAGTCACATGTAGGCCAGACCAGGTCAGGATGGCAGATTTCTTTCCCTCAAAGACATTAGTGAACCAGATGGGCATTTCTGACAATCGACAATGGTTTCATGGTCATCAGTAAATTCTTAATTCTGGATTTAAAAAAAATCCACCATCAGTTGTGGTGAGATTCGAACCCGGGTCCCCAGAACATTAGCTGGGTGCCCAGCAATAATACCCTGGGCCATCGCCTCCCTGGGATAGGATTGAATCTAGAGCTTCTAGCTCAGATGCAGGGACGCTGCCCAGTGTACTACAAGACTCTTTTATGAGTTGTGACCCTTTGTAATCTTGAAGGCACCCCATATAACTGTGAACACTTTTCATCCTCATGTTCGATTCCTCCATGGTCTCACCCTTCCCTATCTGTGAAATCCCCTCCATCCGCCTGAGAATTTTGCTTCCCTCTGCTTTTCCCTTTTGAATATTTGCTTCACCTTGCCATGGGCGTGCATGACATCAGCAGGCTCTAAACTCTAGAATTCCCTCCTTCTCCACCTCTGTTTTATCCTTTAAGATTCTCCAACGGGAGAGCCGTTGATGTCATCTATATGGATTTCAGTAAGGCGTTTGACAAAGTCCCTCATGGTAGGCTGGTAGAAAAGGTTAAGGCGCATGGGATACGAGGTCAGGTAGCTAGGTGGATTGAGAACTGGCTGGGTAATAGGAGACAGAGGGTAGTAGTGGAGGGGACTTTGTCCGGCTGGAAGCCAGTGACCAGTGGTGTGCCGCAGGGCTCGGTACTGGGACCTCTCCTCTTTGTAGTCTACATAAATGACTTGGAAGAGAGCGTAGGTGGTGTGATCAGCAAGTTTGCTGATGACACCAAGATGGCAGGGTTGGCGGGTACCGAAGTGGATTGTGAGGTGATACAACAGGATATAGATAGGTTGGTGCAGTGGACAGATAGGTGGCAGATGGAATTTAATCCTGACAAATGCGAGGTGATGCATTTTGGAAGGAATAATGTAGAGAGGAGCTATGTGATTAAAGGTAGACAAATTAGGAGTATAGAAACACAGAGGGACCTGGGAGTGCAGGTTCACAAATCCATGAAGGTTGCAACACAAGTGGAGAATGTTGTCAGGAAGGCTTATGGAATGCTAGCCTTTATAGGAAGGGGGATAGAGTTTAAAAGCTGCCATCTAATGCTTCAGTTGTATAGAACGTTGGTTAGACCGCATTTGGAGTACTGCGTCCAGTTCTGGTCACCTTACTACCGGAAGGACGTGGAGGCTCTGGAAAGGGTGCAGAGGAGGTTTACCAGGATGTTGCCTGGCATGGAGGGGCTGGGGTACGAGGAAAGGTTGGAGAAACTGGGACTGTTCTCCTTGGAAAGACAGAGATTGAGGGGGGACATGATAGAGGTATATAAGATACTGAAGGGAATAGACAGAGTCAATAGGGAGAGACTGCTCCCTAGATTGGTAACAAATACAAGAGGACATGATTTAAGGGTGAGGGGGAGAGATATAATTTGGACATGAGAGGAAGGTTCTTTACGCAGAGAGTTGTGGGGGTATGGAACGCGCTACCGAGTAGGGTGGTGGAGGCGGGAACATTGGACTCGTTTAAGGTTCAGTTAGATAGGCACATGAGTGAAACAAGGATGGAGGGTTATGGTAGGGGTTATTAAATAAGGGTTAGAACCTCGGGAGAGACCGGAAAGGCAGGCTTGTGATTAACGTTTTTGTCTTTTATTCCGCAGGTGGAGGTCCACCTCGTGTCAAACGAGGGGCATGCACACGGTGGGTCGTGCGTGGGCTACTCTTGGAGGTTCCAGGAGTGGCCTAGTACTTCGTGTCGGTGTGTGTGCTTGATCCTGGACCGGTAGACGGGCGCCGCAACAGCTCGGTGACTAGCACTGCTAGCTGTGCAGATACATGGATTTGGGCCTGTGTCTGTGGGAGTTTGCGCATTCTCCCTGTGGTTGCGTGGGTTTCCTCCGGGCGCTCCGGTTTCCTCCCACACCCCAAAGATGTGCTCTTAGGCTGGTTGGTTTTACCAAATTGACACTATTCTCCCCTGAATCTGGCTAAGTCAGGGGTTCTATTCGTAGACACGCAGGGTAGAATAGGTGTAGGGTGACGCGGCGGCGTGGGCTTGTTGGGCCGAAGGGCCTGTTTCCCGTGCTGGGTTGTTCTTTGTTCTTTGTTCCTTACCACACTATATGTTTGGCCAAGATTTTGGCCACCTGCCCTAATGTCTCCTTGTTTGGCGTGGTGTCAGTAGACCTTACTATGAAGGTACTGTATAAGTACAAGTGCGCAGATGTCCAGACAAGTTGGTAATGTGTGACTGGGAGCAGAACCCCGTGTCACGTGCTCCACACTGCTGTAAGCATTATGGGAATAAAGACAGTCTTAGGTTTGAAATCTTACCAAAAGATGGCAGAGTGTTGGTTCCGGTGAGAAAAAGAATGTGTTTCTCTCCAGAGAAACACTCCAGCCTTTGCTCCAGATCTTTCCATACTCTGCAACAAAACAGCAAGAGATGTGTTTCACGCCATCAAGTTGGTAGTGGGGGGTTTGGGGGGGGTGGGGGGGGGGGGTTGCTCATCATGCTAGTGATGCTCAGCTGTACTGAGATTGGGATGCCATGTTTAAAACAATGATCTCCCCCTCAGTCCACCATGGAGTACTCAGGAGTTCTGCCCCAATACCCTCTCCCCCACCCCACCCCCAATTGGAGCCAACCCTCCCCGCTCCATAAAAACATTGCTCGCATCGAACCCCTTCTACCACCACCACACCCAACACCCGCAGTCAATGCCAACAACCCTGCCCCTAAACAGTCCCCCACTGAACATCAAACTTTTTCCCCCAACCCCCACCACCCCCCCCCCCCCCCCCCCCACCTACACAGTCAATGCCAACAGCCCTCCCCCCACCCCAAACAGCCATCGCTGGCATTCACAGCTCCCAAGCCTACCCCTCCCCCACCACCACAAATAAATGAATCCCGCCCCCCTCCTCCTCACTTATGAGGCTCCCACTGGGGTTTGCCCTGGCACTGCTTCTTCGCACAAGTTGGCATGGAAGTTGGCAAGCTTCGGGAGCGCCGTTCCTTCATCAGGTGAGTGGAGAGTTCTGCTCACAAACTCCATCATGGAGAACTCTCCAGTCACCTGACAAAGGAACAGAGTCCTGAAAGCTTGTGAGTTTTACCAACAAATAAACCTGCTGGGCTTTAACCTGGTGTTGTGAGACTTCTTACTGTGTTGACCCCAGTCCAACGTCGGCATCTCCACATCACAGCTAGGCACTGGCAGGTTGGTGCCAAGGGCAGAACTAAGGGGCATTGCCAGGCCACAGTAAGGCCATATCCCTCTCCACCAGGGGGCTATACTCACCTTTGCAACACCCATGCCGGATCTGGGTGAATCTGTTGTAAACTGCTCCAATATGACGTCACGTTAGCATGGTTTGAATATACGATGGGGGTCAATACCTGGCGCGGGGCGTTTTAATAATATTTAAATATATTAAAATGAATGCAAATCGGGTTCAGACTCATTATGGCGATGAGGGGTGGTGAAATTCGTAAGGTGCGATCTTGCCAGCAAGATCTGCAACTTCTGAGGTTTTGTTGAATCTTGAGCTCCTGCCACCATTCCCATGGACGGTGAACGGGGCTCAAGATCGCAACTGATCAGCATAACAGTTCACGATACTGATAATAGTGTTTCAATCAAGAAATAGGTAACTACACAAATGCAACTTTTTTGGAAGAATTTGTTATAGTGTTGACAAAGCAGCTAGGGTTAGACCCAAGGCTGTGGTGAAAATTAGCTGTAATTTAAAACAATGACAGCGCAAAGACCGTGGTTTAACTTTGCCAACTGGCTGGTCGATGAAATTAATACATTCTTAACAGTGTGAGATTATGAAAATTGATGTCAGTGGGTGGCATCTTCTGTGTTACTTCAGAGTTCATCTCTTATTTCATGAAAGAAAAGAAGTTTAATACACCAGGATTATTCCTTCATCGCATGCATGACATTAATTATTTTCAACTTACTGAATGTTATCCCACATGTGGTTCATAATACAGAACAAGGCCAAGCAACATCTGGTACCCATAAGTCCATTACTATGAACATATTGGACCAAGTTTTTCGCCAATCAAAATGCGTCCACTTGCTCCGAGTTTAAATCCGGCCCATTCTCAGTGGTCAATGATAAGAAATTTTATACTTGATTGCTACACATAATGGCCAGAATTTAGTTGCAGCAATGAGGGTTAATCCCCCCCCCAACCACCAAACACACCACACCAACCAGTTGCGTAAAGTGCGGGCCCAGTGTCACTTGCCCAGGGGGATTGCATGGAAGGGCCTCAGGAAAGTAACTGGCCAACTTGAGGCCTTCCACATAATCCCCGACTGGAGTGAAAATCCCAGATAAACGGAAACCAGAGGCTTTCCTTATTGCCCATAGTGCACCTAGTCTGGTGGATCGGGCTTACAATGACCACCCCCTTCCCCCATCCACCCCTCCCCCATTTCTGGATGCTGCATCCCTCGATCGGACACTAATTGCCTGACAACAAAGGCTCACCCTCTCCACTCCCTGCATAAAGCTGCAAGTGATGGGGAGGTGATGGTATTATCACTAATCCAAAATCTCCATTAATGTTTGGAGACCCGGGTTTGAATCCTATCACAGCAGATGACAGAATTTGAATTCAATAAAAATAATCTGGAATTAAGAATCTACTGATGGGCATGAAATCATTGTCGGAGAAGCCAACCTAGTTCACTATTGTCCTTTAGGAAAGGATATCTGCTGTCCTTACCTAGTCTGGGCTATGTGTGACTCCAGAGACACAGCAACTGTCCTTGCGCAACCAGGGATGGGCAATAAATGCTGGTCACCCAGCGACGCCCTTATCCCACAAATGAATAAAAATAAGTAGTGAGTGGCCTTCAGGAGTCACAGGAGAGCCATTTGAGTCATGTTAGATCCCTGAGCCAGCACCAAGCCCCCATCAATTTGGAAATAATTGGCCAAGTTGTTTTTTATTCATTCATGGGTCATGGGTGTTGTTGGCTGGCTAGCATTTACTGCCCATCCCTAGTTGCCCGAGGGCAGTTAAGTGTCAACCACATTGCTGTGGCTCTGGAGTCACATGTAGGCCAGACCAGGGAAGGGTGGCAGATTTCCTTCCCTAAAGGACATTAATGAATCATATGGGTTTTTCCGACAATCAACAATAGTTTCACGGTCATCGGTAGATTCTTAATTCCAGATTATTTTATTGAATTCAAATTTCACCACCTGCTGTAGCAGGATCCAAACCTAGGCCCCCAGAACATGAGCTGAGTTTCTGGATTAAAAGTCTAGCAATAATATCACTAGGCCATCACCTCCCCATGGTGGTTCATTAATGAACCTAATTGACATCCTTCTGCGTGCACACTGGATTCCCACATTGCGCCCTTGGCTCTCATAACTTGGAGACAAATTTAACGACACTGGGAGTCCAATGAGGTTATTTCCACCTGATCTCTTGAGCTTGAGCACCCATCTCCCCTCCCGTCATGCTGGCTGTCACGGGCCCCATTAAATTCCTCCCAGGATTTTAGTTAAAAAATGCCATAGGGATGTTGCAATAATTCTGATTCACGAAAGGTTTATCAAGGCTCCTGATAAAATAAGGTGACTATGTGCTGTATCCTGTGTATGCTGCAACTAGTAACAGGAATGTAACCCAGATGTATTCAGTTTAACGTGTAGGTTCTGTTACTCAATGACTGCTTCAAATACACCCTCTTCAGCGCAGCCTTAAACTAATCCCTTTTGTTTTAGAAGTCCAGAGCAAAATTGCGATGTGCTGAAAAGGATATGCTGAACCAATCCCTTTCACAGGCTTCAGTCAATAGGTGCCCAACCATATGATATAGTTTAGTCACAAAATAGGCAAAAGAATCATACAATCCCTACAATACAGAAGAAGGCTATTTGGTCCATTGGGTCTGTAGCAGGACCACAATCCCACCCAGGCCCTATTCCGGTAACCCCACCCATTTATCCTGCTAATCCCCCTGACACTAGTATCAGCTTAACATGGCCAATCCACCTAACACGCACATCTTTGGACTGAGAATAAAACATTTTCAGTTGGCTTTGAATTAACGTATGGCTGAACTATTATTTCCCTCTGAGATTTGTGCAATTTCTTCTTTTGTGGTTCATGTGGTCAGCAATCTTTTTTATTCTCCGTGCCGTCTGCGACAATAAATTCTGAGGCTTTTCCACATACTTTTCCCAGTGAATAGAAGGTGTTTCTCATTAGCAGTTCAGAAGCTTTATGGGGTCTGACGTTCTTCCTTTTAAGTAACAGAATGTTCCTTCCCTGCAGCTGAGATTCCTTGCCTACAAAACAATAGCCTCAGATTAGTGCTGATCACCGTGCCACCGTATCGCCCCTCGGTGGGGTGCAACATGGTGGCACAGTGGTAAGCACTGCTGCCTCAAGGTGCCAGGGGCCCGGGTTCGATTCCGCCTCAGGTGACTGTGGGGAGTTTGCTCGTTCTCCCCTTGTCTGCATGGGTTTACTCCGGGTGCTGCACTTTCCTCCCAAAGATATGTGGGTTAGGTTGATTGGCACTGATAAATTTCCCTTCAGTGTCAGGGGGATTATCAGGGTAAATATATAGGGTTGCGGGAATAGGGCCTGGATGGGATTGTTGTCGGTGTAGGCTTGGTGGGCCAAATGGCCTCTTTCTGCACTGTAGGGATTCTTTGATTCTATAATTATTTTCTATGGTTATTGGAAAAGCTCAAAATAATCACTGTAACAATTGTTTCAAATCTTCTGGGACTATTGTTCTGGCCTATGGACTATGGCTGGAATTAATTTATCTGTCTGGATGTGCCATTACTTTTGAGAAAAGCAAACACACACACCTCTTAAAATCCAGACAGTGGGCATGGTATACTTGCCTATCTGGCAATTCAGCACATTAAAAAGCACTCTAAGTAAGATAAAGGCTTATTATGCAATGTTGAAATTCAAATTGTGGGCTACAGGCTTACCTAAAAGCTACATTGCATTGGCAAAGAGCCAATAGACCTGTGAATCTTTCCACCAGTCTCTCTTTTGTTCCTGGAATAGGCGATGTAGCTCCAATAGAACTACTGCCATGCCGCGGTTTGTGTTGGCAGCAGTTTCTCTACTCAGCCCCACATGTTTGTCGCAATCTCCTCTTTCAATAATAACTTTTCCAGTAGCAAGCCCTCAAACTACTGGAACACCATCTGCTTAAATAGAAAACAGAAGATGGGCTGGGCACGGGTCCCATCACTGGAGGGAAAGCACAGGTCTCACCGGGATACAAACATTTCAGCTATGAGCTTCGAAGCCCCCATCAGGTTAATTTAAAAACAGAAAATGCTGAAAGCAACCCACGTCAGGCAACACCAGTGAAGTGCGAGCAAAGTTAATGTTTCAGATCATTTAAAAGGTCATTAACCGAAAATGTTCATATTTTCTCTATCCATAGATACTGTCTGATCTGCTGAATAGGCCCAGAATTTTCCATTTTGGTTTCACACTTGTTGGCATCTGCAATATTTTATTTTTGTATCAGATTAGTCTAAGTGAATATGATATAGTCATTTGGTTGGGGTGGGGGGAGGGGGGTGATGGAGGTGGGCAGCACAGTCGCACAATGATTAGCTCTGATGCCTCACAGTGCCAGGGACCCGGGTTCGATTCCAGCCTCAGCTCACTGTCTGTGTGAAGTTTGCACATTCTCCCCATGTCTGAATGGGTTTCCTCCAGGTGCTCCAGTTTCTTCCCACAGTCCAAATATGCATGTTAGGTTGATTGGCCATGTTAAATTTAACCTAGTATTAAGGAAATCAGCAGGGTAAATATGTGGGATGACGGGAATAAACCTTGGGTGGGATTGTGGTTGGTGCAGATTCGATGGGCCAAATAGTCTCCTTCTGCAACGTAAGGATTCTATGGCATTATCTTCTATGGAGAAAGTCGCAATGTAAAGTGTGGTCAAATCATTCTTCCATTATTCCTAAAGTAACTGTGTCTACCATTAGTGTGACTGGGAATAGATGTACTCTGACTTCCTTTCTTTATTTGTTCATGAGTGTCGCTGGCCGGCCAGCATTTATTGACCATCCTGAGGGCACTTTAAGGGCCAACCACATTGCTGTGGCTCTGGAGTCACAGGTAGGCCAGATCAGGTAAGGATGGCAGATTTCCTTTCCTAAAGGACATTAGTGAAGAGATGGGTTTTTCCGACAATCGACAATGATTTGTTTCATGGTCATCATTAGACTTTTAATTCCATATTAATTCAAATTTTACCATCTGCCGCGGTGAGATTCGAAACCAGGTCCCCAGAGCATTACCCTGGGTCTCTGGATTACTAGTATGCCGCTGTCCTCTTTTTTCCTCCCTTTTTTTACAACTTGCTTTTCTATTGGGAATTTTATTTTTTAAATACTTTTTCTTGTTTGTCCATTTGATTCTGTTTGTTACTTTTTATTATCCACTGTTGTTCTGTGCTTCAGCGCATAACTCAAATTTCACACCTTGACCAGATGACCCTCAGCCATTCAAATTCTTTAGACTGAACTTTTTGACATTGTTCCCTATCCATTGACTTATTTGAATGTCACTTGGTTATTATTATGTATGTTGGGGCATTGTCACTTTAAGGGAGTGGGTCAGGTGACCCTAATTATGGGTTGATCTGCCCTGAGAGGGCAGTTGTCAGTTGGAGTGTGGAGCGAATAAGGCCTGGCATAAAGATTTGTGTTCCCTGATGCTTGTTGGCAGAGTGAGTCCTTGAGGTTACTCCTCAGTAGTAAAGAATTTAACAATAATGATGTTCTGAAGCTTTTCACACAGTATCTTATTTATTGAGGGCTTTCGAGCTACACCTGAAGGGAAAAGGAATGGTAAAACTGACCACGAGTCTCTAAAATGTGCGGTTAATTTATTATTGTCACAAAGTTGTGGCACCTGCACTTTTTCTCTTAATGAGATTGGGCCTGAAAACAGATGCAACAATTTTAGCTGCAGGTGCTTGAATGTCTTTGCGGCTGAGCCAGCTGGAAGGCCAGGGCCTCATTTATAAGTTGCTGTCGCCATTTGAGAGAGCAGGAAATTAGCTGGGTCTCACGTTGAGTTGAGTGACAGCTGGGGCCTGTTCCTCTTGGTCCCACCTAAGGCTTCCAGTGGTGCCTTTGAAAAGCCGCTGGTTAAGCTGCTCTGTATCGAGCACAAGTGGGTGGAGCACACACAGTGCACATTCTTCTGTTACTTTAATGTTGCAGTGAGGGGCCTCTGTACAGCAAGCATGACTAACAGACACCGTTATAATCATTGGGGCAGAAGCAAAATACTGCAGATCTGGAATCTGAAACAATAACAGAAGGTGCTGGAAAATCTCAGCAGGTCTGGATGATAATCATCCAGACTCAAAACAATGGCTCTATTCTCGCTCCATGGATGCTGTCAGACCTGTTAAGATTTCCCAGCAATTTCTGTTTTTGGACCATTATAATCATGATTGTCTCTTTACAGAATTATAAGTTCAAATATGAAATGAATCAGAAACAATACAGAGGATATAATGATAACAATAGAATCATAGCATGGGTATGCCACCATCTGCAAGTTACCCTCCAAGCCACAAGCCACCCTGGCTTGGAAACATATCACTGTTCTTTTACTGGCATCTTTCACTCTCACTGAGTCAAAATCCTGGAACTCGCTCCCTAAGAACGCTATGGGCGTACCTTACACCACGTGGACTGCAGTGGTTCAGATAGGCAGCTCTCCATCACCTTCTCAAAGACAATTAAGGATGAGCAATAAATGCTGGTCCCCATCAGCGATGCCCACATCCCATGAAAAGACAAATAAAAAGTGTTGCATTTGACCATTTTTGAATTAAGCAGTAAAGATAAGATCTGTGACTGTTGGGAGAGAGTGGCATGTAGACCTGTCTTATAACTCTTTCTACCATTTGATCACTAGGCTTTTTAATATACTTTGGGCTGGATGTCAGTCCCCATCAGAGCTGGGACCAGGGCCACAATCCACTGGGCCCATTCACAGTGGGTGCAAATCCCGCAATGTCCACTGACAAGAGGCCCATAATGGGATTTGCATTGGGAAGATCTCCTGGTTAGATCTTCCCCAGCCCACTACCAGCAACATCATCAAGTTTACACCTAGCAAGGATGTGAACCTGTTTACATCAATTTGAATTAATTTAATGTGGCATAATACCTTATCTTCTGGGGACATCAGATGTTTCTTTGCCTCACTACTGCTCTCCAGCATTTGTGATGATCACACCAATGATGGATAGACAATGCAGACCATAAGACATAGGAGCAGAATTAGGCCAGTCAGCCCATCGAGTCTGCTCCGTCATTCAATCATGGCTGATGTCTTTCTCATTCCCATTCTCCTGCCTTTTCCCCAGACTGGGTGGTCAGAGACATGATAGGGAATTTCCATGGCACAGGGCCAAGGGATGGGGTGACTATGGCATGGGATGACAATGGGGTGGGGAAATTACTAGGTGATGATTAATGGGGGTGGAGGGGGGGTAGAATGATTGTGATGATGGTGTGGGAGGGAGGGGGTGGGAATGTGTCTAGATGTCCATAGCAGTGGGGAAGGGGAACAGTCTCTTAACTTTGAGACTGGAGTGCCCTTTAATAATGGTGCCTGATTGCTGTGGAACCGGGCTTGCTAGATTTTAAGCCCCACCCTACGAGTGATGGTGAAGAACACCACAGCTGGAAGTCTTTGGTCTCTCATACCCGCTAGTATTGCCAGTGAGAATGGAGAATTAGGTGCTCAGTTCCTCTTGCGGGTGAAGCTAAAACTGTTAAAAATAAGACAAACATTTTGAACTGAAATGAGGCAAAATGTTTTCACTTGGAGGCTCCTAAGTCTTTGGAATTCTCCTGAAAAGCCAGTAAAAGCAGAGTTTTTGAATAGTTTTAAGGGAGAGTTGGATAGATTCTTGGTAAACAAAGGGAGTGAAAGGTTATTGGGAGGAAACAGGATGCAGATTTGGGGTTACGATCAGGTAGGATGTTGGTGAGACCACATCTGGAATATTGTGTCCAGTTTCGGTCTCTTTATTTGAAGAAGGACAAGGTGACATTGGAGGCAGTTCCGAGGAGGTTCACCAGATTGATTCCGGGGATTGGCATATGAGGAGAGATTAAACAGTTTGGATTTATACTTGCTGGAGTTTAGAGGGATGAGAGTGGACCTGATCGAAGGATATAAAATTTTAAATGGGATTGAGAAAGTAAATGTAGACCAAATGTTTCCTCTTATGAGGCAATATAGAACAAGAGGTCACAGGTATAGGTTGAGAGGTGGTAGATTTAAAACTGAGATGAGGAGGAACTACTCCTTGCGGAGGGTGGTGAATTTGTGGAACTCACTGCCCCATAGAGCAGTGGAGTCTGAATCATTGAATGGTTTCAAGAAGGAGATAGATTAATTTCCAGCAAGAAGAAAGGGGAAGAGGGATATGGGGGACAGGTAGGGAGATGGATTTGAGACTAAGGAAAGATCAGCCATGATCTGATTGAATGGCAGAACAGACTCAAAGGACTGAATTTGCCAACTTCTGCTCCTAAATTGCTCTATTCCTATCAGATCAGCCATAATCTTATTAAATGGTGGAACAGGGCCGAGAGAGTGAATGGTCTCCTTGTCTGGATGCACATATATCTGTATGGCAGTATATGTGGAGAAAGAAACAGAGCTAATGTTTTGAGTCCAATCTGAGTCTCCGTTGGAACTCTGAAAGGTTGGTTGCTGTCCACTTTGTTGTTGAGGAGAAAGACACTGAGCATTGGTCCAAAGAAGCTTCCTGTTTTACCACACAAGGCCCATTGTATCCATACTGGCTTTTTACTAGTAAATTTTCAAAAATATTCCCTCTGCTGTGTATTATTCTCACTCAACATGAACAATGCAGCTCAGCTATAGATATACATGTCTGCTGGCTGAAGAAAGATTGAGTGCTCTGTGATTTACTCATACTGATGGTGAGGTCTGCCAAAAATCTAACTGCAGACACCTGAATCCTATCATTATCAACCATCAGTTTCCACTGAAACTTCTGCTGGGATCCCAATCTGCAAAATGTTGATGCTATTCAGCAGCTTAGCCATTGCATTTACCGTGATCCTGAGGAAAGCAGAACAGAGTTTAGTGAATGAGAAGGCTAATGGATATGATTTGCTTTTTATAACTTTAACAGTCAAATCAATATCGGTAAAACACGAATCAATAGGCAAACCATGGTTAATATAAATTATAAATTGCACCCTAACCCTCAGCATATCATAGTTCACTACAGTGCAGGAGGAAGCCATTCAGCCCATCAAGCCTGTATCGACAACAATCCCACCCGGGTCCTATCCCCATCACCCCACCCTACTAATTCCCCTGACACTAAGGGACAATTTATCATGGCCAATCAATCTAACCCGCACATCTTTGAACTGTGGGAGGAAACTGGAGCACCCGGAGGAAACCCACACAGATACAGGGAGAATGTGCAAACTCCACACAGACAGTGACCCAAGGCTGGAATCGAATCTGGGTCCCTGACACTGTGAGGCAGCAGTGCTAACCACTGTGTCACCGTGCCACACAATGTGATCCCAATAAGTAGCACCAATTCCAGACACAAATTTCCAGCCACACTCGCTCCAAGACCGGAAAATCCTACACAAAGTCAACGGACCATTGCATGGTCCTGCATTGGGTGACTGTCAGTATGGAGTTTGCACATTGTCCTAGTGTCTGCGTGGGTTTCCTCCAGGTGCTCCAGTTTCCTTCCACTGCCCAAAGGTGTGCAGGTTAGGTGAATTAACCATGATAAATTGCCCCTTAGTGTCAGGAGAATTAGTAGGGTCAATATATGGGGTTACGGGGTTGAGGACTTGGTGGGATTGTCGTCACTATGATTCCCAAGGTGAGTGGGATGGGAAAATTCCACTCAAAGTCTTTATGGTAAATTTCGTTGACGATTTAGACATAAGTCCTCAGCTGACAGTAACACTCAACCTGTGTCCTGCAGGCACAGACTTCACCAAAAAGGTACATGTCTGCCAAACCTCATCTCTGCCTCACAGCACCAGAGACCCGGGTTCAATTCCGGACTTGAGACTCTGTGTGGAGTTTGCGCATTCTCCCCGTATCTGCATGGGTTTCCTCCAGGTGCTCCGGTTTCCTCCCACAGTCCAAAGATATGCTGGTTAGGTTGATTGGCCATGATAAATTGCCCCTTAGTGTCAAAGGGACTAGCAGGGTATGTAGGTGGGTTAAGGGGATAGGGACTGGGTAGGGTTGTGGTCAGTGCAGACTTGATGGGCTGAATGGCCTCCTTCTGCACTGTAGGGATTCTATGATTCTCTATGAAATATAATTGTGAAAACATCTTTCAGTTTTTTTCCTGAAAGGCTTACAGAAATCTGTTTTTCTTTCCCCCTGTGTCGTCTGAGTTAATTGAAATCTCAGTTCTTCAATGCCTTTCAATCTCCGATGCAGGATTGAATGGTATGGCGGTGACAGACTTGCCCGAAGTTGAATTTGTCTTCTGAATGTCTTTCCCTGTGTGCCTCAAAGGAGCAATAAATTCCTCAGACGGTCTTAATTCCTTCTCATCTAGTCCCAGAGAGCCCAAAGTTCGGAGCTCTTCAGTCTTCCCTCTTGGAACAGTCTTTCCTCATTCTCGCAGTTCAGTCATCGTGATCCCGGCACTCTGTTTCCCAGCGATGCTGCTAACTTTCTGTCCTATTCTGCAGATGGTCCTGTCCTCCCAGATACACAAGGAAACTCACACGTCTCCAAGACGGTCTTCCCTCAGGGCTGAGGATACTGTGGGAGATCGAATCCATCAGAACCGCGTGTTGGGGAGCGACAAGATTAGGCACTGGGTAAAAGCTGCAATTGTAGGAATCGCAGAATAAATAGTTAAAGGCATATGTTTTTGTTGAAATTTGGGTAGTATACTCTGAGTGGGGTGGGGGAAGGTGTAGTGTGACTTGTTGACAGATGGGATATGCTAAAAAATGACAGAGATGATGACATATTACTGATATCATAGAACCATCGAACCCCTACAGTGCAAAAGAAGAATGTTCAGCCCATTGAATCTGCATTGACTTTCTGAAAGAGCATCTTAATCACACTGTCTCCGAACCCCTGCTTGTTTACCATGGCTAATCCACCTAACCTGTACAACTTTGGATACTAAGGGGCAATTTAGCATGGCCAATCCACCTAACCTGCACAACTTTGGATACTAAGGAGCAATTTAGCATGGCCAATCCACCTAACCTGCACATCTTTGGATTGTGGGAGGAAACCGGAGCACTCAGAGGAAACCCATGCAGACACGAGGAGAAGGCGTAAACTCCACACAGTCACCCAAGGCTGGGATCGAACCCGAATCCCTGGCGCCCTCAGGCACCAGTGCTAACCACTGTGCTACCATGCCACCCATATCTGTCAGTCATGTGTCAGACTCTCATGAGGGAAGTTGTGATACCATGCCTACAGCCAACATGCCAACTTTGTAACCTGCTTTTTGTGGCACTATAGGCAATTGTTAAGCTGATACCAGAAGATGACTATCCATTAACCAAGTACCATGCTGAGAGTCCACCGATAAGAAACACCCATTTCAGAACAGGAGTGGAACAGAGAGAGCTGGATTGGATCAGCCACAATTATACTCAATGCCTGATAAGCCATTCTATTGACTGCAATATAACTAAAATATCAGAACTGGCATATAACCAATTCATCCCTCTGCGCTGCTCTTCAAGGCCAATGTTTACCCTCTGGATTCTAATTTGCTTTAAGGGTAATTTATTGGATACGTCTTTTAAACTAGAAATGAATAGGATAATGTGTCCATTGTATATAAAATGTTCCTGGAAAAAGATGGTACAGGAAGTAAGTGATGAAAGCTCCAAGAACCGTAAAAAAAAAGAAACTGATTTACAAAACAGAACCATATTCCAAATGCAGAAATGACATAGTTTATTCCTTCAGCCTCCAAAACATTGGAGACAGATAATGTTTGAGAAAATATCGAGAAACTGGTCCATTCCTTTTATCCCAAACTGCACTGAGATCTGTGAATTCCATTGTGCTCAAGTTAGAACCACAGAATAGAACCATAGAATCCCTACATACAGAAGGTGGCCATTCGGCCCATCAAGTCTGTACTGACCACATTCCCACCCAGGCCCTATTCCCGTAACCCCACACATATACCCTCCTAATCCCCCTGACACTAGGGTCATCGATGAGGTAAAATCATTTGCCATTGATCTCAAGGTAAGCTACCCACAAAAAACCCAACCTTCTGTGGCATAGATTCCCCCAGTTTGAATCTGGCAGAAATTCAAAGGAGCCTTGAGATGTCCAGAAGAAGTGAGGTTAGTGAAGCGGTCAATCACATTAAGTATTCTCAGGTTAAGTTTTTTATTAGTATCACAAGTAGGCTTACATGAACATGAAGTTACTGTGAAAATCCCCTGGTCACCACACTCTGGTGCAGGTTCAGGTTACACTGAGGGAGAATTTAGTCTGGCCAATGCACCTAACCAGCATTTCTTTTGGACAATGGGAACAAACTGGAGCACCTGGAGGAAACCCATGCAGACACAGAGAAAACTAGCAAACTCCGCACAGACAGTGGCCCAAGCCAGGAATTGAACCCGGGTCCCTGGCAGCAATGCTAACCACTGTACCACCAACTACAAGTCAGAAAGTCAAATGCACCAATAATGCTCTTTTTTCACTTTTTACATAGCAAAATAAATGATTAGGTTGAGATAGAAGCAAAAATATTTTTAACTTGTTAAATATTTGCATGTATTATTATCATAATAGAGAACTTTGACCTTCCACAATACAAAATTAGCTTTTCAGAGCCAATGAGAGTGTGCAGCAGTAATTATGAAGTTGATACACTATTTAAAAAAAAACAATTACACCTTGTTCACAAAAGAATAGACTTTTTCAAAGCTTTAATGGCAGAGAAACGAATATTTTCATTAATTGACTGTTTGCTTGGAGATTGCACTCTGGCCAGTTGGAGGGTGGGGGGGAACCCAACACTGCCCCCTCTGGAGGAGTGGCGACTGATGTGGAGATGTTGGTGTTGGACTGGGGTAAACACAGCAAGTAGTCTCACAACAGCAGGTTAAAGTCCAACAGGTTTACTTGGTAGCAAAAGCTACTAGCTTTTGCAGCACTGCCCCTTCATCAGGTGAGTGGGGGCTCTTTTCATAAACAGGGCATATAAGGACACAAACTCAATTTACAAAATGATGGTTGGAATGCAGGTAATCAAGTCTTAAAGGTACAGACAATGTGAGTGGAGAGAGGGTTAAGCACAGAGATGTGTATTGTCTCCAGACAGGACAGTTCGTGAGATTTTGCAAACCCAGGCAAGTCGTGGGGGTTACAGATAGTGTGAGAGAAAGAGCAGAGAATCACAGACAGGAACTTCCGGATTTCCACATTATTCTGTGTGCATGGAGACTCCAAAAGCTACAGTTAGTTTCAGTGGAGTGATGATTGTGAACACTGACAATTTTTGCAAAAATATCATTGGGAATGTTAATTGATGAAATATTTCAGCATGTAGAAAGATGTATTACTTAAAAATGAATTGTTTCCTCTTGCAACTTATGCTCCTTTATTCTTGTTACAATGTATTTAATTCGATCATTAACAATATTTTCCATGCTTTCAGTAAGCTGGTCTTTACTAAGAATAGACTAAGGCTGTTGGTTCTCTTTGGAATCATAGATATCACTTTATTACACTACATTGTTGTTGCAATTATACAGGGCCTTGGTGAGGCCACACCTAGAATATTGTGCGCAGTTTTGGTCTCCTTTTCTGAGGAACAATGTTCTTCCTCATGAAGGAGTGCAGCGAAGGTTTACCAGGCTGATTCTGGGGATGACGGGACTGATGTATGAGGAGAGATTGACTAGGTTAGGATTGTTTTCACTGGAGTTCAGATGAATGAGGGGGGATCTCATAAAATTCTAATAGGAATAGGTAGGGTAGATGCGGAGAGGATATTCCTGATGGTGGGGAAGTCCAGAGAATCATAGTTTGAGGGTTCAGGATAGACCATTTAGGACATAGATGAGGACACATTTCTTCATCCAAAGAGTGGTGACCCTGTGGAATACATTACACTGGAAGTAGTTGATGTCAAAATATTAAATGTATTCAAATATTAAATGCGACTGGATATAGTACTTGGGGCGAATGGGATCAAAGGTTATGGGGAGAACGCAGGATTATTGTGTTGGATGATCAGCCATGATTGTGATGAATGGTGGAACAGGCCCAAGGGGCCAAATGGCCTCCCCCTGCGCTCATCTTCTATGTTTCTATTACCTTTGAACGTTAGAGGTTTCTGTTGTGATGTGTAGACCTCACCCAATTTTCAAATTGCTTTTGTGTGCTGAATGTTAACATATTTTTCTGGAGAAATTATTCAATAATGTAAATTCTAGGATTTTTATCAGCGAGTGAGAACTATCTTAACCTTTAGAGATTACCCACAATGGAATATTCACTACGAAAGACCTCTGTCCATCATGTGACATTGAAACAGAATATCTTGTCCAGTTAAGTGGGGCTCTTGCATCGTAAAAAAGGAAAGCTTGGACTAATAATTTGCAAGTAATATTCATGCCACAGGCAATGACCATCTCCAACAAGAGAGAATCTAATTATAGAACTATAGAATCCCTGCAGTGCAGAAGGAGGACATTTGGCCCACTAAGTCTGCACCGACTCTCCAAAACAGCATCTTACCCAGACCCCACACCCTCTTCCCCACAACTCTGCACATTTACTATGGCTAATCCATCTAACCTATACATTGTAGGACACTAAGGGGCATTTTAACATGGCCAATCCACCTACCTGCACATTTTTGGACTATGGGATAAAACCAGAGCACTCAGAAGAATCCCACACAGACACAGGGAGAACATGCCATCTCCACACAGTCACCCAAGGCCATAAAGGAACCCGGGTCCGTGACACTGTGAGGTTAACCACTGTTCCACCACGCTAATAATCTTCTGTTGACAGTTAGTGGTATTACCTTCACTGAATGCCCAATATCAACACCCAAAGGGTTACTCTTGACCAGAAACTGAACAATTATACACACTATGCCCTGTTTCTCATAGCCAATTGGGTACAGAATATATTGCAAACCTGCCCACAATTGAAGAGTTGATCACTATTCTCACGATAGGGCCCTATTTAGGGTGGCACAGTGGGTAGCACTGCTGCCTCAGGGCACCAGGGACCTGGGTTCAATTCCCGGCTTGGGTCTGTGTGGACATTGCACATTCAGCCCGTGTCTGTCTTGGTTTCTCCAGGTGCTCCAGTTTCCTTCTACAATCTGAAAGGCATGCTGGTTAGGTGCATAGGCAATGCCAAATTCTCCCTCGATGTACCCGAATAAACACCAGAGTGTGGCAACTAGGGATTTTCACAGTAATTTCAGTACAGTGTTGATGTAAGCCTACTTGTGACTCTAATAAATAAGCTATAAAAGCTCAGACAAGCTCAGATGAGAGGGTGGGATTTATCTGATCCGCTACAGCTCTCAGTTCTGTGCAAGTGCTGCATAGATGTTCATGCATGTGACAGGGGCCTTCTCCACTGGCTGGAGATCCAGAAAGAACTGTACGTTGCCTCTTTGAAGGAGGCCTGAGTTCCATGTTTGCTCGCCTCCAGTCTCTACATTAACAGTTTTGCATTCAGACATGGGAGAAGGTTAGAAGGTTAGATTTCAACAAGAATTATTCAAATAGGCATTTATTTTCAACTCACCCATACCTGCAAAAGGACGACTGATCAACTATCATGGTGGGATAAGAGTCTGGATCCCCAAAGCATTGCTCTAGGATTGTGGTTTATCAGTTCAGTGACCTAAACAACTAGTGTTAAAATTCTGGGTACTGAGGTGTCCCACAATAACCACTCCACAGTAAGGCTTCTGGGAACTCAGGTCTTTATTCAGTCTACTCACTTCCACACACGAAACGTTGACTGCCCACTCAGGATGATCTCCAACAGCTCACCCCACACACAAGGTCACCTGACCCATTCCGTACATGCCCCAACATACATGACAACTAGGCCGCAGGAGGAATCAACAGGCGTGTTTTTAAACGGTGAAGAAGCACTGAAAATTTGCATAATTTATTAGCTTTGTTCTTCAGCTTTGTTGGAGGGAGGGGTTGGTGGAGATGGGGACAGGGCCCACCCATTATAAATCTGCCACTGTCTTTAGCCTTTGAAACCTTCAAGACTCTCCAAACCTCCACGTGGCTTCCCAAAATCCCCTCTGTGTATGAACTGAACATCTCCCACTCTGATACTGTACTCTGATGAATACTGGAGCAATGCTTGGACAGAACAGATTTTCTGATCTAGCATCTCAACAACCAGGTGCTGATGTCCCTGGAACAAGAATACCCACTGGACATGACCTACTAGTCATGAGGATGGTCTCAACAGGGATCTTGGGTTCATGTCGCACTATCTGTAACCCCCATGACTTGCCTGGGTTTGCTAAACCTCACTTACTGTACTATCTGGAGACAATACACATCTCTTTAACCTGGGCTTAATGCTCCTTCCACTCACACTGTTGGCCTCTTTAAGACTTGAATAGCGGGTTAGATGTAAAGATTCGCATTCTAATCAGTAATCTGTAAACTGTCTGTGCTGTTATATGCTCTGTCTGAGACCAGAACTCTCCATTCGCCTGACGAAGGGGCAAACCCCGAAAACTTGCAAGTTTATTATCAAATAAATCATTTGGACTTAAACCTAGTATTGTCAGACTTCTTACATGGCCTATTAACCCAGTTGATCCACAAGTGACACTTCAAAACCATGACTATAAAAATTCTGACCTAACTATAGAGCACATAATAACATCTGGCAGAACATCAAATTTAAGGGTGCCATCCTGGATCTATACTTATTGTTCAACAGAATATCGGACTATTGAGGGATCCTTGCCAACTGTTTCTGCTCCTAAACCCATAGGGTGGCACAGTGGCTAGCACTGTTGCCTCACAGCGCCAGGGACCTGGGTTCGATTCCCAACTTCAGTCACTGTCTGTGTGGAGTTTGCATATTCTCCCTGTGTCTGCGTGGGTTTCCTCCAGGTGTGCTAGTTTCCTCGCACAGTCCAAAGATGTGTGAGTTAGGTTGATTTACCATGCTAAATTGCCCCTTAGTGTCACAGGATGCATAGGCTAGAGGGATTAGTGGACTAAATATGTGGGGTACAGGGATAGGGCCTGGGTGGGATTGTTGTTGGTGCAGACTTGAAGGACTGAATGGCCTCCTTCTGCACTGTAAGGATTCTATGAAAGAAGAAGAAATGAGATACTAAAATATATTTTGCACCTGTACACTTAAATTTTATGATAAAAGCAAAATACTCCAAACCTCAAACTAAAACAGAAAATGATCAAAAATTCCATAGAACACAGAACATTACAGCGCAGTACAGGCCCTTCAGCCCTTGATGTTGTGCCGACACTTTCATCATTTTAGCATTGGATCCATAGCTCATTGTCCAGCCTGTCCTGACTCGTATGAAGCAATGCCTGTTTTGCACCTTAAATGACTTAAAAGCCACTTAACTAGGATGTGAATCAACTGCTGATGAGAAGCCAGCTGCACAGAGCTGCATTCAATTATTGTATCTAGGCCACACCCTGGAAATGCTTGATTCACCCTCGCTGGTCTTTATTTCAGCTTGGACATGTGTCTCAGGTAAGAATTTAAAAAAGAAAATAAGAACCATTAATGCAAAGTTGGTTGCTGGAAATGAAGTTACTGAGTGAGGGAATGCTGTTTTTGTGACTTGCAGTTTAAAGAAGAGGTCTGAAAGAGGTTTAACAGTTTGTACAAAATTATGGTGGTAATCTAATAGTCATACTTGTATTTAAATTATTGGTAAATTGATAAAAGAGCTATGAATTTTAAAAAAAATACTCTGTCCTTACAGTCACAAAGCCAATGCTCAGAATGGACTAGGCAAACCCAAATCCATTCCTTCCTTGCTTCAAAAGCCAAGTTCAAAATCCAATTGAATCCAATTCAAGGTCCCCACAAGGGAGACAAACAAGATCCAAGCTGACAAGATGAGGCATTGCACCTCATTTTGGGCTTCATCTAAGCCAAAATGGCAAGGTGTTTGTGATTATGTATCTATTTACTATTACAACATGCACCAAATTTGAAGCTTCAAAATCATTTTGCAAAAATGGAAACACCCGACACTTGAACAAAATTCAACATGCCTATCAATGAAACATACATTTGTGGGAAAAGAACAGACAGTCCAATTAAGCCAGGTGACTAACAGGCAGGGGAATGGGAGTGGTATATACCTTTCAGAACTTGTGCTCTTAATGCCATGATTCACAATTTCTGACATGTGGTTTGGCAGTTGAGCATACATGCCAATGTGATTAGCATTGTATATCTGTGGCAAATATCCCAATATCCAAGCAGCAAAAGCAATTGTGTTCTAGGTGTTCAGATCACCAGCGCTATAATTAAGAAAGCCCCACCAACACCTACTTTTCCAGACGGCTAAGGAAATTTGGCATATCCACTGCGACTCATGGCAATTTTCACAGATGCATCATAGCATCCTTTCCGGATATATCACAGCTTGGTACGGCTCCTGCTTTGACCAAGACTACAAGAATAAAAGGTGGTGAATGTAGCCCAGCCCAATCCAATCTGCAAACCAGCCTCCCATCCATTGACTCTGTCTACACTTCCTGCTGCCTCGGAAAAGCAGTCATCATAATTAAGAGACCTGTGCACCCCAGACATACTCTTCTTCCATCAGAAAAAAGATACAGAAGTCTGAACCAACAGATTCAAGAACAGCTTCCTCTTTGCTGCCATCAGACTTTTGAATGGTGCTATCGTAGCTTAAGCTGATTTTTCTCTTCACCCTTCCTGTAACTGCCACACCCTATCCTTGTCCTTTTCCCTTATGAACGGTGTGCTTTGCCTGTATAGTGTGCAAGAAACATTACTTGCCAATATATCCCAATACATGTAACAATAATATTTCAATCATTCACACTGTGTCCTGGTGTGATTGCTCAATAATATTAACAGGCCCACATTGTCCTGCTTGTGCTACCCTTTGTGTGAGTTGTCCTTATTCCTGAGAGCAGAGGAATTTGAAGGAGCCATTTGACTTGCATCCTTAAAAGAGGTCAACAAATGTCAAGTTGACAGAGTGATTGCTGAATATAAGATGCAGTCCAAATTAAACATCTGACCCTCAAGTGGAATCAGGGAGTGGCAGATGCCAGTTTGGCATCTCTATATAGCTTCACTGTTGGGACATATTGTCAAAGCTGTCCATCCATCATTGAAGACTCTGTTTAATGTCTTGATAATGATGCCTCTTTGCATTGAAGCATTTGTTTCAATCATGGTCATGAGTCTGTGGACAGAAGTTTGAAACCCACAACCTACTGACTCTACTGCTAAAACTAAAAGTAGGATTGAAGACCACTACTGGAGATTTATTTGCAATTGAAGGCTGGTTGTGCTTTATTTCATGGTTCTCCCATCTCGCTCCTGCTCTCATTGCTCTGATACACTTTTCCCATATTGATGTTTCCCATATTGAAAACAATCCAAATGAAAAAGGAAGATTGATTGAAGATTAGTGGGGCACAGTGGTTGACACTGCTGCCTCACAACACCAGGGATGCGGATCCAATTCCAGCCTTGGGTGTCTGTCTGTGTGGAGTTTGCACATTCTCCCCATGTCTGCATGGGTTTCCTTTGGGTGCTCTGGATTCATCCCATAGTCCAAAGATGTGCAGATTTGGTTGCTTGGTCACGGTAAATTAATGTCCCAAGATATGTAAGTTAGATGGATTAGCCATGGGAAATATGTGGGGTCATAGGATTAGGTGCAGGAGACGGCGTTGGTCAGATACTCTGTCAAAGAGGGTGCAGACTCAATGGCCAAATGGGCTCCTTCTGCACTGTAGGGCGTCTATGATTCCAGGAAGATAACCCCCTTTCTCTGTAATGGAGAGGAAGAGGGCTCTGTGGCATGTCCTGTCAACATAGATAACATCTACCACATTTCTCAATGCTTCCACGTGTAGAACCCAGGAAAGGTCGGTTGACCTCAGGCAGGATTTTCTGGTTTTGGGGGGAGTGCGGCCAGAAAATCCCACCTCTTAATATTAAAATGAGCCCAGCCAGTGAAGGTGGGATAGAGTTAAAGAACAGGGTTACACTGAGAGATAGATGTGCTGTACTATCTGCCAGTCACTCTATCCTTAGAGAAAATCTACCCCTCCTTTTTTTAGAACATTCTAACAATATCACAACACCTCTTATTCACTTCCACCTTTTATTCTGAGGCTAGTAGGTGAGGAGAAATGGTTCTTCAATGCCCACTTGAATATCCAATTCAATAATCACTGCTCCATACTCAATGGCAAATCCCCACATCATAGGAGATGTTTAAACGTTGCATTAGTTACAAGAGCAGGATGCATCCTCAAGTACAGACTGTGTTGTGGTGCATTGTTGGCACTGGAGTCACTCTTCTGGGATTAAATTATGCTTGTTATAATTGATACAAGATTGAAAGCCTTGCACTTGGCTAGCTAATTTATCAACATGATGTCAGCTACACACAAACATATCCTGAAGCTCAGGCAGAATGTGGTGCCGTGCCACTGTGTTTAGACAAAGCTGTCAAGCGAAGGGAATGCTTTTAGCATTGGAGCAATATCTCTCCTCCTACTGTTTTGAACTGGTTGCAGTTTCCTAGTTAAGATTCTTTCAGTCATAGTTTCAGGGCTATTTGGATGCTGAGTGAAGATTTTGGTCTCCGAATGAAACCCACCAATTAGTCCCCAGACACAGAAGAATCCAAAGTTTCTGAATCGGTTCACTGTACTCTCATTGTAATAAGCTGAAGCGAATCATTTTGCATAGATTATGTGCAAACCGCTGTCGACTGGTTTTATGAGCCAAGAAATTGCCTGTGCCCAGCCGTCCTGGCTATTCAAAGCCTCGTTGCGTAAGTGTGACTGATGTAACGGATCTAATTCTACCTGAACACAAGCCCAGACTCCATACTTCAGATTTGGTTTCTCTTAATTTCCCTACCTCTGAGCAAGAAGCTCCATGTTTGAGTCCCACTTCAGGATGTTATAGCCATAGAAAATGTATTTGGAACATGGGCAAGCGGGTTGAAATGGGGGGGTGATGGCGTGGTGGTATTATCGCTAGGCTGTTAATTCCAGAAACTCAGCTAATGGTCCAGGGACCCGGGTTCGAATCCCACCACAGCAGATGGTAGAATTCAAATCCAATAAAAAATATCTGGAATTAAGTATTCACTGATGACCATGAAACCATTGTCGATTGTTGGAAAAAATCATCTGGTTCACCAATGTCCTTTAGGGAAGCAATTCTGCCATCCTGGCCTGGTCTACATGTCACTCCAGAGCCATAATAATGTGGTTGACGCTCAACTGCCCTCAGTCTACTCGGGATGGGCAGCAAAAGCTGCCAGCCGGCGACACCCATGTCCCATGAGTGAATAAAAAACAAACCTTCCAATTAGATTTCTAGCTTGCCTCACCAATTCTTTCTCAAAAACCCTTGTCACTGTCCATAAAACCAAGCTTTTTAAAAATTCTTTCAAGGGATGTCGACATTGCTGGGTAGGCCAGCATTTATTGCATATTGCTAATTACCCTTGAGATCGTGATGATGAGCTGCTGATATGAACTGTTTCAGTCCATGTAGTGTAGGTACATCCACAATGAAGTTTAGAAGGGAGTTCCTGGATTATGACCCAGTGACAGTGAAGGAATAGTGATATAGCCCCTAGCCAGGGTTTGATTTGATTTATTATTGTCACATGTATTAGTATACAGTGAAAAGTATTGTTTCGTGTGCACTATGCAGAAAGCATATTGTACATAGAGAAGGTAAGGAGAGAGTGCAGAATGTAGTGTTACAGTCATAGCTAGGGTGTGGAGAAAGATCAACTTAATGCGAGGTATGTCCATTCGAAAGTCTGATGGCAGCAGGGAAATGGATGTCTCCAGGGTCCTAAGAGTCACCAAATCTGTAAGAGATTGAATTAAAGCATTGTTAGAGAGTTTAAATGAGTTAGAATAAAGTTTTAGAAGCATAAAAGAGAGTAAAAGATAGAATTAGAAGGTATGCTGGGCACAGCTTGCAAGAAGTCACCTCACTCTGGTGCCACAGATGGCATGTGGCTTGGAGGGATCTTGCAGGTGCCCATGCATTTAATGCCCTTGTCCCTCTAGACGGAAGGTGGTAAAGGTCATGAATTTGGACAGAGCTGCCAAACGAACCTTGGTGAGTTGTTGCAGTGCGTCTTGCATATGGAACACACTGTTGCCATGGTGCATCAGTGATGGAGGGAGTGAATGTTTACAGTGGTACTAGGACTCTTGTCTGTGACTTTTAATGCTGCCTTCACTGTTGATGATCCTTCCATCACTTTGCTGATGATTGAGGGTGGACTGGTAGTAGTGCCACACAACATGATAGAAGCTAGCCTTAATGTGAAGATGGGATTTGTGTTGCCACTTCTGGTGAATCTGTCCAGACAATGGAACAGGGCATGCCCAGGGATCGTAATGGCACATTGGACAGTGTCACACTCCTTCCGCTCCTCATGGCAGTGCCAGCCTAGATTTTGTGTTCAAGTCCATTTAGTTAACTTTACAACTCTCTTGCATTCTTTGCAGGGTATCGGATTACCTTTCTAAATTTTTCTGGCAAAGCAGAGCCCCACGAATTTCCAGGGCACAGTCTATTATTGATACTGCAATCATGGCTGTTATATTAAATGTACATCTGGTTCATTTTACAGTAAAGTTCCAGCTGTCTGGGAAAACATAACATTGAACACCATTAGTAGCAGGTGAAGACAAGTATTTAAAATAACATTTTTAGTAAATTAGTGAAGGACTACAAGGCTCCTGTGTTACCCTCAGACTTTGAATTGCCTGCCTATTCTGAGTGAACCTTAACATTCATTCACAACACACAAATCTTACTCTGCAGGTCCTTTAAACGCCCAATTCAAAAGAGACTCGGGGGGTGGGGGGAGTTGGTTGGAAAAGACATGGTCAAGACTTCGGGAGGAAACACTTTGTATAGAATAACTAATTCTTATAATATAGCAAATAGGAGCAGGCCATTCAGCCCTTCGAGCCTGCTCCACCATTCATTTTGGTCATGTCTGATTATATACAAAATCATGTTCCCTCCCCACCGCCCCTCCCACCAATATCCCTTGATCCTTTCAGCCCCAAGAGCTATGTCTAATTTATTCTTGAAATCAGGCAACATTTTGGTTTCAACAATATTCTGTGGTAGCGAATTCTGCACAGAAGAAATTTTTCCCTACCCCAGTTCTAAAAGGTTTACTCCTTATCCTCAAATTACAACCCCTCGTTCTGGATGTCTCCACCATTGGGAACATTTTTTCTGAATCTACCCTATCTTACCCTGTTAGAATCTTATAAGTTTCTATGGGATCCCCTCTCACTTTCTAAACTCCAGTGAATATAATTCTAACTGACTTACTCTCTTCTCAAATGACAGACCTGCCATTCCAGAAATCAGCCTGGAAAACCTTTGCCGTACTCTCTGTATAGCAAGGACATTGTTCCTCAGAAAAGGACACCAAAACTGTACACAATACTCCAGGTGTGGCCTCCCCAGTGCCCTATACAATTGCAGAAAAACATCCCTATCCCTATACTCAAATCCTCTTGCTATGAAGGCCAATATACCAGTTGCCACCTTTATTGCCTGCTGTACCTGAGCGCTTACTTTCAGCAACTGATGCATGAGGACACCAAGGTCCTGCTGAGTATCCATCTCTCTCAATTTAAACCCATTCAAGCAATAATCTGTCTTCCTATTATTGCTACCAAAGTGGATAACCTCACATTTATCCATGTTATATGGCATTTGGCATGCATATTCCCACACACTCAGCCTGTCCAAATCACGCTGAAGCATCTCTGCACTCTCCTCACAGCTCACCCTCCCATCCACCTTTGTATCATCTGCAAATTTGGAGATAGTACATTCCATTCCCTCTTCCAAATCATTAACACATAACTGAAGTCTGAACACAGATCTCTGTGGAACCCCATTACCCACTGACAATTAATCTAATACTGGGGTTGTTACTTATTTTGGAAGATGGGCTGCACTGCTTTCTCGTCTGCTTGCCATGTTTGTGAAATCTATGTACAAAGTCTTCGTATTCTGTCCATTTGCTTCATGGCAAGGATTGTGCCAATATCCTGTGTGGTATCAGTTATTAACGACTGTGCTCTGGATATACCCTGACCCAGATTGTTCCTGAAGCTATCTCTAATAACCTTATGTGGTATGTGAGTACTTTGTCAACTGCTCTCATTCACATTTCAAAACATCGTCAGAACCATTTTAACATCGGAATGATTATTCAAAGAGATCAGAGGTTGTATGACTGTTTATATTTCTGAGTCATTGACCTTTTGCTATACAGTTCAAAAGTCCCCAAGACATGTCAAGAGTTACATTTGGAGTGGGTGACTCTTACCTCCCAAATTCCAACTTCATACTCTATCTCTCAAAGATTAGGGTCACATAGAAGCATAGAAAATAGGAGAAAAGATGGGCCACTTGCCCCTTCAAGACTGCTCACCGTTCATTATGATAATGGCTGATCATCGAACTCTGTAAGCTGTTCCTACTTTCCTCCCATTTCCTTTAACCTCTTTAGCCCCAAGAGCTATGTCTAACTCCTTTTCGAAAAATTTTGGTTTACCCATATCCATAGACTATGACCATTGGTCCTGGGTTCCCTGCCATTGGGAATATCTTTCCTGCATCTACCCAGTCTAGGCCTGTTAGAATTTTATCGATTTCTAATGAGATTCCCCTTCATCCTTCTAAACTCCTGTGAATATAATCAAAACCGACTCAATTTCTCCTTGTACGTCAATCCTGCCATTCCAGGAATTAGCCTAGTAAACTTTTGTTGCAATCCCTCCGTAACAAGAACATCCTTTCTCTGATACAGAGACCAAAATTGCACACAATACTCGAGGTGTGGTGGCACCAAGGCCTTATATAATTGCTGCAAGACATCTTTGCTTCTGTACTCAAATCATCTCACTATGAAGGCAACTGCATATCATGATTTTTTTTTTTAACTTATGTTATCTGAATATTTCAGAGATGTAATCCTTTTTGCAGATGAATGGAGAGGCACTAGTTTCAGGTGAATGGAGAGTGATGTACGTGCAATCAATTGTGGTTTGTATTTGGAGGAATTGCATGGCTCGTAAATCCTAAGGCCAGCTATGATCTCATTTCATAACAGAACAGGCTCATGGAGCTTCATGGTTAACTCCTATTCCAGTGTAAAATTGAGGTTACTGACTGCTGCTGTTGGACTTCATAGAATCCTTACAGTACAGGAGGAGGCCATTCAGCCCTTCAAGTTTGCACCGACTCGCAGACAGAGCATCTTACCCACATCCTATCCCCATAAACTCACATATCCACCATGGCTAATCCACCTAACCTCACATCTTTGGACTGTGGGAGGAAACTGGACAACCCGGAGGAAACCCATGCAGACATAGGGAGAACATGCAAACTCCACACAGACAGTCACCTGGAATTGAACCCAGGTCCCTGGAGCTGTGAGGCAGCGTGCTTGCCACTGTGCCACTTGATCACATGTATAGAGAATGAAGGTATTATTTATTTGGTTGCTTTGGGGACGTGACAGGTTCAAATGAGCTCTCTAATTAATACCTGCATGTTGCTGTGAATATGGAACTCATTGCAACACAGAGTAGTTGAGATAATGAACCTATTACATTTTATCAACAAGGCTATGGTGCAGATTTTACTGTGGCACTGATGGTAAACTATCAGCATTAGCCATCCTTACTTCACTGAAACATTTCTTTGACCATATCCTTTTCAAATGAAGCATATGTACTTGAGTTCAGTTCACACTATCCAATTTCTCATTGATTTCATCAGCACCTAAAGCTCCAACACAATACTTGTGAACATATCACTGTCTGTATGCAGCATGGGTGGCATGGCAGCACAGTGGTTAGCACCACTACCTCACAGAGCCAGGGACTCAGGTTCAATTTCCGGCTTGTGTCACTGTCTATGTGGACTTTGTACATTCTCCCCATGTCTGCGTGGGTTTCCTCCAGGTGCTCTGGTTTCCTCCCACAGCCCAAAGATGTGTGGGATAGGACGATTGGCCATGCTAAATCGTCCCTTTTAGTGTCGGGGCATTAGCTAGGGTAAATGAATGGGGATAGAGCCTGGATGAGATGGCGGTCGGTGCAGAATTGATGGGCCAAATGGCCCCCTTCCACACTGTAGCATTCTATGATTCTATTCTATGTATGGAAGGCAAGATTTCATCATTATTAAAGAAAAGCTTGGCCAGTAGTGCTAAAAATTAAGAGGTTCTTTCCAAATTTTATTCCACAGTCGATATTCTACTTCCTGGAACACAATGTTTCTTGCGTTTTATTACTTGAAGGTAGTTACTGTTTCTTTTTGCCAGGCACTAAGAGTGTCTTAAAACTCATGACTGTAATGTTAAAGTGTTGTGCTTGTTGGCCCTCCATTGTGTATCTCACAATCGCAGTTGATGCGTTATCACTGAACCATGCATTCTGTTAGCGAGGCAGTATTGGAAAGCTAGAAAATAAGCTTTTCACTCAGAAGCAGTGCGGATAGGGACAGGGGTGGGTCAGTTGGAAAATGTGGCACTCAATTTGGATGGTTTACCAATAATTATAAAGTCAATGCAATGTTTAAAGATCCAGTTATATCTCAGTTAACAAGGTGTGACATTTTGAAGGGTTTTTTTTTCCCATCAAGACTAACTGTGCTTGTTTGGGGGGGGGGGTGGTGGTGCGGGTGGCAACGGACAGTGGAAGATGGAGTTTGGAAGACAAGATGAAGACACAATTCTCTTCTAAACCAACCCTCACCCCACTCAGGCCAACGAACACGTTCCTCAGGTTTTCTGTTAACAATCTGTGCCTTTGTTCTGCCATTCACACATTCCAATTTCTTAATGGATGCTCTTAGCACCTTTTATTATCGCCACTATATTCCCTTGGTCCAATTACAGCCACACCCCCACCACCCAACCCATGCCCCGCACCCTCACAGGGCAAGTCTTGTCTGATTTTCTTTGCCTTCAGCTCTGCCAAAGCATCAATCTGATTCGAAACATTGCCTCTATTCTCCCTCTACAAATGCTGTCAGACCTGCTGAGTTTCTCCAGCATTTTCTGTCTTTGTTTCAGATTCCAGTATTTTGCCTTGCGATATGAGGTTGTGCTGTCTGAGCTGAGCAGAATGTTTGCATTAACATTCATCAAAGAACTTTCCAATGCTGGAAAAAAGGTTTTTAATTCATAAACCTTCAGAGCATTAATAAATCTCATAATGACAGGGAACGCTTGTTTCCTGGGCAGTCATTGCTGTGAGGAGAAAGGGAAGTGATTCGATATGCCAATTTAATTTGGGAAGGATATTCTGGCCTTTAATATGGTGAATTTCTTTAATATGTTCCTTGATGGGAAAGTTCAACAGTTCTAAGAATCAAATTCTCTTATATAAAAGTTTTTTGATGATGGTTCAACAAGCTGTTAATGTCTATTTCTTTTCATGGAATGTGGACTTAGTTACAGCATTACTAAGAAGTTATATACTTTTCCAAGAGGAGCCATTAAAGTCAATTATTGTTGCAATATCACTGTTATTGAATGGAAAATGTCCACCCACAATTTTTTGATCACTTCCTTCTCAAACGAAGCATGTATATTTAAATCCAATTCGCATCATCTAATTTCTCCTTTACTTCTTCGGACCTAATGCTTTAACACAACAGTTGCGAGCATATCATTTTTTGCATGAAATGCAGGATCTAATTATTATTATTATTTAAAAAAAAATGTCAGCAACACTAAGAGTTGAGATAACAGCAAAATACTACAGTTGCTGGAATCTGAAACAAAAACATAAAATACTGGAAAATCTCAGCAGGTCTGACAGCATCTGTGGAGAGAGAATAGAGAAGGAACTGCTTCTCACAGAGGGTGGCAAATTTGAGGAACTCGCTGCCCCAAAGCTGGGTGGAGTTTGAATCTTTGGTTTCAAGAAGGAGATAGATATATTTCTGATAGAAAATGAGTTTAAGGGATGTAGGGAACAAGTGGGGAGGTGGATTTGAGACCAGGGAGAGATCAGATCATGATCTAATTAAATGCCAGGCAGATATGAAGGGCTGAATTTGTCTACTTCTGCTCTGAATTCTTATGTTCTCTACAGATGCCATCAGACCTGCTGAGATTTTTCCATAATTTTATGTTTTAGTGCTAAACATTTCGAGATGCTTTCCAGATTTTGTTCCGCAGTTGATATTCTACTTCCTGGAAAACAGTGTATCTTTTGTTCTTTTATTTGAAGGTGGTTACTAGGGTGTTTTTCCTTGCCAACCACCAATATGGTCTTAAAACTAATTGTGAAATTGTGCTGTTGTGCTCCTCTGCTCTCTGATGCATATCTTGCATTCACAGTTGCTGCTCTTTCTCTGACCCATGCATTCAGGTAACAGTGCTCCATGGCTGCAGAGAAGCTTCACAAAATATTTTCCATCTTAGGTAAAGCAACTGATCTGGTAGCAGTAATCTGGGTTGAGAAATAGTCTAGAGTTTCACTTTTGGGAAAGAGAGGGAAAAGTTTCTACAAATCTCCCTCCAGAGTCTCACAAGTTAGGTACAGGCTATGACGAGGTACTTGGAATCCCTACATTGCAATAAGAGGCCATTTGACTGAGCAAACCTTCACCAACTGCAATCTCACCCAGGCCCTGTCCCTGTAACCTCACGTATTTACCCTGCTAATCCCACTGATACAAAGAAGCAATTTAGCATAGTCTATCAACCTAACTCATATATCTTTGGACTGTGGGAGGAAACCCATGCAGACATGGGGAGAACATTGAAACACCACACAGATTATGACCCGAGGCCGGAATTGAACCCAAGTCCCTGGTGCTGTGAGGCAACAGTGCTAACCACTGAGCCATCGTGGAAGTGTATAGAGACAGCAGGGTGATGAGTTGAAATTTGTTTCAAGCTTATTAAGTTTACGAGAAAATAGTCATTTAACTCACTATGGGGGAGATTAAATTACCTTTCAAACCAATTTTTACAAAATGGATTTATCAATTACCTAACACCCACAGAGTAAATCTTTTCACATCAACAAATTACATAATTATATTTCTCATATAAAATGCCTCTGTAGAAAGTGATCCCAAGACGTTCATTGGAATATTTTCAAATTACAAGTTCACAAATTTCCATTTTTTGCCCTAATTACATTTGATTCTTAAAAAAGAATAAGTCTGTATAAATGGTGCCAACTTCAGACTTCATAATTCTGCTGTAGCTATTAAATTATATCTAGCACTATAATTCACAAGGGGGAATGCAAAATACATTTTTAAACATGTGAAAGAAAATAGTTGAAATTGCTACAACTTCAAGTATTTGTTAGTAGCGCCCCCAATATTGGTATTTTAGTACAGCCTAATTTGGGTCTTTCAAGCCCTTTGGGGCATCTTTACCAATTTTATGCCCATTATTTTCATTTATATTGCTAAATTATTGTGATATAATTTATGCTTAATGAGGTAGGCTTGATGTTTAGGCTTTACTTCCAAAATAATCTGGGAATATTTAAGCTATTTTTATTTAACTTTTTTTTAAGAACTTTTTAAACGTTTTTATTTATTAGTGCCACAAGAAGACTTACATTAACACTGCAGTGAAGTTACTGTAAAAATCCGCTAGTCACCACACTCCAGAGCCTGGGTACACTGAGGGAGAATTTAGCATGGCCAATGCACTTAACACAGTAAGAAGTCTCACAACACCAGGTTAAATTCCAACAAGTTTATTTGGTAGCAAATTCAGTTCTGATCACCAACAGGGCATGTAAAAAACACATGCTCAGTTTACAGAATACTGATTAGAATGAGAGTCTTTACAGCTAATCAAGTCTTAAAGGTGCAGATGCCCTGTGTGTCTTTGTACGCCCTGTTTGTGATCAGAACTCCCCACTCACCTGAGAAGGGGCAGAGCTGCCAAATAAATCTGTTGTGAGACTTCTTACCATGTTTACCACAGTCTAACGCTGGCATCTTCACATAAATGCACTTAACCACAGTCTTTCGGCCTGTCACAGGAAACCGAAACACCCGGAGGAAACCTGTGCAGACACGGGGAGAACATGCAAACTCCACACAGACAGTGACCCAAGCCAGGAATCGAACCCGTGTCCCTGGCACTGTAAGGTAGTTGTGTTAAACCACTGTGCATTCTGCTTAAATGACAGATGGAACAAATACAACTTGTAAGTAACGTTGCATTTGTTCCATTTGTCATTCAAACAGAATGTAGAAATCCGCATTTAATTTCACATTTCATACTAGTCAAAAATAATTATTCTTCACAAAATATTCGTTATGCAAGCCAGGATCACATTTGTATCGTGCATTCATGACTACTGATATCCTCAGCTCTTTTGAACTATTGTAACTGCTGTCACTGTTACAATGTAGAATACGAGGCACTCTATTGCACACAGCAAGCTTGAAGTAACAGCAATGTTATAATGACCAATTAATTTGTTTATGAGAGTTGATTGATAAATATTGGCCAGGCATTTGGGCTAAATTCCCTGAATCTCTTCCAATGTTGTAAATGCCCTTAAGGGATGCAATTTCATGACTGCGAAGAAAAGACTTGGAGACACAGCACTGAGCTGCTGTTCATGTTGAGAGCTGGTAAGGAAATAACATAAGAAATAGGAGCAGGAGTAGACCATCTAGCCCCTTGAGCCTGCCCCACCATTCAATAAGATCATGGCTGATGTAATAGTGGTTCAGTTCCACTTACCCGCCTGCTCCCCATAATCCTTAATTCTCTTATTGGTCAGAAATCTATCTACCTGTGACTTAAACCCATTTAACAAGGTAGCCTCCACTGCTCCAATAAGCAGAGAATTCCAAAGACTCACTACCCTCTGGGAGAAGAAGTTCCTCCTCAACTCTGTTCTAAATTGACTCCCCCTTATTTTGCGGCTGTGCCCTCTAGTTCTTGTTTCCTTTCTGAGTGAAAATAATCTCTCTGCTTCTACCCTGTCTAGCCCCTTCATTATCTTGCATGTCTCTATAAGATCTTCTCTCAGCCTTCTAAACTCCAACGAGTACAGGCCCAATCTACTCAATCTCTCCTCATAAGCTAATCCCCTCATCTCCGGAATCAACCTGGTGAACCTTCTCTGCACTCCCTCCAAAGCCAATATATCCTTTCCCTCTTGGTCAAATTGCAATATCTCTTGATAAAGATTCAAGGTTGTGACTATAACATTAATTACAAGATAGGTAACTTGATCATACTGGGTACACTTAGCAGATTGCCTAATCAAGTGAAAACAGAAGATATATCTTCAGATCTGAAAGTTGGAGTTGTTCCCCAGGTCTGGTATATTTTCACAAAATGCCAGCAGCTGCAGAAAGAAGCGGGCAAACGATTCTATACTGCAGAAGCTGTGGAAGGATGAAGGGTGGCTTGATTTAATCAATATGTCCACAAACACATGAAGCCATTTTGGCCTTACCAGCAAAAGCTAGGTATCTCTCGGGTTGCCAGTTTAAAACGCAGATAGGTCATCAGACATGACATTCTTCAACAAAGCCATCACTCATACGTGGACATAAATCAGAGAGGACTCACAAGAGCAATGGCCTATTGGCCAGATATGAACAATGTCAGCAAAGTTGTCATCAAGAAGTTTGAGGCATATCAAGAGCATTTGCCAAGTTAGCACAAAGTACTGTTGATTCCATATGAAGTTCCTACCCATTCTTAGTCCAAAACACATCCATCCTCTTGTGTCCATGGCATTGACTTCATCACCAATGACTACTTTACCAAAGACCCCACTATTCGACAGTTGCACATTACTATTGTGTGCACTCTTAATTGCTATTTCCAGTTTATTTAATGTGCCCATAGAGCTCATTATGAATAATGGTCCACCATTTCTACACATGTGAGAGAAGTGGATTATTGACCACATTACTCTACTCTTCTCCCCCTTACCCTAGATTTCGCACAGTGAAATCTCTAATTTTCAAATATGGGCAGATTAAGCAAGATCTTTATGTTACATAAGAACATAAGAAGTAGGAGCAGGAGTAGGCCATCTAGCCCTTCGAGCCTGCCCCACCATTCAATAAGACCATGGCTGATCTGAAGTGGCTCAGTTCCACTTTCCCACTTTCTCCCCATAACCCTTAATTCCCTTGCTTACCAATAACCTTTCTACCCTTGTCTTAAATATATTTAGCAAAGTAGCCTCCACCACTTCAACGGGCAGAGAATTCCAGAGATTCACTACCCTTTGAGTGAAGAAGTTCCTCCTCAACTCCGTTCTAAACTGCCCCCCCTTTATCTTGAGGCTGTGCCCTCTGGTCCTGAAAGTGACACCATTTAAGTCTGACTATTCCATCACTGGCAGAGCTCTGGTTTACCTACTCTTACCCATTCTACGCTCTCAGAAACTAGACAGCACATTTTAAAGACTGCAGTAGAAGATGACGAACATGCAGGTACAAAATTGAGAAGTTTACAGTTGGGACAATAAGTCTACATCAGTGATCCCACAGAAAGTATGTGGCAACCAGCCAAGGATTTGTTCAGAACCAGAGTCCTATGAAGTCATTACACACACAGACAAGCACAATCATGAGGTCTAAATGGCTACTCAACCATTCTACAGTCCTATTGCATTGCAGACAAGATCCCAAAATGCAACCAGGAGCATTCAAAAATGACAATCCCATAGAATATCGTGAGCAATTAAAGAAACATCCAGACAAAGTTACCAATACAAGGTTGGAGCATATCAGCAAATTACCTTCCTAGTTTAGAGACTCATAGGATTCCTCAGTGCTATGCACTTGTGCAATGGCAATTTAAACATGAACATAAATGTTCATAGAACATAGAACATAGAACATTACAGCACAGTACAGGCCCTTCGGCCCTCAATGTTGTGCCAAACTATGTCCAATCCCAAGATCAAGCTACCCCACTCCCTATCATTCTGGTATGCTCCACCAATCTTGGTGTCATCAGCAATGACATCACTAGAAGGGAAAAGGCATGTGATCCAGTTTTAGTTTCACTCTTTGAATAGAGAACACACACACACAGTTCTGCCTTCAATCTCATGTGCCTCTGAATAATTGGGCACACAATTTGTTTACCCAATCCTTACGTACAATTGGTGTCTTGTACAGTAACTATGTATCACTGTAATAGCAATACATATGAGAATGCTATTGCAACATTTATGCCCAGCCCTGAAGGGAAGATGGCAGTTTAGTCCACACATCTGAAAGAAGACATATCAGACTGTGTGCCGCATCCTCTCAATGCTGCAGTGGCCTGTCAACACTTTTTTTTTGCCTAAGAATTTTGAACCCACAGCCTTCCAAAGTCACAGGCAAGAGTGCTATTTGGCAGCCAGCAACTTAAGCATCAAGTGCAAACAAAATCACCAAATATAGTGAAGCTCTGGTGGCACAATGGTTAGCATTACTGTCCGTCAGTGCCAGGGACCCGGGTTCGATTCCTTGCTTGGGTCAATGTCTTTGTAGAGTCTGCAAGTTCTGTGTCTGTGTGGGTTTCCTCCCACAGTTTGAAAGACATGCTAGTTAGGTGCATTGACCAAGCTAAATTCTCTGTATACCTGCACATGTGCTGGAGTGCGGTGACCAGGGGATTTTCACTAGCTTTATTGCATTGTTAATGTGACACTAATAAATAAACTTTAAATTGTTTAATAACAGTATTAGGAAGGAATCTCTTGACCTTTAACACTGGAGTCAATCTCTAAAGCCAAAATTTAATTTCAAATAATTCTATCAATGTCAAACTACACTGCATTTACAATTCACTTGTTAAATTGCCTACTTATATGTTGAAGCTATGAGAGAGGTCTCCTCTGAAATGCATTATAAGACAGCTAAAAGTCAGTGGAATAGAAATTTTGGACTATTATTTTCAGGACAGCTTAAATTTTCCGTAACATAAATATTGCCATATGTTTTATATATGGCATTCTTACGCTTCTGTGTAATCATTTTACTTGAATAGATTGAGATATCAGTTTTAGCCTGAATGCAACAGTTGTGTTTAACTGTGTGAAGGATTCAAAGGAGTCTTGTGGGAAACAAAGGAATCTCTAATGCAATCAGCAAAAGATAATTGCTAGTTATGAGGATACCAATCATTCAACTGTACATCAAGTGAGCAGATTGTTGTTCCTGGAACAGAGTTCTGCCCTATGCATTCCTTTAAGAAGGCAACAAAATATAAAGGCAGGAACCTACCTCTCAATTCAAAACTGTATAAAAATGTTGCAAGCTTCTGAAACTTAAGCCGCATGAGCTCAGTGAGAGTACAAAGTGCCTCCCACAACACAAATTTGGAGCCAACTTGACTCCAGAGAGAGGCAAATCAAGGCTCCCTGGAACAGGTTCATTTTCAATTGATTCTTCATGGTGTATAATGAACTGCAGAGATGCACCTTTCTTTAAGTGCTCAGAGATCAGGAAATCTCCCATCTCCACTCTAAATATTTACTTTTGAACTACTAGCAAAGCTATCTCCTTTTAGCTGACTGGAGTTTTCACCAGGCTGTGGAAACAATCTATTTCTTTGTTGGAACCTATACTGCAGCTTAATGTCTGTCATAATCTAGTGCATAGTATTGATTTTTCTGAGTGAAACCTAGAAAGTTTACACATTGGAATAATGGAGAATTTGGAGCTGAACTTATTTGCACCTGGCTAAGATAAAAAGGATTACCTTTTCCTGAAAGTGCTACAACTCACATTTATCATTTATTTTCATGCCCCATTGATCACAAAATTAATAATATATCAGAATTGTTACAGAATAGAAGGAGGCCATTTGGTCCATCATGTGTGTATGCTCCAGATGAGAACAATGGCTTAGTGCCATTCCCCTTGCCTCTTCCCTGTGCCCCTGCAAATAATTTCTGTTCAAGTAACCTTCCAATGCCCTCTGGAATGCCTCAATTAAACCTGCTTCTACTTCACTTCCAGGCAGTACATTCCAGACCTGAATCATTGGTTGTATGAATAATTAACATTTGTACATGCATGGATACCTCTTGTTAATACAAGTTTTCTTTATAATGACTTCAGTTAGTTCTGAAAACAGATCAGCTGTATTCCTTGGCCAAATAATAAAAGCAGAGAGTGGGCGTAAAGAATAAATACTCAAAGTACCAGACAGTGGAAAATGGTGTTCCACCTGGATCAGTGCTGGCACCATTGTCATTCACAATTTGCGTTAATAATTTAGAATCAAGAACACAATTTCTAAATTTGTGGGTGGCACCAAATTTCATGGGGTGGGAAAAATAGAATCATAGACCCCCACAGTGCAGAAGGAGGCCATTCAGTCCATAGAGCCTGCACTAAGAACATAAGAACATAAGAAATAGGAGCAGGAGTAGGCCATCCAGCCCTTCGAGCCTGCCCCGCCATTCAATAAGATCATGGCTGATCTGTCGCTGCTCAGTTCCACTTTCCCGCCCTCTCCCCATAACCCTTAATCCCCTCTCCTATCAAAAACCCATCAACCCGCGTCTTAAAAATATTTAGCGAGGCAGCCTCCACCACTTCAACGGGCAGAGAATTCCAGAGATTCACCACCCTTTGAGTGAAGAAGTTCCTCCTCAACTCCGTTCTAAACCGCCCCCCTTTTATCTTGAGGCTGTGTCCCCTAGTCCTATTGTCTTTTTTGAGCGGGAAGAGTCTTTCCACCTCTATCCTATCCATCCTATTCATCATCTTATACGTCTCAATGAGATCTCTTCTCATTCTTCTCATTCACTAACCCCATGCATTTACCTTAGCTATTCCCCCTGACACTAAGGGGCAATTTAGCATGACCAACCCACGTAACCTGCACACCTTTGGACTGTGGGAGGAAACCCACGTAGCCATGGAGAGAATGCGGAAACTCCACACAGACAGTGACCCAATCTGGGAATCGAACCTGGGCCCCTGGCGCTGTGAGGCAGCAGTGCTTGCCACTGTGCTGCCACAAATAGATTGTTAACGTTGAGGAGGGCTGCAACAAATGATAGGAGGATATTAATAAACCTGTAGAATGGGCACACAATTGATAAAGGAAGTTCTACATGAATAAACGTAAGGTGATTCATTTTGGTAAGGAGAGTAAGGAGCTCAACATTACTTGGGATGTGTGGGTCTAGGTAGGGAACAAAGGAATCTGGGAGTACAAACACCAATTGCAAAAGTTGCACCGTATGGTTAACAAAACCATAAAGATACAAAACGCTTAACTTTTATTGTAAGATTGCGAAGGTTTGGGCCTGGTTTTTTTTATTGTGGATAGAACAATGAGGAATGAAAGGGATCATGTGACCTCTTCTGGAACCTGCCCTACGATACTTTTGGGTGATTGGCTATTAAAGTGGAGCCGGGATTGATTTATTGGGAAGAAAAGCACAAGATGCAAATAAAGTACGGCAGATGCTGGAATCCGAAACACAAAACGTTGCAAAATCTCAGCAGGTCTGGCAGCAACTCAAGCTGTCAGAAAAGTACAAGCAAGATATGTCCTCATACAGAAGATTGGTTCGACCTGTACAAGATCATGACAGGTTTAGATAAATTAGTGAAGGCTTTTGTTTTGCTATGAGTTCATCATATTAAGGACAATGGGGCACAAGTATGTTGATCCGTAACTTCAGGCCTGAATTTCGACATAAGTTGATTGTGCACCGTACATGCACACCGGGGGAATACAGAGGTCCCAGCGCATGGACAAACACACCAAGTTGAAACCTCCGATTCGGGTTTGTTAGGCCACCGGTACAGAAGCGTTGCACTGCAATCTCGCCTTCATTTCCGTCACTTACGCTGATGACAGGTGAGTATTTGCACACACCTAGCTGCGGTGAGTAGAAGCGGCAGACGTTCTTTGGGTGGATTAATTTTTTAGTAAATGTTTTAAAAAGTTCTTGTAATGCACAAAAAGTGAAAGAAAAATTTGAGAGAATTTTTACATCTTTGTCACAACATGCAAGTGAAAGCATGTCCATATATAACAGGCTGGATATTAGTTTCCGGAATAAGGTTTAGCTAAAGTCCATTTATTTATCCCAATTTTAAGAGTCCCTCTGATGCAATGTTGATCCTTAGCCTCTTGGTGAAACTAAAATTAATTCTACATTTACAGTGGAAGTATGAAACTTGGCTAGTTCAAATGTTTAGGAAAATATTCTTAAAATGCAAGTCTTTTGTAAACTGATGTAAACTCTCTGTCTGATAGATCCAGCGCAGATTGTAAATCTATACTCATGTTACACCACTGCTGGTACATCACACATTTTTAGCTTGTCTTCTTAACTGAAGTTCATCTGAGGCTTCAAAAGAGGGAAGCTACATATAAGTTGCGCTATTTTTATGTCCAAACCCTCCCCTCCTCCCTTCCTCCAACTCCCCCCTTTCCTACTCCCACTTTCTCCTTCCTCCCACTCCTTCCCTTACCCCATCATTTCTTCCACATATCCCTCCCTCCCTTGCCTTCTTGTTGTGAGACAACAGAACTGTTATGTTAATATATTTTATTGTAAGAACACCAGGTTAAAGTCCAACAGTCTATTTGGAATCACAAGCTTTCAGAGCATTTCTCCTCCTTCATTAAATGAGTGGAGAGATAGGCAAAGACGCAATTGCAAGGAAATTACAGATTGGAATGTGCTGTAATCTGTTAATATCTTGCAATATGTCTTTGCCTATATGTCATGTTTGTGAACCTACCTCTCCACTCACCTGATGAAGGAGCAGTACTCCAAAAGCTCATGACTCCAAATAAACCTGCTGGACTTTAACTTGGTGTTGTGAGACTTCATACTGTGCCCACCCCAGTCCAAAACCAGCATCTCCACATCATATATTTTATAGATTATTGTGTTAAAGGGAAAAAATGCCTTATCAGAAATTTGAAAAGATGAGGCAATTGAACAAAATGTCATAGTGCAGCTGTTAAAGTAAAATGTTTATTTAAATGTTAACATGGTATCCAAGGTTTGTATGTATAACATTTTGTTAATGTTTTCCATTAACCAATACGATTCTATTAATGCTGTATTGAAACATTAAAACAAAACATTTTAGATATGAATTTATACAAATGTTTTAGTGAAACATCAAAACAGAAGTTAAATATGAGAAAATTATAAATCAAGTAAAGAAGGCAGAAGAATAAAAAGGATGACCACATTTAAATTTTCCATAGACAAAAATGTAAACTCTCCTTTGCTTTACCTCATGCAGGTATCCAAAATCGTGATCCGAGAAGTTTTTCCCAATTACATTTTAGTTTCCATATTCTAAATTGAAATATTCAAACACTTTTATAAGCATGCCACACATAACACAGATTTAAATGGTAGTTTTGTTATTTGTTTTAAAATCTATGCTTATTTATGCATATTAAATGATCATCTTTAATCGTTAAAGATAAAATTTAAAATTGCACTTTAAATAAGCCAATAACAATAAGATTAACTGTTAAAAGAAATAGTCTTTTTTTTAAGCTTCAACATACTTTTTATAATAGCAGGGAAATCTTTTCAATGCAAAACTGTTATTTCCACTGGACCTCAATGGACATTTCCAGTCTGGTCACGTCAGAAGGGATTATGGTTAGTTTCCTCCTGCATTGCACTGGGGTCTGCAGAGCTGGTTCTGCTGAAGGCCAAAGGCTGCTGTTCCCATTGGGAGTTTGGTCACAATTTTTCAACTCTGGAAAGTGCACAAAAATTATTTTAATTTTGCGGCCCATGGCTTTTGCCTTCCACCATTTATCTGAAGTTATGAACCAATGCATATTGAAAGAATTGCCTTGAGCATGTGACAAGCTGCAGGTAATAGAATCTGTGCTGCCCGTGGGTAGGTTGTCAGTTTCCAGGATTCATAGGGAGATGCTCAGAATGGCAGATGCTATAAACAGGTACACTTTAAATTGTCTATTTAATTACAAGATAGGATGTAATTGAGAATCTAGAGTATAGCTAATTAGTATCTCTGACTGGATACAACGCCAGAGTGATTTATATTATCTTCGGAATGAGCTATGGGAAAGACCAAGTGAATACAAAGCCATTATGGCATTAGGTCACAGAGGTTTTCTCAGCTATCCATGAAACTCTGCGACAATGGAATTTGCAAGAATCTGAGTGAGAGATGTGCATCTGAAACTGGCTTTGTTATTTACTATGTTGATGGCAGATAGGAACTTCCACAAGACTAAGACCAGTCTTCATAAAGGGTCATCTGGACTCAGTGTCAGCTCTTTTCTCTCCTTACAGACGCTGCCAGAACCTGCTGAGATTTTCCAGCATTTCCTCTTTTGTTTCAGATTCCAGCATCTGCAGTAATTTGCTTTTGTTGAAAAGACTAAGTTTGTGTGGATTTAAATGAGGGTCTGGGAGATTTTCCTTCCTTGCCTTGAGGGAGAAATCTCCAAAGTAACCCTCACTGTGAAAGTCAGTCTTGACATTGTAAATTACCTGCCTGAGAAGGGAGAAAGAAAACAATCCAATGAATGTGGAGAGTAAAATGTCCAGCTGACAGAGTAAAGTATAGTTGTCCAACGATTTTTCGTCATGTTAAAAGTTAAATAAGGAAACTTCTGTAGCCTAGACTTTAAATTGCTTGCTAATTAGTGTTTAGCCAAGGTTGCTTTTCACTTGTTCATTACAGTAAAAGTCTTAGAACTTGAAGTTTTGTGTGATCCTACCAATCAGACACTAGAAATTTAAATATCTTCTTACAAGTTATTGGTCTTTACTGGGATCATAACACTTTATTTTTAGAGAGGTAGAGTTGAAATTTAAGGAGGGTTATACTAAACCTGTATTGAATTCAGTTAGAACATACTTTAAAATACTGTGTAGTTCTGTTCCCATATTATAAAGAGAAATGTGTGGCTATACACATCAGAAAAGGCTTGATAGGCAAGGTCTCTTCTCCCTTGAAAAGGAATGATGAAGGGTGACCTAATAGAGGTCTTTAAAGCTATGAAAGGTTTCATCAAGTAGCATGGATAAAGAATAAAGGTTTCCACTTGTCAGGAAGAGTATAGTGGTCATCAATGTAAGATAGTCACCAAGAAATCTAGCAGGGAATTCAGAAGAAACTTCTTTACCAAGGAGTGGTGAGAAAATAGACCTCTCTACTACAGGGAATGGTTGTAGTGAATAGAATAGATGCATTTAAGAAGAAGCCACACAAATGTTTAAGGAAAAAGCAAATATCTAGTCACTATAATTTAGATGAGAGGAGGTTCAAGGTGATCATAGATGCCAGTTGGGTCAAATGGCTTGTTTCTCTGTAGGATCTCCTGTGAAGAAATGATTATAAAATTCCCCATAATGATGGATAATGTCTAATCTAACTGGTCTGCTCTTAGTGAGTTAAGATGTTCTCGTTAAACATTTGTCGGCTGACATGACCAACTGCCATCTCTAAATTCATAACTTTTAGAACAGATTTCAGTTTAATATGGTATACCACCAGGAATAATAAAACCCCAGACTTCAGGCGCTGTGTATAAATGATTTTTAAATACTCTAAATTAGTTTATATGCTATAAATGTGTTCCTGCTGGTCCATCATGTTGTAAATGTAATCTGATTTAGCTTGTCTTATCGTAGAGTATTAGTGATATATAATGCAATGAATTTTACTGCCAACTCTGCAATGTTACCTTAATGCCACAATCAGCATCATCCATAGTCCTTCACACTGCCATCAGCACTTTATCTGTCTTGTGCCCTAAACATCTTTGTTGCAATTTCCTCTAGCTCCCACCTATCACTAACCTTTGATTCTGCTTTTATTGCCAAGTCATAGTTGTCTGTAATCTGCTACCACTAAAGACAAGTTTCAACACCACCTCCCCATCACCCAGCCTTTCTCAAACTGTCCACCCTTGGACCTGTCATGGAGGAGGGGAGGGGCACCTTGAAGCGCTGGGGATCTGGGTTCAATTCCAGCCTTGGGTAATTGTCTGTGTGGAGTTTGCACATTCTCCCCGTGTCTGCATGGGTTTCCTCCGGGTGCACCGCTTTCCTCCCACGGTCCAAAGTCCAAAGATGCGCAGGTTAGTTGGATTGGCTATGCTAAATTATCTCTTAAATTGTGTAGGTTACAGGGATTAGCCATAGAAACTGCTTGAGGTTACAGGGATAGGGTGCGGGGAGTGGGTCTGGGTAAGATGCTTCTATGGACAGTTGGCAGAGACTGAAGGGCTGGATGGCCTCATTCTGCACTGTCGGGATTCTATGCTTCTATCCTATAAGGAATTTACTGAGAAGCGAAAAATAAATCTGCCTGCACCCTTTACAATTTTCAGGGACTTTTTATGTTGTGTGGAAAACTGTGGGTGATGAATTACATGAGACATTTCACCCTACCATCTTCACATCACGGTCACTACCCCTGCCTTCTCACCACCATAACTGTTTGTTTGTTAAACAATGTAATCTTCAGCTGCCACAGTGTACTCTTCACAGATCTGACAGATATTTAGTCGAGTTTGATAAAAAATGAGTTAGGGAAATTCCCAGAGAAAAAAAAATCACAAATCTAGCCAAAAAATGTCATTTCTTTTTGATTAATAAACTGGTCCAAATCCAGCAGCATGTGTATTCCGACAGAGTCTAAAAGAAATTCCCAAACAAGGAAAAAGAGGAAATGAGAAGATTTTCCTGTAGACAGCAGAAATATTTTGTAAAGCGAATAATGAGTAAGTAGCACTGTTTTTACCACGGGAGAGGCTGTCCACTGCTCTTATAACTAAATCCCCAATACATCGACAGCTCCCTGCGCGTTTCCCATTGAAAAGACAGAGAAGACAATTTACCTTTTTTGACACTAACAGCTTCAAGTACTCCCATGCGCTAATAGGCATTAGTCGTGTTTCAGTGGGAAGCAACATATAAGCTCGGCTGACACTTCAGCACTATAAAGCTGCTATCTTTCAGCTGAAACACTAAACACCTCTCGGCTGGGTGCAATCAATCTCGTGATGGCACTACGTCAAAGAAGAATCGGGGTGTTCTCTACAATGTCCTGGCCAAGATTTATGTTTCGACCAACATCAAAACAAGTTTATGTGATTGTAATCATATCGCTACTTTTGGGATCTTGTTGTAAACAAGTGAGCTTCTGTGTTTCCGACGATGCACAGTGATCACTCCATTGACTATACAGCACTTTGGGATATCCTGGTGTTGTGAACAATGCTGTATAAATGCAGTCTATTTTTTTAAATGTTCTTACAGTGAACCAAAACAACAGTGAAAGTATGGATACGTGTAATCTTCATAATCACGCAATCCTTTGCTTTAAAAAATTGAAATAAAAACTTCCACAATGAATTGCACAATTTTTGTTTTGTTTGCCCATTTGATAAATCACATTCTATGTCTCATTTATTGTCCAGATCAGTAAAAAGATTTTTTTAAATGTCTAAAATGATGTTGGCTTTATTTTGCATTCCTTTAACTGTTGACTCTATTATATACAATAGCAGAATTGCTGAAGTTGCTTCTCAAAAACAGGTCCTTGATGAAAGACATGACTTCATTCTGATGTGATCAAAACAAATGTGGTTTTTGCTTCAACATGATATTGCTTATAATATAAATGTTTACATATTTTATTTCTGGGCTTTATTTCAATGCAGCTACATAGCATTTTCCATCATGAGAAGCCATTAGAATAGAATCCTTACAGTGCAGAAGTAGGCTATTCAGCCCATTGGGTGTGTACTGAATCTCCGACAGAGCATCTCACCCAGGCCTTATCTTTATAATCTGCTAATCCCATCTAACCTACACATCTTCAGGTACCTAAGGGGCAATTTAGCACCTAATCTGCACATCTTTCGGACTGTGGGAGGAAACTGGAGCACTTGGAGTAAACTCACACACACATGGGAAGAACTCCATATACCCAGTCACCCAAAGATGGGAATTGAACCTGGGTCCTTGGCACTGTGAGACAGCAGTGCTCCCCACTGTACTGCCTATTTTACTCTTGCTGCCTTTCCCTGCTTTTTGACTAGTTGCATCAACTTTTTTTACTTAGAAATCCCAGGGAACAAGGTTTGGGCCTCTTCAGAGGAATGAATAAGTAAGGATCCCCTGGGCTCTTTTAACAGACATTAGTCATATATTCTAATTAAGGGAGCTGGGGAGAGCTGCTTATGTCCCATGGTATAACCCAAGGCTGTGGTATAAGAATTATAGTGACACATTGAAGATCTAGCACTCCCAGCTGGGAGCAGAGCTCAAGTGGAGGAATTCACTGACATGAGGAGCAAGACTTTCTGTTCATTAATCCATAAGGGTATCATTAGCTGCACATCTGTGAATTCTCACTGTGCACTTTCTATAAGCACAGTTCAGACAAGCAGCATTGAGTTGTCAAATCCTCCATTTACACTGCAGTAGTTTAAAACAGAAGTATATCTTGTGCTCTCTACATGTGACAATAAAAAATCGATTCAAGTAAAAAGCATCCAATATTGTGCACACACACAACTGGCATGGTGCACCCATGCACATCTGCACAGCATGATGGCACAGTGGCTAGCACTGCTGCCTCAAATGCCGGGAATCCGGGTTCAATTCCTCGGTTGGGGCGCTGTCTGTGTGGAATCTGCACATTCTCTCTGTGTCTGCATAGGCTTCCTCCCACAATCAGAAAGAAACTGGAACGCCTGTATGCGTTGATGGTAGAGGGAGTGAATGTTTAAGTTGGTGGATGGGGTGCCTATCAAGCAGACTGCTTTATCTTGGATGAGTGTAATTGGAGCAGCACTCATGCAGGCTAGTGGGGAATCCATCACACGAGATGGTGGATAGACTTTTGGGGAGTTGGGTGGTGAGTTACTCACTGCAAAGTTCCTAGCCTCTCACCTGCCCTTGTAGCTACAGTATTTGAAAGGCTAATCCAGTTCAGTTTCTGGTCAATGGTAATCTCCATGCCATTGATAGTGGTAATGCCACTGAATGTCAAGGGGAGATGGTCATTGCCTGACACTCGGGTGGCTTATCACTTGTCACTTATCAGTCCAAGTGTTACTGCATTTGAGCATGGACAGCTTCAGCATCTGAGGAGTTGTGAATGGCACTAAACATTGTGCAGTTATAGGCAAAGATCCCCACTCCTGACCTTATGACAGAAGAAAGGTCATTGATGAAGCAACTGAAAATGGTTAGATGTAGGGCACCAACCAGGCGAACTCCTGCAGCAATACCCTAGGACTGAGATGATCGGCCTCCCTTACTAAACAATGAACATGTGTTCACAACATTTCTATCTTGTAAACTCCTCCAAACGTTCGTAACTATGTTTGCAAAATTCACTAAGATGCACACTTATTACTTCCCTCCATGTCCTTGGCATCCTACCAGGTAATAATCCATTTGATGAAGACAGCTTGTCACCCAGTGTTGAGCATGCCACTGCTGTATTGTTTCACTGCAATCTGTCAGAACTATAACTACCATTACAGTGCCAACACATTTCTGCCAGCCTTGCATTGTGCTTTGTGTATTGGCTTTTAATAGTTTTTCATCATTTATCTTCAAATACTGAAAGAAAATAATGATTATGAACGTATTAGATCTGAGACAGGGCTGCGACTTTCATTGTCAATGGTTCTCTCTTAGAAATCTAAATAATTCCTTTGTGCAGTAACTAACTTGGCAAAGACAAGATTGAGGACCCTTGGATACATCTATATTTTGTTAAATCTGGCTATAATAGTATTCTTATCAGAATGGATTGGCCATGGACTTGTTAAGGCTTGGCAATTGCATGTGTTTCATCTATAACAGTTGAATTTCAATGGTCTATCTGCAAAGTTGTTTTAAATGGATTAATTGGGAGTTGTAAATGAATGTGTTGTATGCGGCTGTTAGAAGAATGATGGATGTGAAATGTGTGCATAGAATTGCCACAGCCTGGTACCTGATGAGCAGTGTCCCGTTGCGGAGATTCAAGCAGTGTACTAAAGTAGCCGGCCAAGTATGGAAGATTGAATAAGAAATTGAAGCTGGCCTGACAAAGGATCAGACTGTTAGACTGCCAATTAACCAACACTGTGGACTGCCCTGTGGTTTTGCAGAAGCATCAACAGAAGGAAAGGGTACAGAATCCCATATCATAGCGAGCCTTTTCCAACCTCAAGACATCCAAAAGGACTTTGCAAGAGAGCGAGTACACTTCACTGCTTGCAATGTAGGAAGCACAACAACAAGTGTGTGCACAGCTAATTCCCACAACCAGTAAAGTGATCATGACAAGAGTGGTTTTTTTTAGTGATGTTGATTGAAGGATAAACATTGGCTAAGATACTATAAAGAGCTCCCCTTCTGTTCTTCAAAGAATACCATGGGCCTGGATTTTCTGGCACCTGTCCCATGGCAGTTTTTCCCATGGCAGATGCAGTGAGCCGTTGGCCGCTGATAGGAAGTTACGGTCCTGTGGAAGTCTATGGTCTTTTGCGTGGCTTGCCTACCCCGCCTCTGGGGAACCCGCCACGAGGGGTCAACTTCAGTAGGACCAAAGATTCCATTGTTGGAAGAGGTTGGAAAATCCAACCCATTATATCTATCTGATCTGGTGTAAATTAGCGTGCTGTAAAGTGGGACTCCATGCATTGTTAAGTGGCAACGTTTCAGTTGACGCAGGGGCCTCAGGAGATTGTTGATGAATAAAATTGAGTCAACTTGGCCTAGACATGGCTAAAAGTGTGGATGAGGGTTTCAGTAGCAGAGAAGGAAATTTGGAATGGTGAAAATCAGAGGAGGTGCAAAGGGCCAAATGGCCTACTCCTAATGCATATGTTTGTAGACATGGCTTAGGATGTGAGGTTTGAAACTTAGTCCAGTGGCAAAGAGGCAAAGAAGGTCCTGCAGAATTCAGTGCAGCCTGAGGAAACAGTTGTGGATTACGATTGAATCTGATTCAAAACCAAAAAAAGACACTGAGAAAAGTAAAACAAAATAGGAGCTGGGAAAGGGATAAAATCAATTCTATTTATTCTGTTAAAAACTAAGTTCCAGCATCATGTGAGCATTCATACTTTTAGTGCTAAACCTGTGGCAAGGGTTTTGTATAGGGGAGTTTGTTTGATTGGAATATTTTTTATATTTATTAAGCGTTATACAATGTCTTTTTTTTTATTTCTTGTTGTAATTGGTAGAAGATTTTGCTAATCTTGTTTCTATACATGTTAACTGTATTCTTAAACTTTGTTTGATAAAAGCTTCTTAGTGGGTCAATTGAATCAGATCTGAAGTGAAGTATCTCATGCTCACTCTGTCGAAATTCAAACTGCAAAACTTGTGATCCAAGCGGACTTCATAAAACACATCAGAGTTTCTGACCTGAATAAAAACACTGCATCTCTCCATATGGTAAATTGCCCCTTAGTGTTCCAAGATGTGTAGGTTAGATGGATTTGTTATGGGAAATGTGTGGCGTTACAGAGATAAGGCAGGAGAAGAGAGAACCTAAATAAAATGCTCTGTCAGAGAATCGGTGCCTGTGGCAAGGTATTATAGCATCCCTACAGGACGGAAGAGGCTAGATTAGCCTCTTCTGTCCTATAGGGATTCTATAATTCTTCTATGATTTTATATTAAACTTTATACCTGTGTCAAACAATAATCTGAATATCAGCATTTTTGACCAGTGCCATCCAATGTGTAAAATATGGAGACATTTGCTATGAGTTAGCTCCATTACATTCTGGGCTGTTAGAGGCTGTGAAATGTGACAGTGAAGACAAGTGTTTTTAAGCTGCTTCACAGATAACATCATATAAAATCCACATGAAAAGTGATGATGTAACAAAACAATTTGTGCATGATAACACAAGCATGATTTGACATTAATGTTCTTAATATTCACTTATCTTTCCCTTCTGCTAATGGCACCAATGTCCTACTGGGAACAGTTCCATAAATATTGGCCATACTCTCTACTTCAAAGTAGCCGGTCTCATGCGTGAACATTGAAAATGAATTTTGACAAGTTTTTAAAGTTCATTTAATAGTGTCACAAGTAGGCTGACATTAACATTGCAATGAAGTTACTGTGAAAATCCCCTAGTTGCCACACTGCGGCATCTGTTTGGATACATTGAGGGAGAATTTAGCATGGCCAATGCACCTAAAGCAGCGAGTCTTTCAAACTGTAGGAGTAAACTGGAGCACCTGGAGGAAACACGGGGAGAACGTGCAGACTCCGCACGGTGATTAAAACTGGGGATCGAATCTGGGTCTCGGGCACTGTGAGGCAGCAATGATAACCACTGCACCACCGTACTGCTACACTACTGATGGAAAGCATCATCGCTGAGGCCAATCCCATTCACAGCCAGCTTCCACACAAGCACTCTTCAGAGTAGTCTGCAGAGGTGCAGACGGTGATTCTAATGATCTAATATCTTCTGGGCTGAGATTAGCAATTTTGCTATAGAAATCTAGGATTGAATCCTTTAACATCCTGAATTGTGGGGTTGGATTACTCAACAGATTGCAGAGTATTTGGAGAAAACTAACAGATGCACCCTTTGTGACTTTAGGTAAAGTAGTCTACTTGAATTTACTTTATGAATTTTATTGTTTTCCTCTCCAGAAACTTGCACCCCTGCATACTAAAAGATTATACAGTTGAACATGGACCAAATTCCACCTTAACTACATTTTAACAGCACAACATTGAGAAAGTCTTATTGTAGGTGTTACGTGGTATTTAGAACAGAGTTGAGGAGGAACTTCTTCACTCAAAGGGTGGTGAATCTCTGGAATTCTCTGCCCATTGAAGTGGTGGAGGCTACCTCACTGAATATATTTTAAGTCACGGGTAGGTAGGTTTTTGATAGACAGGGGAACTAAGGGTTATGGGGAGAAAGCGGAAAAGTGGAACTGATCCACTTCAGATCAGCCATGATCTTATTGAATGGTGGGGCAGGCTCAAAGGACTAGATGGCCTACTCCTGCTCCTATTTCTTATGTTCTTATGATCAGGTAAAAATAAATCAAAAATAAGTAGGCTGGGCGACTATGAAATCTGCAGAATAATGGTACCAGAATGCATGGGTGCACATATTATGAAAGGATTAGCAAGCTGTTTTTTTTCTTTCTTCTTCTCTTTGGAAAAAGTAGGCTGAGGAGTGAACTAACTGAGTCTATAAAAGGTCAGAACATTTAAATAGAGTGAGAATGTTTTCTGTTGTGGGGAAGAGCATAACTGGAGGATGGTGCTATAAGAAAAGATAATTCCTTTACCCAAAGAGTGGTGAGAATGTGGAATTTACTCACACAGGGAGTCATTGAAATAGATTCATTGAAGGAATAGCTGGACAGGCATGAAGGAGAAGGGAACAGAATGTTCCGATAGTTTTAGATGAGGAAAGTTGGAGAGGGGTTGAGTGGAGTATAAACACTGGCTGGGGTGAATGACCTGTTTCCATGTTACATGTGCTTTGTAATATGTATGATTTTGAATATAATTTTTGCCTTTTGTGTATATGAATCTAGTTTGTACAATAAATGCAATGTTGTCCACTGGATCTCATATATGTCACCCGTTCTCTTAAGTTGAGTGTGTGTACGGTGACACAGTGATTAACATTGTTGCCTCACAGCACCAGGATCCGGGTTCGATTCCTGGCTTGGGTCGTTGTCTGTGTGGAGATTGCACATTCTCCTTATGTCTGCATGAGTTTCTCCCACAGTCCAAAGATGTGCAGGTTGGCTATGCTAAATTGTCCCTCACTGTCAGGGGGACTAGCTAGGTTAAATGCATGGGGTTTTGGGGATAGGGCCTGGGTGGGATTGTGGTCGGTGCAGACTCAATGGGCTGAATGGCCTCCTTTTGCACTGTAGGATTCTATGGTAAAAGGTGCCTTAAGTAGTTGCATGGCAGTGTCATAGTGAAAGAAAACGAAAGAACATAGTTCAGTCTTGGTTAACGGAATCTGTGTTGTGCCTTTAAAATCCAACTACGTATATTGCAACAAATATGTTTCAGAGAATGAGAGTTTCCACTTGTCAAATGAAGGCATAAGCTTAAAACATGATCATATTTGAGGAAGCGTCACATTACCTAAATTCATACCCTCTACATAATGTTCAAGCGCAGAAAGATATTTATGACACTCCAAGAATATAAGCAAAGATCACAGGTGGGATTTTACAGCCTCGCTCGCCCTGAAACTGGAAAATCCCACCCCAGGCCAACGGACCTTTCCATGGTCCACCCCTCGCCCACTCCCATTCCTGTGAAGGGTGGGAAGGAAAAATTCTGGCCCAATTGTAAAGGTCTAATATTTCAAAAAATATTAGAACAATTCACTATTGAACCTATTGTCAGAATGGAGAAACCTACCATCAAAAAAAAAAGGTTCCTTCTTTTAAAGAAAAATGTGTTTGTATGCCAGCTTTGTGAGTGTTTCCAGGAATGGTCTTGGGGTTGCTCATTACTGTGACCGCACATTGTTGTAAAAACAAGAGACTGGAACGCCTTGTTATTTTTCACAAACTTCTAAGACACCATCTCGATTTGTTTGTGTTTTCTTAGATGATTCACACTGAACATCTTTAGATTTTGACATTTCTTGCCAAGTTCTATGGTCTTCGACTCCACTGCAAAGAACAATTAAAGTGGTAAATACTTCAAAAGTAACTTCCCAAATATTTTGCACTAAGAAATGTCAACTTGGTACATTCATAAAAAGCATCCACTTAAAACACACTGGCTTTGAAGCACCAAGAACAATAAATTTTGTGACGATCGTTTTCATTTTGAAGAGGCCCATTTGGAAATGAGCTCCATGATGTCTATATTTGAGGAAGAGCACCAAATATTTTAAGTGATTTTCTGATTGTTCCAAACATTAAAAGAAACATTCACATAACTTTCAAATCTGTATTGTTTTCACTTGAATTCGCTGAAGCTAGTTCTATTTGCCTGTTTACGTGATGCCTTTTGCAGCAGTTGTTGTCTTGTGGGTGGCACAGTGGTTAGCACTGCTGCCTCACAGCAGCGGGAACTTGGGTTCAAATCCCAGCTTGGGTCACTGTGCTAAGTCTGCATGTTCTTCCTGTGTCTGTGTGGGTTTCCATAGGGTGCTCTGGTTTCCTCCCACAAGTCCGACAAGATGTGCTGGTTAGGTGCACTGGCCATGCTAAATTCTCCCTCCGGTGTACCCGAACAGGTGCCAGAGTGTGGCGACTAGGAGTTTTCACAGTAACTTCATTGCAGTGTTAATGTAAGTCTACTTGTGACACTAATAAATAAGCTTCTCAAAAAAAATTTAATTAAAAATGAGATAATTAGCACTATTATTTAAGCTTATTTATAGTGTTACAATTAGCTTACATTAGCACTGCAATAAAGTTCCTATGAAAATCCCCTAATAGTTTATATTAAACAATAGCATTCCCATTCAAAAATTGGGAGAAATAATGACTGCATATGATGATTGTGTCCTAACCTAGATGTCATTGGATCAATGTATGAACCCATAGCCTATCTTGACTCCCATTTACAGAAAAATAATTGGGTATTTAGTTTTGGTCTCATTATACTTTCCTCCCATCTTGAGTCTGCCAGCTCATGCTGGGTTATAGCTTCATACAACTGACTGCATTCCATTTCCTCACCCTTGTGGCTGCTTTTTATTTGTTAGACTAGACGGTAAGTGTTGACCAGCTATTTAAGCCATAAAAAAGCATGACTTCTCTGCCCAATTCCGCTCAGCATGCAACTTCTACTTTTTCCTACAGTACAACAGTGACCACATCTCCAAACTATTTCATTGTCCATAAAATGCTTTGGGATGCCCATTGGTTGTGAAAGAAGCTATATAAATGCAAGTTTTTTTGTTCTGGTTTCTTCTCTCTCCTCTTTCTATTCAAATACGCAGAATAACAATCATGAATTTTGTGACTAGCTACTTTTCCTGCTCCCTAGGGTAACTCAATCCTATTGTTTGATCCCTCCTCTGCTAACTTGGCACTGTTCAAAGACCATTCCCGATGACCTTCCGTGAAGTGCATTCATTTACTGGAACACTGAGGAAAGCTCCGGGTACATGTGGGGAAATGGAGCAATGCTACACTGCCCAAGACCAGTTTCACTCGATCAGAGAAGAAGTGAATAAACTTGCATTCAACATAGCATCTTTTCAGACCTCTTAAATGCTCCAGAGCAACTTTCAAGCCAATATTGTTTTTTGCAATGTAAGGAAATGTGGCAGCCAACTTGTAGACAACAAAGTCCAGCAATCAGCATTGAGGAACATGATCGGATAACCTGCTTCAGTGGTGTTGGTGAAGACAGCTAGACGTTGAGCAGGATGCCAGCTGAATTCTCCTAGCCCTCTTGGAATAGTGCTATGGGATCTTCTACATCCACTTGCAAGGAAAGTCAGGAACTTGATTTGACACCTGATTTGGAAGGTGGCACCTTTGGTAGTGTTGCACTTCCTCTGTACTATAATAACGTGCCAACACAGATGAGTGGCTCATGGAGTCACAGTTTTCTAACTCCTGAGGCAAGAAATAGTCTTTTCATTCATTCATGGGATATGGCCGTTGCTTGCTAGGCCAATACTTTATAAGGTGATGGCCATATCATCATAGAATTCCCACAGCGCTGAAGAAGGCCATTTCAGCATCTCAAGTCTGCACCATCTCTGCGACAGAGCATCTCGTCCTGGCCCAGTCTCCCCTAACCCCATGCATTTACCTCACTAATCTTCCTAACCTACAATAAGAGGCAATTTAGCATGGCCAGTCTGCACAATCTGTACATCCTTGGATTGTTGGAGGAAACTGGAGCAACCAAAAGAGACCCACGGAGACACGAGGAGAATGTGCAGCCTCCATGCAGTCACCCAAGGCTGGAATTGAACCCAGGTCGCTGATGCTGTGCTAAGCATTATGTTGCCCATTATTAGGGTTCCTTTGATGAATGTAGAAATTTCCAGAATTTTGACCCAGTGGCAATGATGACCAATTAGGAGGAGAAAGTGGAAGTGATGCTGTTCCTCTATATTTCATAGAAACCCTACAGTGCAAGAGGAGGCCATTTGGCCCATCAGGTCTGCACCAACAACAATCTCACCTAGATTCTATCCCCGTAACCCGTGCCCCGCTAATCCCCCTAATCTATGATTCAGGGACACTAAAGGGCAATTGAGCATGGCTAATGCACCTAACCTACACATCTTTGGACTGTGGGAGGAAACAGGAGCACCTGGAGGAAACCCACGCAGACACTGGGAGAATGTGCAAACTCCACACAGACAGTGACCCAAGCCAGGAATTGAACCCTCATCCCTGGAGCTGTGAGGCAGCAGTGCTAAATGCTGTCTGACACATTGCCATCGAATGTTTTCAGTCTAAAATATTCAAATGTTTCTAATGAATTCCAGCCTGAGTTACCTGCCAATTGGAAGAGATAATTTGATTTGAAACATTAGGAATATTTTTCCATTAGAAAAGGCTCCTTACTTTGGTGTGCACTTTCTATTCTTTATTCCTTCTTTGTACTTACAAAACTAAAACACCCAAATGTTCTAACTCTCTCATATCTATTCATTAACAACAAAATGTTTGGATGCAGGAAGAGCGTAGATTTGTAACTAAGCTTATACAGCGTGGACATAACTTTTTTTTATATATTTTTGATAGGCGAGCGCTATACTACTGTGTTGTTGGGTTGCTGAAGGTCCAATACTACTAAAGACAATTGGCTGCAAACACTCTAACTATATTGTAACATATATACAGTTACAACGTTCCCTTTCACCAGCTGCTTTCCCAACTCCCTGATCGCATGAGGATATGTCACTTCAATGATATTTGGAATTGGGAAATGTTGACATCCAAAGGGTACACCAGTCATTGAAAGTAAGCATGCAGGTGCAGCAAGCCTGTTAAGGCAAATTCTATGTTTTGATTTGATTTATTATTGCCACATATATTGGGATACGCTGAAAAGTATTGTTTCTTGCGCACTATACAGACAAAGCATACCGTTGATAGAGTACATAGGAGAGAAGGAAAGGAGAGAGTGCAGAATGTCACGTTACAGTCATAGCTAGGGTGTAGAGAAAGATCAGCTTAATATATGGTAGGGCCATTCAAAAGTCTGTTGGCAGCAGGGAAGGAGCTGTTCTTTAATCAGATTGGTATGCGTTTCCAGTTTTTTGTATCTTTTTCCTGATGTAAGTATTTGGAGGAGAATATGTCTGAAATGCTTGGGGTCTTTGATTATGTTGGCCTTCCTTGAAAGAGGATTTGAGTACAGGAGCAAGGATGTCTTACTGTAGCTATACAGGGCCTTGGTGAGACCATACCTGGAGTATTGTGTGCAGCTTGGTCTGCTTATCTAAGGAAGGATTTACTTGCCACTGAGGGAGTATAGTCAAGGTCCACCAGACTGATTTCCTGTCGTATGAAGAGAGGTTGAGTCAACTAGTCTTATATTCACTGAAATTCAGAGGAATGAGCTTGGATTTCATTAAGACATATAGAATTCTGACAGAGCTGGATAGGCTGGATGCAGAGATAATATTTCTTCTGGCGGAGAGGAAGTAGAACAAGGGATCATCTCAGGATATGGGATGAGCCATTTAGGACTGAGATGAGGAGGAATTTCTTCACTCAAGAGGGTGGTGAATCCCTGGAATTCTGTATAACAGATGGCTGTGGGAGCCAAGTCACTGAATATGTTTAAGAAGTGAATAGATTTCCAGACTCTGGGAAGTGGAGGGAGTAGGAATATGGTGTTGAGATAGAGGATGTGCCATGATGATCTTGAAGGGCAGAGCAGGCTCAAAAGGCTGAATGGCCTCCTGTTTTCTTTATATCACTGACTATTACTGTTAGTCATTTACAACACTTTTTGTCTAACATACTCCATTGTACTATGGGTGGAATTTTCCTATCCAGCCCGCCATGGGAATCATAGCAGGCAAGGATGGAACATGGAAAGATCTGTTGACCTCGAGTGGAATTTTCCGGCCTTGGGGTGAGAGCGGCTGGAAAATCCCTCCCTATATCTCCCCCAAGTTTCTATTTGGGCTGCAAAGTTTACTGACATTCCTGGAAAACCCCCAATGGGCAGAATTTTCCCATCCCACTTGCCCGCTACGGAATCGTAGCAGCAGGACATGGACATTGCAAAGGTCCGTTGACCTCCGGTTAGATTTTCCGTCCTTGGGGAAATGTAGCTGGGAAATCCATTTCAATCCCCCCTCCATTCTGAATATTTCAGTGATTTGAAGCCTCATGGGATTTGAAGCCTTTTGCTCTCTTGGGTAAATGTTATTTTTCTTTGTCTCTTGTTCACTCTGCTATTTCCTTTCTTGGGTTTTGTGTGATTCTCATTCTCTGTTACACAGATAAGCATTGTGATACCTTAACTCATCCCCCATACCTTTGTTCTCCACTAGTTTGTCAGGAATAAAGCCTTCTCCTTCTGCTGTTGGTCCTCCTGAATGTTGTTGAACAGAAGGCACTCTTAAATGTTTCAGGATCACCTGCTTTAGTACTTTCTTTCATTTCTGATTGAAACTTCTCTGGTCTCTGTGTTTCATACTGTTACTCAATTGGAATCAAAGTTGTTCTGTTCATCTTAGTATGCCCTGTTTCAGCTGGAGAAGGTAAAATCTCAGCTATGGTGATTTCTCCATTATTTCTCTAAACATTAGTTGGTCCCTGATCCAAACCTGTTCTGCCTGTCACAGATCTGATAATGTTCTCACTCCATGATGACTATCGTAAACTTTTATCTGTTTATTTTGGTAACTTTCCTCGTTTCATACTTTTTTCTAAAATCTGTGTCTTCGACTTATGTGGCAATACTGTGCCTTTAAGAAATGTATTTGGGTCACGTTTCTCATACAGAGCCTGTTTTAGCAGTTTGTTTTATTATCGGTGCCGTTTTGTCTGCATCCAGCAACCCCTGCTGTTACTGCAGCAGCATAATTGATCTCAATTGCTTAAAATGTTTATTTTAATCTGGACTAATGCAAGGTTGTTATTTTAGTGATTTCCTCTAGGGTTTTTCAGAGTGGGGTTTGATTAGATTTTGACAGGAAAAGTCAGGTGACTGAGTGGGGCTGAGCTCTCTAAGAGAAACCCAGTTCAGTTGCTGTTTGGGAGCTGTATAGAGAAGTAGATCTTTATCTCTGAGGTGGGGAGATTAGAATCTACCGGAAACTAGGTCACTTAAATGATGTTCTTAAATAAGGTTAATTTTAAGAAAAGCTACCTAGTGGGCCAATTGAATTATACCTGGAGCGCAATGCCTTTTGCCCACCCTAATGCCAAAGTCAAAATAAGTAGCAGTCTAGACTAACATCATAATGAACCTTGGAGTTTCTGATCTGGTCCCTAACACCTTTAGCATCAATGTATATGGAAGGGTACCAATCTGTGTCCTTCATCTTATTCCCATTAATATTTGTCTTCCATTATGTTCCTTGGAGCTGGCAGCTCTTTCAGGACTTTGCCCTTCAGTGAATCAACCTTTATTGCTGATGCAATCATATAACCAGATTGTTTGCTGTGAAAACTCTTGTTTACAGTTGAGGGTCAATTCTTGCCTCTTCCGGTGTTTGCACATTCTCCCCATTGTCTGCATGGGTTTTCTCTGGGTGTCCAATTCCCTCCCATATTCTAAAGATGTGCAGATTAGGTTGATTGGCCATTCTAAATTGCCCCTTAATGTCAGGGGGATTAGCAGTAAATACATGGGGTTAAAGTGATAACGCCTGGGTGGGATTGTTGTCGGTGTAGGCACAATGGGCTGAATGGCCTCCTTCTGCACTATAGGAATGCTATGATGCTCTTCTTGACATTGCCCTTACTGTAGTGTCAGCTTCAGGGGGCCCATGTATCAACAGCTCATCCATGTTGCAAACAACTCTATGTAAGCCCTTCAAAACATTTGACGTTGACCTTTGAAAGGTCAATGATGTTATTCCAAATGGTAGCTTGCTGAAACATAAACTTCCTAATTGTGTTGTGAAATTGTGAGAATTTTGTACTCTTCAATTCCATACATACCTTTGTGCTTAAAGTGAACAACATAGATCCTGAACTACATAACAGTCCCTCAGTAATTACTTTCTCTCTGTGCTTTGAAGTAACTGTTAATTCTCCCAGAGCCTTTAACTCTTTCTTCTGCTTTTTGAAGGATGGTTCAGCATCTGAAAGAACTGAAATAATGCTCCTATATCTTGTTTCAAGAATGGTTTCTGACCTTCTACCTGGATCTCTGTACTCCCAAGATTTCCAGTCTTAGGAGACGTTTAAGAAATATCTACATATCTTTTGAACCTTCAACTTTAAGCTTCAGTCATCCTCTCTCTCAATTCTTGCTTTTTTTTGTTTGACAAATGTTACTTTGGGAGTTGAGGGGTCGCTCGCTCTCCTTTCACTACCAATCCGTTCTGTCTCTTGATCTTGCCTTTCCTACTTAATTGAATCACCTTCGGCAGCACTACATTTTCCAGAACAACAACCTATCTGATGATGCATCATATTCTGTCACAGATTAGCTCCTCTCTGATTACCTTATTCACAGTCTTCTGCTAATCTATACACATCATTAATAAATGGATCAATGCTTTCCCTGTGTCTGAGGATACATTTGCTGAGCTTTGTATCTTCTACAATGGTGATCTTGCGGAGAACAAAATATGCATCAATGACTTTGACATATGTGGCTAAACCCTCATCAATCCCCAGGGTAAATAAAATGTTATTTTCACAGGTGCCCATTGCATAGAAAAGTGTAATGACCTGCTCACAGTCTGGCTTCACTGTGCGATTCAGGGCAGTGAGAAATCTTTTGTATCACTTTGACAACACTTCACCCTGACCTGAGTACTGCAATTCTCTGGTAGAAGTGGAGATTTCTCTATCACTATTTATTATTTACTACTTTCCACCATATTATTATGTTGTTGGGTTGGAGTAGTGGGACTAAGTCAAACCTATTCCATTCTAGTACAAGCTCAATTCCTGTCCTCATAGAAAATGAAAACCCAATTAAAATTCGGAATAAGTTTTAACTCAGAATCTCTACTGTGCAGAAAGAGGCCATCTGGCCCATCGAGTTTCGACTGAGCATTCCACCAGGACATCCCCTCTGCCCTGTCCCCGTAACCCCTTGCATTTACCGTAGCTAATGCACTCAATCTACACATAGCTTTTGTTAGCTTTTCTATGTTGACAATGCAATCATTGCCAGACTGTTGCTGTGCTTTTTGGGCTCAGGGAGAGATCTTCAGTCTCAAATATGTATCCGTGCCTCCCATGTAGAACCTTGCAGTAAATTATATCCAGCTAATCTCAAGACCCCAATTGGCATTTGCTCCACGGTTGATTGACACGTTTCCCAGTGAATTAATTAACACTGGGTGGGCTGCTTAAATTATGTGTTTATGTTCTTTGTGCGCTCATTCTCCCACGTTGCCGCACAGGAGCGGGTGTTTTGTTGATTTAGAATGGACATTGAACCTTTAATTGCATATCAGGATCTTAACTCCAGCCAACAGCAAAGAAAGTAAACTTCAGAGATTGTGGGGCGGGGAGGGTTAGGGTTATTGTGATGGAAAATGTTACTTGAGTCTCCTTCAGTTAACCTCTCACTAATGATTCTGAGCACGATGCTTGGCACATTTTTCATTATAATGTTAAACACAATGTGGAAAGCAAGATGACGCAATCTGCTGTTTTCAGGCAGTCAGGCAAATTAAACAAAAGACCCATATAGTTCTTTTATGTCTGAAAACCATACAGCCTGCTTACTGTTTCGGTTTTGAGCTTCTGTAGAGCTGTGTTCTTTCTCATCAGTTTGTGTAATTGATGAAAAAATACATTTGGATTTGCATAGCGCCTTGGCACATCCTCTGCACTCTCAAAGCTTTTTACAAATAATGAATGATTTTTGAAGCACAGTTGCTGTTTCTGCCTAAGAAAAATAGTTGCCATGTAAATGGACCAAGCTCTCACAAATCTCCAGTCTGTCTTTATCTTGATAACCTGCCTTTAGTAAATATTCACAATTATCCTATTTTGAAGTAACCTGCTTGTTAGATAGTCTTGTGCTAAATTATCATTTAATTTTAATTTTACAGGTGGCATAGTGGTTAACACTGCTGTCTCACAGCACCAGGGTCCTAAGCTTGATTCCTGGCTTGGGTCGCTGTCTGTGCAGAATCTCCCTGTGTCTACGTGGGTTTCCTCTGGATGCTCCCGCTTCCTCCCACAATCTGAAAGACGTGCTGGTTAAGTGCATTGGCCATGCTAAATTCTCTCTCTGTGTACCCGAACAGGAACTGGAGTGCGGTGACCAGGGGATTTTCACAGTAATTTTATTGCAGTGTTAATGTTAGCCTGCTTGTGACGCCAATAAATAAATGTGAATGTACAATGAGAAAAGCCCATAACGGGTCAATCTACTCATCAGAAGGAATTCTCTACTCAAACGTTATGTTTTGCCTGGGCTTTGCACACAATCAGTGGTGTATCAGAGATGCATTACCACAATTTTCTAACCATAAATTTCACTATGGAGGTAGATTTGTGCGTCTGTATGAGAGCTTGGAAATAGCTGTATTGCAATTATATTTGCTACTTGCCTACACATAAAGTTTTCTCAAAATCAACCAGAAGAAATAAGTATAAATATCTGACTGGGTGAGGAACTCCTGTGCAGTTTGACCAGCCTCAGTTAATGCAAACGACTCCCCCCAGCACCGCTGTTTCCTCAGGAGGCTAAGGAAATTCAATACAACTCTCAGCAACTTTTACAGATGCGACATAGAAAGCATTCTTTCTAGATGTATCACAGCTCGGGTATGGCTCCTGCTCTGCCCAAGACTACAAGAAATTACAAAGAGTTGTGAACATTGCCCAGTCCATCACACAAACCAGCCTCCCATCCATTGACTCAGTCTACGCTGTCATCAGCTTCGGGAAAACAGCCAGCATAATTAAGGATCCCACGCACCCGGACATTCTCTCTTCCACCTTCTTTGGTCGGGGAAAAAGATGCAAAAGTCTGAGGTCACGTACCAACCTACTCGAGAGTTGATCTTTCTTTACACCCTAGCTACGCCAGTAACATTACATTCTGCACCCTCTCCTTTTCTTCTCTGCTATGTACTCTATGAATGGTATGCTTTTGTTTCTTGCGTGCTATACAAACAATCATTTTCACTATCCCAATGCATGTGACAATAATAAATTTATATTCATTATTGAGCGTAGCCCATTTTTAGGTCTTGGATGGAATCCATTTGCAACAGCCAAAACTCAGTTTATGTCATGATCTCCTTTAATTCCCTCTGCAGATATATTCCGTTGCCTTCTGTCAAACATCCTATCCAAATACCCATTTATCTCAACACATCTGATAATTAAATCAATTTAATATGAGGATTTTGAGCCGGACCTTTGGGAAAAGTGACGAGAAATGGTGGAAGCATTTTTTTGGGGGGGCGGGAGGGGGGGAGGGGGGAGAAGAAGAATCAATTTGGGATCAGCAATTTGCAAGTGTGGTGGGAAATTGTCCACATTTTGGTGAATGTTTCAATTATTCCTACTATGACTCCATATTCCTTGTAAAGGTGGATTATGTCTGAATTCATAAATTGTAATCATGAACTGGTTACTGAGCACTGCAGATTGCTTTTACAAACTTCCCTACAAATGATGAGAAATGGCTGCATGCATAGCCTACCATGTGGACAGTTTTTTGTTTATTCATTCACGGGACATGGGCGTTGCTGGCTGGCAAGCTTTTATTGCCCATCCCTAGTGCCCTTGGAGGGCAGTTGAAAGTCAACCACAATGGCTCTGGAGTCACATGTAGGCCAGACCAGGTACACTTGGCAGATTTTCTTCCCTCAAGGACATTAGTAAATCTGATAGGTTTTTCCGACAATTGGCAATGGTTTCATGGTCATAGGTAGATTCTTAATTCTAGAATTTTTTTATTGAATTCAAATTTCACTATCTGCCCTGGAGGGATTTGAACCCTGGTCCCCAGAAGATGAGCTGCGTTTTGGGATTAATTGTCTAGCGATAATACCACTAGGCCATTAACACATGCACATGCATGCGCTCACAGACGCAGACTAACACATACACACACTGGGAGGGTGCCTTCATCCTGAAGCCTTCCCTCTCTCACCTACCTGCAACAGCAGACTGCAATCTTACACTGCTGGAAGGCCTCCTATTTGTCCACCGGCATCACAGGCCCACCCACCATTCCGGATTGGATGGCAAGCACACCATCTGATTGTTAATTGGCCAATCCCATGAAAATCCTGCTAGGTGACTATTCTCGGTAAAAAGTCTGACAACACCAGGTTTTAGTCAAAAAAGACAGTAGGACTAGGGGGCACAGCCTCAAGATAAAAGGGGGGCGGTTTAGAACGGAGTTGAGGAGGAACTTCTTCACTCAAAGGGTGGTGAATCTCTGGAATTCTCTGCCCGTTGAAGTGGTGGAGGCTGCCTCGCTAAATATTTTTAAGATGCGGGTTGATGGGTTTTTGATAGGAGAGGGGATTAAGGGTTATGGGGAGAGGGCGGGAAAGTGGAACTGAGCAGCGACAGATCAGCCATGATCTTATTGAATGGCGGGGCAGGCTCGAAGGGCTGGATGGCCTACTCCTGCTCCTATTTCTTATGTTCTTATGTTCTTAGTCCAACCTATTTATTTGATAATATACTCACAAGCTTTCGGGGTTAGCCCCTTCGTCAGGTGAATGAAGAGTTCTGGCCTCAGACAGAGCATATAAAGCACAGACAGTTTAGAGATTACTGATTAGAATGCGAATCCTTACACCTAACCTGCTGTTCAAGACCTGAAGTGGCTGAAGGTGACTATTCTGGCAGGGTCATTACCTGCGTTTGATGCATCAGGGTGCTGATCCCAATCGGTGTTGGTGAGGTGCATTTTATAAGGTTGTTCCCCATTTAGCACTCCTCCCTTCAACGTTGGTCAGGAAAATTGAAGTCCTCTAAATCAGCGGTTAGAGGTTTCTATTTCTATGTTCATAAGAACATAAGAACATAAGAAATAGGAGCAGGAGTAGGCCATCCAGCCCCTCGAGCCTGCCCCGCCATTCAATAAGATCATGGCTGATCTGTCGCTCCTCAGTTCCACTTTCCCGTCAAACCCATCATTTCCACATCAATTATAGGAAGGATCATTTTTGTAATGAACTAGTGGCCAAAATAAAGCTGTCAGAACATATCTGTGGCATTGCCTTTAACAGTTTTGGAAACATAGGAATGGGAGTTGGCCTGTTAAGTCATTCAATGAGATCATGGCGGATTGTGTAACTCAAATCCATTTATCCACCTGGATTCCATATCATTTTACCTAACAAAAATCTACTGACCTCAGTCTTGAAAATTCCAAGTAACCCAACATTTGTTGAGGCAGCAAATTTCAGCTTTCTGAAACCCTACACGTGAGAACATGTTCCCTGATTTCCCTCATCGAGGCCTCCCTCTAATTTAATGTTACACTCCCTCATTCTTGAATTCCAGCACGAGGAGAAATAGTCTCTCTGCGACCACCCTGCTCAACACTTTTATATCACTTTAAACAGCTCCGATCATGTTACTGCTCAGAGACAAGTTAAGTGATCTGTCCTCACATTTGAGCTCCCTGTCATTCTGATGAAGCTGTGCTGGTGCCTTTTTCAAAGGCAAAGCGTCCTTCCTCTAAATGTGGTGCTAAAACTGAAATAAAGCGCTTCAGCTGGGGTCTAACCAACACTCTGTAGAACAGGAGTATAACTTTCTCCCCTTTTTGTTTTCCAGTCCCCTTGAAATAAAGGGCAGAATTCGATTTACCTTCTTGATTTGCTTAGATGGAGTATAAACACCAATGTGAACTGGTTGTGTGTGTGTGTGTGGGGAATTCCTTCATTTCGTATCTGCCTAAGAGTGAAATTTCTGTCGGTCCTTGTGAGAACCAAGTGTGATATCATTCAAAATGGCCACACTGAATGGTGCGATGGGAAGGAGTTACTTGCCCAGTATTTCCAGGATCAGTCTTGGAGATCAAGAACTGAACTTGCTCTTCAGGTGTAGCAAGTGCACCATCAGAAAAGAGCAGAGGAGGATTCATTGTTTGGAGAGGGCAGGTCGTAAAGAAGCTAGAAGCAGATGCTCAGGAAGTAGGAAGACAGCAGTTGGTGCTTCTGTTGCCTGTAATTCTGGATTTACAAAAATAATGAAAGGGATAAAATTGGCTTGGGATACTTCAAACTAATCAAAGTGATACACAAAGTTGCTTGCACCAAGGTGTCACATCAGACCTGACAGATGGAAGGAAAAGAAATGTAAAAAAAATGCCAACTCGAACAACATCAGCTAGGGTATTGACGCAGATAAAAGAATCAGAAGAGTTTGTATAAATTAATCAATTCCTGGATTGACTTTGAAATTAGGTTGTGGAATACTGATGTACAGCTGCTCAATCATTCCTACAAAATTCCTTCCTCTGTTATTGATGGTTTTAATTTCAAATATGTTCAAGCACTCAATGAAGGAGGAATTTCAGATGAATGAACTTAACTTTGATACACTGGTGTTCTACAAATAAATTCGAGGTCAATGTCTTCAACAAACTTTGCGTAAATTTATAAAGTCCTTCTAAGTCCCGATGTGTGAATTTTGCCAGTAATTTCAGATTGTTTTAGTTACCCTCCGGAATGTTGTCTTGGCTAATACAATTATGTGAATCAATCTGCAATCTGTTTTCAATGCCTTCAAACAAAATGCTTCAACTTAGTTTCTTATATAAGGAAAAGTGCTGAGAGTTCCTCAACCATATTTCTCAATGGCATCTATTTCTATTAAAGTTTGTTTATTAGTCACAAGTAGGCTTACATTAACACCGCAATGAAGTTACGATGAAAATCCCCTAATCGCCACACTCCGGCATCTGTTTGGGTGCACAGAGGGAGAATATTCCATGGCCAATGCACCTAACCAGACTGTGGGAGGAAACCAGAGCACCCAGAGGAAACCCACGCATCCGTGGGGAGAATGTGCAGACTCCACACAGACAGTGACCCAAGCCAGGAATTGAACTGGGACCCTGGAGCTGGGAAGCAATAGTGCTAACCACTGTGCCACCCATTTCTTATTGTCTTATTATTTTATTGTCTTACCTTTAAAATATATCAATAATACATGGGTTGGGATTTTCTAGCCATGCTCGCCACTAAACTAGAAAATTCTGCCTGAGATTAACATACCTTTGCCCACCCTGCCCACTATAATTCCCATGGCATATCAAATGGGAAAATTCAGTGCCCAACTTCCACACTACCACTACCACCACCTCCCTCCCCCCCTCGGGAGTCTTGATTAAGTGTTATACGGCACGGTAGCACAGTGGTTAGCACAGCTGCTTCACAGCTTCAGAGACCTGGGTTCGGTTCCTGGCTCAGGTCACTGTCTGTGTGGAGTTTGCACATTCTCCTCATGTCTGCATGGGTTTCCTCTGGGTGCTCCAGTTTCCTCCCACAGTCCAAAGATGTGCGGGTTAGGTTGATTGGCCATGCTAAAATTGCCCCTTAGTGTCCTGCGATGTGTAGATTAGAGGGATTAGTGGGTAAATGTGTAGGGATATGGGGATAGGGCCTGGGTGGGATTGTGGTCGGTGCAGACTCAATGGGCCAAAGGGCCTGTTTCTGCACTGTAGGGTTCTATGTTCTATGTTAAACAAATCCGGGTTGAACCGGGGTTTGCCTTAGTTAATCATCATCAAGGATTATGTTATGGTCTTGATCAAGACAAGTAACCTGGGTGGAGGGGGAAATGAAGAAATCGAAAATCCCAATTATTTTCTTCAAGAATTAAGTTACAAGATTCCAATTTAAAGGGTGGCATGGTGGCACAATGTTTAGCACTGCTGCCTCACAGCACCAGGGACACAGGTTCAATTCTGGCCTCAGGTGACTATCTGTGTAGGGGTTGCACATTCTCCCCATGTCTGCATGGGTTTCCTCTGGGTGCTCTGGTTTTCTCCCACAGTCCAAAGATGTGCAGGTTAGATGAATTGGCCATGCTGAATTGTCCCCTAAAGTCCCCTGTGTAGGTTAAGGGGATTATCAGGGTAAATGAGTGGGGCTTACAGGGGTAAGGTTGGGGGTGGGCACGGTAAGATGGTCTATCAGAGAGCCAGTGCTGACTGGCCGCCTTCTGCACTGTAGGTATTTTATGAATTTAAACAGAAGTCATTTTACTGTGCAAGATTCAAACAAAGCAAACAGTGAATACAATCTCAGTTAACCCTCTGTGCAGTCAAACCCAGAATCAACTTGAGCTGAATATAAATTAACAGGCAAATTGCAATCCATTATAAACTGTAATTTACACAGCAATTGGCAGACAAAATTAATATAGATATTATGAATTAGATCAACAGTCTATCCATCAAATATCTCATCAATCTCAGCCTAAGGTTTTTCAGTCTTCCTCATGAAAAATCTCAGCTCCTCCTCATTTAGCATTGAACTAACCCTCAGCTGACAGCATCACAAAACCAATTTAAGTCCCATGGACTTCATGAAAAATTGACACAGATCTGCAGAACCTCCTCAATTCTGTTTAAAATGGCCTGGATCATGTAGATCCACCAATGTTATTTTCAAGTAACAAACAGCTACAGCAACTGTATCTTTGCTTATGATCAGCTTCTGGGTTCTGATTTTGTCTTCTTCAGGTCGTACTGCACCACTGGACTCAGCGTCACCTATTGAGCTCTGACGGTTTTGTCTCCTTCCATATGGTTTAAATCTCCACAGAAGCCTGGGTTTCCAATCTCCATTTTAGTCAACGTTTCCTTAGAAACTAGGGGGGTTACTTTCTCTTTATAATTAAGTTTCCCTTTATAATTAAGATCTGTCTTTTTAAAAAAAATGCAATGATAGATTTCATCACCGATACTAGACTGGAGAAGGCAATAGCCTAGTGGTATTATCGCTAGACAATTAATCCAGAAACTCTGCTAATGTTTCAGATTTGAATCCAGCCACATCAAATGGTGGAATTTGAATGCAATAAAAAAGATCTGGAATTAAGAATCTACTGATGACTGTGAGACCCATTGTCGATTGTTGCAAAAACTCTGGTTCACTAATCTCCTTCAGGGCAGGAAATCTGCCATTCTTATCTGGTCTGGCCTACTTTGTGACCCCAGAGCCAGAGCAATGTGGTTGACTCTCAACTGCCCTCGGACAATTAGGAATGGGCAATAAAATGCTGGCTGGCCAGCCAGTGACGCCCCTGTCCCATGAATGAATAAAAAAAAACTAATTGTCATTCATGGGTATTGCAAAATGCCTCCTATGATAAAGTTGGATTACTTTTCTCTCTCCGAATCAAGGTTTACTTGTGATGTGGTACTCGAGCAGTAAATGCACCAATGCACCTCTGTGCTCAGACATTACATTGGCATTGTACAGCACATACTGATATAAGATGAACCAATGCAAAGCATCAGCAATCACTTTGAAATTAGTGGCTGACTGGATTGACAAGCTGCCATTGCAACATATTGGAGATCATTGGTCTGAAGAAGGTATAAAGCCACAATTTATCACATGGCAGACTTCCAATCTCCATGTACAAGGAACATGTGCCAAGAGAAGTGCATCTTGCTAACCTCTTCTAGATGAGAAGGAAACAGCTGGACTGCTCTTCCGCATATTTCTGTGAACAGCAAAGGGAAATACAAAGGGGAAAATACAACAACTTGTACTTGAATCACATTTGAGTCGTGTCTTTTTAATGTTGAAAACATTCTGAATGAAAAGACACAAACTGGGGGAAAAAGGTTCAGAACTGAACCTCCACTTCAGCAAGCAAGGCATTGGATTAGCCATAACCTCCGTTTCTATAGAATGCAAGCTCACCAGACAAATGTGAAGTTTATATGGAAGAGAGGTGAAAAATTGAGAAATTAAAGTCACTTCTAGCTCCAATTCATGGGCCCTGATTTTACTGGCGCGCCAGCCCCAAAAGCAGGGCAAGCAAAGCTTACAGAATGCATTCTCTGCTGGCCTCAGGCGTGATCGTACAAGACTCAAGCAGGCGTGCCGGTAAAATTCTGATCATGGAGTTAGAAGTGACTGTAAGTACGGTATAAAAACTGGTTTGAAAGGTGGAGAGATGGAAGGTTTCAAGAAAGAGTTTTGAGAGAGTACAATCATTGTAAAGCAGACAGAGAGCAGGGCAAGCTCATTCAAAGTTTATGTTATTAGAGTCACAATTAGGCTTACATTAATACTGAAACGAAGTGACTGTGAAAATCACTACACTACGGCACCTGTTTGCATTCACCTGAGGAAGAATTTAGCATGGCCAATGCACCTAACCAGCATGACTTTCAGACTGTGGGAGGAAACTGGAGCACCCAGAGGAAACTCACGCAGCCACGGGGAGAACGTGCAGACTCCACACAGACGTGACCCAAGCCAGGAATCAAACCCAGGTCCCTGGCGCTGTGAGGCAGCAGTGCTAACCACTGTGCTACCATAATCAAGATCACTCTGAAGTAAATGAAGGAAAGTTAGAATACAAGGAACAATAGCAAGAAGGGTCCAACATTGGCTGGGTGACATGGAACAGAGTAACGATCAACTGTTGTTTTTCAGACCGGAAGAAGGTTTATAATGGAGTTCCCATGGACCCCTGCATTCCTGGATATATAGTTTTGATCTAGTTCTCCGTGTACAGGGCACAATTTTCAAATTGACAGATGATACAAAACTTTGAAGTATTGTGAACTGAGGAAAATAGTGTCGAACTTCAAAAGAACTTGTTGGAATGGATGGACACATTACAGATTTAATGCAGAGAAGTGTGAAGTGAGTCATTTTTGGTAGCAATAACATGGAGAGACACAATAAAAGAGTACAATTCTAAAAGGCAAATAGGAGTTGTGGGACCTCAGCATATATTTGTATAAATCATTGAAGGTGGCAGGACAGGTTGAGCTTTATTAATAGGGGATTTGAGTACAAACCTGCATTGCACAGTGGTTTGGCCTTAATTTTATTTATTGACTTTTGTAAAAACATATTAATTTGTGGGACCTGGGCATTGCTGGCTGAGTCAGCATTCATTACCCATCCCTAATTTTCCTTGAACTGAGTGGCTTGCTAGGCCATTTCAGGGGGAATTTAAGAGTCAACCACATTGCTACAGATCTGGTGTTACATGTATGCCAGACCACATTAGATTGGCAGCTTTCTAAAGGACATTAGTGAACCAGATGTGTTTTTATGGCAATCGACAATGGTTTCATGGTCATCATTAGACTTTTATGTTCATTTTTTTTATTGAATTCAAATTTCACCTTCGTGGCAGTCAAGCCCAAATTTCCAGAGTACGGCCTTAGATCTCTAGACTACTAGTCCACTAACAATACCACTAAACTACCATCTCCCTTTATAGTAGAGAGTTGTGTCCAGACTGAGGAGTAGGACAATAGCACAGTGGTTAACACTGCTGCCTTATAGCGCCACAAACCTGGGTTCAATTCCTGGCTTGGGTCACTGTCAGTGTGGAGTTTGCACGTTCTCCCTGTGTCTGCGTGGGTTTCCTCCGGTGCTCTGGTTTCCTCCCACAATCCGAACGAAGAGCTGGTTAGGTGCATTGGTCGTGCTAAATTCTCCCTCAGTGCACCCAAACAGGCGCCAGAGTGTGGTGACCAGGGGATTTTCACAGTAACTTCATTGCAATGTTAATGCAGTGTTATTACTGTTGTGACATGAATAAATAAACTAAGCAAATTTCAGTAAGGATGCAAAGGCATTAGAGAGGGTATGGAAAAGATTCACGAGAATTGGTCCAGGAATGAGGCACTTCAATTATTTAGATAGATTTGAGAAGCTGGGGGCTCTTCTCGTTAGAGAAGAGAAGGTTGAAAGATGACTTGATAGAGATATTCAAAATCATGAGGGATCTTGACAGAGTAAATCAGGAGGAACGGTTCCCAATAGTGGAAAACACAAGGGTATGGCTTCAAAGCAATTGGAAAAAGAAGCAATGGCGACATCAGGAATGTTTTCATGCTGCGAGGGTTAGGATCTGGAATGCACTGCCTAAAAGGATGATGGATAAAGGATCAAAAGGGACTTGGATTAGAATCATAAAATCCCTACGGTGCAGAAGGAGGCCATTGGGCCCATCAAGTCTGCACCAACCACAATCCTGCCCAGGCCCTATCCCCACAACCCTATGCATTTACCCTGCCAGTCCCCTGACACCAAGGGGCAATTTATTACGGCCAATCCACCTAACCCGCACATCCTTGGAGTGTGGGAGGAAGCCGGAGCACCCAGAGGAAACCCATGCAGACGCCGAGAGAATGTGCAAACTCCACACAGACAGCGACCCGAGCCAGGAATCAAACCCGGGTCCCTGGCGCTGTGAGGCTGCAGTGCTAACCACTGTGCCACCCTTGTTATCTTGAAAAAGAAAATAAGTGCCAAGCTGCAGGGAAAAAGCAAGAGAGTGTGACACTAGGTGAATTCCCTCTTCAGAGGGAAACAAACAAACAGGCCCAATGGCCTCCTGTCATCATGGTGAACAATCTACCATCAGATGAGTGACAGACAAAAGCTTAGATTGGAGGTTTTGTCGCCTGCCTGACATTTTAATCAGGCCACAGAGTGACAGAGGGAAAGCAAAATCTGTCTTTTGTTGAGCAACAATATAGCATCACAGCGCATGTTAATTAACAATGTAATTATTCCTTCAAGCTAAAACCATAGCATGACAGGATGTGAATTTACATCAGTAATTCGGGATTCCATCACAATTCCTACAGACAGCTGAGAACTTCCAGTTCTCCTTTTGTTTTCCAAGCTGTCAAATCAATTTTCTAACTCTGTTTAGTCTCCACAGTCTGCCTTCTATCGAAATCATTCCAGAGATTAAATGTAACAGACAGAAATATGATAACTGTTGTCACCTGTCTTTGTGGAACCAGGACTTTGTTTTCTAAACCTTTAACTATTCAAATGCTGAAATTTGTTGCAGTCTTCTTAGAAAGTGTGTATTTTGTCTCCTTGTTGGATCTTAGAGCCATAGAGTTATAGAATCATACGGTGCAGAAGAGGCCATTCAGCCCATCGAGTCCAAACTGACATGCAAGAAACACCTGAATCATAGAATCCCTACAGTGCAGAAAGAGGCCATTCGGCCCATTGAGTCCATGCTGACCGCAATCCCACCCAGGCCCTATCCCCATAACCCCATGTATTTACCCTAGCTGGTCTCCCTGACACTAAGGGGCAATTTATCATGGCCAATCCACCTAACCTGCACATCTTTGGAGTGTGGGAGGAAACCGGAGCATCCGGAGGAAACCCACACAGACACAGGAGAGAACATGCAAACTCCACACAGACAATGATCCAAGCCAGGAATTGAATCTGGGTCCCTGGCGCTGTAAGGCAGCAGTGCTAACCACTGTGCCACCTGTGCTGCCCACCTATTTCCTATTCTTGGTTGTTTCTAAAGCTTTATTTTTGAAAGAGTGAAATTTGAGTGGTGAAGGTGGCACAAGTGGTTAGCACTGCTGCCTCACAGTGCCAGGGATGTGGGTTAAATTCCAACCCCTGGTGACTGTGTGGAGTTTGCACGTTCTCCCCTTGTCCTTCGGGTGCTCCAGTTTCCTTGCACAGTCCAAAGATGTGTAAATAATTCCCTTATCAGGACTCAAAGTGGGATCCTGCTCTCCATAGGTGGATAGATATTCGATAGATAAGAGAATTATCTACACAGGACTGTAGGAAACCTGTTCTCCACGGGATAGATTTTTGATAGACAAGGGAATTAAGGGTTATGGGGAGAAAGCAGGAAAGTGGAACTGATCCACTTCAGATCAGCCGTGATCTTACTGAATGGCGGGGCAGGCTCGAAGGGCTAGATGGCCTACTCCTGCTCCTATTTCTTATGTTATGTTCCTAGGTTAGGTTGATTGGTTCATGTTAAATTGCCCATTAATGTCAGGGAGACTAGCAACGGTAAATAGGGGCAACAGCAATAGGGCCTAGGTGGAACTGTGGTCAGTCCTGACTCTATGGGCTGAACGGTCTCCTTCTGGACTGTAGGGATTCTATGATCTATTCTATGTTAATAGGAAGCACATGTACATTCCAGTGTTGACGTGTGCCATATCACATTAATTGTCCAAGCAGGACAGATTCCAGTAACTGAGTGGAATATAAATTTTGTTTCCAGGATGCATCAGCAGATTTTTAGTGTGACGATGGGTGGGATTTTCCAATGCCACGCACGCCCCTGTGCCAGAAAATTCCGCCCAAGGTTAACAGACCTGCACGGTGCCTGTCCCGCCGAATACAATTCCCGTGGTGGGTGGGATGGGAAAATTCCGCCTAACATCTCTACCCACTATTTTGACCTGCAGGTGATCACAGTCCCCACATCTCAGAAACAAATTTATTTGCATTGAAGGATTCTCAAAATTGGCTTATCTCAAAGTGGGATCCCGCTCTGCATGAAGGGGAGCCCCAAGGGCCAAAACCTGAAGATAATGGTCATTCTGTTTGCCGTTAAATTTATTACAGAAATAATGGTGTTGCTCCACAAGTGGATTGGCCATGATAAATTGCCCGTTAGTGTCAGCGGGACTAACTAGATCACATGCATGGGGTTATGGGGCTAGGGCCTCAGTGGGATTGTGGCCGGTGCAGAGTCGATGGGCCGAATGACCTCCTTCTACACTATAGGGACTCTGTGACCAGAATTTTATAGGCATGCCTGCCCTGATTGTGGGGGCAGGCTCGGCTCGGAGAATGGGGTTTTCTCCGTTGGCCTCGGGTGGGATCATATTAAGCTTGGATAGACGTGCCGGTAAAATTCTGTCTGATGATTCAATGCAAAATGATCCATCTGAGCTTGATCACCACTGGAGACCTCCTTAAACCCAGAGCTTGACTTGTCCCTCACTCAAAATGACACAACAAATTCTGAGCTCGTATGTGTAAATGCACACACACACACACACACACACACAGTGCCTAGTGAAAATGATATAGATGCCATACATAACAGGAAGATTACAGGTTAAAAGATTCAAAGGGAGGAATGGGGAAAGTCTAGATTTTTCCAGTGCAAGTGTATTATTTGTTTGAATTTTTCAAATTTGAATTGAAAGCAATTAACACAGTAAAAATGATTGTGTTTGAGATTGGCCTAAGACTTCTTTTTAATGTTGTGAAGCCTTAGTTGTTTGCTGAGGAACACTAGTCTCACAATGCGCTCTTTTTCACCTATCAAGGATTTAACATAAGTTTTCTCTCAAGTATTTTATGACCCAAGAAAAAAAATTGAGCAACCAGAAGACATTAAACAGATATGCACTTCTTAGGATTTTGGTGACTTCAGTTTTTAGCTGAGGTTAAATGATTTATATTCACTTTCCACAGCTTAGGTAATGCACCAGACACAGAATCCAAGAATCCTGAGAGCTTTAACCGGATGTTAACGATATCGGGTTGTGGGAGACCCCATGCGGCACTTCACCTCGAAGTGTCTGCATGACAAACGAGGCCCCAACTGGCAGCGCAAACCCTCGAGGGGCTAAGTAATAGGTCTTGAGGTCAAATACTGCAACACAAATTCCCCAGTCGCAGTGTGTTGCATTTGGTGGTGAGGAGAGACGTTAATTAAAGAGAGGCTGTGTTGCAGGCCAGGACTGCATCATTGTGGAACAACCATCATCATTGTGACTTTCCATGGAGAAGTTGTGTTCTCATGGTGAGCTGCACCCTGGCACTCACCTCACCTACACAAAATGTGGGCACGAGCAAACGATTTTCCTGGCCTAGAATCACAGAATCCCTACAGTGGAGAAGGAGGCCATTCAGCCCATCAAGTCTGCACTGACCACAATCCCACCCACGGCCTATCCCCATAACCTTGTGCATTTACTCTAGTTAGATCCCTCGACACTAAGGAGCTTTTTAGCATGGCCAATCCACCTAATCCGCATATCTTTGGACTGTGGGTAAAGAACAGGTGTGTCCGGAGGAAACCCAGGCAGACGTGGGGAGAATGTGCAAACTCCACACAGACAGTGACCCAAGCTGGGAATCGAACCCAGGTCCCTGGCGCTGTGAGGTAGTAGTACTAACTACTGTGCCACCATGCTGTCCCTGCTGAGATTAGACTCAGACTGTTGAATTTCCATTCCAGAAGCTGAAGCATTGATGTTTAATTGTTTCTCTTCCTGTAGTGCTGCAGTAAAATACATACTTTTGCGCTGTCTCTTTGTTGAAAGTTACTCAAAAAATGTTGCTGGAGTTGCAAGTGAACAGGGTACTGGTGAGACCACATCTGGAGTACTGTGTAAAGTACTGATCTCCTTATTTAAGAAAGAATGTGATTGCATTGGAAGCATATCAGAGAAGACCACAATCTGGATTAGGCGAATTTTCTCATGAGGAAAGGGTGACAGGTTGATGCACTAGAGTTTGCGAATCAGCAGCAAATTGATTGAACCTTCTAAGACTCGGAGACGTCTTGACCAGGTCAATGCGGGGAGGGCATTTCCACTTTTGGGAAAATCCAGTACTGGAATCTAAATGATAAATGCGATGATCGCAAAATAAGCACATCGTCAGCTGAACTCTCACTAGGAATTCAGAGTACAGGGTACAGCCGGAATCCATATGGGTATTTGGGCTCTTTGTAGAAACCATGCTGCCTACCAACAGAAAAAGCTATCACTTTGTGTGGTCCCTGACTCTAGAATCGCCAGAATGCAAGTCATAGAATCATAGCATTCCTACAGTGCAGAAAGAGGCCATTCATCCCATTCAGTCTGCACTGACCACAATCCCTCCCAGACCTATTCCCGTAACCCCACATATTTACCCTGCTAATCCCCCTGACACTAGGGGCAATTTAGCATGACCAATCATCCTAACCCACACATGTTTGGACTGTGGGAGTGAACCGGAGCACCCAGAGGAAACCCACACAGACACGGAAGAACGTGCAAACTCGATGCACACAGTGACCCAAGGCCGGAATTGAACCCGGAGTCCCTGGCGCTGTGAGGCAGTAGTGCTAACCGTTGTGTCACCGTACCATCCCTTGTTCATTTTGCAGGAAGTCCTTACGATGCTTTCATTAGAATTATTGATGTTGCCCTCTGTTATATGAAAGCTCATAAAGTTGAAACAATGGCATATTGCAAACTTGATTTATCCATTAGCAACCATTCCATCCAACACTCATTTACCCTCCATGGAATCAGGCCCGCCTCCCTCCCACCACGCCCCCAAATAAAACAGCTTAACATAAATCGAGATATAAATCACAATCAGTTACCATAGAACACATAATTAGAACATTAGGATAACCAAAAAAGATACTGTTGTCGGATGCTGGGACAGCACAGTGGTTAGCTCTGCTGCCTCACAGTGCCAAAGACCCGGGTTCAATTCCAGCCTTGGGTGACTGTCTGTGTGGAGTTTGCATGTTCTCCCTGCATCTGCGTGGGTTTCCTCTGGGTGTGATTGTTTCCTCCCATACTCCAAAGATGTGCAGGGGTTAGTTGGATTGGTCATGCTAAATTGCCCCTTATTGTCCCAAGATGTTAGGGGGAATTAGTGAAATAAATATGTGGGATTACGGGGATAGGGCCTGGGTGGGATTGTTGTTGGTACAGGTTTGATGGGCGGAATGGCCTCCCCTCTGCACTGCAGGGGTCCTATGATATACTGCTGGTATTTTTTTTTAAAGTGCAATAATTAAATGAGGCACTGTCCTTATGTTCCAATTTTAAAGAATTTATTTTAATATGCTGCAGCTTCTATGAAAAAGACATTAGCTTCTAATACGATGTTTATTTTTATTTAGAATAACTCAGGATAAGATTGATTAGATTTGTCATTGCCTGAGAGAATGAGAAGATTCCTCTTTTGTGCTGAAGCCATATGAGTCCCCAGAAGGAAAGTAAATAGTACAAATGAGGAATTAGGAATACTGGTCCAAACTGGTCTTGTATACTTTATCTGGAACATTCGTAAAACTGGGAATAAGAATGCTGGACTGAACGTTGTCTCCCTTCTGCTGAAAGAGTTTACATTTAAATTCCATTTAAATTTAAAGCCCTTGGATGGGCTTTAGATTGGTTTCACAGGTCAGCGCAACATTGAGGGCCGAAGGGCCTGTAATGTGCTGTTATGTTCTATTAAAACACAAGTTAGATGGACTCTCTCTTTTCTTCAAAAACTGACTATTGAAAATTTTTAGCCTCTTCTAAGAAACTTTTTTTTCAGCCTGCAGGTTATGTTTCTTAATTCTGAGATTATTAACAATAATTTGTTTTGTCCATTTCTTGGGCCTTATTTTACAACTCCTGATTTTGTTTAATCTCGTATGCAATATTGTAGTAAATGCATCCATGATTGTTCCTAGTTCTCAGTACCTGAATGGAGACCTATCATTGGGAAGGGGAAGGACACCAGTCCCCTCCCCCACCACCTCCGCCCCCCCCCGCCCCCACCTCCACCCCCATCACTTGTGGGTAGCATGACTCCATCATGGCCCTGGGCCTGGAGTGGGTGTCATACCAGCTGCAGCCACTACCTTCTCAGTGGCACTGCTGTAGTGACCTTAACAATGTGGACCTCTTAGAATACGAGCTCCCTGATTAAGGCAGTAATGGCTCGCCCAATCAGGGAGCCTTGTATATGTACATAATGTGGAGTGTCAGGGTTACTGGCACTCCGGATTTATACTCTGTGTGAGGAAGTACCTATCTGAATGGTGCTTGCTATGTAAAAATAAAACTAAGTTTGGTAAAGGAAGAGTGGCCTCAGAGGAGTTATTTCGGCCGCCATTCGATGAAACGGTCAACCGCGGATTTGGCGAGCAATTCTCAGGAGTGGGGGACTTCTCCCCCGAGGGTCCTTGATCCCAAGGAAGGCCTGCCATTGTCCAGTGACATTGCCAATACGGCACATGCACCTTCCTGAAGAAAGCCATTGCAGAGCTTTCGCCAGCTCTGACTGGGTAAGAGCCTGTCACCTCAATTAAATCCAGTCCACAGTTTGTGTTTCACATTTCTGCAAGTTTGTGACTCCCCTCTTTTGTGTAAAAAAAGGCAAATCTGTGCTTGATATCTTGCTTGATTTGACCAGTAACATGCCGTTTGAATGTTGCCGTCTAATAGGCATCCTTAAAAATAAAATATTTCTTCTACAATATTTCTTTCCATCCACTTTTTCCCCTGGATTATCATCTTACCTGAAGGCAATACTCCTCGCTGGTGAATAATACTTTCCATCTTGGCCGAGTATTTAGTAGTTATGATTGATGTTTGGGAGTAATATTTGAGATGAGGACATTACAATTGAATGCGATACTACCCTCCACCTGTTTTGCACATTTCCAACTAGTGATTTGATTTGATTTATTGTTGTCATATGTATCGGGGTACAGCGAAAAGTATTGTTTCTTGCGCGCTATGCCATTCATAGGGTAAGGGAGAAGGAAAGGAAAGAGTGCAGAATATAGTGTTACAGTCATAGCTAGAGTGTAGAGAAAGATAGTTTAATATAAGGTAAGTCCATTCAAAAGTCTGATAGCAGCAGGGAAGAAACTATTCTTGAATCGGCTGGTACGTGAACTCAGACTTTATATCTTTTTCGCGATAGAGGAAGGTGGAAGTAAGTATATCTGGGGTGCATGGGGTCCTGGATTATGCTGGCTGCTTTTCTGAGGCCACTGGGAGTGTAGACTGAGTCAATGGATGGGAGGCTGGTTTGAGTGATGGACTGGGCTACAGTCACAATCCTTTCTAGTTTCTTGCAGTCTTGTTCAGAACAGGAGTCATACCAAGCTACAATACCTCAGGAAAGGATGCTTCACCATTATATACACTCAGGGCTAGTGGCCCAATCTCCCAGCCCTGGTTGACACCAGTATATCTGCCTTCATATACCCAAAATCAGAATGAGTAAAGGTTAGAGGTGAAACAGAGCCTTAGCAAGAAGTGTGTGTGTGTGGGAGGAAAACATATGAGAGGGTCTGTGTTGGGGTGAAAAGCAAAGAATAAATGACAAGAGGGATGACGATACAAGGCAAAATTAGTTGGCCCTTCTCTCCCTCCGTATTTAACTTTATCACTTCTGACAAAAGGTCAACAACCTAAAACATTAACTTGATTTCTCTTTTCAGTGAAGTTTGCTTGATCTGCTGGGTGGGTATTGTAGCATTTGCTGCTCTTTTTTTTGAAGAGAGGATGGGGATAGTCTAGGGCCCTATTTCAAATTCAAAGACGTGCGTTCCATTGGCTATAGTGCCTGAACACACTAGTTCCTCGGTGGTAAAGGGGACTTTGTGTTGCATTTGACTATCAACTCATTTTCAATCAGCTGTCTGTCCCGCACGTCAGCGCTGAATCTGAGCACCCAGACAGTACAGCCCTGAGGTTCCGTCCCATCTTGAATGGCTTCTTTTATTGTGGATAAGTTGATGAACCCCAGTCTGGGCATCACATTGAACCTGCACACAAATAGCAAATTTTAAGATGCATCCAGCAATACAAAGCTATTCAGTGGAGGATTTTTTCCTGCAGCAACCAGCAAATGATCTATATGTTTGGCTGTCAAAGCTGGCATTGATATGCGCCAAGGAGCCAAAGTGGCTTCAGAGACGACAGCTCCAGGGCTTTTCAGCAGCGCTGCCTTTACAATGCAAACATTATCTTCCAGAGAGGGGAAAATAAGCCAAATAAAGCAGACTTTTCAATGAAATCCACAGTGAGGGGATTGTTTCCTTTTGTCGTTAAAATTGTACTTTTCAATCTGTGTATTTTTCCATGAAGTTTGCAAAGAATGAGATGCCAACCAAATTCTACTAAGTGCAGTGTTAGCTCCCAGTCCCCAGTCTTCCAAAAACTCAGGCGTTTTATTAACCTTGAAAATTGTGAAATGGAAATTGTTTTACTTCAAGATGCTTAAAATCTGTTTTTTTATATAAGGGCTATTCCCATGTAGCTTTCTTTGTGGTGAATATGGTCGGGCTTTTTTTTTGATCTGTCCAACAGCGATGCAACGCTAGCGTGTGAACTTTTATTCAGAAGAGAAATTCTTTTGTTTCTCGCTTCTCCAGATTGTTACATGTCTGATCTGTCTCCATTCATGGGTCGAGCTTCTTAATTGAACCGAAACTCCCCTCAGTAAATAGTCAGCCAGTGGATTATGAGCTCCCTATGGGCGAGTGCTAGTGAGGTGCGACTCTTGACTTGATTCCTTTGGCTGTGCTGTAAACGCTATGAATGCTACTGTGTTCGTGCATTCAGAACCAGATGGGAGCGTTTCAGTCATCTGGGCTTAGTGGCAGTTTTAACCACATCTTTTCAGCAGAAATGTAAATTGCCTCGAGTTAAAAAGCCGCACTCCTCTGTGGTTATTCCAGATTTATACGGCCTTGAAATATTTAATAAGTCCACTGGTATCTTCTCACAAAGGTAACATTGTTCGCCAAGGGCTCAGAAATTCCAGGGCGATTCCACAAAATGGTCAGACTGTGAGTGCCACTTCTCTTCAGGGCTCACTGCCTGTTTGTTTCCAACCCCAGCAGCTACCAGGAAATTAGAAAGGCAAATTGCACAAAGGTTAGCACAATGTCTGTCTGTTAAAACCATTAATACATAAGCATCGCATCACATGCTCCACCTGTCATCACCTAGACATCGGCTGATCACAAATGGACATCTTGATTTCATTGTGGAAGTTTACTGCGTTTTCAGGAGAAGTATTGTTCCTGATGACTACAGCCAACTTCGATTGGACTAGAATACACAAGCAGGGATGCAGGGCTGAGGTTTTATAAGGCTCTGGTCAGGACCACATTTTTTTGGAACTTTGTGAGCAATTTTGGGCCCCTTATCCATGAAAGGATGTGCTGGCCTTGGAGAGGTCCAGAGGAGGTTCACGAGAATGATCCCAGGAATGAAAGGCTTGACGTGTGAGGAGCGTTTGAGGGCTCTGGGTCTGTACTCGAGAGAGTTTAGAAGGGTGAGGGGGAACCTCATTGAAACTTACAGAATGCTGAAAGGCCTGGATAGGTTGGAGGTGGGGAAGATGCTCCTATTAGTGGGACAGACTTGTGACAGGATTTTCCATCTGTGCTCATCACAAAACTGGAAAATCACATCCTAAATCAACAGACCTTTGCGTGATTTCTCTCCCACCCCCGTCAACTACGATTCCCATGGCTGGTGGGATGGAAAAATCCCCTCCAGGATCCAGGCACAGAGTGAAGGGATGACCCTTTAGCACAAAGATGAGGAGGAATTTCCTCAGCCAGAGAATGATGAATCTGTGGAGGCCAAGTCATTGAGTGTGTTTAAGACAGAGATAGCTAAGTTCTTGATTGGTAAGGAGATAAAATTTTGTGTGGAAAAGACAGGAGAATAGGGTTGAGAAACATATCAGCCATGATTAAATGGTGGAGCAGACTCGATGGGCCAAATGGCCTAATTTTGCTCCTGTACCTTATGGTCCTCTTGGTGAAATCTACTGGAGGGCACAGCAAAGCATACCAGCATTGGGCTATCAATCGCGATGCTTTGATTTGGGCTTGTGTGCATATTTTGACAAAATTATATTGGCGTACTTCCAAACCTAGAGCTGCGTTTCCAATTGTTTTAAACCCGTTAAAAAATCCTGAGTGATTTGAGCACCTGAAGAAAAGTAAAACCACAATTCTACTCGATTGTTGCGATGTGGCCTGGAGTTCCGAGAATGGAGTTCCATCAATTTACAGTCACTATCTGAAGACTAGAAGTGGATTAAATAATCTTAATGATGTTTATGTGATTTTAAAAATAGATGCATGGCAAAATGTGTGTTTATTTTGTAGTGAATTGGGAGGCAGCCAATGGCCCCAACAAGAAATGGTTTATTAACTAACATAATATATATGCAAGATAAGGATCTGAGAAAACTAGTGCACAAATCTACACATTCCTCCCTCACTCCGACTGAGGATCTTCCCCATCCCAGCATGTGTATCCTTGCTCCTGATTGGCTCCGTTTCCCACAGAGCCTCTCCATAGGGCCTGGCTTGATCATGTGGTCTGTAAAGAATTTCCCCAACCCCCCCTTAAAGGGGCCATGTTACCACAATATTGTTGCTGGGAGGATTACTGACTTACCCAAGATGTTGCTGTGAGTGGCAACAGAAGTATCGCGGCAGCTTTAAGCATATCCGGCTGAGGTACAACACGGGAATGATACTGAATGAGATGTTTTCAAATGTGTCCCGATAATGTGTCACAACCCTGATGGAACATCATTTTTATTATTAATTTATTAGTGTCACAAGTAAGCTTACATTAACACTGCGATGAGGTTGCTGTGAAAATCCCCAAGTTGCCACACCCTGGCACCAGTTAGGCTACACTCAGGGAGAATCTAGCATGGCCAATGCACCTAACCAGCGTGTCTTTCGGACTTTGGGAAGAAACCGGAGCACCCGAATTGGGACACATTAGAAGATTGCATCGTTGTGATTCTCAATAATATGCCTGATGATAGGAAAGTTGGCCTGGAGATTAGTGAGGACTTACCACCTGTAGAGTGGAGAGAAATACAGCTGCAGCCACATAAAGGGAGTGAGGTTGCATTTGTGATTCCAACTAAGGGAGTGTCAGTCTTCGCAACAGCAAGAAGAACACTGAGATGTCTGCTGCATCTGCCGCTAGAATTCAGGGTGAGGGTGGACTCTTGGGAACTGCAGAAAATCTCACAGTAAAGATGGGGCAGGGAACCATTGCAACCCCAAACAACATACAATGATTTCATATTTCCAAAGGCAAATTCCTGTGCGATGCTGAGCACTTGTTTGAGTCGAGTTGAGTAAAAAAAGAAGTTCCAGCTCATAATCCTTCAAAGAATGTTACACAGGCAAAGGATACTTGAGGGTCGATCTTACCAAACATTTCTATGTCCACAACAGGCATGAGAAGAGGAGAATTTCTGACCTGTCTTGGAGGGACAAGTTCAAATCCACTGTCCTTTCCACTCAGTGCAGGAAAAAAGTGGGCTAAACCCATTCCCCACGTGTAGGGGAAGGGGCGGGGCTTAGATTGCCTGATGTAGCAGCAGTGGGTGCCATTGTGCATGTGCAGACCTCTGCGCTCCCTCCCCTTCTCCCCACCACCCCCCCCCCCCCCCCGCCCAAAAATGCCAGACTGAGAAGACAAAATGGCCATTGCCAAACTGAGTCTGTCTGGAGATAACCAACGGCAGCCTCATTTGCCACATCTTTAGCTGTGGAGGCTTTCCGTGTGAGTTTAGGGTGAGAATCCAATAAATCGCTTTGGAGAAACTGGCCAGAACCCCTTGACTCCAATCTGTAGGAGAAGAAAGATTCACATGTGTGAGACTAGCAGTTTTTTTGGGAGGACAATTAAAGTCCAAAAAGATGAAAATCCCACTCTCTGATCTTTTTGTAATCTTTTGCGTTAAGGTGCCTTTTTAGGATTAATTAAAGATAAATGATGAGCAGATTTGGACTGTGGTTTTAAATGCAAACACTTGAATCTCTTCATATTGTATCTAGAAAGCAGAAATCTATAATGCAAGGTTATCATTCACCCACATATAATTGGTAATGAGCTACATTTACTGCAAAATGATATCAATAATCATCGCTATAAGAATTGGGGAAATGTACAGGGATATGATCTTCATAGAGATAAACTAAGAAAGCTGAATTTATCAAATGTCCCCAACAAGAAACCGATGGACAAAGTTTCACTTTTAAAATATTTACTGTAACAATCATCTGTAAAGCACATACGGCAACACTCTCAGCCACAGAGTACTCTGTGTTCCTCAGGTTTATTTCAAGTTCCTTCAGACAGGATTTAGCCCTTGTTCCTCTGGGCACACTCTTCACCAAAATGGCGCCCTTCTGCCCAAACCCCATCCCCTCTGTTTATGGTGGTTATGATGGTATGATTCCACCAGAGTCTTTTTTTTTCATTCGTTCACTAGATATGGACATCACTGGTAAGATCAGCATTTACATCCCATTCCTAAATACCCTCAAGAAGATGATGGCCAACTAAATAAAGTGTCTCACACACATCTCTCCAGCTGGTCTGTACCAAATTGCATCACTGAGCTCATCTCATCGCTCTAACCTTATTTGGTTTTAAATAGCTTCCAAGTCTTATCAATATGAGGTCCCAATCCATTTTGAAGAAACCTTCCTGACTTGGCAAATGCTTCTCCATGGAAATCGCCTTGCTCACACTATTTTCATCCTTAGTTGTGGGTGAGGGAGGGACATGCACAATCGAGTTGTACCTGCCACTTCCAGAGGCATTTCAGAGACAGTTGCAAATGTGGACAAGTAGCATGACAGGCTAGTTAAAAGGCCCGCTTGGTTCTCTGAAACTCTGACCCAGCCTTCGCCCACCTCCATGTCTCCTCTTACTCTCTGTGACTATTCATATCCCATGCCACCTCAAACCCCACCCACCACAACCACCATGCGACATCCCTATCCACTGATCAAGCATCCACTTTGGGCAGAGCTCAGGAGCCATGTGGAGATGAAAAAAAGCTAACCATTCTAACAATCTGAGATCAGTCATTCATACACACATAAGACAGAAAAATATGAACACGAATCCAGGAAATCTATTTAAAGGTTTTAAACTCCCTCAAATGGTCAATCTGCATGATAACCACCTCAACGGCAGCTAAACTTCTAATAGCTTCTTAAAATTGTCAATCAATGTGATCCCAGCCTCCACCACTCTTTTTACTCAAACACACAGCTGCAGCTTGTTTTATTTTTAATATTTAAAGGGCTGGGATTTTAAATAACTTCAGATCGTACATTTATCCATAGCTGCCCTTCAACAGCATTTACATTTGTTCCATCAATTCACAACTCTCACAGTGTGTCAAAGCCATTGGAACAGTCAAAAGGGGGCCCATTGAACTCTGCGCTAATTTCAAGTGGCCCAGCTGAGTTTGGGTTTCACTCCTGTTGTGATTTGCAAAGTTTCTTTTCCCCTGCCAGCAAATTGGCATCTGCTGGAAATGAAGGGGGGAATTTGACAATCAGATCCTGTTCACCTTTTAAATGGCCTCCAGAGTTGGCCCAGCTCTGCAAAAATCCACCCGTAGGGCGGGATTTTCCAGCTGTGTCACCACAAGACCAGAAAATCCGGCTCTAGGTCAACGGACTTTTGCATGGTCCATCGCCCACCCACTTGGATTCCCACAGCAGGCGGGACTGGAAAATTCTATCCTCACTTTCTCTTTCAGTTTGGAACAGTCGTTCCAAACAAAAAGCTTTGAGAGCAGAGTTAATCCAGGCAACAAAAGATTTGGTAAGTCATCGTGCAGCATGGACATTCTTGCCAAACAGGTCCAGCAAGCCACAGATCTCATCACAACACTAGCAATGTAGCTTTGCAGAGACATAGAGAGAGATAGGATGATCTCTGTACCTGCTTCATGTCATAATTGGCCAACAAGGACTTGCTGTTAACGCTGATAATTTTGGTTCCTGCTATGGCGAACTGTTTATTAATAAACAGTTGTACAATCTTATATAATTGCACTGTGGATACTGGAAATCTGAAATAAAAACAGAAAATGTTGGATGAACTCAGCAGGTCTGGCAGCATTTGTGGAGAGAGAAACAGACAACCACACGATCCTTCTACAGAACTGAATAGGAGTAGAAATGTAATGAATTATATACAGCACAAACAGAAAATGATAGAAAATCTCAGTCTAACAGCATCTTTGGGAAGAGAATAGAGCCAATGTTTCGAGTCTGGATGACCCTTCGTCAGAGCCTTCTCTCCTCACATATGCTGTCAGACCTGCTGAGATTTTCCAGCATTTTCTGTTTGTATTTCAGATTCCAGCACCCACAGTATTTTGCTTTTGTCTCGATGAATTATATATTTGGAGAGGCAGGTGGAAGATTTGATTTGATTTGATTTATTATTGTTGCATGTATTAACATACATTGAAAAATGTTGTTTCTTGCGCACTATACAGACAAAACATAGCATTCACAGAGAAGGAAACAAGAGAGACTGTAGTGTTACAGCCATAGCTAGGTGTAAGCATAGAACAAGAGTAAAAGATAGAATTAAAAGGCATGCTGGGCGTAACTTGCAAGAAGTTGCCTCGCTCCAGCGCCATCTTGGGGAAAAAAATAGAAGGTGGGGCAGAACAATAGAATTTTCTTATTACGCACACAACAAATTTAACCTAGTAGGGGTTTGTTCAAATTGAAGTAGCTCCACCATTTTGTGAAGGCTTGAAAGAAAATTACATCATTGTAGTGGAGTATTATGTAGTATAGCAATATAAAAGAGCAGAGAAATAAGACCTAAATCTAAACTGAAACTAACAATGTGCCCTTTCTTAGAATTAGATTGAAAAATGAAGTAACTTAGTCTGGAAATCCATCAACATCCTGCATTATTTAATGCAAGTTCACCAGATTGATTCCGGGAATGAAAAGGTTGACTTAGAAGGAGAGATTAAACAGTTTGGGCTTATCTTCGCTGGAGTTTAGTTGGATGAGAGGGGATCTGATCGAGATATATAAAATTCTAAAAGGGATCGATAAAGTGAAAATAGACCAAATATTTCCTCTTATGGGACAATCTAGAACAAGAAGTTACAGGCATAGGTTGAGAGGTGGCAGATTTAACATTGAGATGAGGAGGAATTACTTCTTGCAGAGGGTGGTAAATTTGTGGAAGCCAACACCCAGCATTCATTGTCCTTACACGTGCTATGCCAACTCATTGAGTATCCACCATGGACAGATCTCAGGAACCTTACAGATACTTTATAAAATAAAGTTCTATATAGAATTTGCGTTTCACTGCAGATTTATGAAATTTAAAATAATTGAATTGCTGAATTTACATTCCTTCAAATAACTTAAACCATATAACAATCCTTTCATTCAAGTGCACAATGTCTTATAACAGCAAGCGTTGGGATTCATGGTCTCACATCAAAAAGTCTTAAAACACTTGTAGCTATCAATAAATCTGTGAAATGGCAGACACCCTACTGTGATAATGGAAGGTTGTGAAATCAGTCATGAAGCACTAATCCGCTAATGGAACCCTCAGGATTATGTCAACAGACACAATGAAATAGCAAGCAATTTTTTTTAAAACGCTTATTTTTTTTTCAAAATTTTAAATGGCAGACTTTCATGTGCCTTAGCAGCTGGTTGTCCCTTTGTCAGATCCTCTCGACAGCTGCTCTTGAGTGTATGTTGACAGTTCCAAAGACAGTAATGAGTTTGTTTACTTTATAAGCACGTTTATTGCCTGTTCTTACAATTCCAGAGGGTATCGGACCTGCCCTAAAGGCAGCCCAGATCCAACAGTATACTCTTGCTATTCAAATGGATCCACAAAGCTTTGACCTGCTCTTGCCAGCGGTTAGCACTGCTGCCTCACATCGCCAGGGATCTGCGTTCAATTCTAGCCTCAAGTAACTATGTGGACTTTGCACATAGTCCCCGTGTCTGCGTGGGTGGGTTTCCTCCGGGCGCTCCGATTTCCTCTCACACTCCAAATGTGTGAGTTACATTGATTGGCCAGCTAAATGGACCCTAATGTCAGGGGAATTAGCAGGGTAAATGTGTGGGGTTACGGGAATAGGACCTTGCTAAGATTGTTGTAGGTACAGACTCAATGGGCCAAATGACCTCCTTCTGTACTGTAGGGATTTTATTATTGGACCTGGATGTGGGGAAGATGTTTCCATTCGTAGGCAAGACTAGGATCTGAGGGCTCAGCTTCAGAGTAAAGGGAAAAGCCTTGAGAACCGAAGTTAGGAGGAATTTCTTCAGCCAATGGGTGGTGAATCCATGGAATTCATTGCCATAGAAGGCTGTGGAGGCCTGGTCACTGAGTGTATTAAAGGCAGAGATAGATAGGTTCATGATTTGCAAAGGGATCAAACGTTATGGGGAATAGGTGGGAGAGTGGGGTTGAGAAGCCTATCTGCCATGATTGAATGGTGGATTGATGGGCCGAAAAGGAGCAAAATTAGACCATTTGGCCCATCAAGTCTGTTCCACCATTCAATCATGGCAGATAGGCTTCTCAACCCCACTCTCCCACCTATTCCCCATAACGTTTGATCCCTTTGCAAATCATGAACCTATCTATCTCTGCCTTTAATACACTCAGTGACCAGGCCTCCACAGCCTTCTATGGCAATGAATTCCATGGATTCACCACCCATTGGCTGAAGAAATTCCTCCTAACTTCGGTTCTCAAGGCTTTTCCCTTTACTCTGAAGCTGAGCCCTCAGATCCTAGTCTTGCCTATGAATGGAAACATCTTCCCCACATCCAGGTCCAACCATAGAATCTCTACAGTACAAAAGGAGGACATTTGGCCCATCGAGTCTGTACCTACAACAATCTCACCTAGGTCCTATTCCCGTAACCCCACACATTTACCCTGCTAATTCTCCTGACACTAGGGTCCATTTAGCTGGCCAATCAATGTATTCTGCACATTTGGAGTGTGAGAGGAAATCGAAGCACCCGGAGGAAACCCACCCACGCAGATACGGGGACTATGTGCAAAGTCCACATAGTCACTTGAGGCTAGAATTGAACGCAGATCCCTGGCACTGTGAGGCAGCAGTGCTAACCGCTGTGCCACCATGCCGCCCAATTTGCACACTCGAAGGCTATCATACCCCACTTCAGTGGAGACAGTTAATGATTTATATTAATAGCCACCTCTGTAAAACCTGTATGCATAAATTGTGTCCTTTGTGAAAATGGGAAGTGCCTTGCAATTTTCCAGTATTTTTACTATCTTTACCATAATCATGCTGAAAATCTGGGTCACTGGAGCGATACAATGCCGTTGCTTATCTATGTCAGAAACCATAATTGTATTTTATATACAGTATATTTTGTCAACTATCTGCTAAAAATTCAGGGCTCTGACGATAGCCCATCCCTTACCGCACCATTATTTTTAAGTCAAGTGTGACAGAATAGACTGCAAAGTGTCAGCATTACTAACCATTATCAAATAAAACATATTTGCTTTAGCGTGCCAATGATTCTTCAAAAAAAAACTGAGACATTGTAAGAAACAAATTAACAGTTCTTTTCTCTCCTGTCCTCCAAAGAGAATGTATGAAAGCAGCAGCTTGTTAATTCTTCACTTAACTGGCCATTCAAAAGAACAAAGAAAATTACAGCACAGGAACAGGCCCTTCGGCCCTCCAAGCCTGCACTGACCATGCTGTCCAACTTAACTAAAACCCCTACTCTTCCAGGGACCATATCCCTCTATTCCCATCCTATTCATGTACTTGTCAAGACGCCCCTTAAAAGTCACTACCATATCCACTTCCACTACCTCCCCTGGCAACAAGTTCCAGGCGCCCACTACTATCTGTGTACAAAAATCTGCCTCATATTTCTCCTTTAAACCTTGCCCCTCACATCTTAAACCGATGCCCCCTAGTAATTGATTCTTGCACCCCCGGAAAAAGCTTCTGACTATCCTCTCTGTCCATGCCTCTCATAACCTTGTAGACTTCTATCAGGTCTTGTTAGTCTTTTGGTGGTTTCTCCAATGCAACAAAATCAAAAACGGGGGTGGGTGGCAGTGGAGGCAGTGAGATGGGGATGGCCATTTAAAGCCAAGGAATGCCACCTTCACATTGCATCCATTAAACTCAAAGGGCAGAGCTACATTGTTTATGAAATATCGAGCTTTCTAATTTCATCCCAGTGTACGTTACTGAATAATAGTTATACTGTCATTTGCAATTCTGAAATTGTTTCGCAGTGAGATCCTTTCGCGTGGGTGGCACACTGCTTAGCACTGCTGCCTCACAGCACTGGGGACCTGGGTTCAATTCCCAGCTTGGGTCACTGTTAGTGTAGAGTCTGCACGTTGTCCCAGTGTCTGCATGGGTTTCCTCCCACAATCCGAAGGATGTGCTGGTTAGGTGCATTGGCCATGCTAAGTTCTTCTTCAATGTAGCCAAACAGGTGCCGGAGTGTGGAGCTTGGGGGATTTTCATGGTAATTTCATTGCCTTATTAACGTAAGCCTACTTGTGATAAATAAACTTTTCATTATATTGAGAGCTGTAGTCCAATCAATTTGAACAAAGAAAGATTTGAAGCCTGTAGCTGCAGTACAAAACAAAATTGCATTTTGGCAAGGGATTTCACTTGTTGGGAGAATGATTGCATAACAACTAAAATCTTAGCCCAATCCTAGGTTTAAATCATAACACATTGTACATAGAAAGTCATCAGTTTATTATCCATTATAAAAATATTACTGGTGTTGATTTATAATAACAGCTCATGCAAGCCTGAGATTGAACATAGTTACAGCTACTGATCCTCTTGAGTAGGTGCAGCAGGAAATGCAGGTTTCAAACTCTATGGTATAGAGAATTAAATTAACTGCCTTGAGAATGACTTTGTTTTGGGGGTTAATTTGACCCTGTTCATTGTATAAACTTCCTCCCTATATTTTAGGTAAATATTTTCATACTCACCAAGGTGCTACATATATATATATGACACCTATTGTCAGCATCATGCACTTCTGACAAGATATACCACTACTGAGGTCTAGGGACATGGGCACAATTCTCCATTTTTGAGGCCATGAGACAGTCTCCCATCCATTGATCCATCTACATTTCCCACTGCATCAGGAAAACAGCCAAAATAATCAAGGACTCCACACTTCCCAGACATACTCTTTTCCGGCGGGAAAACGATATAAATGCCTGAAAACACATACCAACCAATTCAAGAATAATTTCTTCCCTGCTGCCATCAGACTTTTATGGACCTATCTTATATTAAGTTGATCTTTCTCTAAACCCTAGCTATGACTGTAACAATGCATTCTGCACCTTTTCCTTTCCTTCTCCCCTATGTACTCTTTGAATGGTGTGTTTTGTCTGTATAGCACGCAAGAAACAATATTTATCACTGCAATCTCCTGAACTTTAATGGGGGCATTGACGTAAACAGAAGCATTGACATGGCTCCCGTTTCCAAAGAGGACAATGGACAACAGTAACCTTCACAAAGCACTGTAGTCCCAGCCTGTTGAGTACTCATGCAAACAATCCCTAAAGTACCACACTAACAGGCCCCCAACCTACAATATGGAGACTGTGTGCCTCCCCTTTCAGGAACATATGTGGTATCTCATAGACCCCCTTGTTTGTCTGCTTTTTCAGCAGCCTTGTGGAGGTTCAGCTTCATTCCACTCAGTCTTCCCGTTCCCTTCCGTTGTTCATCATCTTCCATTTCCTTGCCTCTCTGCCTACCATCATGAGTCTTCACCCTTCTCCCACGCCCCCACTGCTTGCACAGTGCTCCTTCCATATTGCTATCCCTTGCCTTTGTCAGATCAGCCCCCACCCCACTCCATCTTGTCTTGCACTGCATTCCTGATCAAATTTCAGATATTTGTTGTGGTGACTACATGAGTCCCACAGCACAGTGCTGTCCAGATAGATACTGGCGTGTGGAACCGGGGTGGGGGAAAGGAGGTTTCTGTATTCCCCAAGCACAGAGACAGTTACTCAGGAGAATCCATGGTGCTATCCATGAAGATAGCTTGGCATGGAGATGGAGGGCAGGGGCCAGTTTGCGCTGGTAGAGTGGTGGGCAGTGCATCAGGACCAGTGGAGCACAATGGCAGAAAGGCCTTGTTCCACTCACCACAAAGTCTCTGGTGAACTGAGGGCCACCCTATGCATGCCATTCATTATCAGTTAGGTTTTAGACTGGATGCTTTGACAAAATGTCGTCTGGACTCAAAACGTTAGCTCTTTTCTCTGCTTACTGATGCTGCCAGACCTGCTGAGATTTTCCAGCATTTTCTCTGTTTTAGACTGGTACAATGCAAGATGGGAAGTTCTGATGGGATTTTAGTGGGCAGTTACTTCAGTGAGCATTCATGAGGTGAAAATGGCATTCATGCAGCTGGCAGTGAGAAGACTGACCCACCATTAAGGGTGGCACAGAGATTAGCACCGCTACCTCACAACACCAGGGACCTGGGCTATACTCTGGCCTTGGGTGACTGTCTGTGCAGAGTGTGCACATTCCCTCCGTGTCTACATGGGTTTCCTCTGGGTGCTCCAGTTTCCTCCCACACTCCAAAGATGTGCAGGTTAGATGGATTGGTCATGCCAAATTGCCCCTTAGTGCCCCAAGACGTGTAGGCTTGGAAGATTAGTGGGGGATTTATGTGGATAGAACCTGGATGGGAAGCGCTGTTGGGGCATTGGTGTATACTCGATGGGTCACGTCGCCTCCTTTTGCACTGCAGGAATTCAATGGTTATCCCACTATTGGGAGAAATTCAGTGTGGTTTTACACTGGTGGGTTTCTGACTTTTTAGCTCTCACTAAATCCTCTGCTTCTGCCAGCCATAGCAGAATGGGAGACTTTCACCCGTGGTACCTGTACATTCTGCTTAATGCAAGTTTAACACAACTTTGGAAGAGCATTTCGGCGCCGTAATGTGGCATTTCCCCATGAGCCATAATTACAGGTTTTCTGAATGAAACACGGTGATCCCATTGCCAGTGAGTGTTACACTATGGACAACTTTGCTCTTCGACACTTGGATGAATATTGCCCAAACATTATTCCTTTGCTACAAATATAACCAGCAGAGAGATTTATCTCCCATGTGCCTGGATCAGATTATTTGAGTGACAGAGACATCAGATCCTCTGTTATTTATGTTCTGGCTGTTTAAATGTCAGCCTTTGGGGCTGCTGTCAATGTGATAGACATTTGCTGCAAGATTCAGTGTGGTGGCAATCTGGCAGTGTGAAAAGACCACATGAAGCTGTAACTGTGACTGGATCCAGCAGATGGGTGGATTGAATATCTTTAAAAGACAGTGCAGAATTCGGGTCGAGATATTCACACCTCCTATACAGCGCTGCAAATCTATTTCATTTGTGGCATAACATTTTTGAGTGACTACATAGTATTGAATCACAAAAGTCCTTTCATGCTATTATGCACTAGCTACACCGGTTGTACTTTCCATTAACAGGGCAGTGCAAAAAAATGTTCAGCCGATCCCCCAATTGAACAATGTCATGTATGAATCGCCATGCTAATGTGATGCCAGGTATATAGACCGAACGTCCCAAAGATTAGCTGATTAAATCAAACGGCAAGTTCCATCTGGTGTTCCTAAGATGACAGAGTGCGGACCATACTCAACCAGCCCCTGCTTGAACACCCAAAACTAAACGTCTACTGTTAGATGCATTTTTACAATATGGGTGGCATGGTGGCACAGCGGTTAGCACTGCTGCCTCACAGCGCCAGGGCCCCAGGTTCAATTCCAACCTTGGGTGATGTCTGTGTAGAGTCTGCATGTTCTCCCTGTGTCTGTATGGATTTCCTCCGGATGCTCCGGTTTTCTCCCACAATCCAAACACGTGCCGGTTAAGGGGATTGGCCATGCTGGATTGCCTTTGGTGTCGCAAGATGTGTAAATTAGGGGATTAGCGGGGTAAAAATGTAGGGTTACGGGATAGAGCCTGAGTAAGTTAGTGCAGGTTCAATGGGCTGAATGGCCTCCTTTTGCACTGTAAGGATTCTATGAATTGAGCAGAACTTGCTAAACAATCCTTTGAGTGTGTTGACAGCCACACAAACAACCATTGATCTTGCTCATCACACGCCTCTTTTTTTACTTGCTATAAGCAATGTGCATTCATCTACAAGGACCCTTTCTCTTGCCTTGTGCCTGTTTTGAATTATCCAGGCATCCATAGGTCCCCATTGTTGTCTCCATGGTGACACCTCCATTAATTAGAGTTGACATTTCAACCAATCAGCCCACTTTTCCCGTGTAGTATAAATCATTGTGAACTTTGGCATTCTGGTTCTGATGAGTGCAAGATGAAAAGCTTTGGGAACATGTCCCTCTTTTCAACAATATTCAAATCCTTTTGTTTTCTCTTCATTCTCCCTTCCTCTCTGAATTCAAGCTGGGTGGGCCAGGTTAAAATTGGTCCCATTATACATCTGACACACGGATATTTGATTTATTATTGTCACATGTATTAATATACAGTGAAAAACATTGTTTCTTGTGCACTATACGGATAAAGCATACTGTTCATAGAGAAGGAAAGGAGAGAGTGCAGAATGTAGTGTTACAGTCATAATTAGGGTGCAGAGAAAGATCATCTTAATAAGAGGTAGTAGGTTCCTTCAAAAGTCTGACAGCAGCAGGGAAGAAGCTGTTCCTGAGTCGGTTGGTACATGTCCTCAGACTTTTATATCTTTTTCCTGATGGAAAAAGTTGAAAGAGTGTATGTCCAGTGTGAGGGGTCCTTGATTATGCTGGCTGCTTTTCCAAGTCAATGGATAGGAGACTGGTTTGTGTGATGGACTGGGCTTTGTTCGTAACCCTTTGTCATTTTTTGCAGTCTTGGACAGAGTAGGAGCCATGCTAATCTGTGATATAGAAAAAATGCTTTTTTCTATATCACAGCTTAGGGGCAGCACAGTGGTTAGCACTGCTGCCTCGCAGCGTCAGGGTCCCAGGTTCGATTCCGGCCTTAGGTCACTGTCTGTGTGGAGTCTGCACGTTCTCCCCCTGTCTGCGTAAATTTCCTCTGGGTGCTCCGGTTTCCTCCCACACTCCAAAGATGTGCGGGTTAGGTTGATTGGCTATGCGAAATTGACCCTTAGCGTTGGGGGATTAGCAGGGTAAATGTGGTGTGGGGTTACGGGAATAGGACCTGGGTGGGATTGTTATCAGTACAGACTTGATGACCTGAATGGCCTCCTTCTGCACTATAGGGCTTCTATGATTCTATGGTGCATCAGTAGAAGTTGGTAAGAGTTGTAGCAGACATGCCAAATTTCATTAATCTCCTGAGAAAATAGAAGCATTGGTGGGCTTTCTTATCTATAGCATTGGCATGGAGAGACCAGGACAATTGTTCTGAACACCTAGAAACTTGAAGCTCTTGACCATTTCTACTTCATCCCTGTTGATGTAGACATGGGTGTGTCCTCCACTATGCTTCCTGAAGTTGATGACTATCACCTTTGTTTTGTTGACATTGAGGGAGAGATTATTGTTGCTGTACCAGTTCACCAGATTCTCTATCTCATTCCCATACTCTGTCTCGTCATTGTTTGAGATCTGATCCACTATGAGGATGTCATCAGCAAATTTGAAAATCGAGTTGGAGGGAAATTTGGCCATGTAGTCATAGGGATAAGGAGTATAGTGGAGAGTTGAGGACACAATCTTGCGGGGCACCGGTATTGAGGATGATCGTGGAGGAGGTGTTGTTGCCTATTCTTACTGATTGTGGTCTGTAGGTTCGGAAGTTCAGGATTCAATTGAAGAGGGAGGAGCCACAGATTTGGAGATGAGTTTTGTAGGAATAATGGTGTTGAAGGCTGAGCTATAGTCTATCCCCCTTTATAGCGAAGGGGATAGAATATAAAAGCAGGGAGGTCTTGTTGCAACTGTACAGGGCACTGGTGAGGCCGCAGCTGGAGTACTGTGTGCAGTTTTGGTTGCCGCACTTGCGCAAGGATATATTGGCCTTGGAGGGAGTGCAGAGGAGGTTCACTAGGCTGATACCGGAGATGAATGGGTTGGACTATGAAGAGAGACTAAACAGACTGGGTCTGTACTCGTTGGAGTTTAGGAGGATGAGGGGGGGTCTTTTAGAGATGTATAAGATAATGAAGGGGATGGATAGGGTAGAGGTAGGGAGACTCTTCCCGCTCAAAAAGGACAGCAGGACTAGAGGGCACACCCTCAAGATAAGGGGAGGGCAGTTTAGAATGGCATTGAGGAGGAACTTCTTCACTCAAAAGGTGGTGAATCTCTGGAATTCTCTGCTCGTTGAAGTGGTGGAGGCTACCTCGCTAAATATATTTAAGTCACAGGTAGATAGGTTTTTGGTAGGCAAGGGAATTAAGGGTTATGGGGAGAAAGCAGGAAAGTGGATCTGAGCCACTTCAGATCAGCCATGATCTTATTGAATGGCGGGGCAGGCTTGAAGGGCTAGATGGCCTACTCCTGCTCCTACTTCTTATGTTCTTATGATAAATAGGAGTCTGACATAGGTGTCTTTTTTTATCAAGTTATCCATTACACAAATTAAAATACTGAATTCCCAAAATAGGATTATTAGCATTATTTGCTGGAGAGATTGGACAAGGCTTCACACAAGCCCTGCTTCCCTTTCTGTGAACAAAAATATTCACCAAAGATGCAAGTTGAAGTGAATACTATCTTTATAGTGTTGCTTTTCATAAACTGCTTTTGGCTGTTTGAAAGACAGTGATGTGAATTGTTTTGTTTTAAATTTGGTCTTTTCTTTCCTCCCTTTCTGCTTAACAAATAGTTTAGTCTTCAAGAAGAGAATTATCATTTTGCAAAAGGTCAGTGGTAGGTGGGAGTGGGGAAGGTGGAGAGGATACAAGAGTTAGCATTAAAGACCGCAGAAGATTCGGGTTACTGAGTATAAGTAGCTGAAATATTGGAGCATTGCCCACATTGAGAGAAGGTGACAAGTTCTGTGCATGAGGGTTCAAAGTTGCACCCAATATTCCATTTAAAATTCAAAGTAAATTATTTACATGTATTGATATTACAATGTCCAAATATGCTGATGAAACAAAAGGAAGTATTTAAACAAGGGACAAGAAGTACTGTGAAAGAGAGATTAGTAAATGGTGCAAACATGTAACAGATACAATCTAACATGAGGTGTAGTGTTTTCCCAAAAGTATTAAGAGTACATTTTTAACAGTGAGATGATGAAGGTGAAGGAACAATAGACTAACCAAAAGAGAAAATGCTGGAAAATCTCAGCAGGTCTGGCAGCATCTGTAAGGAGGGAAAAGAGCTGACGTTTCGAGTCCAAATGACTCTTTGGCAAAGCTAAAAGTCATGGACAATGGGAGATATTTATACTGCAGGGTGAGGGAATGAATGATGAGTGGTGACCTTTAAGCTTTGATAAATATCTCCTACTTTCTATGCCTTTTGGTTTTGACAAATGGATCATCTGGATTTGAAACATCAGCTCTTTTCTCTCCATACAGATGCTGTCAGATATTTTCCAATATTTTCTGATATTTTCCAGCATTTTCTATTTTGGTTTCAGATTAAAGCATCTGCAATAATTTGCTTTTTAAACAATAGATAAACATCAGCGGCAAATACATTACTGCTTAACTGAGAGTGCAGAGACAGAAAAAAAACTTCACAAACATTTTTGGGTTTTATAAATAAGCAAGAATATACTTGTGGAAGAATTGGTAGGTTGTAGCTGGGGTACTATTTGCAGTTCTGGAGTCACCAATGTAAAAAGAGCAGTAAATTTATTTGTTAGTGTCACAGGTAGGCTTACATTAACGCTGCAATGAAGTTACTGTGAAAATCCCCTAGTCGCCACACTCCGGCGCCCGTTCGGGTACACTGAAAAGAATTTAGCATGGTCAATGTACCCAACCAGCACGTCTTCCAGGCTGTGGGAGGAAACTGCACCCGGACGAAACCCATGGAGACACGGGAAGAAGGTGCAGACTCTGCACAGACAGTGACCCAAGCTGGGAATTAAACCCAGGTCACTGGTGCTGTGAGGCAGCAGTGCTAACTACTGTGCTGCCCCATTAAAACTATAGAGGGTATAATCCAAATTCAAAGGGTGATAATAGGGATGCAGAAATGGAGCCTTGATATTTTGGGGTATTTCACTAGAAAAGGAGAGTCTAAAGGTGAATTTAATACATTTTCCTTTAAATTGTGAAGGATTTGGTCAATCAAATAAGGAAAGATTATCTCTTTTGGTCTGGGAGTCCATGACAAAAGATTATTCAAGCTGTTACTAAGAGGGTGAGGAAAGAAATTAGGAAAAATCTTTTGATGACAACTCTCATTAGCAGATGAGGGTTGGGTAGTTTGAGGTTGAGACAATTGCATTAACTAAAGGAATCAGGGGAGGATGGTATTAGTAAAACTTGGGTAAATTACTTTTTCCACCTCTATTCATATTACTTCATGTCAAGTTTAAAATTAAAGGAACATTGAGGATTTCTAAAGTGAACCTTTAAAAATACAATGCAGTATTAATTTGGAGACAGCCCAACAATGAAATTTGTTTCAGATTGCTTTACAGAGTTGGTTCAGATATAAAGGGCGGAATGTTCACCCACAAGGCATAAGTCTTTGCAGTACTACAGAGAGGGAATGGAAAGTAATTGTTGGCTGTAAATTACACTGATAGCCATGACATGGAGATGCTGGCATTGTATTGGGGTGGGCACAGTAAGAAGTCTCTCAAAGATTAAAGTCTAACAGGTTTATTTGGAATCACAAGCTTTTGGAGTGCTGCTCCTTCATCAGGTCACACAGTGCCAAGGAACTGGGTTTGATTCCTGACTTAGGTCACTGTCTGGGTCACAAGTTCCCTGTTTCAGTGTGGATTTCCTCTGGGAGCTCCGGTTTCATCCCACAGTTTGAAAGACATGCTGGAGTGCAAAGTGTTCCAAAAGCTCATGATTCCAAATAAATCTGTGGGCCTTTAACCTGGTGTTGTGAGACTTCTTACTTAAATTACACTGTGTAATATTATTATGCAAAAGCCTCATGCATCCATATTCCTTTGCTTTTAAATAGACAGTATTGTGCTTAAAATAAATTAGTTATTAACCGTGTATTTACAACATGGAGGGAGGAATTTGATATGAAAGGATTCATAACATAATGTTGGATGGATGAATTTCCTGGCTAGTAGTTTAGTTATGGGCTTTATTTTAAAAAAAGTTGAATCCAAAAGTAACATTATTATTTGTTAGTCAAGCAGGCTCGCATTAACCCTGCAATGAAGTTACTGTGAAAATCCCCTAGTCGCCACACTCTGGGCCTGTTCAGGTACACTAAGGGAGAATTTGGCGTGGCCAATGCACCTAAGCAGCACATCTTTTGGACTGTGGGAGGAAACCGGAGCACCCAGAGGAAACCCATGCAGACTTGGAGAGAACATGACACAGACGGTGACACAAGCCAGGAATCTAACCCAGGTCCTTTGTGCTGTGAGGCAATATGCTACCATGCCACCCAAAATCCATTACAATTTATTCTAAGCTTTGATCGACTTTCTCTATTGAAATTAAATGTATCATTGATTGTGACTGGTATGGAGTTAAATTGTTCACGAAAAGTTGCATTTGAACTGACATCTATGTGATCAGTAATGCTTTCCTCAGTAGATGAGACAGTATTGCTCATGGCTCACTACATACTCAGATGATAATTACAAGAATAAGATAGAAAACAGTTAGCTGTACTCTTGTAAAATCCAACGGAAGGGCATAGTGCTCCAATGAGGTTTCGGAGAAGCACAAACTACACAACAATATATTTCTTTTCAGAAGAGTAAAAAGGCAGTGAAATGACCTCCGTCTGCCAATTAGATTAATAAATAATACCATGACCTTGTCAATATTACCATGGGATATTAGCATCCAAGTGCTAAACACATTTGTCTGAAGTTCCTTTCTGCTATTCCAGTGTTGTCGGTAATCCAGTAATTTTAACTAGTTTAACGTTTCTGTTAAAACAGTGAAGGAGAAGAATTGCAGGTAATCAGTATTTGTATACCAGTCATCCACACTGTAATTTTTGGGCCTGTATCTTTAGCCAAGCAAAAAGCAAATGTAACCTGAACCTGGCTGTAAAGGGTGCCCTGAGGAGCGATGGGAGGAAAAGGGAAGAATTTGCCCATTTCTCTCCATCTACTGAATCGTGGCATCTGAGTAGTAGGGTTAGGGGAGGCGATGGCCTAGTGGTATTACTGTGAGACTATGGATCCAGAAACTCAGCTAATGTTCTGGGGACCCGGATTCAAATCCCACCACGGCAGATAAATGGAATTTAAATTTGGTAAAATATATCTGGAATTAAGAATCTACTAATGTCTGTGAAACCATTGTCAATTGTCAGGAAAACCCATCTGGTTCACTAATGTCCTGCAGGGAAGGAAATCTGTCATCCTTACCTCGTCTGGCCTACATGTGACTCCAGAGCCACAGCAATGTGGTTGACTCTCATCTGCCCTCCAAGGACAACTAGGGATGGGCAATAAATGCTGGCCAGCCAGCGAACCCCATGTCCCACGAATGAATAAAAAAATCTTCTGATAGGAACAATTAAAAAAATCTTCCTTGACGTATGATGCTTAATCATAGTGTAAGTATGACGTTATTGAAAGGCTACCCATCAATACATTTCAACAGTAAATATACAAAGAACGAATGATTTTAGTTAAACCCAGGTCTTCTGTTGAGTTGCTGCTCTGTCAATGGAGTGTGCCAACTCTTTACAATTTTTAGTATTGATAGTACATCATTTTAAATTTAACCTTGCTATGAATGCAACAAAATGTGTTGCACTCTGTTCACTACAGCTTGTGATTCAAAGAAATATTTCTAACTAAACCTCCTGAACCGCTTTGTAGTATTAAGTTTTATCCCCCCTCAGCATGTGGTGATAACGCCAGAGAAATCAAATCTCTTTTGTCTTTATATTTTTTTTCTGAGAGACAGGATGCCAAAAGGGGAGAATGCCTCTGTCTCATGATTTCAAATCTCTCACTGTGAATCTCTGCTCTCACCCCTATTCCTCTATTGTCAATTAAACACATCTCCTGAGTTGCTGCTTGTCCTTCATGCTTCTATAGTCTGGGTGTGCATTGGCTCAGCCAATAGCTTGTCGCAGCTTTCCACTTGCAGGCAGCCTTTCTCTCCCTTGGTACCTGTAAACGTTTGAGCTTCGAGATCCTTGATTTGTGGCAAGGGGGCTCTATTTTTGGAGCGCCAGAAACTCCAGCACGAATGCAGCCGAAGACCTGAAGGTATTTAAACAGGAACACAGAGCGAAGGCTCCACTCTGCCAACCTCCTCACAGACAGTAAGAGCTACTGCCCAGCTGCACTGGGAAAAGTCTCCACTCTCTGCTGGGATGTTGTTCTTACTTCAGAACCATTAAAGGTAAGTGGCTGCTTGTTTTTATTCTTAAATTCCACTAATTTGCAGGAAGCATTTTTGGATAGCTATCCAGCTGCTGACGTTTGTCGACATGTTTGTAGTCTTTTTCTTTTGCAGAATAATCCAATTGTTGATCAGCAACTTTCATTTCAAAATCTTCAAGTCACTCCTGATTAAAGTCAACAGTTTACAGCCCTTTTCTGGCTTATAAACACAACTCTGTCTGTTGCTGGACACATTCCTTATCCCCCCAAAGAACATTATTTCCTTAAGCACTTTATCAATCCTTAACTCCAATCGCATTTATCTCACACTCTTACCCCAGTCTTGGCAAACAACTAGAGGACAGGTAGTGAAGAAGGCCAGCAGCCCCGTCATCCAGACAGAAGCAAATTTGATTGTATTTCCATATGTTGTCTTTAATTCTTTTAAAGCCACGTTAAAGACCTTTTGGGTGCTTGTTCCCACTTCCAATAAAACGCAGCAACTCGTAAATACACATCTGTGCCACAAATTGTCTGCCAGTTGGAGAAATAAACACAGAACGAAGCACAAAAGTACGGTTTGATTTATGTGCAATAAAAATCACATCATTTAAAATGTTCCTCTGTTTAGAATGCCATAATAGTTTGTTAATGCATTCGGAATAAAACAATTGATGCAGGATCCATTGGAATTTGAGCTGCGTTTCACAGCACAGTCGGATAGTGAGCAAACTTAAAGAAACAGCTTAGAGGACAGAGAAAATTCAGAGAGTTTTACATCATTCATGGAGGCCATTCAGCCCATTGTGCTGGTGCTTTGAAAGAGTTATCCAATCAGTCCAAATCCCCTCCTCTGTTCTACTTTCCCTTCCAAGTACACATCTGACTCCCTTTGAAAGTTCCTGTTGATCCTGCTTCCACATTCATTTTCGGAAGTGCGTTCCTGACGGTAAAAATGAGATGAGCCCTGTTCGTTGGGATAGAAGATATGCGGCCAGAGTGGATTTTGGTATAAAAGCCTTTTGAGTTTCAATAGTGCCTCTTTGTCAGTCTATTATTTTGTGTAACACATACAAAGCCAGGCTGGTATTCCGTTTCCAATTGCTGACTAAACAAATAGGGATGATTTAAAAGCCAGATAAATGGATTAGTCACGTAAAGAGGCCATTTGGTAACAAGCGCAACAGAGATACGATACCGATAATGAAGCATAAGAGGAATTACTCCTCTTGTGCTCGCATTAAGATAATAATCTTAAAATTATGATAGGTTGCATTTTCAGAAAATATATTGACTTCATTCACTTCCCCTTCTGCGCATAATGTTTCAGTGCAGCTTTATCCCAGCTGTATCTCGTTTCCTTGTTTCCATTGCACTTAAGTGCATTTGAAAAGATATTTGGAAAAAAAGAACTTCTGAGTGGCTAGGATCTGGGATGCATTGACTGAGAGTGCAGTGGAGGAAGATTTAACCGCGACTTTCAAAAGAGGATTGATCTGGTGAGAAGAGATTTCCAGGGCTACAGGGAAAAGGTGAGATGGTGCAGACTGGTGGAGGTGTTCTGTCAGAATGTGAGAATGGACATGATGGGCTAAATGGTCTCCTTCTGTGCTGTATCCATTTTTGATTCTGTTTTATGGTTCTCTATGTTCTAGCGAAGGGCAATATCATAAGACCATTAAATATAGGAGTAGAATTAGGCCATTTGGCCCATTGAGACTGTTCTAACATTTGATCATGGCTGATATGCTTGTCAACCCCATTCTCTTGTATATTCCTTGATCTCCTTACCAATCAAGAACCAATCTATCTCTGTCTTAGGTACAGCCAATGACTGGGCCTCCACAGGGATATATCAATATGCTAAGATAATGGGCAGGATTTTCCTGCTGCTTGTGCTCCAAAACTGTAAAATCCTGCCTGGGTTCAATGACCTTTGAATGGTCCAGCCTTTCTGCCCACTACAATTTTCATGGCTGGCAGGACAGGAAAACTCCCCCCAGTGAGCGTATTTATTGTGTTGGTATTGAAAATGTTTGGATGGCGTACAAAATAATTATTAGACAGCACAGTAAAATCTCAAGGAAAGAAAAATATATACATGGTGGAGGGGAGAAGCCTTGCACAGCAGATACAAGCAGCAGCAGTTCCTCACCTGGTGTTTCCATTAGTTTTACGCAAGAGTGCAGTATAAGTGAAATACCTCATTGTGTACTACTGCGTGCCAAGGCAGTGGCCAGCGTTTAAATAGTATGACCGTACTAATGTTGATTGGTAAGAATGCAGTCATTGGAAAGAGTGAGACAAAGCAATAACTGAAGGATTCCCCAGTGAACTTTAATTATCAATGTCACAATTAGGCTTATATCAACACTGTAATAAAGCTACTATGAAAATTCCCTAGTCATCACACCCCAGCACCTGTTCACCGAGTGAGAATTTAGCACATCTTTCAGACTGTGGGAGGAAACTGAAGCACCTGGAGGAAACTCGTGCAGAGGCAGGGAGAACTTTTTTTTTGTTTACTTTATTCCAATCAAGTCAAATTAAAGCCAAATCAGAGCCCCAACAAGTTGAGTCATTCCCGATCCGAGCAGACAAGACAAGGCTCTCACCTCTTGTCTTGGGCTTGATCTACATGATCCAAGCTGATTGGAGTAGGTGTAGCTCCTCCTCCAAGGCTTGATCTAATTTGCATCTTAGCCAAAAGGTCAAGATGCCGCTTTTAAAACTTGCTTCAAATGAAGCTGAATTGTAACCTAATGACTTCAACCAAGCACAGCATGTCAATACTGCACTTGATCTTAGCCAAAAGGCCAAGAAGCAATGATCCCTACTACACTTGATCTTAGCCAAGCGCAGAGACAGGGAAAACGTGCAGATTCCACACAGTGACCCAAGCCGGCTATCGATCCCATGTCCCTGGTGCTGTGAGGCAGCGGCGCTAACCACTGTGCCACGTGCTGACACAGTAAGAAGTCTCACAACACCAGGTTAAAGTCCAACAGGTTTATTTGGTAGCAAAAGCCACTAGCTTTCGGGCCTCTAACCCTTCGTCAGGTGAATGGACGATTCTGATCACAAACAGGGGATGTAAAGACACACAGTCAGTTTACAGAACATTGATTAGAATGCGAGTTTTTACAGCTAATCGAGTCTTAAAGGTGCAGACAATGTGAGTGGAGATGTGTATTGTCTCCAGACAGGACAGGACATGCTGACAGTCAGATGATTGCAGTAACTGCCTTGACAAAGAGCATTGCTGCTTGTTGGAAAGCTTTATGACCCAGCTAGCTTGATTCAAGTGAAAATTGCAAAATCTCCGCATGTGTCCTCAGTAGCTAAATTGAAAAGCCAGCCAAACGGTTCTGCAATAATCTTTCCTAATCAGTAACGGGACACTGGTAAACAAGCGAAGGTTTGTTCAGGCTATTATTATATTTTGAAAAGATTCTGGGAGCTTTTCTCTGCGTTCAATCCATTATGGTTTGTTTTTGATGCATAATAAAATCACATCATTGAGGGTATCTGATGGGAATATTTGAATAACTTGGAAAAATGCAGCATGTGATTATCAAAGATCCAGGGTGCCATAAAGAAACATTCAGATGGTATTAAGATCTTGCAATGTGGGTGCTACATTAATAAACCAATCCCAGAGAAAGAAGACTGATCAATTAGTAATTTCTGGGCTACTACCAGTGCCACATGCTAGTGAGAGTAGGAATAGGAAGATTAGGCAGATGAATGTGTGGCTTCAGAGCTGGTGCTGGGGGAAGGGATTTAGATTTTTGGATCATTGGGATCTCTTCTGGGGAAGGGCTGACCATTCAAGAGGGATGGGTTACATCTAAACTAGTGGGGGACTAATATCCAGGTTGGGAAATTTGCTAGAGCCACTCAGGAGGGTTTAAACTAGTTTGCCAGAGGGTGGGACCCAAAGCACTAGGGAGACAGAAGAGAAAGTTGAGGAGAGCACAGAAGTTAAAGAGAGCACATTGAATAGTAAAGGCACTGTCGGTAATACTAGTACTACACAGATCAGGCAAAAGCAAGACAGAGAACAAGGGAAGTCCAGGTTAAGTTGCATTTATTTCAATGCAAGAGGCCTGATGAGCAAGGCAGATGAATTCAGGGCGTGGATGCATACATGGGATTGGAATATTATATCAATTACTGAAACGTGGCTTAGGGAGGGACAGGACAGGCAGCTCAGTACTCCAGGGTACAGGTGCCATAGGCAGTACTGAGAGGGGATATATTCAAGTGTTCATCCACTGATCCTATATGGCTGAGAAATAAGGGGGAAATCACTTTGATAGGGTTGTACTATAGAACCCCAAATAGTCAGTGGGAAATTGAGGAACAAATATGTAAGAAGATTACAGATAGCTCCCAGAAAAATAGGTGGTAAGAGTAAGGGATTTTAACTTTCCCAACATTGACTGGGACAGCCATAGTAGGAGAGGCTTGGATGGAGAGAAATTTGTTGAGTGTATTCAGGAGGAATTTTTCGTTCGGTATGTGGATGGCCCGAATAGAGAGGGGACAAAACCTGACCTCCTCTTGGGAAATAAGGAAGGGCAGGTGACAGAATTAGTGAGGATCACTTTGGGACCAGTGACGATAATTCCATAGTTTTAAGATAGTTATGGGGAATGATAACTGGCCCAAAAGTTAAAATTGTAATTTGGGGCAAGGCCAATTTTGATGGTATCAGGCAGGAACTTTCAACAGTTAATTGGGGGAGTCTGTGGGAAGGCAAAGTGACATTTGGTAAGTGGGAGGCTTTCAAAAGTGTGTTAACCAGGGTTCAGGATAAGCACTTTCTTCTTAGAGTGAAGAACAAGCTGGTAGAAGTAGGGAACCCTGGATGACATGGGATATTGAGGAGTCAAGAAGAAGACGGAGGCATATGACATGCATAGGCAGCTGGGATCAAGTGGATCTCTTGAAGAGTATAGAGGGTGTAGGAGTAGAGTTAAGAGAGAAATCAGGAGCGCAAAAACGGGACACAAGATAGTTTTGGCAGGTAAGGCAAAGGAGGATCCAAAGAGCTTCTATAAATACATAAAGGCAAAGGAGTAACAAGGGAGATAGTAGGGCCTCTTAGGGATCAACAAGGTAATCTATGTGTGGATCCACAAGAGATGAGAGAGATCCTAAGTGAATATTTCTCGTCGCTGTTGAAAAAGGCATGTATGTTAGGGAACTTGGGGAAATAAATAGTGATGTCTTGAGGAGTGTATGTACAACAGAGAAGGAGGTACTGGAAATCATAAAGTGCATCAAGGTAAATAAATCCCCAGGACCTGATGAAGTGTATCCCAGGACATTGTGGGAGGCTAGGGAGGAAATTGCAGGTCCTCAGGTAAGGTGCCTGAAGATTGGAGGGTGGCAAATGTCGTGCCTTTGTTAAAGTAGGGCTGCAGGGAAAGGCCTGGGAGCTAGAGGCCGGTGATCCTCACATCTGTAGTGGATAAGTTGTTGGAAGGTGTTTGAGAGACAGGATCTGCAGGCATTTAAAGATGCAAGGACGGATTAGCGAAGGTCAGCTTAGCTTTGTGAGTGGAAAATCATGTCTCACAAATTTGATTTGGATTTTTGAAGGGGTAACCAAGAAGGCAGATAAGGGCAGTGCAGTTGATAGACTTTACAAGGCATTTGACAATCGTTGTATAAGATTAAATCTCATGATATCCAGGGTGAGGTAGCCAAATGGATACAAAATTGGCTTGATGATAGAAGACAGAGGGTAATTGTAGAGGGTTGTTTTTCAAACTGGAGGCATGTGACCAGCGGTGTGCCTTAGGGATCAGTGCTGGGTCCACTGTTATTTAACAGTTATATCAATGATTTGAATGAAAATTTAGTAGGCATGGTTAATGTGTTTGCAGATGACACCAAGATTGGTGGCATCGTAGACAGCAAAGAAGGTTATCTAAGATTGCAACAGGATCTTGATCAATTAGGCCAGTGGGCTGACAAATGGCAGATGGAGTTTAGTTTAGATAAATGCGAGGTGATGCATTTCGGTAGATGGAACCAGAACAGAACTTATTCAGTTAATGGTAGAGCGTTGGGGAGAGTTATAGAACAAAGCGATCTGGGGGTACAGGTTCATAGCTCCTTGAAAGTGGAGTCACAAGTGGACAGGGTGGTGAAGGCAGTCAGCATGCTTGATTTCACTGGTCAGAAAGTTGAATACAGGAGCACTGGGATGGTAGATCTCGGATGAGTAGATGGGTCAGACCGGAACATGGGTCTGATAGGATGGGGGATAGGCCGAGAGGGTAGGAAGGGTTGAAACTAACCCAGAAGAAGGGTCAGACCCGCTAGGAGAGGGGCGGAGAGTCAGACCCGGGATGTGGGCAAGACCGGACAAGGAGTGGGGGTTGAACCAGGAAGGGAATTGTTCGGACTGGGGTGGGGTTGGGGGGTGGGCGAGCAGGGGGGACAGTCAGACCAGGAGCAAGGTGTCAGTCAGGAAGGGTGGGGTAGAGGAGTGTGGCCAGGTCGGGTTTAGGCTGAGCCAGGATGGTGCCGGGGAGGATCGTGTGAGCGGGGGGTGTCCCAAAGAAGTTGATAAAGGAGGGTAGGAGAAGCTATGAGGCTGGGCTAGCGCTTAATATAAAAAAGGATAGCAAGAGTTTTTATAAATATATAAAAAGGAAGAGGCTGGCTAGGGTGAACGTTGGTCCTTTAGAGGATGAGAAAGGGGAGCTAGTGGTAGGGGATGGGGATATGGCTAAGGTCTTGAATAACTTTTTTGTTTCTGTCTTCACGGAGGAGGACGTGAATAATTTGCCGGGTGTTAGCGATGGAAAGGTGGTAGGAATGGAGGGTCTTAATGACATTACTGTTACTAGAGAGGTGGTGCTCGACAGACTGGAGGGGCTGATTGTGGACAAGTCCCCAGGACCGGATGGAATGCATCCGAGGGTTCTGAAAGAAATGGCGGAGGTTATAGTGGATGCCTTGGTGGTTATTTTCCAGACGTCGCTGGATTCCGGGGAAGTGCCGGAAGATTGGAAAACGGCTAATGTTACGCCATTGTTTAAGAAGGGTGCCAGGCAAAAGGCGGGGAATTATAGGCCGGTTAGTTTAACGTCTGTGGTAGGTAAAATGTTAGAATCCGTCATTAAGGAGGAAATTGCGAGGCATCTTGAAGGGAATTGCTTGATAGGGCGGACGCAACACGGTTTCATTAAAGGGAAGTCGTGTCTGACAAATTTACTGGAATTCTATGAGGATGTGTCTAGGGCAGTGGATAGAGGAGAGCCGGTGGATGTGGTCTTTCTGGATTTTCAGAAGGCGTTTGACAAGGTACCTCACAAGAGGTTATTGCAGAAGGTCAGGGGACATGGAGTTGGGGGTAGGGTGTTAGCGTGGATAGAGGATTGGTTGTCAAATAGGAGGCAGAGAGTGGGGGTCAATGGGTGCTATTCGGATTGGCGGTTGGTGACTAGTGGGGTGCCCCAGGGGTCGGTGCTGGGGCCTCAGCTATTTACCATTTATATAGATGATCTGGAGGAGGGAACCGAGTGCAGGGTGTCGAAATTTGCTGATGACACCAAGATTGGGGGAAAGGCAAATTGTGCGGAGGGTGTGGAGAGTCTGCAGAAGGATCTAGATAGGCTGGGCGAATGGGCCAGGAAATGGCAAATGGAATTTAATGTTGGCAAGTGTGAGGTGGTCCACTTTGATAGGAAGAATGGTAGGAAGGACTATTACTTACGTGGCGAAAAACTGCAGCAGGCGACGGTGCAGAGGGACCTCGGGGTCCTTGTGCATGAGTCGCAAAAACCCAGCTTGCAGGTGCAGCAGGTGGTCAGGAAGGCGAATGGGATGCTGGCCTTCATAGCGAGGGGGATTGAATATAAAAGTAGGGAGGTCTTGCTGCAGCTGTATAGGGCATTGGTGAGGCCGCAGCTGGAGTACTGTGTGCAGTTTTGGGCGCCGCACCTGCGCAAGGATATTTTGGCCCTGGAGGGAGTGCAGAGGAGGTTTACTAGGCTGATACCGGAGTTGAGGGGATTGAGCTATGAGGAGAGGCTGAATAAACTAGGCTTGTACTCGTTAGAGTTTAGAAGAATGAGGGGAGATCTCATTGAGACGTATAAGATGATGAATGGGATGGATAGGATAGAGGTGGAGAGACTCTTCCCGCTCAAAAAAGACAGTAGGACTAGGGGGCACAGCCTCAAGATAAAGGGGAGGCGGTTTAGAACGGAGTTGAGGAGGAACTTCTTCACTCAAAGGGTGGTGAATCTCTGGAATTCTCTGCCCGTTGAAGTGGTGGAGGCTGCCTCGCTAAATATTTTTAAGAAGCGGGTTGATGGGTTCTTGATAAGAGAGGGGATTAAGGGTTATGGGGAGAGGGCGGGAAAGTGGAACTGAGCCACGACAGATCAGCCATGATCTTATTGAATGGCGGGGCAGGCTCGAAGGGCTAGATGGCCTACTCCTGCTCCTATTTCTTATGTTCTTATGTTCTTATGTCCCGTGTGAGGCTGCGTCTGGGTGTTTAAATAGTTAGTCCAGAGTTAGAAGTGATTTTTGTTCCTTCTAATTCAGAATAATTGTCAGAATAATAGCAGTAGAACTATTTGAAGTTAGCAATAAAATAATTTCTGTTGGATGGCTCCCAGCCCAGCACAATTTTCCAGAGGAAGTTAGCACTTCTTGGCAATTGCCAGGAAAACCCTTACGTGGAAATCTCTGCACTGTGGGTGGGGTTGCGGGGGGGCAGGTTGGAGTGGAATTCCTCAGCCCATTATTGGGATACCTCTCAAATGCGACACTGGGGAACCCAGAAGTTATCACTTCTGGCCCAGCTACAGATCAGTTGACTACAGAGATAGGGATGTTTTCCTGCAATTGTATAGGGCATTGGTAAGGCCACACTTGGAGTATTGCGTGCAGTTTCAGTGTCCTTATCTGAGGAAGGATGGCCTTGCTATTAGTGCATTAATTTCAGGAATGTTCAATATGTTTATGTGATATTATTTCATTATGCTACTTTCTCTCCTCCTTTTAAGATGCTCTTGAAAAAATATCTCTTTTATTGTGTTATTAGTCATCCCTGTTATCTCCTCCCTTAGTTCGATATCAGTGTCTGCTCGATTAACCTTCTGCGGCTATGAGACCAGATCCATTGACTGCAATGCAACAAAATATTTGGTGATCCATATTGTGGGGTGTGAGAGGGGGATATTAATTCCTCATAAATTAGCAAATGAATGCACTAATAGCAAGGACATTCTTCTGCAGATAAGGACACCAAAACTGCACACAATACTCCAAGTGTGGCCTCACCAATGCCCTATACAATTGCAGGAAGACATCCCTATCCCTGTACTCAAATCCTCTCTCTACGAAGTTGCCTTCTTTGCTGCCTACTGTACTTGCACATTTACTTTCAGCGACTGATGCACAAGGACTCCAAGATCTCATTGAGTGTCCACCTCTCTCAATCTACATCCATTCAAGTAATAATCTGCCTTCCCATTATTGCTATCAAAGTGGATAACCTAATTTTATCATATTATACTGCATCTACAATGTAGATGCCCATTCCCTCAGCCTATCCAAATTATCTACAAATTTGGAGATAATTCATTCAGTTCCCTTTTCCAAATCATTAATATTATAATGTTAAGGGGGTCCTAGTAGAGATCCCTATAGAGCCCCATTAGTCCCTGACTGCCAATGTGAAAAAGATCCATTTATGCCAACTCTTTGCTTCCTATCTGCTAATCAGTTTTCTATCCCTCTCAAGACATTACGTGCAATCCCATGTGCTTTAACTTTACATAATAGCCTGATTTGTGAGTCCTTGTTGAAAGCCTTCTGAAAATCTAAATAAACTACATCCACTGGTTCTCCTTGGTCAACTCTGCTAGTTACATCCTCAAAAAATTCCAAAAGATTCATCAAGCATGATTTTCTTCTCATAAATCCATACATTATTGATTTAAGTTTGTAATATATATCTGTGATAAATGTTAGAATTCCCTTTCTACAAGCTACTTTGTTCCAACTGATTTTTTTTTATTATTCATTTACGGGCTGTGGGCATTGCTGGCAAGGCCAACATTTATTGCCCATTCCTAATTGCCCTCACAGAAGGAAAAGAAACAGTTTGGACCAGCATTCTTATTTCCCAGCTTTTACTGTTCCCTCTGGGCTTAAACATTTCAGAGGCAGTTGCTGTGGGTCTGGAGTCACATGTAGGCCAGATCAGATGTGGACAGCAGATTTCCTCCCCCAAAAGGCATTAGTGAACCAGATGGGCCTGTCAACAATTGGCAGCGGTGTTACAGTTATCATCAGATTTTTAATTCAAATTTGCATTCAAATTTCACCATCAGCCTAGGTGAGATTCAAAATTCTCATCTAGACTCAAAATGTTGGCTCTATTCTCTATCCGCAGATGCTGTCAGACCTGCTGAGATTTTCCAGCATTTTCTTTTTTTGCTCCCAGAACATTATTCTGCATGACTGGATTACTAGTCCAATGACAATACCACTACATCACTGCCTCTCTCTAATTCAGCCACATTATCTTGATCTTTACATAAAATCTTCAAATGAGGAGGAGTAGTGAATATGACAGGTGTTTTTATCGTGCTTTCTGCAAAGAAAGTTCAGATACATGGAATCACACCATACTGAAAACTCACTGTGTCTCTGCTGACTGCCTGAAAGAGTTAGTAATTCCTCCCACTCCCAGTTCAACATGATTTTTTCCAAATATACAGCCAATTTCCGTTTGAAAGTTCCCACTGAATTTGCTTCTATTCCCCTTGATTTTGATTTACCTTGTATCGAATTTCTGTTTAATAGTAGGTGGATACTGTTTTGACCATTCTGGAAACAAAATGAAAATTAATGGGTGAAATTTCCCACCCCATCTGCCACAGGAATAGTGGTGGGCGGGGGACAGGGTTGTACAATGCAAAGGTCCATTGACCTCGGGCAGGATTTTCCGATCTTGGGTGAGCTCGGAGAGGCAACGACCTCTTGGTATTATTGCTAAACTATTGATCCAGAAACTCAGCTAATATTCTGGGAACCCGAGTTCAAATCCCGCCTCAGCAGGTGGTGAAATTTGAATTCAATAAAAAATATCTGGAATTAAGAATCTACTAATGACCGTGAAACTTTTGTCAATTGTCAGAAAAACCCATCTGGTTCACTAATATACTTTAGGGAAGGAAATCTACTGTACTTATCTGGCCTGGCCTACATGTGACTCCAGAGCCACAGCAATGTCATTGACTCTCAACTGCCCTCTGAACAAGGGCAACCAAGAATGGACAATAAATGTTGGCCCAACCAGCAATGCCCATGTCCTACAGTAAGAAGTCTCACAACACCAGGTTGAAGTCCAACAGCTTTATTTGATACCACAAGCTTTTGGAGCACTGCTCCTTCATCAGGTGACTCACCAGTCCAATGCCAGCATCTCCACATCATGCGCTACAGGTCATAGATTCTACAGTGTAGAAGGAGACCATTTGGCCCATTGAGCATACACCAACCCAGGTCCCGTCCCTGTAGCTCCACATATTTACCCTCCCAATACCACTGACACTAAGGACCAATTTATCATGGCCAATCCATCCAACTCTGGGAGGAAACCAGATAAAACAGCGTTCCAAAAGCTTGTGACGTTTACTATCAAATAAACCTGTTGGACTTTAACCTGGTGTTGTGAAACTTCTTACTATGTTTACCCCAGTCCAACGCCGGCATCTCCACATCATGGAAACCAGAACAGCTAGAGAAAACCCATACAGACACTGGGAGAATAGCAAACTGCACATAGACTGTCATGAATAAAAAAAAATCCCGTCTAATGTGTGATTTGATCTTGCACATAAAACAACCAATATTCTGTGACCTTTTCCAGTTGCCTTATGCCATATGCTTGGATTAATACTCAATGCAGGGCTAAACTATCATCAGAAAAATGTTACATTCTTTACACCTCCAGTTTTATTTTCATGCACACAGAACTGCACACCAACGAAATTCTGATACAATTGTCAACTTCACTTTTGCCCACTTCAGTTTTCCCAAGTTTTTCTTTCTCTAAATGTTCAGCACAGAAAGATAAGGTCAATGCACACCAATGTAGATACACACAGGAATTATTGTTTCCACTCAGTTTTTTTTTTAAAAAATCACAGACACTGCACTGAACTATCAGAGCAGCAAACAGGCTCAATTCATTTGAAGGTCGTACAGAAGAAAACGCTATTCACCCAGTCTACATTTTCTGATATAAATGAGTGGGGATTGGATGGAATGAATGAATTCCGTCTGCATTGTACTGTGGATAGTAGACTGATTGAAGAATTCAAGCTGTTTATCCTCAGCTCCCCTGAAATGCAAATGGTTGTCTATAGTAATACTTAACTAAAGGAATACATCCAACTGTATACCAAGACTCAACCTGCTTATCTGCAACCCATCTGAAGAGTCGAAAATGACGTACGATTATTTGAAATATATTTTAAAATGCAAAATCGGACATACATATTTCCATTCAAAAAAGTAACAAAGTATTTTGCCAACAATATATTATGTCAAAGGCTCTGTAGGGAAAACTAACAATATTTTTAATTTTCTCCTTCTGTTGATTGACATTTGAATTCAATCATGGCTGGTGGACATGTTTTATTTGTTTTATAAGGCTGGCAGGGAAGATTTTGTTCCCCAAAATGGTTAATTTGGCAGCACATCTATCTTCCTGGCAGAGTATGATTTCCCCCTCCAATAGAGAGCACTGAGGAATCATAGAATCCCAACAGTGCAGAAGGAGGCCATTGGCCCATCAAGCCTGCACCGACAATAAACCTACCCATGCCCTATCCCCGTAACCTCACGTATTTACCCTGCTAGTCCCCCTGACACTAAGGGGCAATTTAGCACGGTCAATCCACCTAACCCACACACGTTTGGAGTGTGGGAGGAAACCTGAGCACCCGGAGGAAACCCACGTAGACAAGGGGAGAATGTGTAAACTCCACACACAGTCACCCAAGGCTGGAATTGAACCACCCATGAGATGAGAGCCAGTCCAGAATTTAGTGCAAATTGTCCAATGATGGCAGGGACATAGCGTAACAGAAGGACAGCAGAGAAAAAGATAGGAGACATGAGGCATAATAATATTCCAAATCTGCAACAGCCAATTAATCTTGTTTCCAAAGATCATCAGTTATTTTCAAAGTGGCACATTTCCACTGCCTGCATTTCGAATCACTGTGACTTCACTCACTCACTCTATGTACCAGATATTTTGTAACACTTTGGCTCCAATACTTCCTCCAATGCATCTGATATACCTTTTGTATTGTATATGAACTATATTAACTATTAGACAATAGGCTGGATTCTCCCATCTCATTCAGGGCTGGGATTCTCCAGTTTTGCTGCAATGAATGGAGATTTGGCTAAGCGCTGGATTCTCCATTCTTGCTGGCAGTAGAGAGGTGTGATCAGACAGAGAATTCCGGCCAGTGTGACTGAAGATGCTGGAATCTGTGATGTGAATATACCAAAGGATTGGCAGGAATGCCACCATACTAAAATGCACTCTTTTCCTTTAAGTAATGATCTAAGGTTTGTTAACTGTAAGGTGTTGAGTTTTCTCATTCATTGAATTGCCCTGGTTAATCCCTTGTGGTGTTGATTGTGTCAGGAATAATTTTTTTAGTGTTAGCAAATGGGATAGAAATAATTAATTGATGAAGTACTTTGTTTTCTATGAGTTTATTATCTCATGAATTTTATTTTTAAGTACATCGTAGCGTGTGGCCCAGTGGGTATTGGCCAGCTGCCCAATAACCCAGGTTCAATTCCGACCTTTAGTGACTGTCTGTGCAGATCTTCATGTTCTCCCCCTATCTGCGTGGGTTCCCTTCAGGTGATTCGATTTCCTCCCAGTGTCCAAAGATGTGCAGCTCAGATGTATTGGCCATGTTAAACTGCCCCATTAGCTTGTCTGTATGAAAGTGTGTAACCTGCAATAGATTGACGTTTCATCCTGGGTGTAACCCTACCTAATGCCCAGTGTCTGTTGGAATTGGTCTGACTCCCCGAGACTCTGAGTAGGAATAAGCAGTTCAAGTGAAGTGAAGCAGATGGCACAAGAGGTGGCATGGTGGTTAGCACTGCTGCTTCACAGTGCCATGGGTCCGGGTTCAGTTCCCACCTTGGGTCACTGTGCAGAGTCTGCACATTCTCCCCATGTCTGCGTGGGTTTCCTCTAAGTGCTCCGATTTCCTCCCACAGTCCAAAGATGTGCGGGTTAGGGAGAATTGGCCATGGTAAATTGCACCTTAATGTCAGGAGGATGAGCTAGGGTAAATGCAAGGGGTTATGGAGATTGGGCCTGGGTGGGATTGTGGGCAGTACAAACTTGATGGGCCAAATGGCCTCCTTTAGCACTGTTTGATTCTATGAAATGCCCTCCTTTTGTGCAGTTGGGATTTTATGGATTCTATGGAAGTAGAGAGCAGTGTTTGTTGTATCATATCTTAGAAAAGTCAAATCGGAAGTTTATTTATTAGTGTCACAAGTAAGATTACATAAACGCTGCAATGAACTTACTGTGAAAATCCCCAAGTTGCCACACTCCAGGCCTATTCAGGTACACTGAGGGAGAATTTAACATGGCCAATGCACCTAACTAGCACATCTTTTGGACTGTGGGAGGAAACCGGAGCACCTGGAGGAAACACACACAGACACAAGGAGAATGTGCAGACTCCACACATACAGTCACCCAAGCGGGGAATCGAACCCAGGTCCCTGGCACTGTGAAGCGGCAGTGCTAACCACTGTGCTACCGCACCAAAGATTGGTTGATCTTGGTTAGACTTTTGGTGAAATTTGATTGCAGAGAAAACAAAAATTTGGGAGAAAGGATTTGCATAGTGTGGTGTGTGTAACAGAAGTAGGAAAGCATGGAATTCAACATTGAAACAAAATACTCCTATATTGAACAAGGCTTATTGTAGCTCAGTAATGATGCAGATGATAGGTTAAACACAATCACCACTTTATTAGAAAGATCATTCAGCACCATAATTGTGAACAGCTACTTAAATGATCTCACCGCTTTTAAAAGCAAAATATTGATAGAGAAATGGGTAACAAATGTGTGCTGCATTCAGAAGAAATGATTGAAATCAATCACATATACATATGTGTGAAGGCATTCCTTTCTGTGCACTCAACATAGACCTTTATAAAGTCATGTCCGGACATTTTATGCTGAGTGTTCATATCTCTGAGAAGGTAGTTCTGGAGGCCGTGGGCCTACAACTCTGTGCCACCAGCCTGACATCTGCTATGGTCCCATCTCTGAGCCACTTTTCTTCTGGGACAATAAGGGGTAATAAAGAGACGAGTGGTCCATCAGGCCAATTAAAGGACTTTCTCTCTCTCTCTCTCTCTCTGTCTCACCCTTCCCCTTTCTCTCACCCTTCCCCTTTCTCTCACCCTCTCTCTCTCTCTCTCTCACCTTCTCACTCTCTCCCCCTCTCTCACTCTCCCCCTTGCTCTCATCTTACCTCTTTAATTCAGCAGAAGCAACTGGGCCTCCTCAGAGTCAGAAACATAGCCAAGGGGTGGAGGTGGTCACATCAGAGGTTCTCTCTCTCTCTGTCTCCCTCCCTCTCCTTGTCCCCCTCTCTCTCTTGCCCTATCCCTTGCCCTTTCCCTCTCTCTCACCTGCCCATCTCTGATAATGGCAGTTCCAGTCTGTCAGTGCTGGACTGCTTCCTATTGGCCTTTCCGATCTCAGGAGTCCACCATCCGTCCTCAATTGGACAGCCAGCGTGCACCATGGCCATTAATCAGCAACTCATTAATCACCAAGCGCTAGGAGCAGAACATAGACATTTACATGATATTGGGTCCTGATCCCAGCATAAAGATTTAGCCATTTGTGTGCTTCAGTTTGCAATATTTAGTATTTCATTTAGAGTTAACAATTATTTTAGGTTTATCCATGCCCAGAGAAGAAGAACTCTCACAAGCTAACTTGTTGGTGTGTATTGTCCCATTTGACCTGTCAGATAGGATTCTACTGATAGTGACAGAGTTGTTGAGAAATCATTATTTTGATTTGATTTATTATCACGTGTATTGGTATACAGCGAAAAGTATTGTTTCTTATGCGCTCTGCAGAAAAGCATACCATACATAGAGAAGGGAAGGAGAGTGTGCAGAATGCAGTGTGACAGTCATAGCTAGGGTGGAGAGAAAGATCAGCTTAATGCAAGTTAGGTCCATTCAAAAGTCTGATGGCAGCAGGGAAGAAGTTGTTCTTGAGTCGATTGGTACGTGCCCTCAGACTTTTGTACCTTTTTCCCAACAGAAGAAAGTGGCAGAGAGAATGTCTGGGGTGTGTGGTGTCCTTGTTTATGCTGGCTACTTATCCAAGGCAGCGGGAAGTGTAGACGGAGTGATTGATGGGAGGTTGGTTTGAGTGCTGGACTGGGCTTCGTTCATGACCGTTTGTAGTCTCTTGTGGTCTTGGACAGAGCAGAAGCCATACCAAGCCATGTAGCAGCCAGAAAGAATGCTTTCTCTGGTGCACCTGTGAAAGTTAGTGAGAATCATAGCAGACAAGCCAAATTTCCTTAATCTTCTGAGAATTAGTTAATCAAATTTGATTTAACCACAAAAAGCTTTATAATTGCTACTGGTACAGTAGGCCAAACTTGCACAGAGAACTCCTGAATGCCTTCAATTGATTTCAGACTGATTATTTTTATTCTGTTTTAAGTTTATTTATTAGTGTCAAAAGTAGGCTTATATTAACATTGCAATGAAGTTACTGTGAAAATCCCCTAGTTCCCACACTCTGGCGCCTGTTCATGTACACGGAGGGAGAATTTAGCATGGTCAATGCACCTAACCAGCACGTCTTTGGATTGTGGGAGGAAACCGGAGCACCCAGAGGAAACCCACGCAAACGGAGAAAACATGCAGACTCCGCATAGGTAGTGATCCAAGCTGGGAATTGAACCCAGGTCCTTGATGTTGTGAGGCAGCGGTATTATTATTGTCACGATAGCATTTTATTTTTAACTGAAGGACAAACAGAAAAAGTTGGTTTTCTCCACCAGTTGTGTCAGTTATTTACAATGGGTGCAAAGCATTTTGGATACTAATGGGGTATTCCATTCTGCAACTCTGGCTGAAAGCTAACACACAATGAATCATTCTATTCCTTGCAAACATACTATCAACACCTTAAAAATACTATTAATATTAATTTACATTTAAAATGGCATAACATCCAAAAGCATTTCATGAGACCATTATGAAATCATAGAATCCCTACAGTGCAGAAGAGGCCATTTGGCCTATCAAGTCTGCACCCACTCTCTGACGGTGTATTTTATCTAGGCCCTCTCTCCACCCTACTCCTGTAACCTCACACATTTCCCAGGGCTAATCCATCTAATCTATACAATCTGGGACACGTATGCACAAATTAGCACAGTCAATCCACCTATACTGCACATCTTTGCATTTGAGAGGCAACTGGAGTACCCAGAGCAAACCCACACAGACACGGGGAGAATATGCACTCTGTCACCCGAAGCTGGAATTGAACCCTGGTCCTTGGAGCTGTGAGGCGGCAGTGCTCACCACCATGCTGCCGTTTATTAATCTGGCCCTGAGCCACACATCAAGGCAGCTGACCAAATCTTACTAGGGATATGGGATTTAAGGTGTAGTTTATAGGAGTGAGAGGTGTTAACATTTAGGGAGGAGATCCCTAAGCTTAGTGCCAAGCCAACGAAAGGGATGGTCCTCCACACTCACCCCAAAACCCACTTGCTTCCAGGGGATTGTATGGCTGTAGTTGGGGAGGGGCAATGAAGGGATTTGAATGTAAGATGAGAATATTTTAATTATCAATTTTGAAAGGGATCAATTATTTCTGAATATTATAATGAACTTGTGTAATCATTCTGAATATGGAGCAACAACATTTTTCAATCTAAAGGGACATGTTCAACACAGCTTTATGGGCCGAAGGGCCTATATTGTGCTGTACTTTTTCTATGTTTCTATGGAAAGAAATTCAAATAGGAAACGTCATACTAAATCCCACAGGGGGTGGCACAGTGGTTAGCACTGCTTCCTCACAGCACCAGAGTCCTGGGTTTGATTCCCGGCTTGGGTCACTGTCTGTGCGGAGTTTGCACATTCTCCCTGTGTCTGCGTGCATTACCTCCGGGTGCTCCGGTTTCCTCCCACAGGCCAAAACACATGCTGGTTAGGGTGCATTGGCCATGCTAAACTCTCCCTCTATGTACATGAACAGGTGCTGGGATGTGGTGACCAGGGGAGTTTCACAGTAACTTTATTGTAGTGTTAATATAAGCCTGTTTGTGACTTATAAATAAACTTTAACTTTACTTTTATGTTGTAGTTGAGGCCTCTTTATGTGTAACTTGATGCTGAGTGATCCATTGCTCTAGAACACATAAACAGTAATTTGTTTTGCCATTTGCCTGACCTTGTCTAGCATTTGTGACTGGCTCTTACCTTTCTGGACTGAGCCATAAACAAAGTAGATGGAGAAACTGTGATAGCCACCAAGTGACTGTTATTATCCATTGTGATGCCCCCTATTCACCATCTGCAAAGAACTCAACATAAGGGTGGGATTGCTTTTCCTTTAATAGTTTTACTGACTGGAGAATTTCAAACAAGTGCTTTTCCATTTGGTTTCTTCTCTCAACTTCTCCCATTTGACTTATGGTTACAACACTGATGGTTTATCACCCTCCTCCATCTCTTCCTGTCAGTCATCCATTCCACTTTCAATGCTGTTGTGTTTAAACCCTTTACCACCCTATCTTTCTATCTGATCTAAGCGCTTCTCCTCTTTCCCCTCCTTGTTCCTGACTGTACTATCTCAATGACTCCCCTCACAACATAACTGCTCCTTGTTGCCCCTGACCCCAGTCTCTCACATCCTTCTTCCTATCCATGCCTGAGTTGCTTCACCCCCACCCCAACCCTGACTTGCCTTTGCCACTCCCGCGCCTCCATGCCAGCTGCCATTCTCCTCTTCCCCTCTACTGTGCTGCAGAGCTTGGCAAAGAGAACTGTTGACCTTGGACACAACTGCACAAAGCCCACCTTTAAACAAACATGTGCTGGGCACCATGCAGTTATCATGACTTCATCTTGAAGATGGGTATCATAAAATGTTTCACGCTAATGAATAATCATGGATTCAAGTGCATAACTGTTACAGACCAGCATGACGGATGACATACCACTGACTTAATCTCAGCACCTTAACTCACCATCAGAATTTCAGCTTCTGCCTAATTCAGTTACCCCCACATCTAATCTTACCTAGCCTCCCATCCATGGACTGCCTCGGAAAAGCAGCCAGCATAATTAAGGACCCCATGCACCCCGGACATTTTCTCTTCCACCTTCTTCCCTCGGGAAAAGGATAAAAAGGTCTGAGGTCACGTACCAACCGACTCAAGAACAGCTTCTTCTCTGCTACTGGCAGACTTTTGGATGGACCCACCTTACATTAAGTTGATCTTTCTCTACATCCTAGCTATGACTATAACATTACATTCTGCACTCTCTCATTACCTTTACTATGAACAGTATGCTTTGCCTGTATAGAACATAGAACATAGAACATGGAACATTACAGCGCAGAACAGGCCCTTCGGCCCACGATGTTGCGCCGACCAGTTAAAAAACAATGACCCTCTAACCTAAACCAAACCCTTTTCATCCATAAACCTATCCACGGATCTCTTAAACGCCCCCAAACTAGGCGCATTTACAACTGCAGCAGGCAGGGCATTCCAATCCCTCACCACCCTCTGGGTAAAGAACCTACCTCTGACATCCATCCTATAACTACCCCCCCTTAATTTAAAGCCATGCCCCCTCGTGCTAGCTTTCTCCATCCGAGGAAAAAGGCTATCACTATCCACCCTATCTAAACCTCTAATCATCTTATATGTTTCAATAAGATCCCCTCTTAGCCACCTTCTTTCTAGCGAAAACAACCCCAAGTCCCTCAGTCTCTCCTCATAGGACCTCCCCTCCATACCAGGCAACATCCTGGTAAACCTCCTCTGCACCCTCTCCAAAGCCTCCACATCCTTCCTATAATGTGGGGACCAGAACTGCACACAATACTCCAAGTGCGGCCGCACCAGAGTTGTGTACAGTTGCAACATGACGCTGCGACTCCTAAATTCAATCCCCCTACCAATAAACGCCAAGACACCGTATGCCTTCTTAACAACCTTATCTACTTGATTCCCTACTTTCAGGGATCTATGTACACATACACCTAGATCCCTCTGTTCATCCACACTATTCAGAGTCCTCCCGTTAGCCCTATACTCGACACATCTGTTATTCCTACCAAAGTGAATTACCTCACACTTCTCCGCATTAAACTCCATCCGCCACCTCTCGGCCCAGCTCTGCAACCTGTCTAAGTCACCCTGCAAACTACGACACCCTTCCTCACAATCTACCACACCTCCGACTTTGGTGTCATCAGCAAATTTACTAATCCACCCAACTATACCCTCATCCAGATCATTAATAATATAGCGTGCAAGAAACAATACTTTTCACTGTATGTTAATACATGTAACAATAATAAATCAAATCAAATCTACTGTGGAACAACCCATAAAATCCCACCTTTCCCACTAACTAACAACCCTCTCTTCCCTCCCCCTCAGCCTAAACCATCCTCCACCATCCCGTCAGCTTCCGACAAACCTTTGAGCCTGACCCTAGTGTTCAGATGTTTGTCGGGAAAATCGATTCCACTTCTTGTTTCACAAGAACCTGTGAAAATGAGGTTTGCAGAATGTTAACAATATCATCGAGATGATTGAGGAAGTTCTACATCTGACGCGGACGTAGTTGAAAATGGTATCATGATATATAAAAGACATGCCCTGCTGTTTAAGAGCAAGCGAAAGAAAAGTACTGGCTGGGGTTTGTAAGTGGAAAATGGATTTCCTTTTGCCAGATTTTTGCATAATGTGAAAAAAATACATTTTCATTTCCTCAACATTTTTTAACAAATGCCCTTTTGTGAAAGACTTTTTGAGTTCTGCAGTTCATGGAATGAATATTTTTGACGTCTTGTATAGACATTGAAGAAAGAGCTGTTTATGTTATTACCACAAAACTGCCAATAGTCTTTAAAAGTGAAGGATGTTCTAGAAAGAATTCATAATGTTTTTTACATTCTCCTTATCGACTAAAGGTGCCCATGAACATTTAACAACTTGGCACCATTGTTACCCACGAAAATAAAAGATTCACTTTGTAGTTATTTTATTCTCCGTATTTAGTTCCAAATTTATTTGTATTTTTTCCAGCCTTATGTCAACAATTTTTCATCTTCAGTTGGGGTGGTCTAGCGATTTATCTTTAGCATTTATTGCCATGAATTTCTGTGCTGGTAACACACAATATAAATACAATATTTATTCAATTGTAAAGAGGTGACACAATGTGGTTGACTTTCAACTGCTCTCAGGCAATTAGGACAGGCCAGCGATGCCCATGTCCCACAAATGAATAAAAAATTTTAAAAATCTATGACGGAGTTTGAGGGGTAGTCATAAAGAAGATCTTTTCACTTGTGGGTGCGACAAAAACTAATGGCCACAAATATAAAATAATCACTACTTTTTTCTTCAGTTTTCTGACTGAACAAAGGTCTGACTCACAATCTTAAAAGAGGACAAGACCAACAACCTGGGTAGGGCAAGAGGCCAGTTCCTCAATCCACTCTAGCCCTGAAATGGGCATCAGCCCCTGTGCTTTTGGCACCCAAACTGAGCCATACCAACCATCCAAGCTAACCGATCACCCAAAGATGCTGAGTTGCCGTGGCAACAAGCACTTTTGCATGCATGATGTAGTTCAGAGCTTTACGGCAGCAAATTCCACTCTTCCTTTCTATCACATGGATGACCAGGTACCTTTCCTGCACCTGTCATTGGAGTGTGTTGGAAAGATTCGCAGATTCATGCTCGACCTGCTTGGCCACGTTATGAGCGTAGCTTCCTTGGCCATCAAGCCCTGGAGTTGGGCTTAAACCCAGAGCTCCCGCCTCAGAGGCAGAGATGCTACCCACTGCACCACAAAGCCTCCACGATAATTACTAAAAAATCCAATAAGGAATTCAGGAGCAATTGCTTTACCCAGAGAGTGATTCGAATGTAGAACATGCTACCACAGGAAATAGTTGAAGCAAAGTTCTTTGATGTATTTAAGAGAAAGCGAGATCAGTATTTTTTGTATTAAATCATGGGCCGGGAGTGTCCATGGCTGGGCCAGCATTTATCGTCCTTGAGAAGGTGGTGGTGAGCTGCCTCCTTGAAATGTTGCATTCTATGTGCTGTGGGTTGACCCGTGATGCCGTTAGGGAGGGAATTCCAGGATTTTGTGTGAAGAATAAGAAGGCAGAAGATAAATAAATCAAAATACCTGTTTGAGCTTCAGTGTATAGCGGCTTTGTTTGCTGGCCATGAATTATACCATAGACAGAAACCTCATAGGCAGTGTCAGCACGCAGACTTGGGATGTCTATGGAATATTGATCACCTGGCCCTGTGTATCTTAACAGTTCGAACAACCCATCAGAGTCTTCAATATCTACAACAAAGCTTTCAAAGGGTTTGTCAGCTGTCCAAGAGAGTCTGAAGCTGGCGGAGGTAACTTCCGAGACCATTAAGTTTTCAAGTTCAGATTCTGGCGAGGTAATAAATATTAGGAAATATTAAATGATAAACTGCACAAGATAAAAGATCTACAGCCACTAACACGTGCAGTCTGCAATATAATGAACAGTGTATTCAGAGGCGGCAAGAAGGAACCTGAAGCAGTTCACTGCAATGTGTAACACTGCGCATAAATATGTATAAAGCACACAGAACATATATGCAATGAACGGCAAGTGAGGAGTCTGAAAGTGACCCAGACAATGAGGTAGTATTAGTATGGTGTGGAGTGGTGGTGAAAAGGCAGCAGAATTCTTTTCAGTATCACTGGTTAGGAAAAAACACCTGTAAAAGAATAAATTAAGTGAGAGTATCTGCATGTTACAACTATAGGCTACTCTTGTACATACAAGGTGTGTCTAGCCCTGTGTCCTGGAAGATTAAAATTAAAAAAAATGTCCAAATCAAACAAGTGATGAGGCAATGTTGAGATGCTAGTTTGTGAGTCAGTTACCTGTGTCATTAATTGATCTGCCTGGAGAGACTCTATTTAAGATTTTTTTTTTATTCATGGACATGGGTGTCCCACGAATGATTAAAAATTGCCCATCCCTAGTTGCCCTTGAGACGGTGGTGGTGAGCTGCAGATCACGTGCTATGGGTTGACCCACAATACGGTGAGGGAAGGATTTCCCTGTGACTACCTGCTTACACTCCTTCAGAGATTTTTTAAAATTCATTCATGGGCACGAGCGTCACTGGCTGGCCAGTATTTATTGCGACTACAAAGAAACGGTATGATATTTCCGAGTCAAAATGTTGAGTATGCGAGGGGAAAAGGAGTCAAAGGAGATGTGATGGGGTTGGATAGAATTGAGTGGAGGAAGTTCACAAAGAACATGGACACCAACGTTGAGCTAAACGGCCTGTCAATATTCTGCTAGCCCAACATGTGAAAGCGTTTCTGAAAGGGAAAGTGTGATGCAGACTGAAGGAAAGGGGATGCTTGATGGATTGCTGTTCCGATAATCCTGAGCAGTTTTCCTTGTGCACCCATTAATGCAGCAATGTGTCAGCATATTAACTTGACAAGAAGTTAACCCATTAACTTAATGAGATGTACAGTTCCTATAGGCTAAGATAGAGGTAAAGTACTGGAATCTGAAACAGAAGGAGAAGATGCTGGAAAATCTCAGCAGGTCTGACAGCATCTCTGGAGAGAGAATAGAGTCAATGTTTCAAGTCTGGGTGAACCAAAGCTGTCAGACCTGCTGAGATTTTCCAGCATTCTCTGTTTTTTGTTGTTATAGATTGCTTGGTCACATTTTGAACTCTTGCGAAATGCTGTCAAGTTCTTTATAGCCTCCTGTAAATGGTGTGGTGCGTTACTGTCTGCTTAACAGTAGCCTTACTTGGACTTGTGCCGCATTTACATGACTGCATCACTACCAGAGGCTGACCCAATGGCCAAGAGCACTGCTGCAGCATAAGCAAGCTGAAGACAGTGTGTGGGCAGCCTCATGGATATCTGTATTAAGAGGCTGCTTCTGCCCATGATATGGATGGCTGGTGGAGCTGGTGGATGTTGCTCAGTGCCATCTTGTTCTGGTCATCTGACTGAATGAGAAGGGTTGTGTTTTCCCCAAAGCCACCCCCCCTCCCAACCCTCAACTCACACCCCAACAACGGGAAATATCCACCAACAACTTAAAGAATCAAATCTTAGAAACAACTACAGTTTTGTGCTCTTTGTATCAGCGCAGTTATTTCTGTATTTCTGCTATGGCTTTAAATTATCTTGCACCGTGTAAATAACACCTGCCTTATCACATTGCAGAGCTGTTTCCAGAGGAAACAATTGTGGAATAAAAATGTGCCTGAAAATGTTGGCGGGGGGGAACAGAAAATGCAGTATTAAAACAAAATAATTATTCTTTTAACTCTCTCTGTGACATTAACCACCATGGAATGAGAGAGTTTTGTTTTCCCTTCTCTCTCATCGACACGTTATTACAACAGCCAGTAACTAACAAAAAGATTCAAAAAGATTGCTCCTGATGGTGAGGGAGTTCAGATTAGGGGGTCATAGTTTGGGGATAAGGACTAAACCTTTTAGGATGGAGGTGAGAAAAAATTTCTTCACCCAGAAGGTAGTGAATTTGTGGAATTCACTCCCACAGAAAGTAGTTGAGGCCAAAACATTGTGTGAGTTAAAGAAGAAATTACACATAGCTCTTGGAGCTAAAGGGAACAAAGGAGATGGGAGGAAGGTGGGATCAGGATATTGAATTCGATGATCAGCTACGATCAAAATGAATGGTGGAGCAGACTCGAAGGGCCAAATGGCCTACTCCTGCTTCTAGTTTCTATGTTAATACACAACAAAAACAGAAAATGCTGGAAAAGCTCAGCATGTCTGAAAGCATCAGTGAAGAGAGAATAGAGCCAATGTTTCAAGTCTCAATTGACTCATCAGACCTGCTGAGATTTTCCAGCATTTTCTGTTTTTGTTTCAGATTCCAGCATCTGCAGTAATTTAACAGATGATGTGATCAATGTACCACGTATCAAGGTTTCCACCTGGTGTGGGCTGCACGCTAAGGAAATTCTTGGACGCGAATAAAGAAGTGGAAGTGGTGATTGCAAAACTATGAAATGAATCATAGAATCCCTATAGTGTAGAAGGAGGCCATTTGGCCCATTGAGTCTGCACCAACCACAATCCAACCCAGGCCCTATCCCCATAACCTACTTATTTACCCTACTAACACCCTGATATTATGGGGCAATTTAGCATGGCCTAACCCGCACATCTTTGGAGGAAACCAGAGCACCCGGAGGAAACCCACACAGACACAGGGGAGAAAGTACAAACTCCACACAGGCAGTTATCCAATCCAGGAATCGAACCCGGATCCCTGGCACTGTGAGGTGGCAGTGCTAACCACTGTGCTGCCAAAATGATGGTTGCTAATAACGACAAGTAAACACTGTGTACAAAATACTCAAATCACTTGTTTTTGCCTGAAGGGACACGGTTAAGTTGACTAAGTGTTATGAATTGAGTCTCACCTCAGTCACTGAACCAGATCACTTTGAACACTGAGTGGGCAGGGATAGTTGCCAATATTTCCCCATTCTTGCTCACAAAGTGACTGTTACAGGCAGCTGGGCGGATTGGAGATATCAGTTTCCATCTTGTTTCACCTTCCCTGGAAAATCAAAGACTTGAGCGTCGACCGAAAATAAAACAAATGCCACTTTCTTGGATGGCTTTCCTGACAGCTGTGAAAGCACTGGGAGACATCATTAGATGAAGGGTGGAAAGGAAGGAAGTGGCAATTTTTAATGAGGCCTGCGAGAGGTAGAGAAACAAGTTGAAGAGAAGTCGGAGGTGGTACACGCTAATGATTTCTGTGGTTGCCAAAAATCGAGATTTTGAAAACAATCCCATCAGTTCAACAAAAAAAAATCCTGGGAGGAAAAACTGCCTCCTTCAAATCTACAAGCATCGTTCGTGAAATATATATCAGCAATATTTGCTCTGATATATTTTGTGAGTGATGTCTTCAGCTGCAACTATCAGAATGAGAGTTTGCGAGGACATTAGGAGTGGCATGCATATGCCACGGATTAAAAAACCATCAAATTAATTCAAAATAGGTAATTGCACTCTCCAATCATGCTGCATAAATGCAAAATAAACTCGTCATTCAGAGCATTCTGCAATTGTTTCCCATGGTGATATCTCATTAAACTATGACATTCTAATTGTGCCATGCTCTATTATGTAATGAGATTCATTATACTGGTGTATATCATGTTAGTTTTAATTTAAGTTTAACACCATTTAAATTCTTGTTATTTAATTTTGCTAGGTGCATTACTAAGCTTTGTACAAATTGTGTTTGGAAGCCTCAATTATGCTACATTTAACTAATATTATTCCTTAATGCGTCAACTGCTGAACTCCCTCAGGAACTGTCATGTCTCTGGGCAGGCTGTACTTCAAAGCTTATAGGGAATTTTTCTTTCTTTGTGCAGAGTGCCAGCTGAGGCGAGATTTCAGGCGTTGCAGTTCACCAGCTGCCACCTGGTGCAGCACTCAGCACGAGACAAAATCCGCAGACGTGCCCCGCACCATCACACTGGCAGGGTGGGGTCGGCAGGTCAGGGGCGGGGCTGGGAATCAAGAGTTTGGGGGCAATCGCCAGTTTAAAAAAAAGACAAGAAACTCTCCTCGCTCCACCACGCAGAAGGTGCTTCATATAAAGGGGACCACCTCCCCTATGGAGCTGCACAAAGGGACCCCCTTGCCACGGCCAGCTGGTATTGCAGGTGATAGTGCCAGGGGTCTAGGGGCAATGCCAAGGCAGTACCAGGCTACCATGGGGCAGTGCTGAGGCAGCAGTGCCAGGGCTGTGCCAACGTGTCAGGGAGCAGTGCTGGGACAGTGCCATTCCTCTCTGCCCCCCAAGGGCTATATTTACGTGACTCAAGTGAGAGAGGGTTCTAATCCACTTAATTCCTGTTTTTGAAAACATGTTTGCAGTGGGGGGAGATCTCAATGTGCAGGGAACATACAATGGGAACGCCCTTTAATGTCATTATGATTCATTTAAGTAAGTTCCCGTTACAACTGGAACTGTATAAGGGTCAGTGACAACCAATCTTTCTGGGCAGGAACCACATAACAGTCACTGATGAGGGAGGCAAAGAGAATCTGAAGGCAAGACCTCGTCATCAGGGTTCTCATGCTCTCACTCTCTCAGGATTTTGTGCCTGCGGTAAACACAGGCCCACATCTCAGCCAGTGGCCTGCATCTTCCAACTGAATTAATGGCAAACTTTGAGACATTTACTACAGTTGTGTATTGAGACCCAGAGGAAATTCCAATGTGCGCGGCACTTAACCAGGAATTTCACATTTCTGAAGAATCATAGAATCCCTACATAGAGAATGAGGCCATTTGGCTCATCAGGTCTGTACTGACCACATCCCCCCCAGGCCCTGTTCCCGTAACCCACACATTTGCCATATCTACAAGGGTAGAGATACACCAGTCAAACCCTTCCATGATGGCCTCCAACACTGAGCACGCCATTTCAGAATTGGGCTAAATGCTCAGGGTACTCATCCTGTCAATGACTGGCGTGGGACCCCAGACTGATAAACAGCAGAAGCTAGGGCAGCTGTATCTAGACGCATTTGAAAGTAAACTCGCTGAGCATTTAACGCTGCGCTCCCTCACCCCCCCCAAGACCACAGTTTTCATTGTGGTCAGTGGTTTGAGCCTCAGAATTGCCACAGTCTGAGAGATGTGGCCAAGAACTTTGAAGCAAACACTAACATTACAGTTAAGGGAGCTACTTCAATATTGCAATAGTTGTATTACTGTAATATTAATCCCATACTAACAGAATTGAGCTTTACAATATCCTTGGTGTTATTCAACTAATACAGAATAGAGTCTGCAAATATTTATCAAAGACCATTCACTTCTTACAGTTACATCTTCCACAAGGCTACAAAGAAAGCGCGCATCAAGTTGTTACATTACTTTATGTGATGAAGAATGCAATATATGATTAACATATTAAACAGTTAGAATTAACCTAATACACTCTATCTCCCCCTATCACCCCCAAGGCTCTGATTCCCATTTGTATACAAAGCACAGCTTGATCTGATGTATTGCAATGCTTAATCTTCAGAGAATCATAGAATCCCTACAGTGCAGAAGGAGGCCATTCAGCCCATCGGGTCTGCACTCACTATTATCCAGGCTTATGCCTCTAACCCAAGGGGCAATTTAGCACGACTGATCCATCCACCCTGCACATCTTTGGACTGTGGGAGGAAACTGGATCACCCGAAGGGAACTCACTCAGAGATGACAGAGTGACCTGAGACCGGAATTGAACCGTGTCCCTGGCACTGTGAGGCAGCAGTGCTATCCACTATGCCACTGTGCCATCCTTGTTTTCGTCTCTTGGGTCCTCTTCTTTCCTTCATTATCATGTGGAAAAATGCTGTGGTAGTCTCACGAGTTTACCAGAATGGGTAGATGACAGCTTCCACAGATGCGGAGATTGCTTCTGTATGGCAACCAGTTCATGTCTGTTTCACCTCGTCATGGCAACTAGTGTGTGTCTGTTCCACCTCACCATAGCAATCAGTGCATGTCTGTTCCACCTTACTGTACCATGCTCTATCTGAATGATGTAGGGCAGTGGATCTGGTGCTTGTTGAAACTCTCACCCATAGCAAGCTTGGGTCTTGGATCCAAACCAGCTCTCTTGATTGGAGGGCTGGCAGGTCGTGTGCCTTGTGACGTTCGCTATAGTTCCACATCTGGCTAGAATGAATGACATTTGTCCTCTTTCTCTCTCACTTTGTCCAAGTTAGCCACTTATAGCTGTAGTATGTACGCTATCCATCCTTTGGAGCAAAACTATCTGACTTAAGAACATTCTGCATCAGATTTCTGAGCATTTCTTTCATTTGCTGAATGAGGAGTTGTCAAAGGTTTCCACCTCTTCAATAAGAGCTACATCATCCTGTTCAAACCTGGCCACTGGAGTACAGGACAAAGCATCTGTCTGGCTCTGGCACAGCAGAGCAGTGCTAACCTGGAAGTGGTAAGCTGGCTGTACTGGGACAGCCTGGCCTTGTCCCTACACTCCCCCCACCACCACCACCACCACCACCACCACCCCCCCCGCCGCCCAGGGATTATAGTGGCTTTTGTTCCCTTTAGTGGGGGGGGATTTATGAGGGGGTGGAGTGTAGGGAGGGTGGGGTGTTTGAAGGGTGAGGGGATCCCCTGGATAAGTTCACGTCTGGATGAACCTGTTGCAAACTTCACCAACTTGGGCACGAAAGTGAGCAGGGAAGACCGGGCGAGGGGGATCTTTAATGAGACTGAAATTTATTTAAATGAATGCAAATCAGGCTCTTGCCCAGTATGGGTGTGAACTGGATTCTGTTACTGACGAGGGGGCAGCACCAATCTGATATCTCTATTTCAGTGGTGAGGTTCATAATTTCTAGATTTCTTTGGCTCTGGAGGATAATTTCGCGGACGGAGAGAGGCGGGCTCAGAATCCCACCCATACTGTTCTGAGTCATTTGCATTTGAGCTCAGGATCTCCCTGTTACCTCGAACTGTTGATTCTCTTTTTTGACCTAGCCTATCTACTTAGTTGGATCACCTTTGCCAAGGTTAGATCAGCTCTTGGCTGCGAGCTGCCAATTTCACAGTCCTCTCCCAGTCCATCACTCAAACCAGCCTCTTACCTATTGTCTATTGACACTGTCTATACTTCCTGCTACCTCAGAAAAAACAGCCAGCATAATCAAGGACCCCATACATCCTGGCCATTCTCTCTTCCTCCTTCTTCCGTTGGGAAAAAGATACAAAAGCCTGAGGTCACATACCAACTGACTCAAGAACAGCTTCTTCCCTGCTGCTATCAGACTTTTGAATGGACATACTTCACGATAAGTTGATCTTTTCTACTTCCTAGCTATGTCTGTAACACTACATTCTCCACTCCTTTCCTTTTCAGTGTATGGTACATTTTACCTGTATAGTGCGCAAGAAACGATACCTTTTACTGTATATTAAAGTCACCCAAGGTTGGTTGAACCCGGGTCCTTGACACGGTGAGGCTAACCACCGTGCTACCGTGCAGCCCAGGTTTTGAAATAATTGAGACCTGGTAAGAGATGATTACAATTGTATATAATCTATTACAAGAAGAAAACAAACGGGCTTTTCACACTCCCTACATTCATATGAGGATCAAAGCAATAATTTATGAGCAAGACTAATCAACTGCAATGACTTTGTAAAGGTAAATGCAATAATAGTTCAAATTAATGTTGTTTAAATCTCCCTGAAAATTGTACCCAAGGTGTTTAAGTTTATTTATTAGTGTTATAAGTAGGCTTACATTAATATTGCAATGAAGTTACTGTTAAAATCCCCTAGTCAACACACTCCATCGCCTGTTTGGATACACCAAGGGAGAATTTAGCGTGGCCAGTGCACCTAACCAGCATGTCTTTCAGACTGTGGGAGAAAACCCATGCAGACACTGGGAGAATGTACAAACTCCACAGAGACAGTGACCCAACCTGGGAATTGAACCCAGGTCCCTGACACTGAGAGGCAGCAGAGCTGACCACTGCGCCACCATGCCTTCCTGCAGAGGGGATGGCAGTGGGACTAGGGTTAGAGTGCAAGAATTAGCTTCAGTGATCATTGTGGGCAAGTGCTGTGTCGACAGTGACCCAAGCCAGGAATTGAACCCAGGCTCCTGGCGCTATGAGGCGGCAGTGCTAATCACTGTGCCACTGTGTCAGTACGGGGAACCTTCTACCAGCAGTCTCAGGTTCATGCAAAGTTGGCAGGATGGTCTTTAAAATAAATCACATCAGATAGGCCAGGATTTAATAGCCTGCTGCCCAGCGGGATATTACAAATCCAAGATGGCGCTGGAGCGAGACAACTTCTTGCAAGCTGTGCCCAGCATACCTTCTAATTCTATCTTTTACTCTCTTTCTATGTTTCTAAAACTTCATTCCAACTCTTTTAAACTCTCTAACAATGCTCTAATTCAACACCCTAGCTATGACTGTAACACTACATTCTTCACTCTCTCATTTCCTTCTCTATGAACAGTATGCTTTGTCTGTACAGCGCGCAAGAAACAATACTTTTCACTGTACGCTAATACTGTATGCTGTGACAATAAATCAAATCGAATCAAATAATAGTTTAAATAACCCACCGTATCCACCGGTGGGAGACACACCGTGGTGGACCTGTAAAATCCAGGCCTTAAAATCAAAAGATCCCAACTCTCATTGCCTTCCCTCTGCAGATAAAGGAGGTGCCAAGGTATCTCGTGTATGCTGCAAATTATATTTTGTTTAAAAATCCCCTGTGATCATGAACACAGTAAAAGTGTGCTGAGCTCCCATTAACACTTCTAACTATTCACCTCATGTAAATGGGGCGGCCATAAACATCACTTAAAACAAAAACTCACTAACTAATTTGTACTGTTAGAATACTTATGAGAATTGTAGTTGGTTTACAAGTACACATTACTCTTGAGGATTTGTAAGGTGCGAAAAGATATTAATACCTGTAGGTGAGATCTTTCCAGAAAATACCAACAGTTCATTCCACTAAAGAAGTAACACATCCAGAATCACCTCATCCTTTTGCAGTCTTTGGACCCTCAATATTTTCAAGTGATAAACCACTCACCAGTCACCTGGCTGGGTTTGATCACAATAACTTTAAGGGCATTCAAATGGTCATTGGATAGGCGTATGGATAATATTGGAATAGTTTAGGTTAGAGGGTCATTAGATTGGTTCCACTGGTTGGCGCAACACCGAGGGCCAAAGGGCCTGTACTGCGCTGTAATGTTCTATGTTCTACAATAACCTTTCAGCAAGTCCCAAATCTATCCAACACAAAGCAATGTGCTTGATCGGCATCCCTCCACTGTGGTGCGTGTAGCTACAATGGCCCAGATCTTATGGGCTCTGTATGGACAGAGACCAGATATAACCTGGAGGATGCATTTTGGGACCCCCTTAGAAGCCCCAGAGAAAGGACCTCATCAATATTGCCCGGAAAGTTTCAACATCTGAGGGGCCATTCCCCTGCATTTGGAACCTTCCAGTAAAGTCTCCAAGGCTGAGTTAGAGTTGAGGGGTGGGTGGGTTGTGGCAATCTTACCCGCTCATACCACCGGTCCATGAACAGAGCAAGCTGGTAAGACCGTGTCAGAGGTGAAAAGTCAGGTTTGCGTCTGATCTCTTGCCGCTCGCAATATTACTGGCCCTGGATTTCCGATGTGATCAGCCTTGCACCCAAGAAGGGACTCAATTGTCCGGCTTACTTGCCTTAGAGGCCTTGCTGGTGAAGGTCCTCACTGGTGAGATTCATGTATGGCCCCTATCAATGGCCATTGAGACCCTCCAGGTAGTCAGGCATGGAGGGAGCGGTACCTTAAGGGCGCTGCCAGCCTGATACCACCCACTGGGCACCCTGGCACAACCCACTGGGAATCCTGGCACTGCCTACAGGGCATTGGGCAGTGACCCTAGCCCTTCCCGTCAATTATCCCTGACTCTCCAACTCTTTATAAATCAAAGTATGAGAGGGGTGTGGAGGGATATGGTCCAGGTACAGGTCAGTGGGACCAGGCAGAAAAATGGTTCGCACAGCCAAGAAGGGCCAAAAGGCCTGTTTTTGTGCTGTTCTATGGTATTTCTCCCAACCCCCCATGAGACCCAACCTGAAAGCACCACACTACCACTTTACCCAACCTACCACCATGCCAAGCTACCCACTTGCCTCATTCAAACTCATTCCGTTTCACACCAAAAAACTATTCAAATGCCCCAAAACTTCACTTTGTTTGTGAATGAAAAAGTAAAAAGAGGGTATAGCTAGACAATCCTGAACAAGGACTCTGGGAACAAGTACGTTTCTGAAATGAGGAGCTCCATCTTAGTGTAAACAGATAGGAGCAGAGAGGCAATCCAATGGCGATCGCCACGTCTCGAGGATTTGGCCCATGACCTATATACATGATGCCCTGAAGCAACTCACCAAGTTTACAGTAAGAGCTCCACCCTGCCCTACAAGCTGTATTACCAAAGAAGACAAGAACCTTGATATCATGAGAATGTCATTAGTCCCAGTTTCACACCAATTCACACAATGGCTGGATTTGGATATATTTCTTCAGTATTGTTGGCCAAAAATCTACAATTTAGCAGCAGGTCAGGTAGGTAAATTGATTAAACAGGCATATGGGATAGTTGCTGAGGCGTAGAATACAAGAGCAGTGAAGTTATGATGGAGCTGTATAAAATGCTTATTAGCCCACAGCTCAAGAACAGCTTCTTCCCTGCTGTATCAGACATTTGAATGGACCTACCTTGCATTAAATTGATCTTTCTCTACACCCTAGCTATGACTGTAACACTACATTCTGCTCTCGTTTCCTCCTCTATGAACGGTATGCTTTATCTGTATGGCACACAAAAAAACAATACTTTCACTAATATACTAATACTTGTGACCATAATAAATCAAGCGAGAGAACTGTGTGCAGTTCTGGTCCCCACACTATAGGAAGCATGTGGGAGGGGTTTCTCTGGACTCACCAACTCCTGGTGAGAATCGCAATGGGCAAAAAATGGGTTTGTTGCCGAGAGTAAAATCCGTCATCTTGCTCCCGGCCCACCTCACTGGCCCCAATCAGGCTTCCACCGGGAGTTAACATATAGTTAGAGAGCTTGAAGCCCAATTCAAATACCTCCCATTATTCACCCCCCTCCCCAGAGGTGTCTACCTTGGCAGGCTTTGGTACAGATCTTCACAAGTACAGACCTGGCGTGTTGGACCCCAAATGTTGAGGAAGCACCACCAATCCCTCAACAACGAGAGGTATCCTTCCCACCTACAACACACAGGCATGAGATTTATCTAGCCCAACCCTCCCACTCAGCACCCCTCCCTTCTCAGCCATTGCCCCCTCTTCAGGCGATGAGTCTTGGTAGTGCAATGCCAAGGAGATGGGTCCAGTGGCCATTTTCCCCTTTCTTCTGCCAGGATGGAGGAGAAGGGTCCATCAAGGGCCCAGGGGATTAGGTGGGCTGGATCTGAGGCAAAAAATTGATCTCATCACTCTCCCCGTCCCCTGGGATGGAGGTCTCATGGCTGGATTGCCCCTTTTAGCCCTAGCAGACCTGAAGATCACCCCTGCCATGGTGATTTCAAACTGTCTTGTGATCAACATTTTCATTCCTTCCTGTTAGCTGTGAAAATTCTGGAGTGGCTGGGTCACTTTAACCTCCATGCCTCCCCCAGTCACCTAGCAAGATTTAACACAGTTGCAGCACTCTATTCTGCAGCAGAGATCTCCCTTTCTTCCCGTACCCAAACCTCAAGACCCCTGAGGGGGACTTGCTCTGCAGCCTGGCAGCACCAGAGGGGTGTATGGCATTGGACCTACCCCAAACCCACCCTCGAGGCCAAGGCATCAAGCTAGGGTATCAGTGCCAGGATGCAGGGGCCAGTGCACAATCGGCAGCGCCAAAGGGCATGGCCTGAAAGGGAGGCTGAGTGTGGGTCTGAGGAGGGAGGCTGAGTGGGAAGAGTGGCTGAATAGGGAGTCTGAAGTGGAAGGAGGTCTGAGGGAAAAGGGGCCTGGGTGAAGTTTCTGGGGGGGACTGGATGGAGGGGGGTCAGGTTGGATCACCCTCAGGCCTATGTGTGGTGGGAGGTCGAACTCACTACCTGAAAGGGTGGTAGAGATGAGAAACCTCACAACATTTTAAAAATATTTAGATGAGCACTTGAAACACCATAGCTAACAAGGCTATGAACCAAGTGCTGTAAAATGGGATTAGAATAGATTGGTGCTTGTTGGCCAGCACAGACACAATGGGCCAAAAGGCCTCTTTCTGTGCTGTAACATTCTTATGAGTTATAACACTGAGTCACCACATTGAGAGCAGAACTTTAAGGGGGAGACTTTACTAACATCTTTTCAGGATGGGCAATAAATGCAGTTTTATATAAATACTTAACAAGAACAGGGTATGTATATAACATATACTGAACATCCACAGACACTATTTGAACTACCTAGCCTCTGTGACCTCAAATAGACAGTAAGGCAGGCTGAAAGGATTTTTCGAAATTTTACTGGAATAAAGAAAATTAATCAAAACCAAGATGTCAGACATATAGACAGGCGAAAGCTATAAAATACTAAAGCTGTTACCCTGAACAGACATAACAGGTAAACTTCTAATGCGAGCTAGGACATGAACCTGGTTTTTAATCCCGTATGTGCAATTCCCAGAAAGAAAGATGAGAACACCATCTTAAACCAATCCTCTTCATCACGCCACATGCATGTCTTCTCACTTACAAGCCAATTGCTATATTCCAGATACTTCCTCTGTCAAAGGGAGTACAAAAATCAAGGCAGACACTACTGTGCGGTGCTGCCGATGCAGATGCTCTCTAACATGAGCCAATGCACCCCAGGTTTCCAGCTCAGTTTCAACAACAAGTGCTCCAGATACAGTGAGAAATGCCTTGGGAGTTTCTTCCAAGTTTGGCTTTGGGAAGGAGAGTCATAGAATCGCTACAGTGCATATGGAGGCCATTCGGCCCATCAAGACAGCAATCCCTATCCCCTTAACCACACATATTCACCCTGCTAATCCCCCTGACACTAAGGGGCAATTTAGCATGACCAATCAACTTAACCCGTGGGACAAAACCGGAGCACCCAGAGGAAACCCATGCAAACGCTGGGAAAAGGTGCAAACTCCACATAGACAGTGAACTAAGCTGGGAAATGAACCCGCGTCCCTGGTGCTGAGGCAGCAGTGCTAACCACTGTCCTGTTTTTCAAGTGGTGTGGCTGGAAATTTCTAAACTGGACACCAAATGACAGATCTCAGCAATATAAAGGCAAAGTACTGTGAATGCTGGAATCTGAAACAAGAACAAAAAATGCTGGAAAATCTTGGCAGGTCTGACAGCATCTGTGGAGAGAGAATAGGGCCAACATTTTTGAGTCTGGGATGACCCACAAAGATCCCAGAAACGAAAGTCTTATCATTTGAGGAATGGTTGAGGAGTCTGGGTCTATGGTCAATGGAGTTTAGAAAGATGAGGGGAGATCTAATTGAAATTTACAGAATACTGAGAGGCCAAGATAGTGTGGGCATGGAGAGGATGTTTTCACAAGTGGGAGAGATAAGAACTTGAAGGCACAATCTCAGAATGATGGGACGCTCCTTTAAAACCGAGATGAGGAGGAATTTCTTCAGCCAGAGAGTGGTGAATCTGTGGAACCCATTGCCACAGAGGGCTGTGGAGGCCAGGTCATAGAGCATCTTTAAGACAGAGGTAGGCTCTTGTTATGGGGAGAAGGCAGGAGAATGAGGATCATATCAACCTAGGATTGAATGGCAGAGCAGACTCGATGGGCCAAATGACCTAATTCTGCTCCTATATCTTATGGCCGTATGGATCCTTCGTCAGCAGACTCAAACAAGTGAAAGCAATAGTGGGCAAGTGTGTAGAATGGGGATTGACTTATTACGCCTGTATTCTGAAAGTTGATATCAGCCTTCAAACACCAGACCGCTGGCAAACATTGCAGCGGATAGTTTAATGTATTCAATGGCATTCCCTTGTCAATTATTTTAAGAGAGGGGTGGCACAATTTAATTTTGTACCAAGTCATTAGAATGTGTCTACCATAGTATTTGTTCACAATGATCACTGATGCTAATTCCTGCACTCTAAACCTAGTCTACTGCCATCCCTTCCTCAGGGCAGCATGGTGGCACAGTGGTTAGCACTGTTGCTTCACAGCGCCAGGGACCTAGGTTCGATTCCTGGCTTGGGAGACTGTGCGGAGTCTGTACATTCTCCCTGTGTCTGCATGGGTTTTCTCTGGTTTCCTCCGACAGTCCAAAAGACCTGCTGGTTAGATGCAGTCGCCATGCTAAATTCTTCCTCGGTGTACCCAAACAGGCGTCGGAGTGTGGCTACCACGGGATTTTCACAATAACTTCATTGCAATGTTAACGTCAGCCTACTTGTGATACTAATAAATAAACTTAAAATTTTAAACTTTCAGTCTTGGATTGTTAACTTGCTGTGGATTCTTGGAGAAAATTTATATATTTTTTAAAATATCTTTTTTATTTAAATTCCTGTTGATGCGTGTGCTGCCCTCCAGTGGGGACAGTCAATATAAGGGTTTGATCATTGATTTTGTGTTGACCTGCATGAATTATCCTGATTGGATTTTTCTCAGTGATAAAATTCAGTATGATTGACTCCGATCCATACCCCGATATTGGTGCAGCACCCTTATTAGTTACTGATGAAGTGGATATTTATATTTTTTCAATTCTTGTAAATAAACTCCAAAGATGTACAGGTTAGGTTGATTGGCCATGGTTAATTGTCCCTTAGCCTCGGAGGTTAGCGGCATAAATATGTGGGGTTACTGGGATAGAGCCTGGTTGGGATTGTTGTCAGTGCAGGTTCGATGGACCAATGGCCTCCTTCTGCACTGTCGGGATTCTATGATTCTGTGATTCTATGATAAATGACAATTATTTGTTTAGACTAGTGTAGACTCTTGAAAGGTGAGTGGCGCAGCGATTAGCACTGCTGCCTCACAGTGCCTGGGGCCCAGCTTCAATTGCGGCCTTGGATGGCTGCCTGTGTGGAACTTACACTTTCTCCCCATGTCTGCATGGGTTTCCTTCAGGTGCTCTGGTTTCCTCTCTCACTCCAAAGATGTGTGGGTTAGGTGGATTGGCCACGCTAAATTGCCCCTTAGTGTTAGAGGGGCTAGCAGTGTAAATACTTGGCATTGAGGGGATTGGTCCTGGGTGGGATTGTTTGTTGATGCAGGCTTGATGAGATTGTAGAGATTCTATGAGCCCAAGAGTAGAATTGTTTGATTTAAAAACAAATCATTAAGATGGTAGGAAAACGTTCACGCTGAAATAAGACGGCCCCTGATAGTCAGCTCATGAAGCATATTCCAGTTCTCTTTCCATAGCAGATCCAGTCGATTAATTTGAAGACAAGGTGGGGAGGGATCTAAGGCTCAGAGAGTTGCCATGGTGGCAAATAGTAAAAGAAAAATGCAGAAAATCAAGAAGGAACGAATAGGTAATGTTAGATCTTGGTTTTCAATGGAAGGTGGAAGGAAGGATTGATAACACTAATGCTGAGCACGTGTGTAAGGAGCTATGACATAGAATGTCAGTTACTGAGAGAAGGTGGGCAGAATTTTCCTCCCATTCCGCGGCATGTTCCATGGCAGTGAGAGATGGCATGCAGCTCATTGGCAGCAGGAATTATGGTCCCACCGGGTTTCCGGTTGAACACACCCCTCACCACCGGGAAACCCACAGTGGAGGTGCGCCATCGCTGGGATAGTAAGATCCCGCTAGCATGAACGGCAGAACTATTTCGGTGGATGAGTGAGAAGCCAGTGGCTATGTCCTGATGTTCTCCAACCTTGTAAATAATTAATGGTGTAACTAAAAGTTTTTTAAATGGGTAGGGAAGCACGGTGGCACAGTCTCAATGTGCCAGGGACTTGGTTTGATTCCAGCCTTGGATGACTATCTGTGTCAAGGCTGCACGTTCTCCCCGTGTCGGTTTCCTCTGGGTGCTCCAATTTCTTCCCAAGATGTGCAGGCGAGTTGGATTGGCATACAAAATTGTCTTTTAGTGTCCAAAGATGTGTGGGTGAGGTGGATTAGCCGTGATCAATATGTGAGGTAACAGGAATAGGGTGGGGGAGTGAGCCTGGGTGGAGTGCTCATTCAGAGGCTCTGTACACACTCGATGGGCTGTATGGCCTCCTTCTACACTGAGAGCTTGGTGGAGGCAGAAACCAAGAAATTCCAAAATAAGCGAAACTAAGAAGAGCCAACTGCCCGGCTTTAAGATTCTGGGGAGCAGAACGGCTGGTGAGCGTTGGACTCAATACCTCAGGTGGAAGGGAGTTTGAACTTGAAGTTATTTATGCAACTAGATGTTTATAAGGCGGCAAAGCTCACAGAAACACTAGCCACAGCTGTGTCGATAAAACAGAAAGAGAAGAGGAAGATTAGAAGACTTTTGATTGAGAGCGAATTTGGAAGTTCAGCTTCTTCATTTATCCTTTTAGAAACGTGGCAGCGGTATTCTAAATGTCTCCCAACTTGTAAGAAGTTTATTTATTAGTGTCTCAAGCAAGGCTTACATCAACACTGCAATGAAGTTACTGTGAAATTCCTCTCTGGCGCCTGTTTGGACCAATGCACCTAGCCAGCACGTCTTTAAGAATGTGGGAGGACCCTGGAGCACCCGGAGGAAACCCATGCAGAGAACGTGCAAACTCCACACAGACAGTGATCCGAGCCGGGAATCGAATCCGGGTTCCTAGTGCTGTGAAGCAGCAGTGCTAACCACTGTGCCACCGTGCCGCCCTGTAAACATTGAATCTAAGGGCTTGGGCTTTTTAGAAATGTATAAGTTTGTTGAGGAGAGAGGAAAGGATTGAACGTTACAGTATCAAATGGATCAATCGAGATGTACCAGATATTGAGGAACACTGGAATTGATCTGAAAAGAGCTAGGGCGTAGATCAGATTCAGCAATTTAAGAGTCAGCTAAAAAAATTGTACATGTGTTTTTGATAGTGCACAGTGCCAGATCCTGTTAAAGATAGCTATAGATGGGTCAATAAAATGTTCCAGTGGTGAATTGCATAAGAAACAATGGCCCAGATCGTCTGTTTACTGAATTGGCAGAGACTGGACATAAAATCGAAGATGATCACCAGAACTGCATGGAAGTTCGAATGCAACTACTCCATGGGAATTTCCTGGGAAGTTTGAACTTCCAATGGGAATTTCCATAGCTCCCCAGGACCCTTCAAAAAAAAATCACTGACTGAGTTAGAATAGGACACCAGACAGCTCTAGTTTAGTTACTGAATAGTCACCAAGGAAATGTTTGTCAGAAAAATCCAAGTCTTACTCTTGGGTATCTATACAACTGACCCACCAAACTCCCACACTGACACCACCAACATCTCCCTGACCCGACCTGACTAGCCCCCACCACCCAACCTACCCACCAACTCACGCCCACAACCTCTGATGCACCCGAACCACCTACCACCCTACCCATTTGTCCATTTACCTCCTCTGCCCTCCCCACCACTCGGTTATCCACTCACCTGTTCTTTTCCCCCATTCAATAACACACTGAGAAGCTTGAGGACCTTGTTACATTTACCAGGATGCAACAACTAGTGCTGTAAAAATGGTGGGGAGGGTACACGGCCTCTGTGCTGATTCTCTTCGCTGCTTTCTGGCAGGATTCCAACGCTGAAGGGATTCTTCTGAATGTTTTGAAATTTTGGCTAGAGAAACCAAATCCAAGTAACTGAGTAGCTTTCTGTCTGATCAATGTCAGAAAATAATGTTAATTTGAAATTTGGGCCAATATCAGTGAAGCTTCAGTAAAGCCAAATTGACCAGACCAAAACCTTACCACAAATCTCAGAGTTAAAGTCATTTTTAGAAAATGTAAATTTTTTTATTCATTAATGTGACATGGGTGTCACTGGCTGGGCTAGCATTTATTGCCCATCCCTAGTTGCCCTTGAACTGAGTGGCTTGCTAGGCCATTTCAGAGGGCAGTTGAAAGTCAACCACTTTGCTGTGGATCTGGAGCCACATGTAGGCCAAACCAGGTAAGCATTGTTAGAATGTAACCGACGGCAACTTTGTACTGGATGTAATGTGACCAATGGTAACAAGCTGTAAGGGTCAGCTGACCTAATAAACCACAGAGCCAATTGCAGAATGATGTGATGGTCAGCTGATCAGGTGACTTACTATAAATATGGACTTGTGGGAAGTTTGGATTGGCCCAGGCTGAGGCCTCAAGTTTGGAATGATGCAGTCGCTTTGATTTATAAGTTGGAATAAGTTTTGTTATATGTTTATTGTCTGCATTTGAAAAGTTCCTTCTGATGAAACAAGGATGACAGATTTTCTTCCCTGAAGGACATTAGTGAGCCAGATGAGGCTTTTCTAATAATCGACAATGGTACATGGTTACGGTCCTTAATTCTGGATTTTTTAAAATTGATTTCAAATTCCACCATCTGTTATGACAGGATTTGAATCCAGGCCCACAGGACATTAGTTGAGTTTCTGGATTAATAGTCTAGCGATAATACCACTAGGCCATCACCTTCCCCCCCCCCCCCCCGCCCTTGAATGATAGCCTGGTAGGTTACCATTCACATTCCCATTCTATCATATCAATCAGCTTTACAACATCTCTGACGGTTCCTCTTGGTGAGATGGGACCTCCATTTCCAAAACCTCTGCTGGGGTTCTTTGATAATCACTACACTTGCTAAGGAATCTTTCAGGCGCATCTCTAATCATTCTTCAACCGACTATCTTAGAATTGATGTGTGACTAACTGGCCTGTGATTCCCAGGTTGTGATTTGCTCCCCTTTTAAATGAAGGTACCACATAGGTTCATAAGAACATACCCAGACTGTAACAAGCTGGTTACTTTGTGAGTCAACGGCTGGTATATAATACATCCGATTGTTCCCCTGTGATGAATATTGTCCAGTTCAATAGGTGATAACCATTCGACGTCTTCTCCACATCTTGAGAATTTGCAGACTTTTTCAAAGCCCTCTTGTAGCCTTTGATCTCTCTTTTTTACTAACTTAGTTTAAAAAAGACCTTACTATTACTCTCACACCAATCCCTTTTGATCTTTTGTTTGATATTGTAGAAAATGGTGTTATCTCCATGCTGCCCCCCCCATTCTTTGGAATACTCTTAAATCTAATAAAAGTGACATCTGTTGAGTTTAATTGAAAAATAATGTTGGTTTTACTGTCCATGCTATAGAACCAATGTAAGTTCAAAAGTACACCTTGTGAGGAGGAATATCTCAGGACCAAGAGATCTTGGTGTCGCGAGAATAGACGGATCAAATAGATCTGGCAAGAATCAAACTCTGATGCTGGTCACAGTGGTCGAAGAACACAACAGAGTGAAAATTGACTTCTTGTCAGAAACATTGACCGTAATTTTACCTCCCAGCCCACCACAGGAATCAGAGCGGGCGAGGGGCGGACAACGGGAAGGTCTGTTGACCTCGGGTGGGGTTCTACGGTTTCAGGATGAGCAAGGCAGTAAAATCCCACACATTATGATTAAATCTAAGGTGGTCAAGTGAATGTTCTTAAAGTGAATCTAGTATCCACAAGCCCACATGAGTCAATGAATAAGCAGAGGATGCTAAAAGTAAACTAGACTGTGCCTAAATTAAAATTGGCTTTATTGATTCAGACAGCTTCAGCGAAAAGTTGGACTGATTTTAATTCGCAGTTGCACGACTAGACTCACAGTTCATTTATTGATGTTTTAATACAATATGGTACACATTATAGCTGACCAGAGAAAGACAAGTAACTCTTTTGAATTGTGATGACAAAGTGTTCCTATTGATGGATCACGTGGGCAGAATTATAAACTGTGATCAGTTCAGACTGCTTCAGATGTGATATAGCCTAAATGACAGCCTTTTCTTCCAGCTCAGTGAACTATAAATCTAACAATAAGCTTTTGCCATTTGCTTTTAGGTAGACTTCTGTACACTGTGGACGCTTTTTTTCTCCTGTGGGCCCCAAACAGCAGGTAAGTATTGAACAATTTAAATCCCACTCATCAGATAACTCTTGGGTCTGGCGCTTAGCCTCCTTGGGTGGCTAACAGCTTCTCCAGACTGATTTAATTTTCAACATGCCCCGTCGATGAGGTTATTTGCTTTAAGCGTGAGATCAAGTCCTACGAATGTAGCATTGCTTGGCTGCAAATTCTGAATAAAATCTCTGAATGGGAATTAAGAAAAAAAAGATCCAAATTGGGTGGCTTCCCTTTTTTTCCCTTTCCTCCCTGCTCTACCAGTCTCACTTACCGTGATTACGAAGGAGAAACGGCCTTCGAGGAAAAAATATTTGTGCCCAGCCCTGACACCAGCAGACGGCTCGTGCACACAAACTCAAAAAACGTTTACACACACAAACACATACATGCGCACAGATATAAAAACGGACACGCATACATGCACAAAATGCATATAAACACGAAAACATACGTGTGCAAAAACGCATACAAGCACACATACACACACAAACACACACAAAAATACATGTACAAAAACAGACATGCACAGACATACAAACACACAAATGCAGACATACATTAAAACACGGGGACTCATATGACACTAAGGGGAAATTGAGCATGGCCAATCAACTTAACCTGAATGTTTTTGGAGTGTGGAAGGAAACTAGAGGAAACCCATGCAGACGCAGGGAGATCATACAAACACCACACAGACAGTCACTCAAGGCTGGCGTTGATTTGATTTATTACTGTCACATGTATTGGGACACTGAAAAATATTGTTTCTTTTGCGTTATACAGACAAACATATCGTTCATAGAGTGCATAGGGGAGAAGGAAAGGAAGGGGTGTACAATATAGTGTTATAGTCATAGCTAGGGTGGAGAGAAAGATCAGCTTAATATATGATTGGTCCATTCAGAAGTCTGATGGGAGCAGGGGAGAAGTGTTCTTGAGTCAGTTGATACATGATCTTTAACTTTTGCATCCTTCTCCTGATGGAAGAAGGTGGAAGAGAAAATATCCGGGGTGCATGGGGGCCCTTGATTATGTTAGCTGTTCTTACAAAGTAGCGGGAAGTGTAGATGGAGTCAATGGATGGGTGGTTGAAACTGGGTCCCTGGCACTGTGTGGCAGCAATGTTAATCACTGTGCTGCCCCTTTCCTTAGTGCATTCAGGGGAGATGAGAAAAAAGGAGACAAAATTGGGAGGAGGAAACTGGAGAGGGAACATTAGCAGTGGGGAAAGTATTAGGACAGGCTGCGAAATACACATTGAAACTCATTATTCTGTTACAAAAACACTCTGATATCACCCCAAGGGCTTACGAGTGCAGGAACCCTGTGCCCATTCACCTGAAATTCCTCCATTTATTTTCAATAGATTGTTATCTCAGACAAAACGACAGATAGAGGAACTATAGATCAATACGGCAAGAGGGTGCATGCTAATAATCCCACAGTGTAATTTTGGCATCTATAGGCACATGAGGCTATGGTGGCACTAATGGTCAGCCAGCAATCAAGCCAGTGCATTCATAAGAAGATGTATTGTCAGAATGAGAATGTGGCAGATGTTTATGGTTTAGTTTGAGTGGAATTTAAGAACTTGGCAGTTGGAAACTTTTATGATGCATAATTATCAGATATTGACGAGGTTGCCTGAGGACATATGATTTCATTTGGTTGAAGTGTTTGCATTTGATTTCAGTTACCCTCTTGGATCCAGTTGACCTGGATCTGGTTTTTATTTCACCGGTAAATGGTTCCTATTAGGGAGGTGACTGTTAAAATGGCAGACTGTCTGCTTCCTGATAATAGACATAAGCACATGCTACCATAGAAACAGGCGCACCACAAATAACCTTCCAGGTCTGCTCCACACCATCCTAACGATGCGCGCAATTGCCATGGCTCTGAAGCATGTGATTTATTGGCTCCACCTTTATAGCGAAATAAAATGCAAGATGTTTAGAGAAAAGGTCCAGTTCCTGAGCACTTAATCCTGTGTTCTATATTTCACCCTTTTTACTCGTGGCAGTTACAGGCAGGAATTCCAGCCACTTCACCAAAACCAAGAAAATAATTAGTCAGCAATCAGGCCATTGTAACCAATGGCAACCTGTCAGGTTCAGAGATTAAACTTGCTCTATCAAGTGTCCAGTAACAAATGTTTAAGAAATATGTATATTACAAATATATATTTCCATTAAAAAAAAACACCAAGGGCAGCATGGCGCAGTGCACTGTTGCTGCACAGCATCAGGGACCAGAGCTCGATTCCCGGCTTGGGTTCCTGTCTGTGCGGAGTCTGCACATTCTCCCCCGTCTCTGCATGGATTTCCTCCAGGTGCTCCAGTTTCCTCCCACAGTCTGAAAGATGTGCTGGTTCAGTGCATTGACCATGCTAAGTTCTCCCTCAGTGTACCCGAACAGGCGCTGGAGTGTGGCAATTAGGAGATTTTCACAGTAACTTCATGTCGATGTTAATTGCAGCCTACTTGTGACACTAATAAATAAATAAACTAAACAAGTTACATTTTATTACTACGCTAATTGCATAGAATCAACTAGTTCAAAGATGATTCTCAGCAATTTAATATTGTCTGATTGATGTAAACGCATATCCCTGTATTGCAAAGTTTTTGTGACACAGAAACAGGCCATTCAGGCTGATGGATTCATAGAATCCCTACAGTACAGAAGGAGTCCATTCAGCCCATCATGTCTGTACCATCCACAATCCCACCAGGCCCCATTCCCATAACCTGAAACATTTACCCTGCTAATCCCCCTGACACTAGAGTCAATTGTAGTGGGGTCAATCAACCTAACCCGCACATCTTATTCACAGCAGTTGATCCACGGCAGTGTTTGTTCTCCCCATGAATCTCTTCCCACCCCTTTTCAGCTAAACTCAATGACGTAACTTTTAAGAAATCGTAGATTCCCTACAGTGCAGAAGGAGGCCATTTGGCCCATCAAGCCTGCATTGAAAACAATCTCATCCAGGCCCTATCACTAGAACCCCACCTGTTTACCCTGTTAATCCCCTTGACACTCAGAGAAATTTATCATGGTCAATTAACCTATCCTGCACAGTCCTTTGGACTGTGGGAAGAAACCACAGCCGGAGGAAACACACGGACACAGGGAGAATGTGCAGACTCCCCACACACAGTGATTCAATGCCAGAATTGACATTGCCAGGACACTGACGTTGTGAGACAGCAGTGCTCACCACTGTGCTACTGTGTTTTGAATAAGATAACTGTTTTATTATGCCATTAGTTTCTAATTAATATCTGAACAATACCACATGTTTGATTTTAAGGCTTTTTATACTTTTTGTATGATGTATCCATATCTTGTCCTTTATTTTGGATTCGCTTTGTGCAAATTTAATCATTTGGTTTCCATTTTCCCAAATTATCTTCCCTTTTCTCCTGAAGGTACTATCCTCTACAGCGCTAGAATTCTATAAGTACCACTAACCCTCAGCTGTCTCATCAAGGTAGACATTTTTTATGTGTGTTTCTACATAGTCAAGACCTGTCCTGCTGTTGCATAACAGAAACGCACACACACTTTCCAACAAAGATCATGCAAGTTGGAAACGTAAGCCTGTTCCCCTCTACCTGCATGTATCGGCACTGAAGCCAGTTGTAGCAGCAACCCTCCCCTGCCTCTTCCCCCACCCGGTTGAGATTGGCTATCTCCAGGTAATCCAGAAAACAAAGCAGGAACCAGGCAGCTCCAAGTGGCAAAGATGAGAGAACTGAAACTCCTGTACACTTCCCTTCCTGTCTGTAATCATTGGGGAGTGATCTTATTGGCTTGTCCCATCAGTCGTTTGGCATGGCAAGCTAATAAGGTCGGGCAAGAAACAGAAAATCGGGTTCACGCACAGATTCTCGCCTCTCGCAACATTACCAGCCAGCCCCATTCTGATGGCAAAATCAGTTTTACTCCCAGGAAGTGCCAGGCTGATTTAAATATTTATTAGATCTTTTACATCTAATTAGTGAGTCCCAGATGCAACTGTCTGTGCTCACTTACACTTACCTGTTCATGGTTGAAGTCCTCAGCTCAGGATGCCCTCACATCCAGGGGGCAGTGACAGATTTCCCAATGTACCATGTACACTTGTACACATTGCACTGGGAGATCAGGGCAACTGCGCAATGGCGCAGCGAGAGCTCAGCAGCCGGCCTCCCAGTGAGAATATACTCCACCAACTCTTCTACTGGTGAGAATCACATTTTGCTCCTTTTTTCCCTAAATGCAATGATTGAGGCAAAGTTTACCATCCCGTCCACCATGGGAATTGGAGCGGGCGAGAGGTGGACCATGGAAAGATCCGTTGGCTTCAGGCAGGATTGTACGGTTTTAGGCAGGAGCGAGGCCATAAAGTCCTGCCCAGAGTGTCTGGGAACTTGCCAAAAAAAAAGGGTGCGATTCTTTCCTACTTTCACGCTCCCTCAGCACTCTGACTTTTTTTGGTAAGATCGCCCCAGATCCTCCTCTATACTTTTGCAGTCCAAAATGTACTTGAACAATGTAGTTACAATTCAACAATCATCAAAATGGAAATGCCTTTAACTGAGTAAAGCATCCCAATGCTCTTCACTGGAATTTGTGTATATGTATGTGTGTATGTATTTATATATTTTATATAAAATATAAATATATTTGAGGGTAGCACACTGGCACAGTGGTTAACACTGCTGCCTCACAGTGCCAGGGACCCCGGGTTTGATTCTGACCTCTGTCTGTGTAGAGTTTGCACATTCTACCAGTGTCTGCGTGGGTTTCCTTTTGGTGCTCCAGTTTCCTCCCACAGTCAAGATGTGCAGGATAGGTTGATTGGCCATGCTAAATTGCCCCTTAGTGTCAGGAGAACTAGCAAGATAAATATATGGGGTTATGGGGATAGTGCCTGGGTGGGATTGTAATCGGTGCACTCGTTGGCCCAAATGGTGACCTCCTGCACTATGGGGATTCTATATACATATATTAAACAGCATAAAACTTTCTCTTCTCTTCAGCTCATAACTGATGTGTCTCTTGTTGCACATTCAGTGGCAAAAGTTACTATGTCAAAAAATTCCATTGACCACTCAAAGTTGGTGAAAAGCTATTGGAATTACCCTACATTTTGTCCATTACCATTGGAGCAAATGAATACTAACTAACTTCTGTATTACTAACTAGCTCAGCAAAGTCACAAGGTTCATACTTTCATTTGGAAAATCCAAGTGGTACCTATATTTTAAATGCATGTTGAAAATGCAACTGCCCCACACCTCTGGGTGCTAGAAGAAATAACATGAAGTTACTGTACAAAGGGGCCTTGTGGAAATATCTCTGTATTTCTTGCAAAAAGGAAAACAGTGTATGTGCCCAAACAAAATTGGTAAATCAATAAATTGACATGTCAATGGTACTGTGAGCCAAGGGTTTGAAGGCTTTGATAGGATCTGTTTGATTTAGTGTATAATGTGTTATATAGTTGCTATCTTGCAAATTTATGGCAAAATCTCTAACAGCAGCCTTGGATACTGAGGGTGGTGTTTATTGGAGATGATTTCTCCTGCTGGCCCGTGAGCTGTTAGAAGTCCCACATCGCCTCTTTTTGGGAAGGCCCTCCAAATTAAGTGCTGGCATTTAATTGGGCAGCAGTGGACCTTCCCAGGATTGAGGACCCTGAGGATAGAAGTTCTGCCTGCTAAGAAATGCTGCCTAAACAGAGACCAGCAGCTCGACATTGTTCAGGAGCACCACCAGGGAGGCAGTGGCTGCTGCCAGTGTGACAGCCATCTTGGACCCGGGATCACAGATGGACCCAGGCCTCAAGTGTGTAGTCTTCCAGTCCCACTGGAATCCTAAGGGGCAGGACACACACCATGCCTCAAGTGTGTAGTCTTCCAGTCCTGCTGGAATCCTAAGGGGCAGGACACACACCATGCCTCAAGTGTGTAGTCTTCCAGTCCCACTGGAATCCTAAGGGGCAGGACACATACCATGCCTCAAGTGTGTAGTCTTCCAGTCCTGCTGGAATCCTAAGGGGCAGGACACGCACCATGCAAAGTTCTGTTGACCTGGGATGCGATTTTCCGGTTTTGGGGCAAGCACAGCCGGAGAATATCGCCCAAATTTTTGAACTTTATTTACTAGTGTTACAAGTAGGCTTACATTAACACTGCAATGAAGTTACTGTGAAAATCCCATAGTCGCCACACTCTGGCGCTTGCTCGGCTACACTGAGGGAGAATTTAGCATGGCCAATGCACGTAACCAGCACGTCTTTTGGACTGAGAGGAAAGCGGAGCACCTGGAGGAAACCCACGTGGACAGAGAGCAAACGTAGAGACTCTGCACAGAAAGTGACCCAAGCCGAGGATCGAACCCAAATCGCTGGTGTTGTGAGGCAGCAGTGCGAACAACTGTGCCACCATGAATGACGGCGGGAGAAGGGACCATGTAGGAGTAAGGATCAAAATAACAAAGGCAGGGATGTGGCTCTCATGCAGTCCGCACCCCTCCAGCTGTCCTAATCAGTCACTGAGTGCCTCTGAATGAGGGACCCCACTCCCTTCTGGAAGTCCATCTCCAACAGCTTTAACTTTTTGAGTTTCCTACATGGTAAGTCTTCCACTTGCCAATGAGTGAATAGCAGCCGTGGCAAATGAGGCTGTTAAATGGGCATTAATTGTGATGGGGTGAGGCGGCTGTCCACAGGCTTTCCCACCACACTCTTAAATGGGGCAGAGGCAGGAAGTGGCCCCTCCCACCCACTCGATTAAATGCCCCATCATCAAACTGGGGAGGGTGTTAAATTGCACAGTGAGTGTCACTCTGGCCTTTGGCTGTGCTCATTCGAACCTGCTCTTTTAATTAGAAAAATACTTCCTCCTTCCTCATCAATGTCCTTGTTTCTCCTCCTCTGCTGAAGTGGTGTATTTCAATCAACTTCATGCGGCTCAGTTCCCAGTAATGTTCATCACAGCATGGGGGTTTAGTGTTGAACATTGTAATTATTAAGATTTATTAATAGCAGATTGAAAACGGAGCACGTACCACAAAAAATATGCCACAGAAGCCATTCCGGTTAGTTTTGTTCATTTAATTTCCATCTCTTGAAGGCATTTGAGTAATAAACTGGATTTATCTTCAAAGAGAATGCCCTTTCAGAGTAGTAGATAAAACATGCAGTATATGAGAAAGCAGGGAACTGCCTTAAAATGTGCTGTATTGAATTTCAAAGATACTCTTGACAAGTACTTAATTCATGCCACTCCATAATCTTTTCAATAGCCTCTTAAAAAGAACATGCAAAGTAATGGTTCTCGTACTTTTGACCAGAGGTTTAAATAATACTGAACCTTCGGTAGACAAAAAGTTACCAGGCCATTAGTTTATAAGGCAATCCTCATAGGAGAACAATGAAATAATTGAAGAAATAGAGGGTCTTGAAAGTGTTTGGTCTGGGGTCAGCCAAATTGGCCTTTTCAAGGATGCTGTAGCATGTGTGTTAGTTTTGCTAAGCCTGTGGGCATTGTTATGGCGAACCTTCCAATTCCTCGGGTTTTTATTTTGGCATCATTTGCAGACTAAAGGATGACTTCTTTGGTGAGAAGGAGCGACCTGGGCCCGCCGTTTTTTCGAACAGCAACCTGAGACCTGCCCTGGGAGAGAGGCCATTCTAAGACATAAACCTCCCTGACTCTGGGGAAATGGTGCCAGTGTTCTCTGGGAGGGAAATGGGAATCCATACATCTCTGGGAAGGGAAACCACAGTCTTGGAGCAAAGCTCCAGACAAAGTCAAAAACAATAAGCTGGTTCAGTTTTAAAAAATCTCACAACATCAGATTAAAGTCCAACGCCAGCATTTCCATAAGCTGGTTGTTAGGGAAGAAATTGTTCCATTTGGAGTGAGCTTAAGAAAGAATAAGGGGATGGTATATTTAAGAGTGACTGACTGGTGAGCTGATTGTAGAAGTATGACTGAATCATAGATTGAATCGTAGACTCCCTACAGTTCACAAGGAGGCCATTCAGCCCACTGAGCCTGCACTGGCAACAGTCTCACCCAGGGGCTAACCCCATAACCCCACGTATTTACCCTGCTAACCCCCTGACACTGAGGGACAATTTAGCCTGCCCAATTAACCTAACCTGTAGGACTGTGGAAGGAAACTGGAGCATCCAGGGGAAACCCACACGGACACGGGGAGAATGTACAAACTCCACACAGTCGCTCAATGCTGAAATTGAACCTGTCTCCCTGGTGCTGTGAGGCCGCAGTGCTAACCACTGTGTGCCGTCCAGCAGGTAACACTTTGCTACTGTGCCATTTATAAAGCACTCTTGCAAATAAGACTTGGGGGACTGATTAAAATGTTCCAATTTTGATCTCTAAAGGATTTGAGTGTTATGGGGGATAGTAAGAAAGAGCTGTTAAGGAGCCACAGTCAGGTCAGCCACAAATTTGTTGAATGGTGGATAGAATCAATGGGCCAAATGGCCTTCTCCCCTTTCTAATGTTCTCATGGGTCAGGATCTGGGATGTAATTTTCATATTTATTAGCACTGCCACTACCACCACCTCAACCTGCCCATGAACCATCGGTGGAATCGGTAAAGAGATGATGAGAAATGTACTACCATGGTTCGGGGGTTACTTTTGTCGTGATTTGTAACTGCATTAAGAACTTAAAGTGCTTGTCGTGGCGAGAAAGATTTCTGAAAAAGTCAGGGGTTTTTGGTTGATTAGTCGTGGTAAATTGTCCCTTCGTGTCGGGGGGTTAGCTGGATAAATATATGGAGTTATGGGAATAGTGTCTGGGTGGGATTGTTGTCGGTGCAGGATCAATGGGCTGAATGGCCTCCTTCTGCACTGTAGGGATTCTATTCAATGGAGAAGAAGTAGTGCTTATGGGTGGCACCGTGGCAGAACGGTTAGCACTGCTGTCTCATAGCACCAGGGAATTGAGTTTGATTCCCAACTTGGGTCACTGTCTGCACATTCTCCCCGTGTCTGCATGGGTTTCCTCGGGTGCTCTAAATTTTTCCCACAGTCCAAAAGCGTGCTGGATAGGTGCATTGTCAGGGCTAAATTCTCCCTCAGTGTACCCAAACAGGTGCTAGAGTGTGGCAACTGGGATATTTTCACAATAACTTCATTGCAGTGTTAATGTTAGCCTACTTGTGACACAAATAAATGAACTTTAAAACTTTAAACTCTTGAGAGGGACACAGCAAATTCAGCTACAGAGAGAAACTTACTAAAAGATTTATTAGGATGCTGTAGGAACTTGATGGTTTGAGTTATAAGCAGAGGCTGGATAGACTGGGACTTTTTTCTCTGGAACGTAGGAGGCTGAGGGGTGATCTTATAGAGGTCTATAAAATAATGAGGAGCACAGATCAGTTAGATAGTCATATCCTTGCTTAAAGGTAGGGGAGTCTAAAACTAGAGGGCGTAGGTTTAAGGTGAGAGGGGAGAGATAGAAAAGTGTCCAGAGGGGCAATTTTTTCGCACAGAGGGTGGTGAGTGTCTGGAACAAGTTGCTAGAGGTAGTGGTAGAGGCGGGTCCAATTTTGTCTTTTAAAAAGCATTTAGATAGTTACATGGGTACGATGGGTATAGAGGGATATGGGCCAAATGCGGGCAATTGGGATTAACTTAGGTGTTTTAACAAAAATGGCAGCGTGGACAGGTTGGGCCAAAGGGCTGTAAACCTCTATGACTCTAAATTGAGGAAGATATGGTGATAAGAATTTAAGAGACCCTGGGCCTGATTTTAACTCTGTGTAAGTGAATGGGTTTTGAGTGAGTTAAAATCTAACCACATTACTGCAGAAGAACATCCCTGCACTTCTCATGATGAGCTGCTGCTCAGGGCCTGTGCTTTTCTAGGGAGGCTGTCACAGTGTTGCCCCCTCTTTGTTGCAAACCACCCTCACCGCTCGCACTGCACGACTTGTTCAATTAAAGTCACTACAGCTCTGAACATCTTTACCTGCATAGTTGCACTAGTCAGGCACTTAGCGCATTGGAGTCTTCAAGTAAGGATTCTGCCACCTGGACAGATATTACAGCTACCTCCAGTGCGTACCAAAAGAAGTGACCCACATGATAGTAGCTTGTACATGCCACGCATCATTGCTCTGCATTGGGATAATGTTAGGAGAGACTCTCGTCCAAGATGAGATAGCAAGCACTGGTGACGTGGAGGATTTTGAGATGTGTGATGATCTCAATCAGGCCACTGAGGTTGGTCTGTTGGAAGATGAACTCCTTGATTAAGGACTCAATTGATGGGCCAATCAGAGAATCTTTTCCTTGAATTTAACCGGGAGTGCCAGTTCCTCTGACACTCCCAGAGGTAGACTGCTGACTGATAGCAACCTGGGTACCGTTGTTGGAATTGTAAATAAAGGGATTTTGGTGAAGGGATTTCTGCCTTCAAACACTTATTACAATATGATTTGATTTATTATTGTCACATGTAGTGAGATACTGGGGCGGCACAGTAGCACAGTGGCTAGCACTGCTGCTTCACAGCTCCAGGGAACTGGGTTCAATTCCCGGCTCGGGTCACTGCCTGTGTGGAGTTTACACATTCCCTTCGTGTTTGCGTGGGTTTCCTCCCACAGTCCAAAGAAGTGTGGGTTAGGTTGATTGGCTAAAAGAGCCCTTAGTGTCCTGAGATGCATACGTTAGGGGGATTAGCGGGTAAATATGTAGGGATATGGGGGTAAGGCCTCGGTGGGATTGTGGTCGGTGCAGAGTTGATGGGCCGAATGGCCTCTTTCTGCACTGTCGGATTTCTATGATTCTATGATACAGTAAAAAGCATTGTTTTGCACAGATCATACCGTACATACTCGCAAGAGTCGCTACACTCCAGTGCCATCTTGAAAGGTGGATGCGATCAATACACAGTGAGAGCAGCACCACCACATCCCATTCCCTCTCCACTCCCTGTGTCGTGGGTGTTCCTACTGACGACTGGGTCAGTGAGCAAGGGAGCACGAATTTGGACAATTATCAGCTGAGCCAAAGGAAAAGATGAAGAGAGATTTATTCTATGCAGTGAGTTGTAACAATCTGATATCCACTGTTTTGTCCTGGGGGGGGGGAAGGGGAAGGTGATGGGTATGCAGATGGAACAGTGACTGAATGGTGAAAATGCTGAAGGTTCCCACTGCAGCTTCTGTCTGCAGTTAACTCTGAAGCAACAGCTCATTAGAGACTACTTCAGCTGAACAATCCTTGCTCCCTTGTAGATTTCAGTACTCATTAAGTATTTGGGTCCCTGAATGTTAGTTGTCAGCCTCCTGTATGTTGTACAAGTCCTTGGCATCAGTGAACTGCAGAATGGCTTCTTGCTGCCAGTCTGCATCAATGGAAATCAATTTCAAAAGGCGGGGAATTATAGGCCGGTTAGTTTAACGTCTGTGGTAGGTAAAATGTTAGAATCCGTCATTAAGGAGGAAATTGCGAGGCATCTTGAAGGGAATTGCTTGATAGGGCAGACGCGACACGGTTTCATTAAAGGGAAGTCGTGTCTGACAAATTTACTGGAGTTCTATGAGGATGTGTCTAGGGCGGTGGATAGAGGAGAGCCGGTGGATGTGGTCTTTCTGGATTTTCAGAAGGCGTTTGACAAGGTACCTCACAAGAGGTTACTGCAGAAGGTCAGAGGACATGGAGTTGGGGGTAGGGTGTTAGCGTGGATAGAGGATTGGTTGTCAAATAGGAGGCAGAGAGTGGGGGTCAATGGGTGCTATTCGGATTGGCGGTTGGTGACTAGTGGGGTGCCCCAGGGGTCGGTGCTGGGGCCTCAGCTATTTACCATTTATATAGATGACCTGGAGGAGGGAACCGAGTGTAGGGTGTCGAAATTTGCTGATGACACCAAGATTGGGGGAAAGGCAAATTGTGCGGAGGGTGTGGAGAGCCTGCAGAAGGATCTAGATAGGCTGGGCGAATGGGCCAGGAAATGGCAAATGGAATTTAATGTTGGCAAGTGTGAGGTGGTCCACTTTGGTAGGAAGAATGGTAGGAAGGACTATTACTTACGTGGCAAAAAACTGCAGCAGGCGACGGTGCAGAGGGACCTCGGCGTCCTTGTGCATGAGTCACAAAAACCCAGCCTGCAGGTGCAGCAGGTGGTCAGGAAGGCGAATGGGATGCTGGCCTTCATAGCGAGGGGGATTGAATATAAAAGTAGGGAGGTCTTGCTGCAGCTGTATAGGGCATTGGTGAGGCCGCAGCTGGAGTACTGTGTGCAGTTTTGGGCGCCACACCTGCGCAAGGATATTTTGGCCTTGGAGGGAGTGCAGAGGAGGTTTACTAGGCTGATACCGGAGTTGAGGGGGTTGAGCTATGAGGAGAGGCTGAATAAACTAGGCTTGTACTCGTTAGAGTTTAGAAGAATGAGGGGAGATCTCATTGAGACGTATAAGATGATGAATGGGATGGATAGGATAGAGGTGGAGAGACTCTTCCCGCTCAAAAAAGACAGTAGGACTAGGGGGCACAGCCTCAAGATAAAGGGGGGGCGGTTTAGAACGGAGTTGAGGAGGAACTTCTTCACTCAAAGGGTGGTGAATATCTGGAATTCTCTGCCCGTTGAAGTGGTGGAGGCTACCTCGCTAAATATTTTTAAGACGCGGGTTGATGGGTTTTTGATAAGAGAGGGGATTAAGGGTTATGGGGAGAGGGCGGGAAAGTGGAACTGAGCCACAACAGATCAGCCATGATCTTATTGAATGGCGGGGCAGGCTCGAAGGGCCAGATGGCCTACTCCTGCTCCTATTTCTTATGTTCTTATGTTCTTATTTGCACTTTGCTGTGCCATGTATTTGGGTACACAATCACTGAAAATCTCGCACAATGGTGGCATAGTGGCACTGTGCTGCTGCCTCACAGTGCCAGTGACCCAGGTCCGATTCCAACTACAGATTACTTTCCTGTCTGGAGTTTGCACATTCTCCCCATGTCCACGTGGATTTCCTCCAGGTGCTCTGGTTTCCTCCCACAGTCCAAAGGTGTGTGGGTTATGTGGTTTGGCCAAGCTAAATTGACCCTCAGCTGAAATTTTACTGGCCCGCCCACCACTGGGATCAGAGCGGACGAGGGGCAGAGCAGGGAAAGGTCTGTTGACCTCGGGTGGGGTTTTCTGGTTTCGGGACAAACGAGGCTGGAAAATTCTGCCCTTTTGTGTCAGGAGATTAGCAGGGTAAATATGTCAGGTAACGGGGATACGGCCTGGGTGGGATTGTTGTTGGTGCAGGCCCGATGGACTGAATGGCCTCCTTCTGCTCTATAGGGATTCTGTGATTCTATGAATGGTCTGGGTGTCCATCTCCTACAGTTGCTCCTGCACTGTGGGCAGGATTTAATGGCCTCGCTTGACCTGAGGCTGGAAAATCCTACCGAGGTCAACAGACCTTTTCATTGTCCGCCCTTCGCCTGCTCTGATTCCCGTGACAGGCAGGGCAACAGAATTCTGGCATGTATCTCTTGCTATGGAAGTGCACCATGATACAAAAATCAAACTTTTTTTAAACAGACAAAGACTTTCATTTTTAAAGTTTGAAAATAACTTTTTTCTCCTCTAGGCTTTAGAATACGTTTCAGACACTGGGCAGGATTCTCCAAGCACACTTGCCCCTAGACCAGAAAAATCCCATCTGAGGTCAATGGTCCTTTCCGTGTCCCATGGCAGGCGGGTTGGTAAAATTCTGCACATTGGGTTCACACAGGTGTTTTTGGTCCAATTCTGGTCTGCCAGCCCAGCCTCCACTATACTACTGGCCGGGGACCAGCTCCTTTTTATTATTACAATGTCCTGAAACAAGTAGTCTAAATATCCTCAAGGCTCTGAATATCCAACATGACTAATGCGTCTCTGTAATGATATCCAGGCTGTTTTCCAAACAGTATCGATGAGATTACATCACACACAAAATCAGCAGTAGAATTATCCCATTGAAGTTCTCCATGAAAGCGCAAGAGCAGAAATATTGCTCAGGGGCACGATGAAAGAACACATCTCTACTGTGATTTTCTGTTATAATTTATAACAAGGTATTAAACAAATTGGTTGCATGTGTCTTCCTGAATAACACAGAGTCACCAAAAGGAATGAGGGATCAAGTTGTCTTCTATTTCTAACTGGGTAGTAGTAATTAATTAATCTTTTCTGTTCCGGCGTCGTCTTTTCCAATCTGATGTTCATTATCTGTCAACCACAAAACTATGGGTTGTTTGCAGTGAGGTCGAACCATTTAATTATAAGGTCAATATTTCCAAAAAAAAATGGCTTTTAAGAATTTGCTCGTACACTCAAACAAGGAATGGTTCTGCTGCAATCAGTTAGATGGTTTTTCAATCCAGGTTAGGTCTGTTGAACAGTATTAATAAGGTGCGAGCACATAGCAATTCCGAAATGTTCCGTGACTCCTTTGAAGTTAAGTGGAAACTATTTACAGGAGATTAAATCGTTAAAAGCACAGCCTTTAGTGCAACTTCAAAAAGTTTCAACGGCACAAGTGATTTCATAACGACCAAGCTTTGAAATATTGCTTGGAACAAAATACCAAGTTATTTGTGCCTGTCCTTTTTTGGTGGTCGCTATCACCTCCGCTTCACCTGAAACCTATTTTGAAACTGTTATGAAGTTCTGTCCTGGCTGGCCCTCTCATTCCATTTTCTTCCTGCCTGCCAAAGCACTTCAGCAATCAGTCGTACAATATATTCATTAAGGAGCTTAGAATGAAATTCTTCCTTGGCTTATATATTGCTTCCTCCATCATGGAACTTCCCACCCTCCATGACAATACCACCCTCAGCCCACATCAGAAAGAAAGCAGTTTTTAAAAAAGCCTTTACTATCGAGTTATTAAACTGAATGTCCATTCTGAGCTCAGACTAAGGGTCCAGCTGACTCAAAACATTAGCTCTATTCTCTCTCTACAGATGCTGTCAGACCTGAGTTTTTTCCAGTATTTTCTGTTCTAGTTTCAGATTCCTCAGTATTTTGCTTTTATCCATTCTGTTGAAGCTTGCTGCCCCAAATTTGTTTTTATTCTTTGTCTTCCCTCCTTTGACCTCAGTATATCACACAATCTCTGTTTACCCATGACAAGCTAGTTTTACTATTTTGCTATGCAAGAACAATACAGCACAGGAAACAGGCCCTTCGGCCCTCCAAGCCTGTGCTGCTCATTGGTCCAACTAGACCATTTGTTTGTATCCCTCCATTCCCAGTCTGCTCATGTGACATTGGCTGAATACCAGAACCGCACTGCCAACATATCCAATAACCTTCCTCACTCAAGGATGACTGTTCCAAAACATTGATGAAGACAAAATTGATCACTTCTTGCCTTCAAACAATTGCGCAACCTCAAACAGACCATTGTCCACAGCAAACTACCCAGCCTTCAGGAGAACAGTGACCACAACACCACACAACCCCGCCACAGCAACCGCTGCAAGACGTGCCGGATCATCGACACGGATGCCATCATCTTGCGTGAGAACGCCATCCACCAGGTACACAGTACATAGTCTTGTAACTCGGCCAACGGTGTCTACCTGATACGCTGCAGGAAAGGATGTGTCCTGAGGCATGGTCCATTGGGGAACCATGCTGACACTACGCAACGGATGAATGAACGCTGCTTGACAATCACCAGGCAAGACTGTTCTTTTCCTGTTGGCGAACATTTTAGCAGCCTTTGATCTTTGGGTAAACGTTCTCCAAGGCGGCCTTCACGACACACGACAGCGCAGAGTCGCTGAGCAGAAACTGATAGCCAAGTTCTGCACACGTGAGGACGGCCTCAACCAGGATCTTGGGTTCATGTCACACTATTTGTAATCCCTATGACTTGCCTGGGCTTGCATCATCTCACTTACTGTCCTGTGTGGGGACAATACACATCTCTTTAACCTGTGCTTAATGCTATCTCCACTCACATTGTCTGCATCTTTAAAACTTGATTAGCTGTAAAGACTTGCATTCTAATCAGTATTCTGTAAACTGAATGTGTGCCTTTCTATGCCCCTTTTGTGATCAGAACTCCTGATGAAGGAGCAGCACTTTGAAAGCTAGTGGCGTTTGCTACCAACTAAACCTGTTGGACTTTAACCTGGTGTTGTGAGACTTCTTACTGTCCCAAAACAAAGCAGAAGGAAAACTAATGCACGATCGTCACTTTTAGATCAGTGATGGGCAGCCTAGGCTAGTGAGTGGGCTGCATGAGTGGCCCTCCCTCATCTCAGTGGGCCACAAGATTGAAATCAGGCTTGTTCACTAACCATGACCTCAAAAAATCAGGTTACATATATCTAATACATGCTGAATATTTCATCATGAGTTACAGGAACATAAGAATTAGGAGGAGAAGTGAGTTATTATTCTATTATTTATTCGTGGGACATGGACATTGCTGGCTGGCCAGCATTTATTGTCCATCCCTTGGAGGGCAGCTGAGAGTCAACCACATTGCTGTGGATCTGGAGTCACATGTAGACCAGACCAGGAAAGGATGGCAGATTTCAAGGATGTTGCCTGGATGGGGAGGCATGCCTTGTGAGGATAGGTTGAGGGAGCTAGATCTCTTCTCCCTGGAGAGACGAAGGTTGAGAGACGACCTGATGGAGGTTTATAAAATGATGAGAGGTATAGATAGGGTGGATTCTCAGAGGCTATTTCCCAGGGCTGAAATGGTCGCTACGAGAGGACACAGGTTTAAGGTGCTGGGGAGCAGGTACAGAGGAGATGTTAGGAGTAAGTTTTTCACTCAGAGGGTGGTGAGTGAGTGGAATTGGCTGCCGTCAGTGGTGGTAGAGGCGAACTCGCTGAGGTCTTTTAAAAAATTTCTGGATGAATAGATGGGATTGGGAGTTATAGATAGTTCTATGGCCTGGTAGGTATGGATATGATCGGCGCAACTTGTGGGCCAAAGGGCCTACGTTCTATTTCCTTCCCTAAAGGACATTAGTGAGCCAGGCAGATTTTTCCGACAATGATTTCATGGTCATCAGTAGATTTTTAATTCCAGATGTTTTTTATTGAATTCAAATTACGCTATCTGCCGTGGCGGGATTCGAACCCGGGTCCCCAGAACGTTAGCTGAATTTCTGGATTAATAGTCTACCGATAATACCTCTAGGCCACCGCCTCCCCTCAAATCATGTAAGGTAATTAAGGTAGATCAGCTCTTCGAGCCTGCTCTGCCATTCAATCAGATCACGGCTGATCTCTAGGAAAATCTTATTCATTAATATATGGATCAAATACTCCTCACTTCAAATCGAAAAAAAATATTTATACTTTGGAAGCAGAGGGAGTGCACGGTTCTCACATTCAATGTTGTGTGCAATCAACATACAGTTCATTTCATTTGTTCTTGCTTTATGTGAGAGGCACTCCTGTCATATCAGTAGGGAAAAAAAAATCAGTGGAATGTGGCAACCTGCGCGTGGGGAACGATCAACAAAATATCATGTGGGCCACACTCAGAATGTGGCATCCAGGCCTAGGTTTCCCACCACTGTTTTAGCCAATGTGAAGGCAAGACTTCTATTCTCTGATCTAACATCTTATTAGCCTAACAATAATATTTTAATTATTGTGGCTGGCCTTTAAATGTTTTGTGCTTCGAAAAGAACATAACAATGTTGCGTGGAGAAGTCTGTTCTTGCAACACGCTAATTAGAAATGTACTTGTAAGTTAATTGGTGAAATTGTACAAAATACATTACTCAGAACTTTGTCCAGCTGCATGCTGAAATTGGACTATTTGCATTATAATAAGCCAGTAAATGTGGATGGATCAGGGTACAGTATTACCTATAGTAGTAGAATCCTTACACCAGTCCTCTCTATAAATGAAAAGGAGCATTAATGTAGAAGTGACAGTGATGTGTGTTGAAGGATGTTATTTTTGCAAATTAGAAAAAAGAACACTTTGACATTTCCCATAAAATGTGAAGCAGTGGTGAGCATTGTGTCAAATATGGTGAGCTTTCTAATTTAGACTTGGTTTGCAATTGCAAAATGATAAATACTTGAGGTTTGCTTTCTTAGAACGTTATAATGGTACACACAGGTAGAAATAAATTCTAAAGTCAATGTTCCCTTTCATCTCATCATTTAGGTATATTCAGCATGTCAGATTTTGAGTTAAAACAATTCATCTTTTCTGTCCATTACCTTCCTTGTGAGTTCGAAAAGTAGAATTTGCTTTGAAATAATGGTGAGGAAGCTCGGCACAACTCAAAGATTTCCTGTGTCTTAATAGTCAGGTGGAGAGACATGGCCGGCATGGTGGCACAATGATTAGCACTGCTGTCTCTCAGTGCCAAGGGCATGGAGTTTGATTCCCAACTTGGGTCACTATTGGTGCGGAGTCTGCACACTCATCTGAAACAGGTTCCTTATGGGGTGGCACAGTGGTTAACACTGCTACCTCACAGTACCAGGGACTGGGGTTCAATTCCCGGCTTAGGTCACTGTCTGTGCAGAGTCTGCACGTTATATCTGTGTATGCATGGGTTTCCTCCAGGTGCTCCGGTTTCCTCGCACAGTCTGAAAGTTGTGTTGGTTAGGGGCATTGGCCATGCTAAATTCTCCCGCAGTGTACTCAAACAGCACTACTGGAGTGTGGCGACTGAGGAATTTTCACAGTAACTTCATTGCAGTGTTAATGTAAGTCTACTTGTGACACTAATAAAAAAAAATAAAAACTTTAAATCACTCAGTACCCCTTAACAGTTTGTGAATGCTTTAACCAATCCAAAACTAAAACAAAGTCCAGTTACTTAGCTGTCAGAGCTTATTATGCCCAGTCTGGTCAGATGTGTGCTTTTCATGCGAAAAATAATCCACATGTTTAAGACATGGCCAAGCAATCAACTGGAATATTAGGAATGGGATTTGATGACCTTTCTTATTTTTCCAGCTGAATTTTAACAAGTGGTGCCCAGTGTTTTTTTTAAACATTCATTCATGGAGTGTGGGCATCACTTTCAAAGCTGGCATTTGTTGCCTAATTGCCTTTGAACTGAACAGTTAAGAGTCAACCACATTGCTGTTCTTACAAAGTAACATGTAAGCAGACCAGGTATGAATGACAGATTTCCTTCCCTAATAGCGAGCCAGATGGATTTTAACAACACTGGGGTCACCATCCCTGAGATTAGCTTTCAATTCCAGATTTTCCAAATTTAATTTAAACTCCAGCAGCTGCCGGTGTCGGGATTTGAACCCATGACCCCAAGCATTAAGCTTGTGCCTCTGGATTACTAGTTCTGTGCCATTACTGCTATGTCACTGCCTCCCCCAGTGGGCTCACATTGTTCAGGAGAAACTGTCAACGATATGGTATAAAATTTTACATCAGTAATAAGATGTTCAGTGCAGGTGTCTCGATAATGAAATGCAGTTATTGATGGTAGCTGAGTTTTATGGTTTAATTCCTCAAACCTGCTGATCACTACTTGAGGCTGAAATGGCGCAGTCTTCCCATCAAAGTGTAAACAGGTAGAACATTTCATTTAAACATGTTACGACACTAGTTACATGCACTGCCAACACAATGTTGAAGACCGATGCAATCCGACAGTAAGTAAGGAGGCAGAGATCATAAGGAACAGATTAATTTCCCTGAAGCAAAAGAGAAGCAAGTGACAAACTGCAGTCTTTGACTCCATCAGTCCAGTTTTATTATCTTCCACTTTGATTCTGATTCTCTATTTGTAATGTTTAAGTACATTCTTGAGCCCTTAACTCATGATATTTATTATAACTGAATGAGATAAGTATGCTGAAAGCTTCCCAAGGAGCGCTGCTGAAGGATCTGGAATGGTTGCGTTTAGAAATGAGCACAGGCTTGGAACCCTAGTCTATCTCATTGCTTATAAGATCAGTGTTTGCCCCTCTTAACTACACTTGAGTGTTATTAAGTAACACATACTCCAGAAGGTGAAGATTACTTTTAAATATGGTCTAATGCTGTCATGCTTGTTGTAAAAAAAAATCCGAGAGGAGTTTGACATCATTTCACAAGCTTCATTACCGTTAAAAGCCTCAAATTGAATGAATTATTTAGTGAGAAGCAAGGGTTGGAAACAATTTGAAAACTAAGGAACAGTGGTTAACTTGTTAACTGCAAATACGGTGTCCTGTAGACCATCAGTAAATAAATGTGTGTTTTCACTTGAGATATTTCATATCAAAAAAAAAATCTGGATCCAATTAAATACAGTTGATTTCAATCAAATAAATAGTTGTGTGAATCTCTTGCAAATGATTTTATGCAAAAAATATTTAGGACGTGAGGTAATGTTACACTCTCCTCGTGATTGCTATAAAATCTCTATTTTAGCAGAGCATTTTGTATTGCCTGTATAGTTTCATATAAATCAAGCAGATTTTGTTTGTTTTAGATGTTTTATCCAGCCTTTGTATCTTCATTTCTTCGCGTTCTTTATATCTGAGTTAGCACAAATGAAAGGCATACTCCTGAGGTGCCAGGGGTGATGAGGGCCACAGAATCATAGGTTATAAAAACTTAAGAGGACGGAATTTTACCGCCCTGCCCACCACGGGAATCGGAACAGGTGAGGAGTAGACAAATAGGAAGGTCCGTTGACCTTGGGTGGGATTTTACAGGTTTTGGGATGAGCAAGGCCATAAAACCCTGCCCAGAACCTCTGGGTAAAAGCATCACCTTAGTCAAAATGAATTGAAAGTATCAGAAGTCAGATAATCTGTGCAGTTCATTTCCGTTCAGCCGTAGAAGGTAGCCACCAATTGGATCAATACTAAATCTTAAGATACAAATATTTCCACCCAAGAAGTATTAGACCTGTGAGATAAGTTACTGCAGAGGGCCATTGAGCAGATAGTATAAATAGGTTGTTAAGAAAACCAGATGATTCTCTGGAACATGAGGATTTGATGAATTGGTGAGCAGACAGAAACCTAGAGATGTTGAAGATAGGAGCAGGAGGAGGCCATTTGGCCCTTTGAGCCTGCTCTGCCCATTCATCACGATCATGGCTGATCATCCAACTCAGTAGCCTAATCCTGCTTTCTCCCCGTAAACTTTGACCCCATTCACCCCCAAGTGCTATATCCAGCTGCCTCTTGAAAACATTCAATGTTTTGCATCAACTACTTCCTGTGGTAATGAATTCCACAGGCTCACCACTCTTTGGGTGAAGAAATGTCTCCTTATCTACGTGTTAAATGGTCTACCTTGAATCCGCAGTCTGTGACCCCTGGTTTTGTACTCCTCCACCATCAGGAACACCCTCCCTGCATCTACCCTGTCTAGTCCTGTTAGAATTTTATAAGTCTCTATGAAATCCCCCCTCAGTCATTTGAACTGGAATGAAAACAATCCTCACCCAGTCAATCTCCCCTCATACATCAGTCCTGCAATCCCCGGAATCAGCCTGGTAATACTAACAGGTTGCTAGGCTCAGTCTATCTTGAAGCTTTTTTTGGGCCTAAAGGCTTCTTTGTGATCCTAAACACAATGAGAGTGACAAATAAGCTTGCGCTTCTTTTGTAAGATCATTAGAATTTTGAGACAGTGGCTGGAATTCTCCGACCTCACCCGCTGCTGGGATATTCCAGTCCCGCTGCTGTGAGCGGTGATTTGGCTGGATCCTCCGTTCCCCCTGGCAACGGCGACAGGACAAATGACATCAGAGAATTCCAGCCCATATATAATTGTGCTGTTCCTGACGCAGTTGTACATGGTCTGAAAATTAATATGAGGTTGTAGACCAGGGAAAAACATATCTTTCATTTGGTCAGTAGCCATTTTGTGCCAACCATCTTGAACCCAGGCCAATGCTATTTGTAGTGGTTCAGAAGATGACTTTGGCTCCTTGGTTTACTATACTCACTGTTCAACCCTCCCTCCCCCAATTATAGAGTTGCTCTAAATTAAATGGGCTGGTAATGAGTGACTATAATATCACTGCTCAACACCAGTATCAGTTGCTTTTATTTGTTTCAAAAATGCAGTTATATATTTGCTTTTTGCCTCCCATGCCGTGTGTAGAATCTTCGAATAACATGGCAGGCATAGAGCTTCTTCCAAGCTTCAGGCTAGTTCCTAAAATGTTGGTAAAACAGCTTCTAGTCTGTCTTTCCAAGTATGTGCGGCAATGATTAACCTTTGCTCTGGCCTCCTCTGCATTGTCCGGTTGCAGTAAAACCACTAACCTGGAGTCTTGGCTTCTGGACGCATGTTTTTAAAGTTTATTTATTAGAGTCACAAGTACGCTTACATTAATACTGCAGTAACGTTGCTGTGAAAATCCCCTAGTCACCACCCTCCGGCACGTGTTCAGTACACTGAGGGAGAATTCTCGGCTTGGGTTACTGTCTGTGTGGAGTCTGCACGTTCTCCCTGTGTCTGTGTGGGTTTCCTCCGGATGGTCCTGTTCCCTCCCACAGTCTGAAAGATGTGCTGGTTAAGTGCATTTGCCATGCTAAATTTCTCCCTCAGTGTACCCAAACAGGTGCCAGAACGTGGTGGATTTTCACAGTAACATCATTGCAGTGTTAATGTGAGCCTACTTGTGACACTAATAAATAAATAGATAAACTTCATATTTTATATGTAACACATAATTTTTTCTTAATTCTCCTTTGGGTTTTTCATTTGATCCAAATGCCTTTCCCTCTACTTAACTTTCTGTACCTCATCTAATTTGTCCTATTCCCTTCTCCAGCATACTCAATCTTTGAATCTCATTGGTTAAGGGCATAAACCCATTATATTCTATCGTCCCATTATGAGTTTGTATTCCCAGCAATTTGAGGTGCAGAAGATTTGCAAATTGAAAGGTAAGGGGGAAAAGAAATCTAACTGATGCGGTAAGCTGCCAGATGTCTGTTCCTGCCAAGTCTGGCATGATAAATTTTCATAAGATTTTTAACTGTGGGGTCATCTTAAAACAGCCTGCTTGGCAACCACACTTTTTAACAGGGATCACTGGATACTCCGAGAATCCTGGCTATCCATTTGTCCATAGTCCACAGACGCTACCACCATCACCACCTCTCTCCATGCCCCCCACCAGCCTCCCCCTGCCACACACACACACACACACACACACACACACACACACACACACACACACACACACACACACACACACACACCAATTTTATTGCTCCTGGCTTGCCGTCTAGCTGAGATCGGTTAATTCTGCACCATCCAAGAAAGGAACATTCATGATCTGTGTGGTTCAGTCGCAGTCCATGTGGCTCATTCATTCATGGATCCAGCAGTGCCATATCCAGCTGTTATTATTTATGAAAATGAGGATGCCACTGTATATAGAGAGGGCAAACAATCTGAAAGTGTTGCTTCAAAATGTTTCTCACATGTATGGATGGCACAGTGGATAACACTGCTGCCTCGCAGCATCAGAGACCAAGATTCAATTCCAGCCTCAGGTCACTGTCTGTGTGGAGTTTCCACCTCCTTCCCATGTCTGTGTGGGTTTCCTCCGGGTGCTCCAGTTTCCTCCCCCAGTCCAAAGATGTGCGGGTTAGGTTGATTGGCCATGCTAAATCAACCCTAGTGTCAGGGGGATTAGCAGGGTAAATGAGGTAAACAGGGCCTGAGTGTGGGTTTGTGGTCAGCACAGACTCGATGGGCAAAATGGCTGCCTCCTGTACAGTAGGGTTTCTATAATTCTACTTCAGAATTATAAAGAAATACAAAGAATGTTGGAAGGCTTTACTCAATTCATTTATCCAATCATCACTTTAATACTTTACCCCTCTATGAACATCAATATGATTCTACTTGCTACTGATAATTCATAACTCATTGAAAAATACCTCACCCTAGAGGCATAGCAATGATCTGACATTCCTTACACACACACACACACACACACACACACCAGTCTAATGTGTTTAAACCAACTAATATTGCTGAAAAAGTAGGAGCGAAATCACTTCACAATCATCACAATGTAGTTACTTTTGAATCAGAAACCCATAGCCAAATGCCATTGACATCATAGAATCCTACAGTTCAGAAAGAGGCCATTTGGTCCATCGAGCCTGCACTGACCACAATCCCACCCAGGCCCTATCCCCGTAACCCGATGTATTTACCCTAGCTAATCCCCCTGACACTAAGGGGCAATTTTTTATCCTGGCCAATCCACCTAACTTGCACATCTTTGGACTATGGGAGGAAACTGGACTTCAGTTGAGATCGCCAGGAAATGAATAGCCACCTCCAAGAGGAATCAAGTGTTTACAGAATCCAGTGTTAATGAAGTCGTTCCATTCTTGAGCTAGCGAGATGAAAGAACATTGGGGAAGACACTGTGCAGTAGATTCCTGCGAGTCTTGGTGGCCCATTCCTGTGGTTAGCCACCAAGCTCATGTGGATCAAAATTCCGAAATGGCAAATGAAGCAAACATGAAAATTTAAGCTGCAGCTTGGTTGTGTGGTGTTCACTCCTTCCCCCAAACCCTGTTTGGATTCGATAATGTCGACTGATCATATGAAATTGAAAACACTGATCTTTCTTGTTTATGTTAATGGATGACTCTTTCGGATGCACAGACTATTTAGTCTGAGACATTCTTACCGACAATGACCAATAAGGGAAATGAGTTGATTTTGTTTTAGTGAGGGCTGGAGTGTTAGTCTATGCCATCTGATTCATCAACAGTTAAGCTTGCTTCAACTTGGTAAACTTGGCAAATTAAGGAAATCACTAAAGGATGTTCTTTAATCAACATTGTCTTTCAGAAAGATATTCGAGTGATGTTTGCCAGGATTCTCCCAAACAAATTCTAAGTCACCAATTTGCATGAAAACGGAATTAACTCCAGCTGTTTTATTCAGAATGATTTTCAGATTGAACCTCTGGCACTTTGGGCACTGCAGAATGTCCTAGCAGGATTCCTTTGAAAATCAGGAGGCAGGACCTATTCTCGCTGGAGAGGCCATCAGCATAGCACTGAGTGGGCCACTGCGCATGCACCGATCTATTAGTGCGAAGATTGGCGCATGCATAGTGACCCTGTATTGCCAGGCTCCTGATTGCTGGCCAATCCATTCGCTAGCCAGCTCTGCACCCCCCCCCGCCCCATCGCTGGCCTTCTAACGCCCTCCACCCTCCCCCAATCGCTGGCCTTCCACATCTCTCTGGGCCAGCCCCGATGTCTCTTCCTCCCACCCTCTAATCCAGATGGCCAGCCTCAATCACCATCATCCCTCCCTCTACCGCCAATCCCAAATGCAGAGTGGCAGCAAGGACAATCAACTCCACTGATCGCCCCCTATAGGCCCTGCCCCCCAATCAACCCTGACCTCTTGGCACTGCCCAGAGGATACCCTCCCCTTACCCCCGCCCTGCTCGGGGGGGGGGGGGGGGGGGGGGGGGGGAGCCATCCTCAGTGGTATCTCTTCACTCCAGCGGGGTCCTCATTAGTGGGGAGCAGTCGTAAACCCTGCTAGAGTGAACTACTCCCGGTGACAGCGGGAAACGCTAGTGGATCTGAGACTTCAGTCTCAGGCTCACTAATGAAATGACAATTGTGATTTAAATATTGAATTAGTGATGATGCTCAAAATCCTGGCCTTGGAGACTTGCAGAGGCCCAGACGCCAAGCAGGAAGCATGGGACATGGCCTGCGCTACGTTTCCTGGTCCATTCCACTGCTCAAGCAGCACAGCAGGCTCGAGAATCATCCCCATTACCTTTAGCAGGAAGGTAACATTGTAAATATCTCAGTAGTAAACTTTCCTTGAACATATATAAGAATTTGACAAGGATTAGATTGATCTCTTTTTAAGATGTCATCTTCCCTCCGAGGTGTGGAACTGCCCACGTTGGACTGGGGTGGGCACAGTAAGAAGTCTCACAACACTTGGTTAAAGCCAAGCGTTGTGAGACAAGTTTACTTGTGTGTTTATATATTTGTTTATTTGACAAGTTGTGAGACAAGTAATAAAACAAGTTTATTTGGAATCACGAGCTTTCGGAGCGCTGCTCGGAGTCCATCCACTGATGAAGGAGCAACACTCCAAAAGCTCGTGATTCCAAATGAACCTTTTGGACTTTATCCTGGTGTTACGAGACTTCCCTCCAAGGTGGATTTCTTTGTTTAAAGATATACTTTATTCGTAAAGTTTGCAAGTGAATACCAAAACATTTCAACTTGAAAATAAGGAAAATGGAATAAAATTCAACTTGTCTCCTACAGTATGAGTGGGGCTTTCCAGTCCTTCCTGTCAGTGGGATCTTCCAGTCCAGCTGATTACAACCCCCACGCAAAATGCCACAGACGTCGGTGGGATTGGCAGTTGATGGTGAAATTCCTCTGCAGCCAGAAAACATGATGCAAAGGGGTTGGAAATTCCTGCCCAATGTTCCACTTTTAGGGCACGGCTTTACCTGCCATTCATTCCCATGCTCCAGGTGTAGTGAGGCTGGAGAATCTGGCAGCCAGCCAAATCTCTGTTCACCGCAGCGGGATGGGAAAATCCTGCCACCGTGAACAGTGGTAAGATCCGGGCATTAGATTCCACTGTACAGTTATAATACTCCTGATATTTCCAAGCTGCATTCACTGAGGACAAAAGTGTTTCAAATTGACAAATAACAGAGCACAACAGATTTCCTTTTTCCTTCATACGGAACATGTTTTTTGCCTGAGGTGACTCTACGTAAAATCCCCATGGCAGGATTTCAAAGGACATCAGGGGAGTTAAACCCTTTGCCTAGTATTTATCCCTCAATCGCAAAAACAGGTCGTCTGATCATTACCGCGTTGCTATTAGTGGGAGCTTGCTCTGCACCAATTGACTACCATCCTTCCTACATTACAACAATGTAGCAGTTCAAAGAACACTTAACTGTGAAGAGCTTTGGGACATGGGAGTCTTTTTTTTGCTTTAACTTGGGTAATCCACTCCTTAAACTTTCAGAGATTTTCGATTCGAGTAATCCTTATCTTAAGGGGAGTCTTTTCATATTTTTGTCTGATTCCTTTTGCAACAAAGAGTGTAGGAATGAAAATACCCTAGGCTGATTTTTATTTTTGACTGACGAGAATCTGCGACCTTAGTACTGTTCATCATTTAGATCCAAAGTAACACACCTCAAATATAACTTGACTTTTTTCTGCTCATGGCAGTGAGAAGGATCCCTGATTACTACCACATAGCGAGCAGCAATCATTTGCAGAGCAATTTGACACTGCTGTTTATACAAAGGTTTGTAACTTAAGGTAGTCTAAAATCACAGCCACTCCTACTGGGTAGCAATCCCATCCAGCTGAACAAACAGGAACTCCAGCGGTTAACATAACAAATGCTGTGTCTAACCCTCCATCAACAATTGCTGCCACTATTCAACACATTCCCGAACAAAGCCTAATGCCGACTTCAGTCTGAAAAATGCTCGTGGGTTATTTTTCAGGTTACAGTGATGATGAGAAACAGACATAATTAGATGTGCCAAAGAGCAATCATTTCGTTAAAGAAAACTTATATAAGGCATTCAGGCTGAATTCCATGGTGGCACAGTAGTTAGAATCCCAACAGTGCATTCGGCCCATCGAGCCTGCACCAACATTAATCCCACCCAATTCCGATACCTGTAACCCCACCTATTTACCCTGCTGATCCCACGAGATTAAGGGGCAATTTAGAATGGCCAATCAACCTAACCTGCACATCTTTGGACTTAGCACTGCTACCTCACAGCACCACGGACCTGGGTTTGATCCCTGGCTTGGGTCACTGTCTGTGCGGAGTCTGCATGTTCTCCCTGTGTCTGTGTGGGTTTCCTCCCACAGTCTGAAAGGATGCTGGTTAGGTGCACTGGTCATGCTAAATTTTCCCTCAATGTACCCAAACAGGCATTGGAGTGTTGGTGACTAGGGGGTTTTCATAGTAACATCATTGCAGTGACACCTACTTGTGACACCAAAAAGTAAACATAAACTTATGACAGACTGGATTTTCCAATCATTCCTGCCAGTGTGATCTCCCGGCCCTGCTGGCAGTGACCCCCGCCCACCAGGATTCTCCGGTGCTGGAGGGCGCAAACAACGAGAAACCCCGTTAACAGCAGCAGAACCAGAAGTTCACTCTACCAGCCAGATGTGAGCCAGAGTCTCCGCAAATCATACCACAGGGAGTTAGGAAAATCCCACTCCACTCGCCCATTTGCAACCCCTGCACTTCTTTATCTGTTGCTCCATTATTTCTTCTTTAAAACAAAGTTTTTGTCCTCAGTTAGTAGGAGCCATGAAAAATAATATTCCCCCTAAAGTGTAAGGCAGGTATTAAATGCTAATGTTATAAGCTGCGGGGGATTTTAAAGTAGCGAACAATGACAAGTTAAATCTGGATTGAATGAATCTTTGCTTCCTTCTGAACTTTACAGTCATCCAGATTTGTGAATTATATAATAACTCATTGGCAGAAGACTTCTTTTAATGTAGACAATTCAACATTTGAAAAGTACATGTGATTGTACACTATGTACCCAGTTGTTCCAGATTCCAACTGTGTTATCTAGCTAAAAAAAACATTTATTCTAATGCTTTTTGCCGTAAGAAGCAACCTTCCCCTAAGGATTTGATGGTGGCTTAGTGGTTAGCACTACTGCCTCACATTGCCAGGGATCTAATCCCATCTTGGGTCACTGTCTGTGTAGAGTCTGCACGTTCTCCCTATGGGTTTCCTCCCACAGTTCAAAAGATGTGCTGGTTAGGTGCATTGGCCGTGCTAAATTCTCCCTCAGTGTACCCAAACAGGTGCCGGAGTGTGGCAACAGTACTTCATTGCAACGTTAATGTAAGCCTACTTGTGACACGAAAAATTAAACGTTAAACTTAACCTAATCCTCCATGCAAGCTGCCCTTGCTGTTATGCCATATGCGTTTCAGAGATGCAGGGGTTCAGGGATTTCAGTGCCAGCAGAAAATTGAAAGCCACGGCTCTCTCTGCTAGTAAAGTCATCTGGTATTGGAAAAGCCATCAGCTGTGTGTCCTCACTGAGAACATGATCAGGTCACGTTCCATTTCAAGGCAAGGCCAGGCCTGATTCTCTCCCCTCAAACTCTCTAGCCACGATCTGACCTTCGATCTTACCCACTGACTGGTGGGGCGAGCCAGTAAGATTGCGAGAGTGCCAAGAAATCATTTCTCACCTCTCACGCTCTTACTGGCACTGGATATCCAGCACATTCAGCCTTGGCTGAATATAATATTTAAATCTATTTAAATTTTAATTGTAATGTAATTAGTGAGCTTAGGGTGAAATCATGCGAGCTCTACGGCTTTGCAGGGAATATTCTCTCTGGCAAGGGTCTCGTACTGTTCTCCCATCAATGGGGACCACACATGGTGGCCTTGCCAGTAGAACCAGAGGCCATTGAGGCCCCCCCAGGAGGTCAGGGGCATGGGAATACCACTTGAGTGCCAGCCTTGCACCCTGCCACTGCCCACCAGGCACCCTGATACTGCCATTCTGGCACCTGAGAACTTACAGAATAATGGTCTGGGTTGAGACAGCCTGTTTTAAGCCCCCGCTGCTTGTTTCCCATTGTGCAAGCCCCCGCTCACTCAGTACGAGAGGTCCATACTCCATGCAGCCCACAGGAAGATCCATTGAGGATCCATTGTGTCCTTCATGGCCACCGTAACATAGGGAAAATGCTATTATAATCTATTATATCTGTTATTAGAATCTATTACAAAGGATGTGACAAATGGACACATGATCTGGGCATAGTCAGCATGGATTAACAAAAAAGAAGTCATATTTGATGAAGTTCTTGGAGTTTGAGGATGCTATGAACAAAAGTGACAAAGGAAAGTTGCTGGATGCAATACATTTGGACTTTCAAAAAACTTTATCCTGTGATAAAGTCCCATTGACTAGCAAAAAAGAAGCAAGTGGATAGGAAGCAATATACTGGCAAAGATTAAGGATTGGCTGACAAGCAAAAACAGGGTCAAAATACGCTGATCTTTCTCACATTGGCACTATTGGGGTCCCATAAGGATCAGTGATTGGGCCCCAGCTGCTTACAATATATCAATAATTTGAATGTGGGAACCAAATGTAATATTTCTAAGTTTGCAGATAATACAAAGCCAGGTGGGAATATGTATTGTGAGGAAAGCTACAAGAGGATTTGGATGGACTGAGTGAGTGGACAAGAACATGGCGGATGGAATATTATGTAGAAAATTGGAAGGTAATCCACTTTAGTAGAAGGAGCAAATGTGCAGACTATTTCCTAAATGGTAAGAAATTAGAAAGTATAAATGGACATGGATGTCCTTGTCCATAAGTCTCTGAAAGCTAACATGCAGGTACAGCAAGCTATTAGAAAAGCTAATAGATTGTTAGCCTTTATAGCCAGGCGATATGGGTATAGGAGCCTTACTTCAATTGTATCGAAATTTGGTTAGACTACACCTGGAGTAAGGTGTAAAGCTTTGGTCCCCTTACTTCAAAAAGGATATCATTGCCATAGAGCAAGTGCAACAAAGGCTCACCAACTTGTTCTGGAGATTGAGGGACATCTTATGAAGAGAGATTGGCAAAGTGGGCCTATATTCTCTAGAGTTTTGAAGAATGAAAGATGACCTAATTGAAAAGTACAAAATACTTAAAGGAATAGACAGGGTAGATGCAGGTAAGATGTTTCCCTTGGTTGGGAAGTCTAGAACCAGGGGGCACAATTTCAAAAAAAAGTCGGGGGGGGGGGTAGCCACATAGGATGAGCTGAGGTGAAATTTCGTTACACAGATGGTTGTGAATCTTTGGAATTCTCTATCCCAGAGGAAGTTTATACTGAAAACAGAGATTGATAAATTTCTGATCAACAATAACATCAAGGGTTATGGGGAACAGTATGCATAAAAGGTGTCCGATCGACCATGATTGTATTGAATGGCAGAGCAGACACGAGGAGCTGAGTGGCCTATGTTCTCATGTTGGGCGGCACGGTAGTACACTGATTAGCACTGCTCCTTCACAGTTCCAAGGTCCTGGGTTCCATTCGCGGCTTGGGTCACTGTCTGTGTGGAGTTTGCACGTTCTCCCCGTGTCTGCGTGGGCTTCCTCCGGGCGCTCCAGTTTTCTCTCTCAGTCCAAAAGACGTGCTGGTTAGGTGCATTGACCTGAACAGGTGCCAAAGTGTGGCGACTAGGGATACTTCACAGTAACTTCATTGCAGTGTTAATGTAAACTTACTTGTGATTAATAATAAACTTTTCATACAAACAGATTATCTGGTCATTATCACATTGCTGTTTGCGAGAGCTTACTGTGGGCAAATTGGCTGCCATGCATTCTACTTTAAAACAATGACATTCAAACCACTCTGGATAAATAGATTTTTCCTGAAGTCTCTAAGATTTACAGGACCATAACCCCACCAACCATTGAATGAATCAAAAGCTTTTAGGTAGTCTGCGAATGTTGGAACTCGGAACATGGCATCACAGCTGATCAATTATAAACCTGGGGTGGTTGGCTCAGTGGAAGTTGAAAAAGCCACTGTGTTGAGTTGCTGAGCAGTACACACTAGAAAACATCCTGGGATTGGTTCCCAAGGGGATAATTTTCCAAATTTATTTGCTGGCAGCACTCTTGAGAAGCTACAGGTGCACGTATAGTTTTTCATCCATTGAATAAATTAAATTCAAAGTGCAACAATTATTGCAAATGTAGGTAACTAGAGCAGCTATTTGGCACTGCAAGATTTTAGTGTTGTTTGCTATCCAGTAACCAATGTGTAAATGTATCTTGAATCATAAGTGAGATTGATTTTAATGTTGAATTGTTTCTGTCGAGAGAGCAACATGAGGAATAGGTGTTTGGGAATGTGTTCAGTAGAGGAAGAAAGAAAGTGTGATGACTTTAATCAAGCAACTGAGGTTGGCCCGCTTGAGTGTGAACTCTGAACGGTTCCCCGCCTTTGGGGAGCTGTCGCTTTTGAGTTGACCCTAAGTTAATTTGATTTTGTTTATTAGGTTGGGGGGAGGAAAAAAATAGTTCCCTGATTGAGAGCTGCTTCTGATCTACGGGCACCTGGTGTGGAGGGGGGCTGGGAAGAAGGAGGACCTCCTTGTGAACTGCTCCTGGGCCTGGCAAGGCCAGCCATCGACAGGTCCGGGTAACGGGTGACCGAGGGGGTCATCCAACCTGACTGTCTGCCCCTCTACTGTGGCTATAATCATGGCCGTGTGTCCCTGGAAAGGGAGTATGTAGTGTCTGAGGGCACCGTTGATGCCTTTTATACCCACTGAGCACCCCACGGACTGGGGTGCATTATTTAATCACATTTTGGTTTGATGTTTTAAGTTTCCTTTCCGTTTTGTCTTTCGTCTTGGGTGGTTCCCCTCCTTTTGGGAGCCGTCCCTTTTAAGTTGCCTCTAAGCTAATTTGAGCTAGTTTAATTGTTTGGACATCAAAAGAAGTCCCTGATTGAGAGCTAATTGACGGCCCAATGGGGGAGCCCCATGTCCTTATTTAAACAGAAGTGTCAGTCCCTCTGAACTCCTGGTGCAGATAGCACACTGTGAGGACTCTGTGTGTTATCGCGGGATCCTGTAAATAAAGGAAATTTGGTGACGGGACTTTCTCCTTCACGGATTTATTACAGAAAATGTCTTGGAATTTGTTAATTAAAGAGGCTGATGTTGGGAATAAGGACAGAGCTGGCCTCTGAATAGCAGCATGACGTTGTTGTTAGTTTTACAATGACAGTACCAATACTGGTTGAGCATATTTTTTCTCAGATAATTCCTTAAAAGAGGCCAACAGCCCCAAACTAAAAGATTTGAAAAAAAAACACACAAAAAATTCTGTCCACCTTTTCTAGCCCATTTCACAATAATTTCCCAAAACACACCAATAAAATAAGTAAAAGTATATGTTCAGAAACATAGGAGCAGGAACAGGCCTATCAAGCCTGTTCCACCATTCATCATGGCTGATTGTCCAACTCAATAGCCTAATCCTGCTTTCTCCCCATACGTATATAAAGATCAAGTGATTCTCTGCATAGGTCACAAATGATCAGCACTTAACTTAAACAATTAAAACTTAGCTGCATCATTAAACATTTTGCCAAAGATGAGATGCACCCCTGCACTGCATGGTCACCAGACCAATCTGCCTGACCTTTCCCTAATCAAATATCCACTCTCTCCACACAACTGCCAGCACAACCATTGGGCAGAATTCTACTCTCCTCCAGGAAGTGGCTTGGAGGCATGAGGCCCATTTAATTTGGCAAGAGGGTGCGGGGTGGTGACCCAGTGCTTTCCTGATTCCCCACCAAAGTCTGGAATGGGAAGGCCTACCCACCAGCCAGCCCAAGTGGCTTCATCCCACAGTCTCTGGTTGGGTGGGACCACTCCATGTAGCCAGTCTCACCTCATTAATACTGGCAACTATGCCTGTGACCTGGGTAAGAGGCACATGGACAATCAATGCCCAGGGGAGAGACCCACTGGAGGCAGGGATCGCTCACAGGTAAAGACCCTCTGTTCCAAATACTAACTCTTTCTTCCATCCTTGCCAAGGCACCCCCACAACGCCCCCCCCCCTCCCCCCCTCCACCCCCAAACTGACTCCAATGAGCCCTTTCTGCTGACCTTGACTGCGGGCTCCAATGATGATGATGTCCAAGTAAAGGCGCTGGTACTGGAGAGCCACTGGCCTCTGAGTGGCCAACAGCTCTTTGGAGGAAGCATATCGACTCGACAGACTGAGGATCCCAACGCCAAACACGCAAAAGCCTGATTGGCTCTAAACCAGGTCTTGGCAACATGGAATGGCAAGTATGCCTTCAGCTGGTGGATGGGCCTACTGCAAGAGCATTAAATTCTGCCCGTTTGATTTGGTCATACCATCTGCAGCAGCACAGTGGTTAGCACTGTTACCCCACAGCGCCAAGAACCCGGGTTCAATTTCAATCTTGGGTGACTGTCTGTGTGGAGTTTGCACAGTCTCCCATGTCTGTGTGGGTTTCCTCGTGGTGCTGCAGTTTCCTCCCACAGTCCAGAGATGTGCAGGTTAGGTGGATTGGCCACGCTGAATTGCCCCTTAGTGTCCAAAGATGTGTAAGTTAGGAGGATTAGTGAGGTAAACATGTGGTGTTAACGGGAAAAGGGCCTGGGTGGAATGGTCTGTCAGAAAATCAATGCAGACCTGATGGGCTGAATGGCCTCCTTCTTCACTGTAGGAATTCTATGACTTCTCTGCAAGATGCAGAGTTGTACCTGCCCCTGCAATAGGTGTTGGACTGGTCTTGCTAGGGTCTCTCAATTTGTAGATTATATGAAACCTGGAGATGTTGTGAATTGTGAGAAGGAGAATGTAGAACTTCAAAAGGATATGGATAGGTTGATGGAGTGGGCATAAGCCACAGGTGAAATTTAATGCTTAGAAATGGGAAGTAATTGGCTTTGGTAGGAAGAAAGCAGAGAGACAATATAAAGGGACAATTTGAGAGGGGGTACAGGAGCAGAGAGACCTGCATAAAACACTGATTCAAACTCAATTTGAGTATTGTGTATACCCCAGGTGATGGATATATGACAAGACCCATCTCAAACTAGAAAATCTACCTCTTTCAAGTAGTTTTTCTAACTCCAGCTAATTAGCATTGTGAAGTATCATTGACGTGAGTACACTACAAAAGCTTGTACCTCATCCACCCTCATTTTGTAAGGTTTACTGGCCTCAGGGTGGCTGGTAAAAGGAACAGATCTGTTATACTGATGCAACAAAGACTAAAACTTTGCAATAAAGACTAAAGACTGAAGGTGGAATTGAGATACCTTCAGATCTTTGATGTTCTTTTTGACTTTGTTAAATGTGAACCAAGATAACTTAATTTGAACACGAAATATGGAGAGATATTTAATTCTCAGGAATTTACTTGTCTGGTTTTAATCACTGCAAAATGAACTCCAATTGATACATTCTTTGTAGAAAAGCTTAGGGTCCTGTTAGAATTTGATGAATATTCTTTTGCAGGAAATGTTTGGATTAAAAGGTCCATGAGTCCATTAGGTTTCATCTTCTCTGCATACCAACTCTACCATATTCCCATGATAGTAACTAACTGTTTCATAAATGAACCCAGTGTCCTGACCTCAATCACACTCTCCTGAAGGCTAATCCAGCTGGAGATATTTCTCACTCTGGGTCACTCAGAAACAGCGAAAAAAAAACTGTCTAAGCAGATTTGTCTATAATTCATTTACTGTAATCTTGAAATAGGCAGCCTTACAAAGAGGCTCATGAGTCTCTTTGAAGGAAGATAATTTGATGGAGACTATCAAATTAGATCATGCTAACAAGTTTAATCTGCTGACAACTTTGCGCAGGTTGGGATTATGGGTGGCACAGTGGTTAGCATTGCTGTCTCATTGCGCCAGGAGCCTGGGTTCGATTCCCAGCTTGGGTCACTGTCTGTGCACAGTCTGCATGTTCTCCCTGTGTCTGCGTGTGTTTCCTCCAGGTGCTCCAGTTTCCTTCCACAGTCCAAAAGCCGCACTGGTTAGGTGCATTGGCCATGTTGAATTCTCTCTGTGTACCCAAACAGGTGCCAGAATGCAGCAACTAGGGGATTTTCACAGTGACTTCAATTCAGTGTTAATGTGAGCCTACTTGTGACACCAATTAAAAAAACTTTAAATTTAAGAGTTATTTGAGGACATCCCCAAAGCCTCAGTGAAAAGTGGACTCAGGTCAGGCAAAGGGAGTCTTACGTTTCATTTGTGGTTTGGATAGAGCAAACTAATCTTAGTCTGGGCGAACCTGGAATTATCCCCGAATTCAGAGAAAAAAACAGCTGTTGCAATGCTGTATGTTGCAAATTTATGGCCCTGGATTTCTTTAATCTGCAATTCCGAAAACTCCAGAGCGATAGAGAGTGTTGTGGCGAGCATACATTTCATCAGGGTAGAGGATGCTGGGAAGATGTCCCACCTTCCGCCTTCCCATATCCATCCTGATTAAGTTTGCTGTCGAAAGGCTAATTAAAGACCTCACGTTAAACCATCAACAGAGGCCCTTAAGCAGATGATTAATGCCAATCAAGGACCTTGGCCTGCAGCCTCTGGGATTAACCCACTTGCTACGCAGGAAGCATGACAAACTAATCTGTGCGGCGTCGCTTGTGGGCTCTCGGAGGCATTTAGAGGCACTAAGTTCCTGAGCAAAGTACCCAGCATCAGTAAGTGGGGGACACTGACAGCCACACTCTTGTCCTTCCTGCAAATCCCATTCCCTCATAACTGCCCTCCTTTCGCCATCATTCACCTGGGATCCGGTGATGATTCTGGACCTCAGTCTGATGTTGTACTGGCAGCAGCCACTGCCTCATGAACAATGCTGCCATTCAACGGAATTGCTGGCCTTTGATAAGCAGAGCAACTTTCCTTTAATTACTCATGTGTGGGACATGGGCACCGCTGGCTGAGTGAGCATTTATTGCCCATCCCTAGCTGCCCTTGTCCAGAGTGCAGTAGAGAGTCAAACACATTATGTGGCTCTGGAGGCACATGTAGGCCAGACTACATAAGGATGGCAGATTTCCTTACCTAAAGGACATTAGTGAACCAGATGGGTTTTTCCAACAATGGTTTCATGGTTATCAGTGGATTCTTAATTCCTGATACTTTTTATTTGAATTCAAATTCCACCATCTACCGTGGTGGGATTCGAACCTGGGACAGCAGAACATTCTCTGCGTTTCTGGATTAATAGTCTTGCGTTAACACCGCTAAGCCATCACCTCTCCTGCCGACAGTGTCCTTGTATCTGAGGGGAGGGTCATCACTGGCCATTTAAATGGGTGAAGTAATGTGTGCCACTACTTCCCTAAAAACGCCAAAATGGGCTCTTGCCTGCTCTGTAGTCAACAGATGAGACTACTGCCCCCCCCAACCCCAATCACCACATGAAGTACCTACCACAATACCACTGCTATGGTAATGAGTTACATTTATATAATGTCTTTAACATAATCAAATTTCCTGAGACACTGTGTTACAAAACAAAACTTTACTCTGAATTCAAATAAGGATATACAAATAATGAAGAACTTGTTTAAACACACGGGTTTTAAGGACAGTCTTGAAGCAGTAGACAGGTTAAGGGAGGGAATTTCTAGAGTTTAGGACCTATTCACAGTGGGAAGCACAGCTAATAATGGTGGAGAGAAATAGGGGATGCATAAAAGACCATTGTTGGAGCAGCGCAGAAATCTCAGGGGATTGTCGGTCTGGAGGAGGTCACAAAGATAAGGAGCCAGGTCACAAAGGGAATTTTTTTTTAAAATTAAAGGTGTAATGGATATCCCATAGGTTATAATGGTGCAGAGGCATTAAGTCAGAATAAATGCAGGGCCTATTTGTACTCCTATGAAACTGGACCAGATGAGAAAACACCATTTGCTCAGCCCCTGTTCAATGAGCTGCTAGTAGTAAGATCGAAAGGAGAATTGAGGTATCCAAACCCAGCTTTATCAGAATGAAGGACATGCAACATCAAAAAAAAACCTTAAATGACAAAATGTAACACCCCTTTTTCCCTGTGCTGTATGGCCCCTGAGACGTGGGCAACATACAGATCACTGATAAGCTGAATGCCTTTGAGATGTGGACAGGAGAAGGATGTTCCATATATCTGACACAAACAGAAAGATTGTTGAGGAAGGGCCAAAATTGGCTGGAGAAAAGAGGAAGTTTGTGCATTACATGAAAGAGGGAAAATGCCACCCTTTGTTCTCCTCACTGGAACAGACATTAGAGAAGGATAACGGAAGGAAAACCATAGCAGAGGGAGGCAAAGGAGAAACTGGGGAGGATCTGCAATGGACTGGGTGCAGTTTACTGACACAAAATGTGTAAAAGCAGCACAGGAGACTGGAGGTCCATGACAATCAATCTTTTGCGAAGAAGGTGACACCAACAAACAAAGCAATGAATGATCGTCAGTGTCAAAAATCACACAGTGGCACGGTGCCACAGTGGTTAGCACAGCTGCCTCACAGCTCCAGGGACCAGGGTTCAGTTCCTGCCTTTGGTCACTGTCTGTGTGGAGTCTGTGCATTCTCCCCATTTCCACGTGGGTTTCCTCCTGTCCTCCAGTTTCCTCACACAGTCCAAAGATGTGCAGGCTGGCTTGATTGGCCATACTAAATTGCCCCTTAGTGTCAGGGGCCTGAGGAGGGAAAATAGGTGGGGTTGTAGGGATAGAGCTTGGGAGGGATTGGTGTCAGTGCAGGCTCAATGGGCCAGCTGACTTTCTTCTGTACTGTAGGGATTCTTTGATTAAAAAATGAAGAACTACCACTTGTGTAAGTTAGCAGAAAGCTGCCATCACCTATGGAATTGAATTCTAATGCAAGGCCACATCTTCTGCGGAGAATGAAAGAAAAAGCAATGTTCCGGTGTACCTACGCTTCAAGAACATTCATTTTCCAAAGATTAAAAGGAAAGCTTGGTCTAAGCAATCTCAGCATCTTTTCATACAATATAATTCAGACCCTGGAAAATATTAATTAAAGCTGTAATTACGCTTTGCTGCTTTCACTGAGCCCAAGTTACAAAGATAATTTAAATCTTTAAAGTTTAATGTTGCTCGCGCCTGAAGCCAACATCTGCTGCTTTAAACCTACAATTAGTGGTGATCAGTTGTATTATATCATTATTCAGCCACCCTTTAAATACTGTATCCTAAATAAATACATTTTTATTGAACGTTTAGAATAGTTATTTAAATGTAAAATATATATACAAAATGGGGGAACATTACCTCTGTCTACTCAATATGGTGAAATTATAAACATTTGGATAAAAGTATTTAAGATTTTACTCGTGTATATATGCTTTGAGGCAAATGTTTCAAACACAATCATTTCACTAACTAATGAACTGAGGAAATCTGTTTGAAGCCAGATGCATCTTTGACCATGAAAGGGGATTGTTCCTGTGTCCAATATTTAAAATGTGGGCTAAATAGCTTTGCTAATATTAACAGACAAGGCAATGTCACTCAAGTGCACTATCTATCTAACATCACCATTAACATATCAAGAGGGACTTTGAGCATATTTTTCAGGCAGGACTGATGAGCAAAAATGCTTAATTCGGTAATTAGGCTTATGCAAAAGCTGGTAAAAAGGTTCTTCCAAATCATTTGTTGCAATATGAGAAAAGTAAATCACAAAAAAATAATTTTTGTACTTAACTGAACTGGATCAGTTTTGGACATGATAATTTCCTCTACAAAAAAGGGTAAGGTCGTGTGGCGCAGTGGTAGCATTGCTACCTCTGGATAAGAGTTCCAGATTCACTTCCAACCCCAGGACTTGGCCATTGTGCGCGTGCATGCATGGTTTGTTTTTGTGTGTTAGTTAAACAGAAAAGGATAATGCTCGAGGCATGTGGAACAGTAGCACGGTGGTTAGCTTTGCTGCCTCAGAGCACCAGGGTTCAATTCTGGCCTCGAGTCACTGTGTGGAGTTTGTATATCCTACCCGTGTCTGTGTGGGTATCCTCAGGGTGCTCCCATTTCCTCCCACAATCCAAAGATGTGCAGGTTAGGTTGATTGGCCATGCAAAGTTGACTCTAACGTCGTGGGATTAGCAAGATAAATATGTGAGGTTACAGGATTGGGGCTAGCGTGGGATTGTGGTTTGTGCAGACCCGATGGGTCAAATGCCCTCCTTCTGCACTGTAGGGATGCTATGATTCATTGTATAAAGTGAATGAAATTCAAATCAGCTATTAACTCACTGACAGGCTGCATAGCTGAGCCATTGACATTATGAACAATAGTTACCTTTCTTTTTATGAGAGTAACAGATTGGATTTGTTGACACCAACAGCTATTTCTCCCTCAAAAACCCCTGTGTTGAACAGAAAACATTTATCTATCTAAACAGACTAATTCTGATAATTCCTGCAGTCAAATGCAGCCACAGAAGAATTCATTCTACTTTGCGATGAATGCACGTTCCTACCAAATAAAAGAGAAGTCAGCCAGAACTTAGTAGTAAGCCCATCTTATTTTTGCTAGCTTCAGCGCATTCATTTTAATATGCTACAAAAATAAACTGAAATGTCATAAGGCATATGCAGTAAATCAATTAGACTCCAATACCGCCTCAGAGCCTGCTCATAATTTCATTACTTATATTGCATCCAATAGACTCCAAACATATATTCTCTACTTAAATAATATACATTAATTTTCATCCTATACTTAAAGCAGATTATCCTCTGGGAGTTTTACTTTGTATAGGTTGGCTGCAGCGCTTCTGACAAAGGAGCAGTGAATTTTCTGCAAAATAACTTAATTGGCTAAGAAGAACTTTGTAACATCCTGAGGTGGTGAAAGGCGCTATATAAATGAAAGTCTTTCTCACGCCCATGCAACTGTGAATTGGACAGATGTAAGAATATTGGGAAGCTAGGATGGATCTCCAAGGATCAAAGCTTAAGTGATTAAACCTAATTATAGCCCATTTTAATTTCTGCAAAATCTATGCCACAGAGTTCAGCTCCATAGTGCCACTGGAACCTGGTGCCACAGGAACCCAAAGTCATTTAGAATCATAGAATCATAACTTGCTCCTTGTCTCCTCTGCCCGGCTCCTTTCCTCTTGTTCACCTCCTAAGTTAAGGCCACCAGCAGCGCTTGCAAGAACCTAGGTGGCCTCTCTCTCTTCCCTATGGTTCCAATCAGGGTGCCCCTCCTCCTTATAACCAATTTTGACACAGGTAGAATCAGATGCAGCTTCCTTGGAATCGGTGCATTCCCCTTTAAGAGGGAAAGGCTCCTTTAAAAGAACACGTAGCTGGAACATGTTTTAAACACCTGGGGCTGAACTCCCTGTTAAGGACTCAGCTCACCAGCGACTGGCTTCATGCCACAACCATGGAAACAATGAGGCAACGTGAATTCTGTGGGCTTCCTGTCTCAATAGTACCATCCATGAGCTAATCGTGAACCCGCGAAACAAAAACAAACAACATTTCGACCCCTAACCCCCTTTTGGTTCTTTTCGTTGTGTTTTCCCATTGAGTCGAGACGCTGAAATTCACATCTTCCAACAGCAGTCATGACTTTTCCTCAAACTGTCAGATCTGTCATGATGACTGCCAATTTGTAACATAGTTTTACATTATGTTTAAAACCTGTGATTTGTTGCGAGAGACGATTTATTGTCGATTGGCACCAACATTTTTCCTGCTTTCGGGAATTTCTATGCAAAATATTTGGTAAATGTAGCTATATTTGAGGTTAACTATGGGGGGGGCGGGGTCATCATGTGGCAAGAAGATTATATGGTGTAGAAGTTGACAGCCGGTAATATTCGGGCATGAATTCTTACCACACTTCTATTACATTCCTCCGTGGTTTTAAGTGACAATGATAAATGGGACGGCATGGTGGCACAGTGGTTAGCGTCGCTACCACACAGCGCCAGGGACCCGGGTTTGATTCCAGCTTTGGGTGACAGTCTGCACGCTCTCCCTGCGTCTACATGGGTTCCCTCCGGGTGCTCTGGTTTCCTCCCACAGACCGAAAGTCATGTTGGTTAGCTGCACCGGCCATGCTAACTTCTCCCTCAGTGTACCCGAATAGGTGGCGACTAGGGGATTTTCACAGTGACTTCAATGCAACGTTAATATAAGCCGACTCGTGAGACTAATAATTTTTTTTTAAAAACTTAAAATTCAATAAACTAAATGGATTAAATAAATGGATTAATACTTATAACCAATGGAGAAATGTTATCTTGGCACGTACGCCCCTATTACTATTGGCAACAACATTTCTTAGCTGTATTTTAGAGGCAGGAAAAATATACAGTGAAATATTGAGGTTCCAATCACATCAGGTGACAGGAAATATTCTGCTGAAAATTAACACCCGGTGTATACGCTTCGGTTAAATCAAATCAAATGAAATGTCATTTTTATGTTTTTGTTGTCTGTTATTTTAAATAGCTCTAATTGTGCAATAAGTTTGACAGGATGGAATGTGGATCAGTCCTAATGTGGGAGTGACCTTTTTAGCAGGAACGAAACATCAACAGATTTAGCTGACGTTTGGAAGTTCCAACAGCTCAGCTATTTTCCTCAGTGGGGTTGTTTAACGTTGGGACACCCTGCCTGAAATGAGATGTTTTTCTGGGTCAGGGGCAGGGGGAGGGGACGGGTACACTGGAGGGATACATGACTGAATAATATTTTACAAAGAAAAATTGTGGGCTTATAGCATTGACAACGACCAGCTGTCTCACAAGCCTCTCCTTTTTCTCCCTCTCTGTCAGAAGTGAGTGAAAATATTCCTTTTGAACTGAGGAAGCATTCACGAGGCGTTCCGTCTCCATCTGCTAGCTATTATATATTTTAAAATATATATGTTCCTTCAGTTTGCATTGAAATCAGCCGCTTTAAAAATCATTCACTGGCTTCTTTGTTCTTCATGTTAAGGGTGGTTTGTGTTGGATGTGGTTGATAGAAAGTGAGACAAGACCACCGGTTAAGTCCATTCTGTCCAGGAAGTGCACTCTGCCTCCAACTGCAGACCATTCTGTTCAAGGGCAAATCATTCCTCAGCCTTTTGTATTTAAACTTTGATTTACTGTATGTTAATAACTGCTCCACGTATTGCTGCAAAGAACATCAGACTTAATCCTGTTGAACTTAATTAAACCACAAATATTTTGCGAGGCTCTCTGTATTTTAATAACCATTTCCGGCATGTTCTGGCTTTTGTCAGGCACCGTGGTGCAATATCTATTCTGCCGCCTTAACGGTATTTTGCTCATTAATCAGGAGCCAAGTTAGCTTGGGAGTTATTTTGTCTCGGGCGTGGTTCGGTTGGTAGCACTTTCACCGCTGGGTCATAAGGTTCCAGGTTTAAGACACACCCCAGGGCTTGAGCAAGACATCAAGGAACACTCCAGTGCAGCACTGAGGAAGTGTCCCATTATCAGATGGGAAGTTAACTTGTCTGAGGTGAACATAGTTGATTCCATGATACTAATCACAGAATCTTTACAGTGTAGAAGAAGGCTATTCAGCACATTGAGTTAGCGTTGGCTGTCTGAAAGAGCATTCTACCTCGTCTTATCCCCATAACCCTGCATATTCTTACTTTTCAGATAGTAATCCAATTGCCTTTCGAATACCTCAATCAAATCCACCTTCGCCACACATCATTTACAAAAAGGAATTATACAAGAGGTAGAGAAATTTGATGATAGAGTAAAATTAAAGGCTTCGGAGGGAATCTTCCTGTCCTGGCCACCATGGGAATCGTGGCAGGCAGTGGGGGGGGTGGACCATGCAAAAGTCCGTTGATCTCGTGAGATTTATCAGTTTTGGGAGAGCACAGCTAGAAAATCCCACCCTTTGTGTCAGAATGCACAAAACATTAACGAAATAACAGTACAGATAGAGACAAGGGGGTATGATTTAGTGGCAATTACTAAGACATGGTTACAAGGAGACCAGTCAGGGAACAGAATATCCAAGGGTACTCAGTATTTCAGAAGGTTAGGCAGAAAGGAAAAGGAGGTGGTGTAGCTTTGTTAGCGGAGGAAGGGATCAGCGCTGCAGCAAGATATGATATAAGCACTGGAGATCAAGATATGGAATCAGTCTGGGTAGAAATAAGAAATAGCAAAGGAAAGAAATCCCTGGTGGGAGTAACCTATACAACCCAAACGATAGTTCCACAGTGGAACACAGTGTAAAACAAGAAATACTAGAGGCTTATAAGAAAAGTACAGCAATAATTAATAATCATGGGTGATTTTAATAGACTGGATTCATCAAATTGGCAACGATAGCCTCAAGGGAGAATTCTTCAAATGTATTAGAGCAATATGTTGTGGAACCAATAAGGGAGCAAACTATTCTGGATTTGATTTTATGTAATGAGCAGGGATTAATTAATGACCTCATAGTCAAGAGAAGAGTGACCAGAGTATGATAGAATTCAGAATTCAGTTTGAGGGCAAGAAATAGTGGTCCCTGACATGCATTCAGGAGTTAAATGAATTTAACTACAAGGGCATGAAGACAGATTTGGACCTACTGGACAAGACAGGAAGACTAAAAGGTAGGACAGTTGATGAACAGTGTCAGTTGTTTAAGGAGATATTCAATTCCTCCCAAATAAAATATATTCCAGAGAGGAAGAAATGTTGTATGGGGGAGAAAAACATCCATGGCTAAGCAAGGAAGGTAAAGATAACATAAAGACAAAAACTAAGACACACCATATTGCAAAGGCCAGTGACAGGCTGGAAGATTGAGAAACTTTTAAAGATCAACAAAGGGTTACTAGAAAGTAATAAAAAGAGCAAAGGTAAGTCTTGAAAGAAAACTAGCACCAAGTATTAAAAAAGCAAAAACTTCTATCTCTATATAAAAGGGAAGAAAGAGAGCAGCTCAAGTGAGTGTTGGCCCCTTGGAGGATGAGGCTGGGGAGTTATAGTGGGAGAGAGAGAGAGAAATGTCAGAGATACTCAGTCAATAGTTTGCCTTAGTTTTCCCAGTGGAGGACACTAGTATCATCCCAATAGTGACAGGTAATGAAGAGGAAATAGAAAGGAAGGAACCTCGAACAATCATCATTAATAGGGAAATAGTACTTAACAAACTATTGGGATTGAAGACAAACAAGCCTCCAGGTTCTGCTAGCCTACATCCTAGGGTATTAAAGAAAGTGACAGAGGAGATAGTATACCCACTGGTTATAATATTTAAAATTCCCTGGATGCAGGAAAGGTTCCAGTGGATTGGAAAATTACTAATGTAACACTTCAATTCAAAAAGCGATTGAGGCAGAGAGTAAGAAACTATAGACCAGTTAGTTCAACATCTTTTGTTGGGAAATTGTTAGAATCCAATATTAAGGAAGTAATATCAGGACATTTGGAAAGTCAAAACTCAATCCACCAGAGTCAGCATGGTTTTATGAAGAGTAAATCATGTTTGACTGGTTCGCTAGAGTTCTTCAAAGATGTAACAAGCCAAGTAGATAATGGGGATCCTGTAGATGTAGTATATCTAGACTTCAGGAAGGTGTTTGTTAAGGTGCTGCTCAAAAGGCTAGTTACATGTAGTCCTCAGGCCCCAAGTACTTCCAATTGATATTAATGACTTGGATACAGGGAGAGAAGGTACTATAGTCAAATTTGCAGATGACACTAAAATAAGTGAGATAGTAAGTTGCAAAGAAGAAATAAGAAACTTTCAAATGGATAGAGATAGGTTAGGTGAATGCGCCAAAATGTGGCAGATGGAGTTTAATGTGGATAAGTATGAGATTATCCATTTTGGTCAGGAAAATAGAAACTTATTATCTAAATGGAGAAGGACTCTGAAGTACTTCAGTGCAGAGGGATCTGTCCTTGTGTATGAGTCACAGAAAACTGGTATGCAGGTACAGCAGGTAATAAGGAAAGTAAGTTGAATTTTAACATTTAGAGCTAAAGGAATAGAGTATAAAAGTCCAGAAGTGGTGCTGTAACTATACATTGCACAGGTGAGACCACACCTGGAGTACTGTGTACAATTTTAATCCTTTTATTTGAGGAAAGATGTAGTGACATTGGAGGCAGTTCAGAGGAGATTCACTAAATCGATTCCGGAGATGAAAGGTAAGTCCTATGAAGAGAGATTGAGCAGTTTAGGCCGATACTCTCAAGAGTTTAGAAGAGTAAGAGGAGATTTAATTGAGATAATATAAGGTGATAAAAGATGTCAACAAAGTAGGTGAAGAGTAAATGCTTCCTCTTGTGGGGAAATCTAGAACAAAAGGTCATAGTTTTAGGATAAGAGGTGGCAGGTTTAAAACAGAGTCAAGGAGAAACTACGTCTCTCAAAGGGTGGTGAATCCATGGAATTCACTACCCCAGAGTGTGGTGGATGCCACGACATTAAGTAAATTTGAGGAGGAGATAGATAGATTTTTAATTAACAGTGGGTTATTGTGAACAGAAAGAAAAGCGAAGTTAAGGCCGAGATGAGATCAGCCATGTTGACATTGAAGGCAGGGCTGGCTTGAGGGGCTGAATGGCCTACTCCTGCTCTTAGTTTCAATGTTCTCTCAGGAAATTCGTTCCAGACTCCAACCCACCCTCTGGGTGAAAGAGATTTTCCTCACATCACTTTTGCTCCTTTTGCTAATTATTTTGTATCTATAACATTTGGTTCTTGATGCTCTACTTAGTGCAAACAATTTCTCACTGTTCACCCCAACCAGACCCCTCAGGCTGCTAAATACCTCTAGCAAGTCTCCTCTCAGCCTTCTTTTCTCCAAGGAAAACTGATGCACCCTCTCTGATCTATCCCCATAGCTGCAGTTGTTTATCCCTGGAATCATTCTTGCGAATCCTTTCTGTACTCTTTCCAAATCCTTCCCATCTTTTGTCAATTATGGCACCCAGAACTGGCTTTAGATAAAGCCTGATAAGATGTAACTAGTGGCGTGCCACAAGGATTCAGTCCTTGGGCCCCAATTACTTACAATCGATATTACGCAAGGTAAAAATGACCTCCTTATTCTTGCACTCAATGCCCCTATTAATAGAGCCTAAGAAACTATATGCTTTATCAACTTCTCTCTGAACCTGCCCTGGAGATGTAATGTATCTGAACTTTAGGAAGGTGTTTGTTAAAGTGCTGCACAAAAGGCTAGTTCACATGGGGTTAGGGTAATTTGTTAATTTGGATATAGGACTGCTTATGACTTATCTGCACATACACCAAGATCCCACTTTTATTGCACTTTCTTTAGAGTTCCTTCCTTTATTATACTGTCTCTCTATATTCTTCCGACCGAAATTAATCACCTCATATTTTTCTGCATTGAACTTTATCTGCCACTTGCCTGTACAATCCACCAACATATCTATGTCCTTTTCAGGTTCATGACGATCCCCAATTTGAATAAGAGCAGCTGTGCTTTCCCTGATTTTCTGGCCCATATGTATCACTCATACACGGCACGATAGCACAGTGGTTAGCACTGCTGCTTCACAGCTCCAGGGTCCTGGGTTCAATTCCTGGCTCGGGTCACTGTCTGTGTGGAGTTTGCGCATTCTCCTCGTGTCTGCGTGGGTTTCCTCCCACAGCCCAAAGATGTGCGGGTTAGGTTGATTGGCGGTGCTAAGAAATTGCCCCTTAGTGTCCAGGGATACATGGATTAGTGGGGGTATAATATACGGGGATAGGGCCTGGGTGGGATTGTGGTCGGTGCAGACTTGATGGGCCGAAGGGCCTCTTTCTGCACTGTAGGGCTCTATGAATATCAGAAAAGCAGATTATCTGCTTTTCACACATTGTTAATGTGTTTTTGTGTAAATTATCTCTGCTGTGTTTCCTACATTACAACAATGACTACGCTTCAAAAGTACTTCATTGTCTATCAAGGACTTTTCAACATCTGGTGGTCATGAAAAGTGCCACATAAATGTAGGTCTTTATTATTTGGAAGTATGTCACCAGAGAACATTCAGAAACGAGTAGCCATCTTAAGTCAAAGGCTTCAGGGGCGATTTCACCAAAAAAATTCTAAGTGCCAAATGAACGTGAAAACAAGAGAAAATTGTGCCAATTTTTTGGGTGAGTTCGTAGTGGTAATCATATGATACTTTGCAAAAAAAAATGTGATTCTCGCCAGTAGGGGGAGAGGGCAGAGCCTACTCCCGCCGGGAAGCCAGTTGTTGATCTCTAGGTGTACCATTGTGCAGGTGCCCCAATCTCCTAGTGCGCTGCCCGGCTCTGGCCCTGAACACCCGGGGGGGGGCTTCAATGGCATCTGGTCTCACTGGCAAGGCCATCATGTTTGGTCCTCATTGGTGGTGACCATAAGTGATCCTTGCCAATGAGGACCTCCACCAACAAGCAGGTAAAGTCAAGTGAGTCCCAGACAATAGCGTCCAGGACTCACTCATCCGGAACTAATTATTACATTTAAATTAACAAATGAATATTGAAATTGGCTTTTCACCCTTTATGGGCGCAAAGCTCATTTTGCTGGCAAAATGGGGACAGCAAGATCGCAAGAGGCAAGAAACATGGCGCAAACTCGATTTTCTGCCCCTTGACCCAAACTACCAGCTCACCATGCTGTTCGATCAGTGGGATGAGCTGGTAAGATCGTCCCCTTCAACTTTCAATGACAATAAAAGGCTAAGAGATCATTGCAACTTATTCATAGTGGGAGAGTGGCAGGAACCTGTGCAGAATCTCCTCAGGCTGCATGTATCAGGAAATGTTTCATGTAATACAATATAACTGATCTGTATTGCACAACGTAAATGGTTACATTTGTATTGTACTGTAAAAATGCCTTTGCAAAATTTATGAGCACGGTTTATTTCTTGGAAAAGAAATAGCTGGAGGGCACGGGGTAGAGAGTGCAAGCAGACAACAATTGCAGACGAGAATCGGGAGATTGACATTGCTCTGGTCAAACTGCGACTATAGCTGAATGTTCTGTTCCAAAGCTATAAAAGAGGAACTGACTTACAGTAATGAATTATGAATAAATGTTATTGGAATTCTCTAGTACAGAACGTTGTTATTGGCAGTCCTTTGTATTTTCATTCCTGTTTCCACATGTCGTTATAAGGAAGGTTCACGTCCATTAGCTGAATCTGTTTCAGCCCCATTCAGTAACTGAATATTAGTTGATTTGTTCAACTTATACATTATGCTCTTTCATAGAAATCAGCCTGGCAGGAATCCTGACCTCCTACTTTGCCTTCAAAAATACATTACACTGAATTAATCTCCTTTCAGGAAAAGATTTGAATTAGGATTTCCCCAAGCCTGAAGCACTAGAATACAAAAGCTCCCAGATTCAATTGCTGGGATTTGCTGAGTTGAATCATCGCAGTTGGGATTCTACAATGGGCCTCAGTGTCATTGTCATGCATTAAATCTCGCTGGAAAGTCACATAAAATGGGCATTGGCTGGAAACCCTGCCCACTTCAATAGTGTCTTGACTCACAGAAAGAAAAATGAGCAGTTGGGAAAATCAACAGTGAGTTACTCACACCCATGAAGCCTTATCCTAGCATGGTTCAACTGAGGAGAAAATAAGAGAAGAATTGACAGAAGAGAGGTTTGTACTTTTATTCTCTGCAATGGCTGGAAAATGACTCCCAACCATCACTTAGTAGCCTGAAGAAAGAAGGAGATTGTTCATTTAGAAAATCTCCTTCATGACCTCAGGACATCCCAAACACAGTTTAAAAATTTGATTTAATTTAGTTTTTCCACATGTATCACTTTACAGTGAAAAGTATTGTTTTTGTTTGCTATACTGACAAAGCATAGTGTTCATCGAGTACATAGGGGAGAAGGAAAGGAGAGGGAGCAGAATGTAGAGTTACATTTATATTTAGGGTATAGGGAAAGATCAGCTTAATATAAAGTAGGTCCATTCAGAAGTCTGATGGAAGCAGGGAAGAAGATGTTCTTGAGTTGGTTGGTATGTGACCTCAGGCTTTTGTACAGTTTTTCTGATGGAAAAAGGTGGAAGAGAGAATGTCTGGGGTGCATGGGGTCCTTGATTATGCTGGCTACTTTTGAGACGGGGGAAGTGTAGACAGAGTCAATGGATGGGAGGCTGGTTTGTGTGATGCTCTGGGCTTCGTTCATGACCCTTTATAGTTTCTTGCGGTCTTGGACAGAGCAAGAGACATACCGAGTTATGATGCAGCCAGAAAGGATACTTTCTATGGTGTATCTGTAAAGATTGAGAGTTGTAGCGGACATGCTGAATTTCCTTAGCCTCCTGAGATATTAGAGGCATTGGTGTGTTTTCTTAACTATAGCGTCGGTATGGACGGACCAGGACAGGTTGTTGGTGATCTGGACACCTAGAAACTTGAAGCTCTTGACTATTTCCACTTCATTCCTTTTGGTGTAGGCAGGGGCATGTCCTCCAGTTCGCTTCCTGAAGTTGATGAGTATCTTCTGACATTGACTTTACAACCACTTTGAAAGTGTGGTCATTCTTGTGTTGAAAAAGAGACAACCAATTTGTGCACAGCAAAAGTTTCAGAAACCGCGATGTGACAATGACTAGATAATCTATTTTAATTGTGTTGATTGAAGGTAGATGTTGGACAGGACAGCAGGGTGTGCTACTCTTTAAAATAATGCTTTGGGGATCTTTTGCATTCACCTGAGAGAGCAGATGGAGTTTATGTTAACATTTCGTCTGGAAGATGGCACCTCTGGCCATGTAGTGCTCCCCCAATAACTGCTCTGGAGTGTCAGCCGAGGCTGTGTACTCACGTTTCTGGAATGGAACTTGAATCCACTTAGAGGCAAGAATGCTACCAACCAATCCCCGGCAATACAACAAGGGAGGATACAGATAAAGGGAGGACCGGGAAGTGGGATCTTTGTCTCTGAAGAATTCGGCTGTCAGAAGGTAGTACTCTTGGTGGGAAATAATTGGGCAACTTTCAGTAATTTACAGTTTCTGAACACAATTTCAGTCCGGAGAAAGCTTGGAGGAGAAAAAAGAGTTGTGTGTTACCACAGTTTAGCCCAAAAACAAGAACATTTTGCCATGATGCTTATTCTACATAGTTATGAGTCGATAATCATAACTCAATAACGCTAAAATGTGTGTTAAAGTAGCCAGTTGAACAAAAAATAACATAGAACATGGAACAAAACAGCACAGGAACAGGCCCTTCAACCCTCGATGTTGTACTAAACATGACACTAAATTAAACTAATTCCATCTGTCTCTCCGTGGCCCATACCCGTCTATCCTTTCATATCAGGTGCTCATCTAAAAGCCGCTTAAACTCCCCTATTGCATCTGCCTCCACCACCACCCCTGACAGCATGTTCCAGATGTCCCTCACATCTCCTTTGAACTTTGCCCCTCTTATCTTAAGTGCATGCTTCGTATTAGACATTTCAACTCTGGGAAAAAGATTCTGACTGCCAGTCCTATCCATGCCTCTCTTAATTTTGTAGCCTGCTATCAGGTCTCTCCTCAGCTTCTGCTGCTCCAGAGAAAACAACCTTAGTTTGCCCAGCCTCTCCTTGTGGCTCATACCCTCTAATCCAGGCAGCATTTGGATAAACCTGGTGAAGAAAACATCAAAATATAAGGGGTTAGGTTTAACCCCTCCCCAGTCAGTTTCAAAAGAGTAGAAAATAGGCCAGTTACAAATCACGATTGCAGACATAAAGGCCTCAAGCGTTCTAACTCCCAAGTCTCTGAGCTACATGCTACTGGTCTGTTCCCCTCATGAAAAACAGCTGACTTTAACTCTCTCCGCTTGATGGAAACTTTATTAATGTCACAAGTAGGCTCATATTAATACTTCAATGAAGTTAATGTGAAAAGCCCCTAGTCGCCACATTCTGGTGCCTGTTTGGATACACTGAGGGAGAATTTTACCATGGCCAATGCACCTTAGCACGTCTTTCAGACTGTGGGAGGAAACCAGGAGAAACCCATGCAGACATGAGGAGAAAGCAGGAATCAAACTTCATCCCAGCTGCTTTGTAGAAGCTTGTTGGCACAAGTTCACAAACCAGCCTGCATCGCAGGAGGCACAGGGATGAGCAGATTGAGTTTGCACCTTTGTTATGAAGGTTTAATGGAAAGAACATATACAATCTTGGCTGGCTGCTGGGTTGAAGCAACATTTGGGGAGGCAAGAGGCCAACGTAGGAGGCAGACTCACTACTTGTGAGGAGGATTTGGGAAAAGTCACAAGGGGTTAGGAGGACAGGACTTTCCTTGTGGGGTTCAGAGGGGCATGCCTCCCACAATGGAAAGCTTGTAACATATAACACTCAGGCCCAGGCATTGATAGAATGGGTCCCCAATTTGCATGAATTCAGGAGGCGCCAAATCAACTCTGTGCTTAATCAGCCACTTAGACATGCAGGAAACAGAGACATTCCTTATTAACTGCTCACTCACTCTTTTAAAAGACCGACAGGGTAGCGCAGTGGTTAACACAGTTGCCTCATAGTGCCAGGGTTCCAAGTTCGATTCCTGCCTTCTCCTCATGTCTGCATGGGTTTCTCCTGGTTTCCTCCCATAGTCCGAAAGATATGCTGGCTAAGGTGCATTGGCCATGCTAAAATTCTCCCTCAGTGTATCCGAACAGGCACCAGAATGTGGCGACTAGGGGCTTTTCATGTTAACTTCATTGAAGTGTTAATATGAGATTAATATAAATAAACTTTCCATCAAGCAGAGAGAGTCATAGTCCCAACAAAGATAGAAAAACAAACAGAGATATTTTTTATTCATACGTGGGATATGGGCTAAGATGAGGAACTGAAGATAAAAGATGATAAAGAGGGACAGCTGACTGTTGAAAACATATGCAGGAGTAACCATCAAGCATTTCACAGAAGCAATCAATAAAGAAAAAGGACAGGGGAAACTTTAAACAAAAACATGAGGGAAAAATGAATGAGAATGCGGTGAGTTCTAAAAGAGTCAGTCAGAACTGATTCTTTTTAAGTCAAAAGTGGCAATGAGATTCCAAAGAACAAAATAAGTATCCTATGGAAATGAGGATGGAACATAGGATTATTTGATTTAGGAATTGTGGTTCAGGAAAAAGGATTTAGGCTTTCAAACTCCTTTGACAACAGGACAGAATTGCTTTCAATTCTCGTGAGCTGCCTCACCAGTAAAGTGATAAATTCCACATCACACTATTCCGAGGTTGTGTATGTTCTTTCCATTAAGCCTTCATAACAAAGGTGCAAACTCAATCTGCTCATCCCTGTGCCTCCTGCGATGCAGGCTGGTTTGTGAACTTGTGCCAACATTTTCTTTGTGTTAACAAAAGCTTCTACAAAGCAGCTGGGATGATTTTCTTCTTCATTTTAGAAACATCCTCAGCGTGAGAATTTTCTTGCTGCTATTGCCCAGCAGAAAGTGAGAACGCCGCTCAGAACAATGATAATGAAGGAACATCGTTACCTTTCGGGCAACAGAAGTGTTGAGAGGCTGCAGGGAGGGGCAAAGATTTGCAGAAATATAATTTTAAATTTAGAAATGTTTCGCTGCTATACGCACTGCAATTCCCAAATTAAGTACATCTCAGAAGATTAGCTGCTAGTCCTTAAAGTCGTAGACTTCCTCAAATTCAATTGCTTCAAATTACCTTATCTTGTCGGAAGGAAGATTAAGAAAGATTAGTATCACATTATTCTCGACTAACTGTAAAAATATCATAGGATCTAAGAATCCCTACAGTCCAGGAGAAGGCCATTTGGCCTATCGGTCTGCACTGACAACAATCCCACCTAGGCCCTATCCCTGTAATCCCACGTATTTACCCCTCTAATCCTATACATCCCAGGACACTAATGGGCAATTTAGCACGGCCAGTCAACCTAACCCGCACATCTTTGGACCATGGGAGGAAATCGGAGCACCCGGAGGAGAGACACAGGGAGAACATGCAAACTCCACACAGACTGTGACCCAAACCAGGGATTGAACCCGGGCCCCTGGTGCTGTGAGGCAACAGTGCTAATCACTGTGCCACGGGTACTTTTTACTTTGACAAACTAGCATCAATCCAGTATCAATCTTGAGTCGACTCCCAGCAACGTAGGAATGGCAGCAGGGACTCAAGATCTAGAAGTCACAGATTTCGCCAGCGAGATCGCCATTATGGATTTTTACCCACCCCCTCCCCTCTGCTTGTGACATTAGCAGGTTCACACCATGACGGATGTGAACCTGATTAACACGTACTTCAACACATTTGAATATTATTAACACCTCCTCTCACCAGGCTTTGACTCACTCCCCCCCCCCATCCCCATCCATCCATCCCGTCATATTTTTAAACTGTGCTGATGTGTCATCGTGTCAGTGCAGTTAACCCAAATGTGAACCTATCATGGGGGAGGTCCCCCCACGGGTGCAAAGGTAAGTATAGCCCCTCGAGGGAGAGGGACGTGGCCAGTTAGTGGCCCAACAATGCCCCTTGGCACCGTGCCTTGGAACAGGTTGGCACCATGCCCATGTCACCTGGCAAAGCCAATGTGTGTCAAAGGGCAGTGGCCAGTGGGAGCCATATGGGAGAGGAGGGGATTTATTTATATGTGGTGGTGGGTCCGAGTGGATGGGGCAGCGGGGGTGGGGGGGGTGGGGTGCAATGATGGCCATTTGAGCTGGGAGCGTGGGTAGGTGAGTGCCAACTGCAACTGGGGAAGGGGAATGGTGGTAAGGGCAGGGCAACGAGGAAGGGACTGATGATGGCGGGGTGGGGTAGTGTCAATAATTGGGGGGGGGGGGAAGGGGGAAACAGTGGAGAAGGCATCGATGACTGCCAAGGTGTGGGGGAGGGAGAGGGCCAAAACTGCAGGGGGGGGGAACAGCTGGTTGGAGTTAAATGCTGGTTCCGATAGAGGGGGTGACGTGTGGATGGGAGCACCTGAGATCTTTGTGATGGGCTGGGGGAATGTTTATTGCTGTTCTGATCAGGGTGCCATGATTTCTGTGCATCTGGGTTTCGCTGACGTGTTGAGACCCCTTTGAATGCGTGAAACACGCTCCCTTGATTTTATTTTGGACGAGTGTTGTATGATCTGAAGGGAAAGATGTCGGTTTTCTCGCCGGAAGCAACGCTGTGCCACTTTTTGGTAAGAGTTCATCCATCATTAAACCTTTGAGAATAATGCACCACCTTCTTTACGTTATAAAATTTGGGAAAAAGTTCTCATTCCAAATCCAAGGTGAAGAATGGACCAATCATCCGGCAGCAGAAACAATTTGGGGAGGAACCCAGTACTGCCCTGATTTTCCACCACTGTTTTCAGCTAACTACTTCACATCAGGGTAGTATGGGTGATCCAACCCAAAGGTGAATCATCGAGTGATGTTTCCAGTCTTTCCTGCAAGAATTGCACCCATTCTTTGCTTGGACTTTTTAAGGGAACTCTCATCAACAACGCCCATTTTTGCTTTGTGTACAGCCACTTGGTTTGACCAAGAGTTGCACATGATTGGTGACTTAAAGGGGCCGAACTGTATGCTGCCTGATTGGGTATTTTCAGGTTGCCACACAACCATGCAAATTAGGAGATTGATTGCTCACCGGCTGGAACTGATCTGAGTCTAGTTCAGGCCATTTGATAGGAGTCCAAACTTGTCAAGATAGAAGTGAGGTTACTGCAGTGAGGTTGGATTCTCACCTGTATGGAGCAAAAATGGCTACTTTCATTATCAAAAATCTAGGCAGTGTGTGGCATCACCGGGAGCTATGAACCAGAAGATGAGAGAGATTTCCTACAGTAATATCTCTCAATTTCTGGATAAGAGTTTTCCTTACCAAGTTGGCTACAGGAAGTGACATGGCAAACTGATGAGAAATCAGTGAAACCAGGATCAGCTGTGCAGCCTTATCAGACTATATAAGCAGAGCACTGAACCTTAATAAGCCTACTTGTGAATGGGAGGAGGCTGCCTTTGAAAGGAGCTATTGTGTGTAAAGTTAAACTCAAGGAAGATTTAGGTATTTATTTTCTCTTTCTTTTCCCTGTTTTGGTGACATTTGGAAGTCTTTAAACTAAACATTAATCTTTTATGTTGTAACTGGACAACTGTGTGTTATCAAACTGAGAGAATCCACTCACTCATCTTAATCCTCAACCCCTGATCACATCATGAGTGTTAAAGTCACCATTTATGCATTGAGGAACGAGTGAAGGTAAAGCCCGTCCTTAGAATCATGGAATCTACGGCACGGAGACAGGTCCTTTGGTCCAAAATGCCCATTTAAACTAACCCCATTTGCCTGCATTTGTCGTATTTCCCTCTAAACCTCTCCTATCCGTGTATCTGTCCAAATGCCTTTTAAATGTTGTCAATGTTCCTACCTCAACCACTTCCTCTGGCAGCTCGTTCCACATACGTACTACCTTCTGTGTATTAAAAAAAAGTTGCTACTCAGGTTCCCATTAATTCTTTTCCCTCTTAAACCTATACCCTTGAGTTCTTGATTTCCCCAACTTTAATAAACCTTAATCCAGGCTCATTCCATAAAGTACAGAGTAAAGACACAAATTCCTTGTTTTTCTCCCTAAAGCCAATGTGAACTGAAGTTTATACGTTTGTAATAATTTCCTGAGCTTTCCCCAGTTGATGGGAGCTGCTCTCAGTTACAAACCTGTAGCACGAATCCAATGTTAACAGGCTGTTAATCTGCCCTTCAGCCTTCAAGGGCCAAGATGATGTGGCTTCCCAGAAAGAAGAGGTATGGGTTTATGCCACCAAGTTTCCCTTACAGGTCCTTGGCAGCCCAAACCTTTGAAACAGACTCTCATCATTTGTGACATGTTTGTGGCTGTGCAGGCAAACTGGCTTTGTTCCATCCTATTACAGCATTGAAGCTTTTGTACTTTAGAGATCATGGCATAGGCCCAGGTTTGGCTTCGCTTGGCTGATCCCAGTTGATATTGCAGTAGCATATCTTTCATGACTCAATTGTAACACTCTCACCAATGTCTTGAGCACCAAAATCTTACTGACTTTCCAACAAAAGGGTAGTCTTACCAGCTGATTATGCCAGTCAATTGGTGTGGTGTGCTGGTAAGAGCGCAAGAGAGGTGAGAAATCAGGTTTGCGGCACTTGGTTTGTCACCCTTCATGATTTTACCGGCCCTGATTGCAGGTGTGATCAGCCTCGTGCCTGGGAAGCGCACGAGGCTGATATAAATATTTAAAATGTAATTGCCATATAATTAGTGAGTCCTGGACGCAATCGTCCAGGCTCACTTGCCTTAATCGCTTAGGTCCACACCAGCGAGGATCATGTATGTTCCCCAAAAATGAGGACCAGATGTGATGGCCTTGCTGGTGGGACCAGAGGCCATTGAGGCCCCCTGGATGGTCAGGGGCGGGGGGGAGGTTTCGTTTGGGGGTCCTCTTGCATGAGTCACTAAAAGTCATCATGCACATTCAGCAGGTAATAGGGAAGCGAATGGTATGTAGACCTTGATTTCAAAGGGAATAGAGTATAAAAGTCCTAGCTAAACCTACACCACACCTGGAATACTGTGAACAGTTTGGTCCCCTTATCTAAGGAGAGATATACTGGCATTGGAGACAGTCCAAAGAAGGTTCACTGTGTTAATCCTGACTATGGAGGGATTTTTTTATGAGAGGTAGAATAGGTTGAGCCTTTACTCACTAGAGTTTGGAAGAATGAGAGATGACATTGAGACATATAGGATTCTCTGGGACCCTGATAGCGGTTGTTTTCCCTTGTGGAAGAGTTTAGGCCCAGAGGGCATAATCTGAGTAAGGGATCACCTATTTAAGACACAGATGAGGAGGCATTCCTTTCCTCAGAGGCTACTGAATCTGTGGAATTCTTTACTGCACAAGGCTGTGGAGGTGGTTCATTCAGTCAGCCTAAAGCTGAGATAGACACATGTTTAATCACTGAGGGAATCGAGGGTTATGGGGTAAAGTGGAAAAATGGAGTTTAGATTATCATATCAAATCAGCCATGATCTCATTGAAGGAGTTGTCTCAACTACTCCTGCTCCTATAGCTTATAGTCCAAGTACTTAATTGAAAATGAAGTATTTTGGGCAGTTTTGATTTCATGAAAGGTGCTTTCTAAATGCGATTCTTTTAAACATCCAAATTGCCATGAGTGATGTCACTCCTGATTATTATCCAGAAAAACCTGAAGGTTCATACAATCAGGTCAGGCCAAGTGTTGGCTCTGCTGTGACGCCTCTTGTGGTTAAATTGGCTGTCAATATTCAACCATCAAAATGATGCACTAAATATGGTTACTTTGGCAAGCAACTGGGGAGTGTGTGTGTGAAACTGCACCCCAATCATGAGTCAGTATGTTCGAGAGAAATTTGGATGTATCACAGCTTGATATGGTTCCTGCTCCGACCAAGACTGCAAGCAAGTACAAAGGGTTGTGGACGTAGCCCAGTCCATCACACAAATCAGCCTCCCGTCCATTGACTCAGCTACGCTTCCTGCTGCCTCAGAAAGCGGTCAGGATAATCCTGGATGCCACGCACCCCAGACATACTCTCTTCCACCTTCTTCTGTCAGGAAAATGATATAAAAGTCTGAGATCAACTGACTTAAGTGCAGCTTAAGAACGTAAGAACTAGGAGCAGCAGTAGGCCATCTAGCCCTTCGAGCCTGCCCTGCCATTCAATAAGATTGCAGCTGATCTGAAGTGGATCAGTTCCACTTTTCCACCTGCTCCCCATAACCTTATGTATCAGAAATCTATCTACCCATGACTTAAATGTATTCAATGAGGAAGCCCCCACCACTTCAATGGGCAGAGATTCACCATCCTCTGAGAGAAGAAGTTCTTCCTCAGCTTCTTCCCAGCTGTCATCAGACTTTTGAATGGACCTGCCATATATTAAGCTGATCTTTCTCTACACCCTATATGTAACTGCAACATTATAATCCGCACCCTCTCTTTTCCTTCTCCCATATGTACTCTATGAATGGTATGTTTTGTCTGCAGACCGTGCAAGAAACAACACTTTTCACTATTCCAATATATGTGACAATAATAAATCTAATCAAAGATGGGGGGAAGCAGGAAAGAATTAGAAAAAGAATCAAAGGACTTGCTTATGATTGTTGAATGCAGCAGAATACATTTTGATGCCTTCAACCCATCTGGATATCAATGCATAAGCAACTTCAGATGTTAGTTTTTTTTTTACAGCCATCTGCCTTAAATAGATGCATTTATATCTTTGGTCATCTGGTTCAATCTTTATCCCCTTTGTTTTACTAGGAAAAAGATCATAAACATTTACATGAGGAACCTGGGAAAAAGTATAAAGTAGGAATGCTACACATGGCGGTGCCCATACCTGCACACAGTTACAATAAGCATGGACACTTTATTGTCTGCACTGTTGTGTCAGGTATGTTTATGATGGATTGCAAGCACAAGACCATGATGTAATTACTATACAATTAGAAAATACTCTCTGTATTCCATGCATCATTTTATTTCCTCTTTATCCTTTCGAGGTATGAGAGGATCGCTGGTAAGGCCATCCTTAATTATCCTCTCACTCAGTGGAAATTGCAAGGCCATTTGGTGGAAGGGTCACTTAGGGTCATAAGGGTTTAAAGTGTGAGGGGCAAAGTTTAAAGGAGATGTACAAGGCATGTTTATTTACACAGAGGGTGGTGGGTGCCTGGGGACATGATGGAAGCAGATACAATCGTGACTTTTAAGGGGTGTCTGGACAAATACATGAATAGGATGGGAATAGAGGGATACAGTTCCCAGAAGAGTTTAGTTCAGACAAGCAGTATGGTCGGTGCAGGCTTGGAGGGCCAAAGGGCTTGTTCCTGTGTTGTAATTCTCCTTGTTCTTTATTTCAAAAGTTAAAGTTAGAAGTTAATTTATTAGTCACAAGCAAGGCTTACATTAACACTGCAACGAAGTTACTCTAAAATTTGCCTAGATACCACAGTGGTTGGGTCAATGCATCTAACCGGCACATCTTTCGGACTGTGGGAGGAAACTGGGGCACCTGGAGAACGTGCAGATTCCACCCAGACAGTGACCCAAGCTGAGAATTGAACCGGGATCCCTGGCACTGAAAGGCAGCAGTGCCACATGCCACTCCAGACAGAGTAGCTGGCACAAAAGAGAGGTGCAGCACCTCAGTTGAAGTTGTTCTTTCCACGGTTACAGAACATCATCGCTCCCCTTGGAATCTCTCCCACCAGAATCTGTGTTGTCATGCTGCTTCTAACCCTGAGCCAGTGACCCAAGCCGGGAATCGAACCCGGGTCCCTGGCTCTTTGAAGCAGCAGTGCTAACCACTGTGCCACCATGCTGCCCTCAGAGGGTATTTAAGAGATAACCACACTGCTGTGTTTGTGGATCCACATATAGGAGAGAAGGAAAGGAGAGGGTGCACACATAGGCAAGACCAGGTATGGATGGCAGATTTCCATCCCTAAAGAGCACAGAATCAAAGAACCAGATGTGTTCAGGTTCACCATTGCTGAGACTAACTTGTGATTTAAGATGGCGCTGGAGCATGGTGACTTATTGAGTGTGGCCCAACATACCCTCTGATCCTATCCTTTACTCTGATTCTATGCTTTTAAAACTGTAGTCTAACTCTTTTAAACCCTCTAATAATGCTCCCTTTCAAATGGACCTACCTTATGTGTAGTTGATTTTTCTTTACACCCTAGTTATGACTGTAATGCTACATTCTGCACCCTCTTCTTTCCTTCTCCCCTATGTATTCCATGTATGATATGCTTTCGTCTGCATAGTACACAAGTAACAATACTTCTCACTGTATACCAGTACGTGTGACAATAATAAATCAGATTAGATCAAATCAATCTCAGATTTTAAAAAATTGAATTTAAATTCCACCAACCGCTGTGGTTGCCGAGTGGATGGGGTGAGGGTTTGGGGAGGTGGGTGGTGTCTGTTGTGAGGAGCACAGTGCAACTTTGCCCTTCTAAGAGTGCCATCGGGACTGTAACGTGCACCAGGACAGCTGGGTGACACCTTGTTCTGATGTCCCATCCAAAGGGCAGAATCACCAAGAACCCACTTGAGAGTCGAGCTGGATTATGAAGGAGAACCTTCTCTGAAAGCCCCGAGCATCCGTTCTGAACTGGGGCTTGGTGAATTTGTTTGCAGTAGGGAAGTCAGTTGTGGAAAGTTTAGATGTCATATGGAGAGAGGTCACAGGACAGAAAGGAGTACGTCATCAGGCCCAAAGGGATGGGAATGTGGAGACACTGGGCAGCAACAAAAAAGAGAGTATTGAAAAGGCAAAATTAATTATCGGGGGTGACAAAAATGTAGGGCGTGATTTTCCACTCTTCTGGCCTGTGGGTTCCTGGCCGACGGGAAGGGTGAGCCAAGCTAAACACTGTAGACAGTAACAGAAGATTCCACCAGTGACCAATGGCAGGCTGCCTCTGCAGACAGAAAACACACAGGGGTGGAACGTCCCACACCCAAAGTGAGAGAAAGAAAGTTACAAAAGCAAATATCAGAAAATACTGGGGAAGAGGAGAAAGGAAAAGAATATACAAACATGAATGAATAAACTGCTCCAGTACTGGCATGCAGCACAACACTAAGCTAAAACACTACATTGAGTATGAATATATAAAACAATTCAAATAGTTTCAAATAAACTTGAGAGGTTAAGAGTTTACTTCTGTGGTTCTGGAAGTTTCTTTTGATCAGCTTGCTCTGTTTTTGTGTTGGGAGCCATAGAAATGTCACACAGTTCAAACTGAAAAAGTTTATGAAATAGTGTTGCAAACCCGACAGGTTGCCACATCTTAAATGGCTTAAGCATTACTCATTTTTAATGCCACTTTTTTTTTACTCACCTCGCGTTTATATTTAACTTGGCCATCTGTTGCCTGCAATGTGTCTTGTTTCCTGGACTGCTTTCATAACAGAATTTCAACATTTCAAATGAGCTGTTGATTAATGGATCTACAGGACAAGATTTAAGTACACGCACATCTTGCTGACAAAGCGAGAATGTAAAGAACAGGAGAGGCAATGAAGGGAAATCTCAACAGTGAAGTGGGTTCTAAAAATGTTAGCTTTGCACATGAGGGGTGTATGAAAGCATTGGCAAAAGACAGATTCGCTGAAGGAAGCTAATTTGGCAGGATACTTCCAGACTCAACTCGAGAGTGCTCAGAAGAAAGCAGAATGAAACGCTGATAATAACAAGGATGTGTGTGGTTGTATCTTCAGTCAAGTCTGAGGAATGAAGTTACCAGCAAGTTGCAAAATACAAGTAGATTCCCAGTTGAAAGTCATCTGGAAAGTGTCTAAAGGTCGTACATTCCTATTCCACTATGACAATGACCTAGGGCACATTGGCAATGCTGGAAAAGGTTTTTTTTTCAAAAGGCAAATTATGATGCAATACCAAAAGTGATGAATTGCTTCAACAAAATCAATTAGAGATTATTATTGAACACGCGTTGGGTAATGTATTGATAATAGCAAGTTAAAGAGTGGGCTGGGAAATAGCCAAAAGATGTAAAAGAGCTTGAAGGTTGTTTACGATAATCTACTGCAATACAACTAAAGACAACCGATCAGATGATCTTCATAAAATAAGAAGGGGAAGTCTTAATCACATGATTGAAATATTATGATATAAATGACACGAAGTTAATTGTGTTACTAACTTTGGTTGACACATTAGGTAGAGAATACAGCGTGTGTTATCGTTCAAATGCAATCTTTCCACATTTTACTTGCTGTTATGAGTTTGTGTTGTAAGAGTGAAAACTGGAAGGCTGACAATGAACAAACATTTCTTTCTGATTTCCTGACCTTTCACTGAGATGGTCCAAACATGGTGTAGCCTAGCTGTGGTTATGATCAGTTATTAGCAGATGTTAGTAATGAAACCTTCTTGTGGGAAGGTTTGTGACGTTGTTGATGCAGTGATAGGGATGACATTTTCCAATTACTTCAGTTCAACTGTGCGTCAGTAAAGAAACCTACTGCAAAACTTTATCTGATCAAAATGACTGACAATGGTCAAAATACAATTTCCAACATAGACTACACTTCAGAAGGTGCTTCCCTGGCTGTAAATTGCTTTGAGATGCCCGGTGCTATTGAAAGGTGCTATATAAATGGACGGCTTTATTTATTAGTCTAGCCAATCATTTTTGCTCCACATGATTTAATCAATGTACAAATATCACTTCCACTCTTAGGTCTTGCAGGCAGTTCTGATCATAGAATCCCCACAGTGTGGAAGGATGCCCTCTGTCAGATTATTTTACCCAGGCCCTATCTCCATAACTTGGTACTCCAGTACTTGGAGTACTGTGCGCAGTTCTGATTGCCTCACTACAAGAAGGATGTGGAAGCTATTGAGACGGTGCAGAGGAGATTTGCAAAGATGTTGCCTGGATTAGGAGGCATGCCTTATGAAGATAGGTTGAGGGAGCTCAGTCTCTTCTCCCTGGAGAGACGAAGATTGAGAGGTGACCTGATAGAGGTTTATAAAATGTTGAGAGGTATAGATCGGGTGGATTCTCGGAGGCTATTTCCCAGGGCTGAAATGGTCGCTATGAGAGGACACAGGTTTAAGGCGCTGGGGAGCAGGTACAGAGGAGATGTCAGGGGTAAGTTTATCATTCAGAGGGTGGTGAGTGAGTGGAATCGGCTGCCATCAGTGGCGGTAGAGGCGAACTCGCTGGGGTCTTTTAAGAGACTTCTGGACGAGTACATGGGATTGAGCATTATAGATAGGCTTGGTAGCTAAGGATATGAACAGCGCACCTTGTGGGCCGAAGGGCCTGTTTGTGCTGTAGTGTTCTATGTTCTATAACCGCACATATTTACCCACTAATCTCCCTAACCTACACATCTAGGCACACTAAGGAGAATTTAATCTTTGGATTGTGGGAGGAAACCAGAACACCCAGAGGAAACCTACATAGGCAGAGGGATTGCAGTAAACCCAGGATAGTTGAGTACACTCCACACAGATCATCACCCAAGGCTGTAATTGAGCGCAGGTCTCTGGTGCTGTGAGGCAACAGTGCTAACCATGGTGCCACCCCTTTTAGGGTACCATAATAACACTAGTGACGTATGACTGCCAAACCAGAGTTGCTCTGTTGGCTTTGTATTGCATGTTGTCCTGGATGTGTCTGCTCCCAGCTGTCTAAAGTTCTGTATTAGCAGAAGCAGGATTACAGCTCCTTTTTAATAAAATGCAAAAGATTGCCTGTTTCTACCTTGGATTCGCACAGAGGTGACAGGTATAGTTCATCAAGTGTAAAGTCCAAGCATTGTGTGACTGCCAGAGGTGCACTCAATATCCTGGGTTTACTGCAATCTGTATGAAGCAGTGTTACTAAGTTTGCATCAATGTTTGTCCAAAGCAATTTCACCTTATTACAAAAGCAAATGGTACACAGAATTTACAGTCAGGAAACCAGTCCACAAAAGCTCCCTCACATTTTATTAACTTAATCTCGCCATAAGATATAGGAGCAGAATTAAGCCATTTGGCCCATGGAGGCTGGGTCGCCATTCAGTTATGACTAATAAATGTCTCAACCCCATTCTCCTGTCTTTTACCCATAACTTTTGATCCCCTTATCAATCAAGAACCCATTTAATCTGTCTTAAATGCACTCAGTGATCTGGCCTCCACAGCTTTCTGTGGCAATGAATTCTACAAATTCAGCACCCTCCGACTGAAGAAATTCCTCCTCGTCCCGATTCTAAAGGGTCATCTCTTTACTTAGCGTCTGTACCCTCAGATCCTAGCCTCTCCGACTAATGGAAACATCGCCCTGCCGACATATCCTTCAATTCCCTTTTCCTTGCTGCTTGGTTATGTAGCTTCCTCTTAAATTCTTGTATGTTATTGACCTCAGCAACTCCATGTGAGAGTGAGTTGTTTGCCACTCGCTGAGTAATGGTTTTGTTTTGTCAGTGACTATGCTGTATCACATTGTGCCTTTCAGATTATCCGTTCCTGAATGAAACCTTTTCTGAGATATGTTTCTGGCAGCCGATGGCTAATTGAAATTGCTGTTTCCATTTTTAATTATTAATTGAATTAGCCCAGTATTTAAAACATTCATGAGGAGTGATGATAGTTAGAGGCAGTCATTGTAAGCATGATCGAGGTACAGTATATATCTGTTTGTTTCAACTCTACTGTACACTGTGCTTTGATTCTGAAGTGTAAGTGATCTTTTCTGCTAAGCTGCCTGCACCAAGATAGGCTGCTATGTATCTGAATCCAAGCCTTGGTGGTTATTTGAACTTCCGAATAGATCTCAAACGGCCAGCCGAATAGCAGGGATTGATCAAAGCTCAAAATGGATTACCGTTATGTCTGTCGCAATCAGGAAATGAAAGGGAGCCTTTTCCAGACCATTGGAGACAAGATTGGAGTTGGGGGATTGGGAAAATTTGGGGAAAAAAAAGTGCTGACAGGCAGGGTTTGTTAAAATTCATTCGTGAGATCTGGGAGTCACTGGCTGGGCCAGTATTCGTTGCCCTTGAGCTGAGTGGCTTCCCAGGCCATTTCAAAAGGCAATTGAGAGTCAATCACGTTGCTGTGCCTCTGGAGTCACATGTGGGCCGTGTAGTGTGGCAACTAGGGGATTTTCACAGTAACTTCATTGCTGTGTTAATGTAAGCCTACTTGTGACACCAATAAATCAACTTTCCAGTAATAGAATAGAACCCCTTACAGTGCAGGAAGAGATCATACAGCCCTTTGAGTCTACAGGTAAGGATGATAGATTTCCTTCCCGAAAGAACATTAGTGAACCACAATTTTTTTTTATGACAATCGCCAATGGTTTCATGGTTGTCATTGGACTTTTAATTCCAGATTTTTGTTGAATTTGTATTTCATCATCCATTGTGGTGTCAACAATTGACAATGGTTTCATGGTCATCAATAGGTTCTTAATTCCAGATTTTTTTTAATGAATTCAAATTCCATCACCTGCCGTGGCAGGGTTTGAACCCTGTTCCCCAGAACATTTGCTGAGTTTCTGGATTAATTGTTTGGTAATAATACCACTAGGCCATCGCCACACACACGCTCACACCCTTCCCAGCTTGAGTGACTACGTGGAGTCTGCATATTCTCCCCGTATCTGCGTGGTTTTCTCCCACATTCCAAACATGTGCAGGCTAGGTTGATTGGCCATGCTAAATTGCCCGTTAGTGTCAAGGGAATGTAGGCTTCGAAGGGCTGTATGATCTCCAGCACTGGAAGGGGTTCTATTTTATTACCAGAAAGTTTATTTCTTAGTGTCACAAGTAGGCTTACATTAACACAGCAATGAAGTTACTGTGAAAACCTCCTAGTTGCCGCACTCCAGCAGCTGTTTGGGAACACTGAAGGAGAATTTAGCATGGCCAATGCACCTAACCAGCACATCTTTCGAACAGTGGGAGGAAACCGGAGCACCTGGAAAAAATCCACGCGGGCATGGGGAGAAAGTGCAAACACCACACAGACAGTGACCCAAGCTGGGAATCGAATCTGGGACCCAGGCACTGAGGCAGCAGTGCTAACCACTGTGCCACCACGCTGACCCGGAAGACACCCCCCCCCCCCCCCTCAAGAAAGTCAGTGCCACACTGATTTCCATTTGTTTCTCATATGGGAATATTTAGTCCCAAATGGTTCACTGAGTCCATTACACAGATGAGTTCTTTGTGGCATAGTTACAGTGACAAATGGCCTGGGAAACATTTTGGAATCATTTCCACATATTTTATTGGGCTAATTTAACTGGGGTGCCCCATCTTTACACAACATGTTGTGGAAACTACAACAGGACTTTCTGACAAGCTTTTTTTTTAAACACACGATGCCCAGACTATGTGGGAAATATTCACTCAATTTCCCTGGGGATTTTTTCCTGGGGATGTTAATTTATTGTCAGTTATCATTGAATTAAATACCAGAGAGGTGGGGGAACTTTCAAATCTTGAGGTGCAATCGGAAGCCATCCATTAGACATAGGAGCGGAATTAGGCCATTCGGCCTATCGAGTCTGCTCCGCCATTCAATCATGGCTGATCTGATTCTCATCCCGATTTTCCTGCCTTTTCCCCATAACCCCTGATCCTCTTATTGATCGAGAGCCTATCTATCTCTGTCTTCAACCCACGCAATGACCTGACCTCCACAGCCTTCTGTGGCAAAGAGTTCCACAGAATTACCACAGTCTGGCTGAAGGAATTCCTCCTCGTCTTTGTTTTAAAGGATCGTCCCTTTAGCCTGAGGTTGTGCCCCCCAGAACATGCACCCAGAATGAAAGAGACCCCCGCCTGAAATGGAGGGTAAATAAGGGTGAGAGTTCTTCAAAATGGAAGTCTCCTCTGTCCAATTATCTTAAACGTAAGCTAAAGAAATGGGTTTTGCAGAGCCAGACCATCACTGTGGGTGTGTGATGGACAGGAGAGGGCAATTAGGAAGCCCCTAAACAGGGCGGCATCAGATTGCCGCTGTGCCATGGGATGCAGATAAAGCCTAAAGGGAGGCTAACAACACCATTTCTCGGGCCCATCTCCATCCCCAACCCATGCTGCATCTAAAAGTCAATCCCCACGCTCGGAACAGTAATTTTTTCCAATGTGCGCTGTGCCACTATGCCGGGTTTGTAATTAAGATCTCACTACACAATAAACCGGCATTTCTGTTTTATGTCAACTATTCATCCATCACGGCTCTGAGCCAGGGCACAAGAATGACAAATGCTGCAACACAGATTAGAGTAAAGCTATACAAAAATTGTTTTTTACTGCATATATATTTCAAACCAACAGACAAGATTTCTACTAAAATGTAATTTAACTCCATGTTCATGCCAAAGCTTCCCAAGGATTTGTAATGCATAAGCTCTTTTATAGTAGCCTGCAGAATAGCTGTAAACAGTTTTAGTTCAAGCAGCAGAAGTCCAGATCCAGTTATGATTTAAAAAAAAACAGTGCATTATGCCATGAACAAAGCCAATCACAGAATTGTTACAATGCAGAAAGAGGCCATTTGGCCCATCACTTCTGCACCAGCATTCCATATGGGCAGCATGACTTAGTGCCATTCTCCTGCCTTTTTCCCGTACTTTGTCCACTATTTCTGTTCAGCTAATCACCTAATGCCCTCTTCAATTGAATCTACCTCCACCACACTTCCAGTCATTGTGTGGAACACTTTTTTCTCGCTTCCTTTGCAAATCTCTTTAGACTTGTGCCCTCTCATTCTCAATTCTTTAATATGAGTTTTTCTGTATCTTGTCTGTCCAGTCCCGTCCTGACTTTGAATACATCAATCAATTCTCCTTTTAGCCGCCTTCTGTCCAAGGAGAACAGTCCCAACCTCTCCAATCTATAACTGAATAGCTGGAAAATTCTTGTAAATCTCTCCTGCACACTCTCCAATGCATTCACATCCTTTCTATAGTGTGGTGCCCAGAACTATGTAAAATGCTCCAACTGATGTCTCCAAGTTCAGCATAACCTCCTTGCTGTTGTACTCTAAGCCAGTGTTAATAAAGCACAGGATGACAAATGGCCTGGGAAACATTTTGGAATCATTTCCACATATTTTATTGGGCTAATTTAACTGGGGTGCCCCATCTTTATATAACATGTTGTGGAAACTACAACAAGACTTTCTTACAAGCTTTTTTTTTACAAGCGATGCCCAGACTGTGTAGGAAATATTCACTCAATTTCCCTGGGGATTTTTTCCTGGGGATGTTAATTTATTGTCAGTTATCATTGAATTAAATACCAGGGAGGTGGGGGAACTTTCAAATCTTGAGGTGCAATCGGAAGCCATCCATTAGACATAGGAGCGGAATTAGGCCATTCGGCCTATCGAGTCTGCTCCGCCATTCAATCATGGTTGATCTGATTCTCATCCCGATTTTCCTGCCTCTTCCTCATAACCCCTGATCCCCTTATTGATCGAGAGCCTATCTATCTCTGTCTTTAACCCACGCAATGACCTGACCTCCACAGCCTTCTGTGGCAAAGAGTTCCACAGAATTACCACACTCTGACTGAAGAAATTCCGCCTCATCTTTGTTTTAAAGGGTCGTCCCTTTAGCCTGAGGTTGTGCCCTCCAGAATGTGCACCCAGAATGAAAGAGACCACTGCCTGAAATGGAGGGTAAATAAGGGTGACAGTTAACTGCCCTTGCTATCTGTCCTGTCACCTTCAATGATAAATGCACATATACACCCAGCTGCCTCTGCTTCTACACTCTCTTAAGAATTGTCCTTCTATATTTTGTCTCCATATTCTTCCTACCAAAATGCATCACCTCCCACTTCTTCGCATTGAACTTCATCTGCCACCAATGTGCCATTTCACCAACTTGTTTGACTTTTTGAAGTTCTATACTGTCCTCGTCACAGTTTGCAATGTTTTCAAGTTTTGTATTATCCACAATCTTTGAAATTGCCCCTGCACACCAAGATCTGGATCATTAATATATATCAGGAAAAGGAAGGGTCCCAATATTGACACCTGGGGAATTCCACTACAAACTATTCTTTATAAGGTATGCCATTCATTCCAAGAATGAGTTGTGAGCCTTCTCTCAACTGTTTCTAATGTAATTATATATTTTTTCAAATAAAGAGACCAAAGTTGAACACATTACTCCCAACGTGAACTCACCAAGCCCTATATAGCTGCAATAAAATGTCCCAAGTTTGCAATAAAAAAACAATATTCCATTTGCCTTCCAAATCAGTTGCCGTATGTACCATAACATTATTATAGAAAGGATATTATTAAACTAGAAAGAGTGCAGAAAAGATTTACTCGGATGCTACCAGGAGTTGACGGTTTGAGTTATAAGGGGAGACTGGATAGACTGGGATGTCTTTCCCTGGAACGTAGATGGCTTAGGGATGATCTTATTGAGGCCTATAAATTAACGAAGGGTATAGATAAGGTAATCAATATTTTTTGCCAAAGATAAGGGAGTCTAAAATGAGAGGGCATAAATTTAAGGTGAAAGGGGAGAGATACAAAAGCATCCAGAGGGGCAACTTTTTCACACAGAGGGTGATGGGTGTCTCAAATAAGCTGCCAGAGGTAATAGCAGAGGCAGGTACAATATTGTCTTTTAAAAAGCAATTTAGACAGTTACATGGGTAAGATGGGCATAGAGGGGATATGGGCCAAATGTGGGCAATAGGGACTACATTTGTGGTAAACGCTGGGTGGCATGAACAAGTAGGGCTAAAGGTCCTGTTTCCATGCTGTAAATCTCTGTCACCCAACCCCTTCTGTACCACCAGATTCCACAATCTCTCCCTATTTAATTAATATATTGTTTTTCTATTCTTCTTGCCAAAGTGGACAAGTTCACATTTCCCCACATTGTTCACCTTCTGCCAAGTTTATCACCCGTTTTCTTGACCAGTCTGAATCCCTTTTTTTGGCTATTTACCTCCTCTTGACCTGCTGGAAGAGGTTTTATTTTCTACTAATTAGTTAATATTGTGAAAATTCAGCATTCCACAACTATACAACAATATTGATGGATTGGATCCAGCGTTAAATACTTCCGACTTGGTGGAAAGCATTTTAAAAATTAATTTTCTACAGTCTATGAAAATAGCACAATAACATATCTGTGTTGCAGTCAATACGAGCTTTCTTTCAAAGTTTGGGAGGAGGCACTGGTACTGCGAGGAATCTTGAACTCCATCGGGGTGACATGCATTTAGATGAGTCCTTGCTGAGATGCTGCAAAGGCTACCAGAGGACAAATCCTCTTGGGATTTTCTTCCGCTGACAAGCTCAGTCTATAGGGGCGACATGGTGGCACAGTCGTTAGCACTGCTGCCTCCCAGCGCCAGGAGAACAGGTTCAATTCCGGCCTCGGGCGACTGTCTGAGTGGAGTTTGAACATTCTCCCTGTGGTTTCCTCCGGGCGCTCCAGTTTCCTCCCACAGTCCAAGGATGTGCAGGTTAAACGGATTGGTCATGATAAGTTATCCTTTAGTGTCAGGGGGACTAGCAGGGTAAATACTTAAGGTTGTAGGGATAGGGCTTGGGTGGGAATGTTGTCGGTGCAGGCTGAATGGCCTCCTTCCATACTGTAGGGATTCTGTATTGGAGTCTAGAACCAGTCCTCCACATCAATTGCAAGAGATATTTTCTCAGTCGATTACCCATCATTATGCATGACAACCCCTAACTGTGCCACTGCGAAAGCCAGCACCAAGTGAGTTCATCCTGTATATCAGTAAATCCTTCAGCCGAAATTTTCTGGCCCTTTCCACCAGCGGGGTTTTCCAGTCCTGCCGATCATGATGTCCCCCTCACAGTTCATTGCCTGGTGGGGAAGGGTGCAGGTCATGTAAAACCCTCAGGTATAGGAGGTACTGGAATACCCGGCCGCTGGCCAGTGGCAGACCACCTCCACTTCTGTCAGAATATATGCCTCAGGTTGGTTGGAGATTCCCACCCTTTTAATAATTGAGCTGTAGTGCATTCTGCCAGGTCAGGTGCCCAGAGTCAGGAATCCAGCACTTAAAGTATCTGCCACAGCTTCGATTTTCAGTCAGAGGGGTTTAGGCTGAAATAGGAATCGGACAGGTAACCTTTGAAGGCTGTTCTTGCCCTCTATTTAATATGGCAAGATACCCTCGGAGAGATGTTCAGACATGACCCATATTATTGGCCTTAGTGATAGCAGTTCAAGGCACATTGACTACAGTTTTTGCTATCCCACTGAACACTGAATACGGCCACAGTGATTAGCAGCATGGCTGGTGTAATGGTAGCTAACTGATTCCTGAGGCCACAGTAGTGATGAAGCGATTCATAACTTGCTTTTGTCTTCCACTGCCTATGGAGCCACAGTCCGTCTTTCCATGAAAGAGAAGGCACCAACTGGAGATCTGCGGTAGACCTCAATGAATCTGCCACCCCCAGGCAAAGCTTTCATGATCTGTTGTATTCTTTCATGGGATGGAGGCACCACAGGCAAAGCCAGTGATTTTGCCCATCTCGAATTAATCTCAAGAAGGTGGTGGTGCACGGCCTCCTTGAACTGCAGCACTTGGGCTGTAGATGCACTCAAAGAGCTAATAGGTTAGGAGTTCCAGGATTTTGACCCAGTGTTGAAGAAGCAGCACCAATTTATTTCTAAATGAAGATGTTGTGTGACTTAGAGAAGAGCTTACAGATGGTGGTGTTTTCAAATAATGGCTGTTCGCTTAGGCAGTAGAGGTTGTGGATTTATAGGATGCTGTCCAAGAAACTTTGAGTAGCAGTATATATTGTAGATGGCACACACTGCAGATCCAGTTATGCCAATGGTGAAGGGAGTAAATGCTTAAGATAGTGGATGGGATGCAAATCGAGCGAGGTGTTTTACCTTGGATGGTGTTGAACTATTTAAGTGTTGGTGGAGCTGCACTTGTTCAGGTAAGTAAAGAAAATTCCATCACATTTTATGACTTGCATCTTGTGATGACAGATAAGCTTTGAAGAATCAAGAGATGAGTTACTCATTGCAGTTTCTGACCTGCTTTTGGAGTCACAGTTTCTATCTAGCTGCTCCCTCGAGATGTTGATATTTAATAGATATGCTGCTATTTAATGGAAATGTCATTAAATATCAAGAAGCGATGTTGAGATTCTCCCTTGTTGAATATGAGCTTTGCCTGACACTTGGATGATGCAAACGTTACTTAGAGTCATATAGAACAGAAAAGGCCCTTTGGCCCATCGAGCCTGCACTGGCAATGTCAATCACTAAAGTGGTTCTAATCCCATGTCCTTGAGTGTTAGGATATTTCAAGTGCTTATCCAAATATTTTTTAATACTAGTAAGGTTTGCAGCCTCCACTTTCCAGGCAGTGCATTTGAGATTCCCACCACCCTCTGAGTGGAAAAAGTGGTTTCTCCAATCCCCTCTGAACCTCCTGTCATTCACCCTAAAACCATGCCTCTTCGTGATTGACCCCTCAACCAAGGGGAACAGCTGCTCCCTGCTTACCCTGTCCTTTCTCCTCATAATCTTATATCTCAATCACCTCCCCCCACAACCTTCTTTACTCTAAAGAAAATAATCCAAGCCTCTCCAATCTCCCCTTATAGCTCAAATGCTGTATCCCAGGCAACATGCTGGTGAACCCCCTCTAGTGCTTGCCATTTATTAGCCGGAGTCTGAATGTTGTCCAGATCTTGTTTCATGGACTGTTCCAGTATCTGAAGAGTTCTGAATGGAACCAGACACTGTGAAATCTTTTGTGAACACCTCCACCTTGCTGGAGAGAAGGTCATTGATGAAGAAAATGAAGATGATTGGGCCCTAGGGCACTGTCCCAAGGAATTCCAGTGGTGAAATCTATTGACTGAGATGATTGGCTTTCAACAACTTCAACCATCTTCCTTTTGAAAGGAAGTATGAAAGTTGCGCCCAAATGACACACACATCCACCCTCAAAACCGCACACTCCATATACCCCGACCCTCCATATACACCAACCCACCACACACACGTACTCCCTTCCCCTGCTATATTCATATCTTCAGAGCTGGCACTAGAGTCTTCCTCATGCAAATGTTCTTCTTCTCATGCAAGTAAGTGTTCTAGACCTCACAGACAATGAGGTCTTCAGACACTGATGGGAAAACGAGACGTCCTCACCCACTCCCACTTCTGCTCTTTCTCCTCCTCTGCCGTGGAAGATTCCAGGCTGAAATCTCTCTTTAAAAGCTGCAGAAAAAGAAAAATCCCTGCCGATTTATAGCTTGACAGTCATTGCACGCCGACACCTGTGCTCAGAGGAATGCAAATAAGCCGACGCAGCAACTGTGTGTGTAACCAACCGAAACCCTCCTCAGGCACCGACAGGCACAGATCTTTATTCATGGGCAAGAGTGGGAAGTGCATTTCAAAGTTATACTCGACTTAGTTTAATTTGAAGTCTGTGGTGAGAGTGAAAGAGTGACTGAAACCCTTTAAAATCTAGCAGGACCTCATGGTCGATTGGAAAAATTACTGCCATGACTTTTTGCCTGTGTTCTTTGGCAAGGCCAAAGGTTTTCCATTCTGCTTAAAAGAAGGAGGTATTTGAATGGGTGTGTGGATGTGTGTCTTGCTCGTGAACTGAAAACAGCATATGCTGTGAACCCTGCCAGTAAATGTTCCCACTTTATCCTGAAGCAGCATAAAAACAGTTCCAGAACAGATGGATTAACGATGTAATCTGTACATATTAATTTTTTTCTAAACTATTTTGGTCTTGGTATTATTACCACCAATTAATTCTTCGCTAATTATAATCATGCACAATATTTGCATAAGAATAAACCAGAGGATAAAATGGTATGATTAAATGAAACATCCACGATTCATGCTACCACCTGCAGAACCATGACACTTAAATAAAAGTTTCCATGCAGTAATTATATTCCTACAGGAGCTAGAATTATAGCATGCTTCAGATGTTGAAAGGGAGCCTTGTGGAAAATTGCCAGGAGGGTTTCTTTGTTACTGTGGAGACCTGACAGCTATTTTATTATATTTTCTGAAACTGCGCTTCCTTTTACTTTTTATTTTAAAATTTCCTTTGTTCCGTTTGCCCAATTTTCTTTTCAGCACAAGCCAACAGATTTGGTCGCAGCGCCTTTGAGAATTTGCAGTGCTGTGGGCTTAAGATTATTCAACGGTCTGAGTTCAGACTGCCAATGTCCCCACTCTCTCTCCCCCTACTGCTGAGGACTGCTTTGTGGTCAAGGGACTGGAATCATGATGAGGTTTTTTCTATCTGTCATAATCCAATTTAAATTGAATCCTTGAATCTTTTCCAAATGATGACCGCGAATGTTTACATTAAGTCATGCTTTTAGACTTCTGTCCTATGTCTCACCCACTCTTAAGTCAGATGTTAGGATCTGTAGTGTTAGTAAATGTCTGACCCTGCCATTAGTGACCCCTATTTCTAGATGGTTCGCTGCTGCCTCTTGGCTCCAGGGACAGGGGTTCAGTTGCAGCCATAGGTGACTGTCTGTGTGGAGTTTGCACCTTCTCCCCGTGCCTGCATGGATTTCCTCCGGATGCTCTGGCTTCCCCCCATAGTCCGAAAGACATGCTGGTTAGGTTGATTTGGTCAGGCCAAATCGGCTTTTAGTGACGGGCTTATCAGGGTAAATAAGTGGGCAGCACAGTAGTTAGCACTGCTGCTTCTCAGCGCCAGGGACCCCAGTTCAATTCCAGCCTTGGGTCATTGTCTGTGTGGAGATTGCACATTCTCCCCATGTCTGCATGGGTTTCCTCCGGGTGCTTCAGTTTCCTCCCACATTCCAAAGATGTGCAGGTTCAGTCAATTGGTCATGCTAAATTGCCCCTTAGAGTCCCAAGATATATGGATTAACAGGGTAAACACAAGGTTTTTTTTTGGCAACTAATAGACCTTGCGTCCTGACAGAGTACAACATGTTGATATCGTTGAATGTGGATTGCTTCCTGCTGTCCATTTTTTTAAAAAAAGGACAATTGAGACTTGGGGCACAACATGTAATTTGGTCTAAACAGATTTTAACTTGCTATCTCTTCCGTTCCTTTTCATCTAACCTAAACATACCAGAGCAGTGTGGAATATTTTCCTCCGGTATCTCTAGTGATTTGTTAATGACATGTAGATTGGATAGATTTGAACATATTTTTCTGTGACTGCAGCTGATCCTTTTCATAATCCTTCCATTCCTTAATGACATTAATACTTTTCCACACAATGGAAAGTGGAAATCTCTCTTACTCCCACAAAAGGCTGTGGATGCTGTGCTAATTATATGGGCAGCAGGGTGGCACAGTGGTTAGCACTGTTGCCTCATAGCTCTAGGGACCCAGGTTCAATTGCGGCCTTCGGTGACTGTCCGGAGTTTGCACATTCTCCCCGTGTCTGCGTGTGTTTCCTTCGAGTGCTCCGGTTTCCTCCCACACTCCAATGATGCGCAGGTTCAGTTGATTGGTCATGCTAAATTTGCCCTTAGCGTCCCAAGGTATCTGGATTACGAGGTAAGCCTGGGTAAGAGTCAGTGCAGATACGATGGGCCGATTGGTCTCCTTCTGCACTGTAGGGCTTTTATGATTCTAATTGAAATGAGTTTGATTAAGGTTTGCTAGATAAAGTTGTTCAATAAAATGATTCAACAGTGGATAACTGGAGTTCGGGTAGACAAAGAACATCTAACTGAATGGAGAAAGACTCAAGGGCACTGAATTCTGTTCGTAAATATTCTTTACCATGATGTTTCCTCCTTCAATTACTTTCTCAAATTGACTTTTTTTTTAGTTTTCATGTTTTTTTTCCTTTTCTTTTATTCCAATTCCCACATCGAAACATTTAAAAAACACTTTCTCTGTCTGTAAAGTGCGTTGAGATATACCAAGGTCATGAAAGGTGTGACTTAAAATGCAAGTCTCTCTTTCTTTCTTCCCCTGTTTCTTACTTTAGCCAATTATCTGTATATTCCCATTTATATCCATCCAAGTCTCTTTTTTGACAGCTCTCCAATGTTCAAAGTGTCCAATTCTTTCCACCCACAACTTTCTGTTACCTCCCACTCTCCTTCCTTCCACACGGAGACCCTGGAGCATTCCAGGCTGAGATCATCTTTCCAAAGTTCTGCATGGACTCAATTTTGGGTTCCTAAACTTAGCCTCCTTCCGCACTGTGGGGATTCTTTGATTCTGTGTTCCATTGAGCCTGCACTGACTCTCTGACAGCAATCCCACCCAGGCCTTATCCCGGTAACCCCACATTTTTATTCTGCTAATCCCCCTAAACTACCCATCTTGGGACACTCGGGGGCAATTTAGCCTGGCCAGTCAACCTAACCTGCACTTCTTTGGAGTGCGGGAGGAAACCGGAGCACCCAGAGGAAACCCACACAGTTACAGGGAGAATGTGCAAACTCCCGAGGCTGGAAACGAACCCAGGTTTCTGGTGCTGTGAGGCAACAGTGCTAACCATTGTGCCACTGTGCTGCCCTTTGTTTTCTTATGTTGTATGAGTAGAATGAGATAAAACACTGAGTAAAGGAAAAAATGTATTACATGAAATGCTAGCTTTCTGGTCACTGCTAGGATCACAGGGCAGCATAGACGCACAAGTAAACTCTGATATAGTCACAGAGAGAGGATTCTAGTTGTGTAGCATGCAGCAGGTAGTGGTAATTTTGACATCTTTTCAGATCTACGCAGCAGCATCCCAACAGTCTGATCCAGGCAGTGGAATTTTTGTTTCATCGGCCTTGTTGAACAGTTGATTCAGCTCTTTGTCGAGGGAGGTTATCCCTCATTATCTTTCTCTTTCTGCTGCACTCTTGGGTCCTGCAATGTGGTGAAGAGAAAGGGGTTGAGAGGGTATCACCAGTTGGCCTCTCGCATGAAGTTCAAGATTGTAACAGCCGCAGACAGTAGTTGGAGATGTTCGACTTTTTGGGAGTTCATTCAGGGGATTGGTCATTGCTAGCTGAGTCAACATGTATTGCCCATTCCGAGTGAAGCTGATGGGGAGCCATGTTCTTAAACTGCTGCAGTCTGTGTTTTGAAGGTTCTCTCACAGTGCTGTGAGGTAGGGAATTCTTGGACTTTTTTTTGTTTGTCTAGGAGAAGTGGGCTTCACTGGCCAAGCCAGAATTTATTGCCCATCCCTAATTGTTTTTGAACTGAGTGGCTCACTAGGCCATTTCAGAGAGCACTTAGAAGTCAACCACATTACTGTGGGTTGGGTCTGGAGTCACATGTAGGCCAGATCAGGGAGGGGGCAGCAGATTTCCTCCCCTAAAGGACACTGGGGAACCAGACGGGTTTTTTTTATGACAATCAACATGGTCATCATTAGAATTTTAATTCCAGGTTTTCACTGAATTCAAATTTCACCATCTGCTATAGTGGGTTTCGAACTCAGGTTCCCAGAGCAATACTCTGGGTCTCTGGATTACTAGTTCAATGACACGACCACTGTGCCACTGATGCAGCAATCTTAAAATAATGCCATTATATGCCCAAATTGAGATGGGATGAAAATTGGAGGCCATGGTGCTCCCATGCACTTTCTTCCTTTGTCCCTTTTGTCAGGGATCACAGATTATGGGTTTCTGCAGTTTAATGGAATGTAGACACACCTGCGCCAACACATCCAAGTTTATAGGCTATTCATGTGGTTTCTTGGGTAAACACCAGGTTCTCTGAGAATTCCTCCCGTTCAGGTCAGCCCGACTCTGTGCAAAACTGTAAAACTCCTCATCCCCCAACTCCTCGGGACACGAGGAATTCCCAAAAGAATAACCAGGACCTGGATTTTCAGGATGGTAAGTGCTCAGAGCCTGTCATCCAGAGAGCCCACACATCCCCTGCACCCCTCCTAAATCCGACAGGCCTGTTACCATTTCATTTTCTAATGAACATTGATCGGCAATAAGATTTCCGACTGCATTCGGGTGAAAGTCCCACCTTGTCGGGAAATCAGATTTGCAAATAGCTGTCCAGCCCATTCAGGTACAGCACTGTAGTGGCTAAATGAGATACTGTAAGCTGAGACTAAGTCCTGGGAATCACAGTGCTGGTAAGAACAGGAATTGGTCACAGAAGGGAAATAGTCATAAAAGTAGACAGCCTAATGAGGGTCACGCGTGCAACAATACGAGCTAAGTAATCCTGTTAGCTGTGCCCGAGTAGAAAAACAAATCGTCCAACTTCAATGGTGGCGCAGTGGTTAGCACTGCTACCTCACAGCACTAGGAGCTTGGGTTCGATTCTGGCCTTGGGTGACTACCTGTGTGGAATTTGCACATTCTTCCCATGTCTGCGTGTATTTTCTCTGGGTGTTCCAGTTTCCGCCCACACCAACAATGTGCTGGTTAGGTGCAATGGCCATGCTAAATTGCCCCTTAGTGTCCAAAAATGTGTAGGCAGGGGGGTGGGGGGGTTAGCAGAGTAAATGTGTGGGGTTACAGAAATAGGGTGAGGGGGTGAGCTCTGTCAGAGCATCGGTGCCGATTTGATGGGCCAAGTGGCTTCCTTCTGCACTGTAGGGATAAGTTAATTTATTAGCGTCACAAAATAACACTACAATGGAGTTACTGTCAAAATCCCTTAGTTGCCACACTCCAGCACCTAGTCAGGTACACTGAGGGAGAATTTAGCATGGCCAATGCACCTAACCAGCACATCTTTCAGACTGTGGCTGGAAACCGGAGCATCCGGAGGAAAATCACACAGACGCAGGGAGAACATGCAAATTCCACACAGACAGTGACCCAAGCCGGGAATCGAACCTGGGTCCCTGATACTATAAGACAGCAGTGCTAACCACTGTGCTGCCCTATTAAACCCTATGCGCAGATGTGCGCACAATTTTCACCTTGATGTATCTTTCCCTCGCAGCTCGTTTCATAATTCCAGTTTTCAAATTGGTGAGCAGTGATTTTGTTCCTTGTATCGAATTCAATATTTATAGTAATATTTTTGAGGTTTCACATTTAGCAGCATTCATACACCAATTTAAAATGTTATTATTTTTAACATTTAATCAGGAATGTTTGGTTGTAATGCCAAAAGCCTTCTGCGTGCTATCTTCATGATTTATAGATCTCAGGGCAATGACCAGTAAGCTGAGATAAAAATACATCTGGCCACACAAGCAGTTTTCCAGTATTGGATTTTTCTTAAAGCTTTGAGGCAATTTCGTCGCCTTAATTACCTCAAGTCTGACTTGACAAGTTATGAAGTCTTCAAACAACATTTGTGAATATTGTGCTGTGTACTCTGGAGGCTGAAGCATTTCGCGATGGTTTATATAAACAATTGGTGGGATCTTGATAGGACAGTGATTTAAGATGGCGATTGTTTGACACTTCCACACTTTGCTGCAGGATCATATTTTCACTTTCTCTCAGTCACTGTGATTCATTTTGACAGCTGGAGTTTTTTTTTGCCTGTCATGGAGTGTTAGTTGGTTACCCACTTGTGTGGCAGGAAGATCCCCATGGCTTTGAGGCTCCAGCCTCATGTACACCTGGCAGGAAACCTTCAAGCACTGCATAGAGAGGCATTTGCACACACCTCATAGAGAAAAATCGGACAGAGTTGTCCCCAAGATTGTATGACTCCCAGATCATTTATGTAGCCCCCCCCCCCCCCACAAGGTATGCTCCAACCTCACCTGAGGCATACGACCCCAATATCTGAAATCATATGTGCCTATCACCTCAAATAGGTCAGTGTTCTCAACACTCTGAGGTAAGCCCCTTTTAAAATGGCCTAAGCCACTTTTTTTTTCCTTGCTTGTGAGATGTGGGCATTGCTGGCTGGGCCGGCATTGATTGCCTATCCCTGAGGGCGGTTAAGAGTCAACCACTTTGCTCTGGGTCTGGAGTCACACGTAGGCCAGGCCAAGTAAGCATGGCAGATTTCCTCCCCTAAAGGACATAGAGTCACAGAGGTTTACAGCATGGAAACAAGCCCTTCGACCACCCTTTTTAAAACCACTAAGCAATTGCCCGCATTTGACTCATATCCCTCTATACCCATCTTACCCATGTAACTGTCCAAATGCTTTTTAAAAGATAAGTTGGAACCCGCCTCTACTAGTACCTCTGGCAGCTTGTTCCAGACACTCTCCACCCTCTGTGTGGGGAAAAAAAAATTGCCCATCTGGCCCCTCCTTTTGGTGCAGAGTTGATGGGCTGGGTGGCCTCCTTCTGCACTGTAGGGATTCTATGATATAAAAGCGGGACAAACCCAAGAAGCCTACCGCTGCTACACAGCAAAGCTCTAACAGTTGTGTGTGGAATCTGGGTCAGTGGGGACTGGGTGGACAGATTGAGCACAAAGGGTACCAGAAACCTCAGTAAGCATTAAAATGATGCCAATAGAATGGGCGTGTTACCCATCCCCCTCACCTCTTCATATATCTGGCATTATCAGTGCAGCTTGAGTACACTGTCATTATATGCTGGTTGCTAAAAATTGTTCATTTAAAAAACAAAACCAAAAAAAGATGCAACCTGGCAGATGTTAATTTAATCGACAAGGACATAAAAGCACCAGCGAGGGAGTTGTGCAATCTGAGATAATCGTGTTGCTGGTGTTGAAATGTTAGATATCATTCTACAAAGTGTCATTTTTTCTTTCATTTACTCCCCCTTCTCATTAATGCTGCCTGTAGTAATAATATCCTCTGATGATAGTTCATTGTATTTCTGTATACAAGACTACAAAGAACAAGCATTTTTTTTATTTCCTTACACCAGTGTCTTTTTAGTCTGCAGAAATACTGATCTTCCCAGCTGCTGTGAGGGTAGCACTCAACTACAAAGGTGTACTTTTTTTCCTGTCATCTTTTAAAGTCCGCACAATCGTGGCATGATCCTTGCACAGGAGGTCACCAGGTCCACCATGTCAATGCCAGCACTCTGTGAGATCATCTCAGCTGGTCCCACTCTCCCCCACCCCTCCACCCTTTCCCCATTGTCTCTCAAAATCTTTTTTCCCTTCTGAGAATTCTCCAATTCACATTGGAAAGTCCTAATTGAATCTGCCTGCCCCAACCTGTCAGGCAGCGCACTCCACATCCTAACCATTCATTTCTGCACAAAGGTTTTCCCTCATGTTGCTATTGGTTCATTTGCCATTTACCTTAAATAGATTTCCTCTCATTCTTGACTCTTGAAGAACAGTTGCTCCCTATCCTCAGTCCTCTAGTGATTTTGAACACCGCAGCCAAATTTCCTCTTACCTTTCTCCTCAATGAAAAATGTTGAATTTGCTTGAAGATGTCATTGGTAGGTAGATAAAGGATAACCAGTAGATGTAGTATACTTGGATTTCCAAAAGGTGGTTTGATAAAATAAGATGTCAATGCATAAGGTAAGGGCTCATGGATTTGGGGTGATGTATCAGCACAGATAGAAGATTGGTTGAAGGATAACATCAGAGGATAGACTCAGTGGGGAATTCTCAAGTTGGCATGCTTTAACTGGTAGAGTACCACAAGGATCAGTACTATCGGGTCATCGGTCGCTCGTAATAACTTGGACAAAGGGACAGAAGGGAATCTATCTAACCTTGCTAGGTAAGCTGTGAGGAGGACATGAGGTGGCAAAGAGAGATAGGTCACTCTTGTTTTTTATTTCCAGGATGGCAGATGGAGTATAACATGGGGAAGTGTGAGATCATCCACTTCAGCTGAATGAATAGAAAAGCAGAATTTTTTTTCAAAAGATGTGAAACCTACAGATGTTGATACTCATGGAGATTTGGAGGTACTTGTGAAAGGGACACAAAGGATGGGATTTTCCAGTCACACACTCGCCCCAAAACCAAACAATCCCGCCTAATATTTATTAACCTTTGCATGTTCCACCCATCCCCTACCTGCTATGATTCCCATAGGATGGGAAAATTTTGGTTGAAATGTCAACACGCAGGTACAGCAAGCAATTAGGATAGCAAAATGCATGTTGGCCTACATTGCAAGGCGATTAGAATACAAAAATAATGAACTCTTGCTATAATTGCACAGGGCTTTGATGAGACCACATCAGGAATACAGTATGGAATTTTGGTCTCCATATTTAAGAAAAGATATACTTTGCAGTACTGCAAAGCTTCAATAAATTAACCCCTGAATGAAAGGGTTGTCCTGCGATGAGGGGCTGAATAAGTTGGGTTTATATTCTCTGGAGTTTGGAAGAATGAGAGGTGATCTTATTGAAGCAATCAGATCATGAAGGGGCTTGACAGGATAAATACCGAGACTGGATTCTCCGGCCAGTCATGCCAGCGGGGTTCTCTGGTCTTTCTGCAGTGAACGGAGATTTGGCTGACTGCCGTATCCTCTCTTCTCGCTGATAGCAGTGGCAGGATATCAATAGCTAGAGAATTCCAGCTATTGTTCCCCCTGGCTGGAGAATCCAGAAGAAGTCACACACCTTCAGTCGAAGGGTCCAATCATTTAGGACTGAGATGAGTAGATTTATTTCTTATTCAAAGAGTTTTGAATCTTTGGAATTCTCTACCCCGTAGGATTGTGAATGCACCATCACTGAATATAATTCCAGCTAAGATGGATAGACATTTAGTCTCTGAGAATGAAGAGATGTGGGAAGTGGGTGGGAAAGTGATGTTGAAGCTCAAGATCAGCCATATTCATATTGAATGGTGGAACAGGTTTAATAGGCCTTCTCCTCGTATTTCTTATGTCTCTACGTTCTTAAAATATCCACTAAAGTTAGTTGAACACAATTTGCTTTAAACAAATCCATGCTGGCTTTCCTAATTAATTCCCATTTTTTTTCAAGTGACTGTCAGTTATATCCCAGATGATTGTTTCTGAAAGTTTTCCCATCACCATGGTTAAAATTTCTGACCTAAACATATTGGGCTTATCCTTTCACCCCTTAGAATCATAGAATCCCTACAGTGCCGAAGGAGGCCATTCAGTACATCAAGTCTTCACTGACCACAATCCCACCCAGGTCCTATTCCGATAAACCCACACATTTACCCTGCTAGTCCCTCTGACATTAAGGGCCAATTTAGCATGGCTAATCAACCTAACCTGCACATCGTTGGAGTGAGAGAGGAAACTGGAGCACCTGTAGGATACCCATGCAGACATGGGGAGAATGTGCAATCTCCACACGGACAGTCACCCAAAGCTGGAATTGAACCTGGATCCCTGGTGCTGTGAGACAGAAGTGTACTGTACCATCATGTGGATATTCCAGAGGGGGATCTATCATTCAGCTTCCGAATGTTCCTGGAGATCCATCTGCATTCTCAGGAGGTCCACTTTTTTTCTTCAATGGTAGGTCAGAGAGATTGGATGTGTTTTTAATATGGTACTTAGATAGGGATAGTGGACAATATGCACCATCCGAGGAGAAGGGAGAGTAATACCCAAATGACTCAGCTTTGTATATTTCCATTCACATAATAGTGTTCCAGGGAGGATCACCATAGCAATATCAAACAAAATTTGGTGTCAAGCCTCCAAAAGGATTGTCGGTCTGAGACAGAAATAGGGAGATGTGGGACCTTACAGAAATGTGAAAACAATGCCGAGAATGCTAAATTTGATTCTTCCTCATCTGGGAACAAACATAAGAACATAAGAAATAGGAGCAGGAGTAGGCCAACTAGCCCTTCGAGCCTGCCCTGCCATTCAATAAGATCATGGCTGATCTGTCGTGGCTCAGTTCCACATTCCCGCCCTCTCCCCATAACCCAGTGTAGGGACATAGGTAAAAAAAGGCTAGGTTGAAGATAGGTTTCAAGCAGCAGAATTTTAACAAGTTCAAAGCTACAATGGATGGAAAATGGGAGGCAAGGCACAAGAGAATTCGAGAGTTGAGCTCATAGAATCCCTACAGTGCAGAAGGAGGCCATTCGGCCCAGCGAGCCTGAATTGACCATAATCCTACCCAGGCCCTAGTCCCATAGCCCCACACGTTTACCCTGCTAGTCCCCCACTCAGGGTCAATTTAGAGCCCCAATGTAACATTGGCTTTCATGAAGGTGTTAGTAGGGAAGCTCAGGCAACTGTGCAACATGTTGGCGAGCACTCTTGCCAGAGAATTGAGAGATTGAGGATTGAAAATCTCACCAAAGGATTTAAGCGTGGAATATGAGCTAACATTTCAAAGCACCATCAGAAGTGCTTTCCTCTGAATGGGACACTAAACAGCAACCCCTTCTGTTTCTTCTTCATACCCCCTACCCCGCTGTCCCCCCAAGTGATCCAGTACTTTCAGGGGAGCGTTAATATTCCTCTGGCATCATTTATAAACTAGCAGAAATTTCACCCATTTTCCAAGCTGACCAGTTAAAAAAAAAATTGACAGGTTGTTCCGTACTGTATGAAAAATGGTTGTTGTGTTGTTCACAAAACAGTAAAGTATGTGCTTCAAGCTCCAATTGCTCCCTGGGAATTGTGACAAGTCACATAAATATAGCCTTTTCACTGTCCGAATATGATATCCTCTGTTTATTTTTCAACGGATGCTTTCCAAATTATTTCACCATCCTTTGATGTATCATTAGAAATAAAGCTAGCTCGTGAAATATAATTTCCAATCTTGCATGACCTGCTGGGAACCCTAAAGCACATGTCAGAATAAGATGGGGGCATTTCCTAAGACCTTCTATCCATTCATTTTCGTGCTTGGACATCACGGAGTAGTTGCTTCAGCTTTTAAGCAAAGACTCTCATTCATCTCTCCTTGTCCTTCCTAGAAACAAGAACACCCAGAATCTCCTTATAGTCAGTACTTCAAAAACAACACTTGAGAGGATTGCAGATTGTGAATTTGCAATCTGAGCCTCCACTTCTACCATTAGTTTCCGAAGATATAGACCATAGATTCCCTACAGTGCACAAGAGGCCATTTGGCCCATTGGGTCTGCACCAATTCTGACGGAGCATCCCACCCAGGCCTCCTTCCCCACAAGCCCACACGTGTTGGCCTTGACTAATCCATCTAACCTTAAGCAATTTACCATGGCTTAAGGCTGAGTATCTTTGTCAATGAGCCCAATGGAAGTATCAGAAGATGAAGCATACAAAATGTGTCTCCAGTTACGTGAAGTATGCCTTGAGAAGCTAAATGGTGTGAAACTCTCATGAAATCCCTGCTGTGCAGAGGGAGGCCATTCAGCCCACTGAGTCAGCAGCAACTCTCCGAAGGAGCATCCTCTCCAGGCCCGTTCCTATAACCCATAACCTACTCTATTTGGGACACCAAGGAACAATTTAGCATGGCCAATCCACCTAACCACATCTTTGGATCTAGGGAGGAAACTGAAGCATCCAGAGGAAACCCATGCAGATATGGGAAAAATGTGTAAACTCCACACAGACAGTGACCCGAGACTGGAATTGAACCCAGGTCCCTCGTGCTGTGAAGCAGCAGTGCTAACCACTGTGCCACCATGCCACTCAAGATATTGGAACTGCTTATGTTTCGAAAGCTTGTGACAATATCTATCTCCACAGGATTTTGCAAGTCTGGTGAGGTGGCTGGTATAACGACTCTGGTTAGTGATTTTTCACAACTCATTTGAAAACCACTGAGCTTCGTTTCATTTTCAAAAGAAAATTAAGAAGTAGAAAGTATTGCTTATATCAAAAACAAAGCACCCAACTTTCATTAAGGAGTTTAATTGTCTAATTTTGTTCAAATAAATTTAAATCATTCCAAACCAAATGGAAGCCTTGTTGACAAAAGGTTCAAGGTATTGGCAGCGTGTGGAGACACTTAGTATCAGATCTGTATGCCGAAGAACGCAAGCAGCAGGTGGTCCTGGCTTGTCTCTGTACATATGTCACTTCAAGCAGCTTTGAGATGTTATGGGTAAACTCCAAATGCTGCAATGTCGTTCTATGTTGCAATCAACAAAGAAATATGGTTCACATCACATTAAGGCCACTTTCCAGTTGCTGCCTATTAAGCTGAGTTCACGGGGAAAATGCTGATGCAGATAAGCCTTTCATGATTCTTGGGATTTGGATGTTCAAAACATACCCTTGTTTTCTGAATATCTTACTCCAATTTCTTCTAATATGGGAAAAATCTTGAGATCGCATTCACCACCAGCGAAATCGCCAGCGCAGGCTGAAGATTCGGAACTTACTGGCAAGAACGTGACTTTGGATCCACCCCCCCCCTTTCCAGTGACGACATTGGGTTCACCCCCTTAGCAAATGTGAACCTGCTTTGCATGCAGTAGTATGCATTTCAATGTTACGAACCAAATTGGGACACCAAAGGGCAATTTAGTGTGACCAATCCACCTAACCTGCACATCTGGAGTGTGGGAGAAAACTGGAGCGTCAGAAGGAAACATAGAGGAAGAACGTGCAAACTCCACACAGATGGTGACCCAAAGCCAGAATTGAACCCCTTTCCCTCCCCCACCCCCAACCATTCCGCACATTGGCAGGGATTACAATAGGTTCTCCCTCAGTGTGCCCCCATACAGGCCACCGGAGTGAGGCAACTCGGGGATTTTCACAGAAACTTCATTGCAGTGTTAATATAAGCCTACTTGTGACACCAATAAATAAAGTCCAAACTTGCATTAATACCTCTCAAATTTTCAGTTTTGTCAACCTTAGTTTCAGTAGAGTTTTACTGGCCAACTGACGGGAAAGTCAACCCCGATGGAATGTTATCACTGAGTTGAGGTACAGTGTTGGAGAAAATGAGAGCAGTTTGTACAGATAGCTTGCTGGAATTAACCACTGTATCTATTCCCACTCTTTTGGAAGAAGACATTCTGTAATCAGAGTTAAATCATTTGAAAGGTATTGTGTGGGCAATAGTCTGATGACAGAATTATTCTTCCATGACTAATTCTTCTTCAGCAGAAGTTTGACATTTAGTACTTTTGAATTATTCCCAGATAAACACGTAAAAAACCTGTTTACTCTGTATATGGATTTTATTTTATTACTATCAAATAAGCCTAGAATTGATGTTTAACAAACAAAAACCTTCCTGGGAAACACTTTAAATTTTGAGTTCATATTTTTCCAGAAAATAACCATACTCTCCCACTTGTGGTTGAATCACAGACTCACTTCAGAATCTGGTTAAAGTCCTCGGTCTGCTGGGAAACACAAAATTTAGAATTGTTAAATCATTAGTATTTTATTTCTCTGACTCTCGAAAGAGCTTGTACATTGCCCTCAGGCCTACATCCTATGACCTCTATGTACTTCTAGCACGTCTGGCCTTGAAAAGCTTTATTGCGGCAATGCAGCTGTTAATGTAACTGAGACACAAACCTGATGATGTAAACTTCCGTCTTTATCATCTGCTTCTGAAGTGTCACCCGTGCACAGCAAGGAGAGGAAAGCAGGGAAGAGAGGATCACATGTCCATCATGGAGCTTTGCCTGATTTTTCTTTTATTTAAGTTAGTGAGAGAAAAACTGAATGCAGTGCGCTGTGTCTCATGGGTGCACCCTCTCTTCTTATCCCCTCTCTGGTCTGCCCAGTTAACACCTTGAAATAGAATCGTAGGGCAGGACTTTGCGGCCTCACTCAAATCATAAAATCCCACCCAAGGTCAACGGACCTTTCCACCTCACCCACTCTGATTCCCGTGGCAGGCGGGGTGGTAAAATTCCAGAGAGAGTGCAGAAAGAATCCATTCGGCCCATCGAGCCTGCACACCAACAACAATCCCATTCAGGCCCTATCGTCACAACCCACGTATTTACCCTGCTAATCCCCCCAACATTAAAAAGGCAATTGAACCTGGTCAGTCTTTGCACTGTGGGGGGAAACTGGAGCACACACAGTAAGCCCACGCAGGCACGGGGAGATCATGCAAACTCCACGGACAGACATTGACAAGAGCTGGAATTGAACTTTGATCTCTGACACTGTGAGGCAGCAGTGCTAACCACGAGGCCACCGTGCCAGCCATAGGCAGTAAAAGTGAGGGTTGGCCCTTATAACTCAATGGAGGCTCTCCTCTCCTATTAAAAAGCAGTTCATCTCTTTTCCTGTCATTGGATGAAAGGTTTTTGTTCGCTTTGAGTGTGTGAATAGGAAATGAATTACATATTTGGTCATTCTTTTAATTAAGTTTCTCATCTAACTTCTCTTAAAGTGGTTTGTTCAGGATATATTCACACTGCGAGCTTTGCTTTAGAACAAAGACAAGTTCTGTTTTCAGCTGATGATAGCATGATTGCTGACTCCACAGTTAACCAGAGTGAGATTCCCTGGCGGGACAGTACAGTAAGTGCTGCACTGGGGCTGTTAGACACTGTGCTCGGCAAGTCCAAAAGTTTATAACCACATTAAATGAGAGTGAATATCAATATCTTTTACTTTACCTGTTTAGCGAGAGTTCCATGCACACCTGGGCCTCAGCACCTCCCTCTGCAACTGGATCCTGAACTTCCTAACTCACAGAACACAATCAGCAAGGATAGGCAACAACACCTCCTCCACAATCATCCTCAAGACCAGTATCCCACAAGGCTGTTCTCAGCCCCTGACTATACTCCTTGTACACCTATGACTGTGTGGACAAATTCCCCTCTGACTCAATTTTCAAGTTTGCTGACGACACCACTATAGTGGGTTGGATCTCAAACAATGACCAGATAGAGTACAGGAATGAGGTAGAGAATCTGATGATCTGGTGCACCAACAATAATCTCTTCCTCAGTGTCAATAAAATGAAGGAGATTGTCATTGACTTCAGGAAGCATGAAGGAGAACTTGCCTCTGTCTACGTCAATGGGGATAAAGTGAAAAGGGTAGAGAGCCTCAAGTTTTTAGGTGTCCAGATCACCAACAACTTGTCCTGACGCCCCCCCCCCCCACGCTGACACTATAGTTAAAAAAGCTCACCAACGCCTCTACTTTCTCAGAAGACTAAGGAAATTTGGCATGTCAGCTACGACTCTCACCAACTTTTACAGGTGCACCATAGAAAACATTCTTTCTGGCTGTATCACAGTGTGGAAGGGCTCCTGCTCTGCCCAAGACCGCGAGAAACTATAAAAGGCTGTGAATGTAGCCCAATCCATCATGCAAATTAACCTCCCATCTATTGACTCTGTCTACACTTCCTGCTGCCTCGACAAAGCAGCCAGCATAATTAAGGACCTCACGCACGCCGAACATTCTCTATTCCACCTTCTTCCTTCGGGGAAAAAAAATACACAAGTCTGAGGTCATGTACCGACTGACTCAAGAACAGCTTCTTCCCTGCTGCTGTCAGACTTTTGAATGGACTTACCTTGCAGTATGTTGATTTTTCTTTACACCCTCTATGATAGTAACACGATGTCCTGCACTCGCTCATTTCCTTCTCTATGAACGGTATGTTTTGACTGTACAGCACGCAAGAAACAATACTTTTCACTATGTTAATATCAATTCAAAAAACCTGTATATAAACAGTAGGGAAAATGTTGCAGCTCTTATTGGGATGCTGCTTGCTGGAGCATAAACTGTAACTCAGTAGCTACACTCCAATCACAATTTCTTTGATTTGATTTATTATTGTCACATATTGGGATACGGTGAAAAGTATTGTTTCTTGCGTATTATACATACAAAACACACCGTTCATAGAGTACAAAGGAGAGAAAGAAAGGAGAGGGCGCAGAATATAGTTTGTGGTGTAAAGAGAGAGAGGGTGGTGGGTGCCTGGAACTCAGTGCCGGGGAGGTAGTGGATGCACACTTGGAGGGTCTGTTCCTGCGCTGTAAGGTTCTTTGTTCTTTGTTCTAAGTGTTCTGCTCATCGCCACCTTCTCCAGGGCAATTCAGGGTGGGCAATAAATGCTGGTCTGGCCAACAATGCACATATTCTGCAAAAGGAACATAAGGAAAAATCACTGAGGATGCCTGTTTAAAAAAAAAATCACGGAAGCTATGGATAAAATGCCTCAAAATCTAGCTTCACTGAAGTAACTTTAGCCATTTTGTTTTAACGTTTTATTTGGAGGAATCTCAGTTCGGAAGTGGAGTGCTTTCCAAATTTCAGAAGTGGATATTGTTAAATCTTCGAGTACTGAGGTGTCGCCTCAAGAATCACTCCACAGCCAGCTGGGAGTGTACACAAATCTTCATTCAGTCTACTCGCTCCACATTCCAAACTGGTTGGGGACAGCCCACTCGGGATTATTCCCAACCAGCTCACCGCACACCCCAGGTCACATGACTTGTTCCCTTAAAGGGCCTATGCCCCAACATATATAACAGATTGAATTCTCTTTATTGCTGATCAGCAGAAACACAAAAGATCGTAAGCTTCAGTGATTCCTCACGTTAGCCCCTCGCCGCAACAACAGATCTGATGGTGATTTTTGTGCAACTATTTGAGAACCTTTTCATACATTGTCTTACACGGCGACTTGACACAGGCATGTTCTTGGATGTCCCACATTTCCTGAAATCTCGGTATAAAATTGCTGGGTAACTTTCACTTGAGTTAAATTGATAATAGCTTGCGCACCAAAGCACCCTGTCTAAAACAAAGGATCCCTCTGGGCACTGGCATTTCAAAACACTTCTTTCTGATTTAGTGTTGAGACCAAACACAAGATAATTACAAGGATAACCACTCTGTGGGTTCTTTGGTAAATCATGTAATTTTCTTAATCTAAGGAACTATGCAGTTGCAAGCTGCTTTGGCCAAAATATCCATAACCCTGTGAATAAATGCAAAGTTTGTACTTCAGCTGAGAACGCATTGATATAATCTGTCTCAGTTCTGCTTGTGATCCTCATTTTCTCCTTCTCTGTCTCCCTTGATTCCATAGAGAGAAAAGAGAGTCTGTCCCGCGAATGCTCAATTATTTCCTATTCGCTGCGTGTCTTGACATCCGGTACATAATTTAAGGGTTGAACTCTGCAACCCATTAGCCTGTTCTTATACACCATATTAGCTCATGTTTGCATTTGATAGTATGACAGTAGTCTGTGTAATGTCATCCCAGATTTTGCAAGCAAACTGAAATGGAAAAAGCAATGCAAATGGCATCTGCAAAAGTTGCCATCAGTCCAGCAGCATTTTGAGCACAATATGTTACTCATAGTTTGTGTATAACACACTCAACGCTGGGTTACTCACTTAACCACTTAATTACTGCGTTCTCAACTTCCAGTGCTTACAAAGTGCTCAGAATGAATGAAGTCTAAGCCTGTTCCTTTTTAAAAAGCATTCATCTGTTTAAAGTTAGTAAAATTTGTCTTCAAAATGTTAAGAAGTTTTTCTCTTTAGAAATAGGAATTTAAGATGATCACTAACCGTGCGGAGCACAGGAACACGGATGAGTTTGTTTAGATCAGATATTGGAAGTCAGATGCAACGATGCTTTTGAGAGTGAGTTTTCCCAGCTGGTAATTCAATGGTCGTTTTCCACCTCTTCCAATTTAATTTGCCTCTTGAGTCCCAACATTTCAAGTGCAGGTCCCACTCTTAAACTCAGCACGGAAGTCAAGGTTGACAGTCTAGTGCATTACTGAGGCAGTGCTGCACTGTCAGAGGTACCATCTTTTGAGTGCGAGATTAAATGGAAATTCCATATGCCTGCTCGGGTGGATGTAAAAGATCCCATGATTTTGAAGAGTAGGAGATTTATCCCTGGGGGTGGGGGTGAAGGGGGACGGGGTCCACAGGGACCATAGACACAATGAAAATTATTGTTTCACCCAAGTCCAGAATCAGAGAGGTTAGCAGGCTGAGGCTGGTGTGGGGTAATTCACTTTCCAGTAGTGCTGACTGCCATAATGAGAGAAACACGTGCAGGTGAATTAGCCTTGCGGTAGGCACTGGTACAGAAATTCAGACATTCCAGTGTAGGGGAGAGCTGGGGAATTCAAACCTGGTCAAAGCTATTGGTTCTCCTGCTGTTTTATTGATGGAGGATGGCAGATTGGCTCTTTTAGCTTCACAATTTGACTTCCAGGGGAAGGGGGGTGCATTGGTGGCTCGTTAGAAATAACTAGGTTGCGGTGGTTTTTTTTGAAGGCTAGAAATTCTTTTTGTGTGAATCCGAGCCAGTCATGGCTTCAGTTAGTGTAAAGCCTTTATCCACTATATTTAAAAATAATTTTATAATGCATCCAGCTGATATATTGTCTTTTGACCTGACATGCTTTATTTTTCTCAAATTATGCTTGAGTGCAAAATATCATCTTGTCGTGGTGCCTGGAGGAAGAGGGGGGGTAGGGTGAATGACAGAGTCAGAGTTTACAGCATGGAAACAGGTCCTTGGGCCTAACTTGTCCGTGCTACCAGTTTTTACCACTAAGCCAGTCCCAAATGCCTGTATCCCTCTATACCCATTTTACCTATGTAATTGTCTAAATGCTTTTTAAATGAAAAAATTGTACCCGCCTCTACTAAAACCTTTGGCAGCTTGTTCCAGACATTCCCCACCCTCTGAGTGAAAGAAATTGCCCCTCTGGACCCTTTTGTATCTCTCCCCTTAAACCTATGTCTTGTAGTTTTAGACTCCGCTACCTTTGGGAAAAGATGTTGGCTATCTACCTGATTTACGCCCCGCATTACTTTATAGGCCTCTATAAGATCACCCCTAAACCACCTACTCCCCAAGAAAAAAGTCCCAGTCTATCCAGCCTCTCCTTATAACTCAAACTCATCTGATAACTCATAACTCAAATCAAATGCCCATATTGGAACTGGCCCACTCTTTAATCCATAAATATACCACCCCTCCCATTATTGACTAGTCCAACTTCCCTCTATGCAAATTGTCCTTTTATCCAATAAAAGGAAAACCTGCTCTCATTTGTTTTGCCTTTGCAAAGGTATTGTATAAAATGATTTGTCAAGTCATTTCTCTTTTGGGAAGTTAGTGTTTTAAAAACAATTTCTTTTCACCAAGTTCAGTGAAAGTAAATGCAAGGTCCACTGTTGTTCCAGCACTATACAGAAGCACTGTCACAGTGCTCTTCACAGGGATTCTCCAAAAAAAAATAAGTGTTGAATTTGTGTATAAACTGGAGTAAATCGCACTGGTTTATTTAGCTGGATTTTCAAATTGAATCTCCCAAATTCCGTGCACTACAGAGTGCCTGTGGGAGATTCACGCTGAAAATCAGGAGGCAGGACCTATTCCCACTAGAGAGCCAGCAGCATAGCACTGAGTGGGCCATTGCACATGCGTCAATCAGTCAGTGCCAAGGTTGGTGCATACGCAGTAGTCCCACCGCTGGTCTCCCGATCGCTGGTCAGCCCCATGATGCCACAATGCTGCCCCCCTGATTTCACCCCCCCCCAATCGCTCAGCACTCAGATGTGTCCAGGCCAGCCCGACTACCCCCACTGGCCTGTGCCGATCGCTCCCTCCACACCCCGACAAACCCAATCTCCCAATTGCGCCCTCCCACACCACTAGTAATCCCTGCCCAACGCACCGCCCCCCCCCCCACCCCCCAAACCCCCCACTGGCCAGGCCAATCACCCTCCCCTCACCCCGATGGCCAGCCCCAATCGCTGGCCTCCCTCTCTCTGCTGCTGCCAAATGCAGAGTGGCAGCAGGAACCCCCACCCCCATTTATTTCCCTCCTGAGGCCTGGCCCCTATCAAACCCACCCCCTTGGCACTGCCTGATACCCTTTGGGTTTTGCCCTTTGGGCAGTGCCAGGGAGTCAGGCTGGTGCTGGCAATGCCCAGGGGGCACCCCTCTCTTAGTCCTAACTTCCCGTGGGCCTCCATGGTCCCCCCTTCACTCCAGTGGGGTCAGATCACCAGCTCCACACCTAATGGGGAACTATCGTAAACCACACCGGAGTGAAACACTCCTGGGGGAGACTCTAGCAGGCTCGGAGATTTCAATCTTGGACCCACCAATTAGGTGGAAATGAATATTTATATAATGTATTCAGCTCTGCGCTGATTTCTGATGTGGAGCTGACGGCACTGGAAATCTGGCAGTCGGAGATGCGCGGAGGCTACGGCATGCAGCAGGAAGCTGCTACAATGCCTCCACTTGAGCAGCACAGTAGGCTGGGAGAATTGCTTCCTCCCCCCTCCCTCCATTAGTGAACTCGAAAGGTATTTATTAATACGAATTGTATAGCAGCCTCATTGCTGTTGCTGACTCCCAAAATACCTCTGCCCGGGAGCGCCTCTCACCATGGGGTGATTCCACACTCTAACTAACCCAGGCCAGATGGCCCTAACTCTGCTGTGTTGCCCTTAAAGGGACAATTACCACAGCTGTCCTGTTAGATTTTAAGGGCTGGTTATTCATTTCAGTCAGTGCCGCAAAATTTGCTACGACCAATTGTCTGCCTATTCAATACCAACCATCGGATATTAAATTGCTGGACTATTAACCCAGAAACTCAGCTAATGTTCTGGTGACCCAGGTTCAAATCCCACCATGGTAGTTGGTGGAATTTGAATTCAGTAAAGATATCTGGAATTAACAATCTACTGATTTCCATGGATCCATTATCGATTGTCGGAAAAACGTGTCTGGTTCACTAATGTCCTTTAGGGAAGGAAATCTGCCATCCTTACCCGGCCTGGCCCATAGGTGACTCAAGAGCCACATCAATGTGGTTGACTCTCAATTGCCCTCAGCCAGCTAGGAATGGGTAATAAATGCTGATGATGTGGAGATGCCGGCATTGGACTGGGGTAAACACAGTAAGAAGTCTCACAACACCAGGTTAAAGTCCAACAGGTTACCAAATAAACCTGTTGGACTTCAGCCTGGTGTTGTGAGACTTCTTACTGGCCAGCCAGTGATGTCCATGTCCCACTAATGAATAAAAAAAATTGACTGGAACTGAATATCGATGACTGGAAGCTGATTTGGTACATTCTATTTCTCTCCACCAGATGAATTCTTTAACATTACCCCAGTTGTGGTCCTTAATTGCAACCTGTGTATGACAGACTGATGTGCTCACATCATCTGTCTTTGTTACTTCTGACTGAAAATAACAATTTAATCAGGGCCAAATTATGGGTAGTTTTATTGCTGCAGATTTGCACTTAACTTTTAAACTATCCAAACTTCTTTCACTTTCTACAGCAATAGGAAGGCAGATCAATCCATAGCGCCCTGCTGGAACCAATCTAGATGTGACCAGATAGATTTCGGACACATTGCACCATCAAGTTTCATGTGAGTACCATCTGATTCGTCTCCTCTCAGTTTATTAACTGGGAAATGTCTGTCTACCTTCTGTCGTATCATATTCTCGAGACTTTCTGTGCCTTTGACCTTAATGTGACCCCTACTAAAAGTTGGGGGAGGGGGTGGATAAGGCATTAAAATTGGAACATGAAGATTTTAAAAAAATGTTAGAATCGTAGAATCCCTACAGTGCAGAAAGCGATCATTTGATCCATGGAGTCTGCATCGACAATAATCCCCTCCAAGGCCCTATTCTCATAACCCCACTGCAAATCTCTCTAACTCTAAACAGTAATTTAGCATGGCCAATCCACCTAACCCACATGTCTTTGGACTGTGGGAGGAAACCGGAGCACCAGGAGGAAACCCACACAGACACGGGGAGAATGACCAATGAAGTTCGCACGTTGCTGGCTAGGATACCATTTGTTGCCCTTCCCTAATTGCCCTGGAGAAGGTGGTGGCGAGCTGCCTTCTAGAGCCGCTACTGGGTCCATGTGTTGTCAGAACACCCACTGTGCTGTGAGGGAGGGAGTTCCAGGACTTTGGCCCAGGCATAGGGAAGGAACGCTGAGATATTTCCAAGTCAGTTTGGCAAATGAATGTGACCCTCAACGTGTCTTGGACATGCTGGGCTGTTCCTTGCGGCAATAGGTGGGAGGACATCCCCCTGTCCTGTTGTGAAGATTTAGCATCTTTAAATCAGGCGTCTGAAGTGCAATTGGAAGGCTTTTCTTATTCAGCTACATATAATTTAGAGGTTTTTTTTACTGTCACACATAGGCTTACATTAACACTGCAATGAAGTTGCTGTGAAAATCCCCTAGTCGCCATACTTTGGCGCCTGTTTGGGTACACATGGTCAACGTACCTACCCAGCACATGTTTCGGACTGTGAAAGGAAACCCACACAGACACGGGGAGAATGTGCAGACTCCGCGCAGTGCCCCAAGCTGGGAATCGAACCTTGGTCCCTGACATTGTGAGGCAGCAGTTCTAACCACTGTGTCACCCTTGGAGAGTTCCTTTTATTCTGCTCAAACATTAAAGGCTAAAGAGAAGTTGTGTTGCAGGAAAGTGACCCCAAGTGCATCAGTTCTTCTGGAAGCTGGATCTGATGAAATCCCTTGATTATTTGTGTTATTGATTTGAATATTAATTAAGGTTGTGATTTTTTTTATCAGTTTATTATTTTGTACCTGAGGAAGGGACGGGGATTAATGATTCTGTAAAATAATAAAAGTTACTCCATTCATCTGTTACTGTGGTCGTGCTATTTTCAATAAGATATATTTATCTTGGACCACAGTGTGATAAGTATGTTAATTTTCCTGCTTTCAGAAGTCTATCCAGCTTTGGGGTGGTTTGTGGTGGGGGTGGGGGCAGTGACATTATGGATGGAATTTTCCCAGCCTGCCCGCCATGGGCACAGTGGACCATGCAAAGGTCCGTTGACCTCAGGCAGGATTTTCCAGTCTTGGGGTGAGCGTGGCTGGAAAATCTTGCCCTACATTTCAACTATATGTAACAGTGAGGGTTTCTGTTCAACCTCAAGGCCTCACTTCATTGTTAGAATTTCAATGTACAAAATTAGATAAGTTTCTGCTTTGGGTAAAATTGGTCCCAAAATGGTATCAAATTTAAAAAGAGCTTTCTTTCTCCCCCCTCAAATTCATTGCATGTTAACAAACACAACCAGCACAATTGGGCAGAATTTTAAATGTAATTTAACGAAAGTTTGCTTTAAAAATATTGGAGCATTCCGCAGAGACCATTTCCTCCAGGATAAATTAATCCACTCCTCCACTATACCCTCACTTGTACCCCTTTCAATTTGGTGTATTGCATTCACTGCTCCCAATGTGGTCTTCTCTATGTCGAAGAAACCAAGTATAGACTGGGTGATTGCTTTGCTAAGCACCTTCACTCTGTGTATAATCAGGACCCTGACCTTCCGGTTTCTTGCCATTTTAACACACGATCCTGCTCCCACGCCCACGTGGCCTGCTGCAATGTTCCAGTGAATCAAATTCAATAACTTCAGATGATTAGTTCTCGACCCCTTTGTTTTCATTTTATTTAATTTTTTACTGTTCTCTACTTTTTACTTCTTTATTGCCTTCCTTCACTTTTCTCTCCCCATTCTCCCTATTTCATCCCCGCTTTCCTTACTTTTTCTCCCCCTTGCTTCCTCTTTTCTCCCTTTTTCACAATTTTACCACTCTCCCACCCATCTCACCCTTACCCCCACATCTTCATCTGTCACAGCTCCCCCTCTGGTTTCAGCTTCTCTGCCGTTTGGCCATTCACACCCCTTAATTCTCTCTCTGGGCTGCCATTAGCAGCCTTTCCCCTTTCTTTGTGGCTTTGACTCATCATTCATTCCCTCACCCTGCAGTACAAATATCCCCCACTTCTGGCTTCAACAAAGGGTCACCTGGACTCGAAACATCAGCTCTTTTCTCTCCTTACAGATGCCGCCAGACCTGCTGAGATTTTCCAGCATTTTCCCTTTTTGCTTTAAAAATATTCCTTGATATCATAGAGTGATAATTTGGTCCAGTTTAATCAATAAAGCTGAAAATGGCTTTGTCACTTAAAGACAAGCATTTTAATTGCAATGTCATTCTGTTACTCATGAATAACCCCAATTTAAATTATTGAAAATTACTTTTAACAAGTGCACAGAACCATTTGCTAGTTATATTAGGCCGCACTAGCAAGTGTCTTAATAAATTCTGAATGAATTCTGTTCAAAATCTTTGGAAATATTCCAAGTAATTTGCATGCAAAAGTATTATCTTGATATTTAAGGCTTCACCCAAGGTCTACCCTGGAGGCATGATCAATATTGTGGATGGAGCTGCTGCTTCTAGTGTGATACGTGTTTACATTAGTATAAAAGAGAATGGAAATCGAATATCGTTTGAATTTAAAATTCTTAGATCTGTTTTGGGTGAATTCAATTGAAAGTATTGGTGCAGTTGGAAACTCTAGGTTTTAGTGTGAAATTGTAGGAAGAGAGAACTCACTGAAATGAATGGTATTTCAGGTAGAGTAGGAGGAAAAAAGAACTCACCTAAAGCCAAAACATAATCGTGAATTCACTTTATTCTAACTTGGCCTGGAATTCCCCCAACCCACTCACGGTAGGTTTGGTGGTGAGTGGCCATGAAGAATGTGGTGACAGCCAAAACATCGGAAACCCACCGGTGTAAAATCACAGTGCAATTCACAGCAGTGGGCGAATGGTGGGTCAGTCATCCCCCTGGCTAGTGGTGCACACGCCATTTGCATTCATGAATCATGATGAAAACATATTCCTGCGAGCATCCTGTCTTCCAATCTTGTGTCACACCAGTGAGAAATCATGTCAACATCAAATCTGTTTGCTAATGAGTAGCGTCACAAGGCTGTCCTCTGTTCAACAGAGACTTTGAGGCGAGTGCAACAAAGCCTTATGTAACAAAGTGCTCTACTGCTCTTTGTGCTGCCCACCATCTTGTCAGGACAGCCCAGTTCCTGCCCTCCATTTCCATGCCAAACTGGTCAGCACCGTGCTGCTGGACCCATGGACCATCCTGCGTCAGCGCCTCAATGCAGTACTGCAGCAAATGTTAAGGAGTACAGGGGTCTCCGTTGGTTCCACCAGTATCTATCTGGGCAACGTTGTGCTGTGGCACTCATCCAGACACCGCAGCACAGGACAGAAATCCGAGCAGGATTAGAGTGTAAGGGAGGATTGCGGGGTTGGTGTGGGAGGGGAGTGGGGTTGTTGTTGTATGGTGGTGACCTGACCATGGTAAGGGGACAATTTGGAAGTAGGGCTATGGAACGAAGTGGGGGGATGGGGTAGAATGAGGACGAACGATGCACAGGCAGAGGAGTCAGGACGTAGATGATGAACAATGATAGGTAGAGGGAAGAGCAAGAGGAAGAAAGCTGGATCCTGACAGGCTGCATGAAAAGCTCACGATCAAGAGGGCCAAGGGAACACCATGGTGATAACCGGAAGGGGCTGGATGAAGGGTCCAGAAGCTTTGGGTGGAGGGTCAAGGGGGGCACGGGACCCGCACAGGTGACGGGTACGTGGAGTAGGTAGTTGGAGTCACCCACCACCGCACTTAGTCTCAAAATGGGAGAATTCCACCCTGTATTCATTCGGTAAAAACATTTGGCGTGTCCATTCAATGAGGCTGTAAAAGAATTGCTCCACATTAGTGACTTGCATGCTGCTTTCTCTTTGACAATAAATCTAAAAGAATTATGTACCATTTACTTATCCGTCACTTGAATGTCTGAGTATGCTGTTCAAACATGTTCAAAATTAAGGAGAAATTGTAGACACTCAGACGTCTGGCTGTCCCCCATTGTTGCATGCAAATATCTATTTATTTGCGCCATAAAAGAGAAAAAAAAAGTAAATGTCATTGTGGTTAAATAGTTTTTCATTTCGGGACTAAAAGTATTTGCCTTTTAAATCTCACAGATGTGTTTCACAAAATTACTCTTTCTGGCACTTCCTGATGTCTGGGGACTGTGGTGAGATATTTGGTTGCATTTAAAAAGGACTGTACCAGAATATAAATTAGATCCCCAGCAACGGTCTCCATGTGAATGTACCATCTGCCTGATAACTGGGCAGCTCTTCAACATCACAACCTTCAAGTGTGCTTTCAATTGTTCATTCATGGCAGTCTCTTTGAGATGAATAAGAACGTTCAGTTTTTATTTTCAGTATTATTGTAACATGGTTCGATGAAATGGTTTAAATTTACTGCCTTGAACCTTTTGCAATGCACAGATAATGTACGTGTAGCAAATCCAGGGGGTATTCTATTCACTTGAATTCCTGTTCATCTGAATTTGATGGATCAAATTCAAGCAAATAATAGAGAACACCAAATGAGTATAAAGTCTGAAACCATGTGGGTGGCACAATGGTTAGCACTGCTACCTCACAGCGCCAGGGTCCCTGATTTAATTCTGGCCTTGGGTCGCTGTCTATGCGGAGTCTACATACTCGCCCCGTGTCTGCGTGGGTTTTCTCCGGATGCTCCAGTTTCAGCTCACAGTCCAGAAGATGTGCTGCTTAGGTGTGTTGGCCATGCTAAGTTCTCCCTCAGTGTACCCAAACAGGTGCCGGTGTGTGGCAACCCATGGATTTTCACAATAACATTGCAGTGTTAATGTTAGCCTACTTGTGACGCTAATAAATAAACTAAATGTATACTTATAGGTGAAATGGGCTTAACCAAAGCAGCTTGTTTAGAATAGCTGAGACATATTGGGGGGGAGTTTTCCTGTCCCGCCTGCCACGGGAATCATAGTGGGCGAGGGCACACATCATGCAAAGGTCTGTTGATTTCGGGCGGGATTTTCCATTTGTAGGGTGAGCCCGGCTGGAAAATGCTGCCCACAACTTTAAAATAGCCATCGATAGAAATCAGATTAACAATGCAGCAAGGATTCAGCAAAAAAAAACCTCTGCCTGTTCATTTAATTAAGCATTGTGAACTTTTTTTTATTTGATTATTCTTAGAACCAGAGGGAGGCCAAAGATAACAGTATGAAACATCATGAACTCACTTCACTTCAATGATGTTGAAGTAAAAAATAATCTCATAGAGCGTGGGGTGATTGAGAGAGTAAAATATCGGGAACACGTTCAAGAGTAGGCTGACCTCGTAGTCTGATGGTTGCTCAGTTAAATAAAGAGAATAAATTTGCAAATAATTGTGAAATATTTTATCTCTGCGGCAGTGGTGCCATAACGGTTGGACTGTCGAGTATCGTAGTTTGAAATGACAGTTCAATAATGTTGCAGTTATGATGGGTTGTATAAATTACATTTCATTCAATAATACATGTTAGTTATCTATGCTCTGTGTATTCAAGTTCCAGTAGAGCAGTCAGAACCAAATGAGGATACTTTTGGAAAATGCATAACAAGATCAGCAAACCAACCACACTATCATCTTCTTATCTAATAAACTGTTACTCATTTCAGACTGTCATCAGTTTCCTTCAGACTGCACGTCTTCAGTGCTCCTAATCTTCTATCTTCATAGCGTGACATTGAACCACTAAATCTTGATCTCCCCCATGCATCTCGAAAGTCTGGTTACAAATGTTGTTTCAATTCTTCAAAACCATAAGTTCTTCAAATATCTCTTCAATCCAGGCAGTAACTTCATCTCTAACTCTCTCTAATGTTCATAGAATCGTGGAATCCTACAATGCCGCAGGAGGCTATTCTGCCTATCGAGTCTGTACTGACCACAATCCCACGCAGGCCCTTTCCCCAAAACTCCATGCATTTACCTCCATTAGTCTCCCTGACGCTAAGGGGTAATTTGGCATGGCCAATCCACCTAACCCGCACGTCTTTGGACTGTGCGAGGAAACCCTTGCAGATGGGGAGAACGTGCAAACTTCACACAGTGACGGTGACCCAAGCTGGGAATCGAACCTGGGTCCCTGGTGTTGTGAGGTAGCAGTGCTACCATGCTACCCCTCATTGGACTCCTTACATTAAAGGCTAAGCCTTGAAGTGCATTTAAAGATCCCCAGTCTCCTGAATTTACTCAGTGGTTCTAGTGGAACGCTGTCGCCTGAATGTGAAGACGAAGCATATGGACCAGCTGCTCATGCCATCTTGGTCAGTGCAAATATTGCAGAAGGTTGATGTCAATGCCGTAATGATGAATACATTAGTGCGTGCTGGCATCCAGTGCAATCCTGTAAAGGCAAAATGCTGCAGATGTTGGAATCAAACAAAAACGGGAAATGCTGGAGAAACTCAGAGCTCTGATGAAGGGTCATCCAAACTCAACGTTGGCTCTATTCTCTCTTCACAGATGCTGTCAGATCTGCTGAGTTTCTTGTGTATTTTCTGGTTTTGTTCTGCCATGGCAATTATGGGTTATTTTCTCAGTTTAGTCATTCTATGTTAATAATAATCGCAATTTGTAATTTTAACCTGAATAGTGTTAGCTGTCATTGTGATATTTTGTCACCTATTGAAAAAGCCTGGAGTGTACAGTGGGTAATCCTTCATTCTTTACAATACTTACCTCTGTCGTTTAAGGGTGAGCTGTTCATCCTGAAATATGCAATTCCAAATCACTTCATACATAAGAATGAGTTTGAGCCAATGACCCCTCCTCCCTGTTTGGGAGTTATTTTTATTGATGAGTGTTGGAAGAGAGCCTGAACTGTATTAAACAGATTACCTAATCTTCTCCCTCCTATAGGCTTCTTCCAACTCCCTGTCCATCAATAACATTACCGTCATTGCTGCTTTGAACATTTGTCTCTCTTTACTATTAATCTCCAAATAGATCATTTTACACGCAGAGGGAGTTCAAGGCATAGACAAAATACTGGGGGGAAAAAAAAACACAGCAGGGGAGTTTATCCCTAGATTTCGTTCTTTGCATGTGCTGGGCAGTTTGAGGAATGGAGAGATTGCATGGGTCAATATGTGGCTGCAGGACAGATGTGCGAAGGGGTTCTTGGGATATTGGATTGGTCTCTGAAAAGCAAGAAAATCACTTCGAAAGGATAGTTTTCATCTGAAACAAGATAATGCTCATGCCTTTCCAGAGAGAATAGAGACCATTGTGGGAGGATTTAAACTGATGTGGCTCAAGGCAGACAATGTCTGGTTTGGGGATAGCGAAGAAAAGGAAGATTTATAAAGCTGATGGAATAAATCCATATCTGGAATAAATGCAGATGGAATTCAAGAGGAGAAAGGCTCAGAAAGCAGCTTAAACTGGTAGAGATAAAAATGGTATCATCCAAGGGCGAGGTATGGAACAGTAACTTCCATAGCACAACAGTAAATGTTAGGAACAGTAATAAGGTTCTGAAAACCCTACAGATATTCTCCCATACATCAGGCTGGAGACCAGCAGAACGTCCAGCGAGGAAATGAAATCGGCTGTCTTCAATCTCTTATTCCACCCCTTTAAAGATTCCATTGGTCCCCTCCTGGAATTGTGGAGTCAAAATGTTTGGAATGAATGGCTCTCAGAGCAGATTGGAGGGAGGGAATTCCAAGGTGAGTCACTTACCTCCTGACTCCCCAAGCCTATCCACCACCTCCAAGGCACAAAGCCAGGAGCGTGTTGGAATAGTCTGAATTTACCTGGATGTGTGCAGATCCAACAACATTCAAGAAATTTGATACCATCCAGTACAAAGCTGCCCACTTCATCAGTTCCCCATCCATCACCTTAAACATGCGCATCCTCCACCATCCATGCATAGTGTTAGCAGGGGGTACTATACACAAGATGCTCTGCAAGAACTCCAAGACTCCTTCAACAGCATCTTCCAAACCCACCGTCTCTACCACCTGAAAGGAAAAGGACAGCAGATGAATGAGGCCACCACAAATTGCATGTTGCCCTCCAAGCCATACATTCGGAATAATAGAACCAATCATAGAGTCATAGAGATGTACAGTGCAGAAACAGGCCCTTCAGCCCAACTCGTCCATGTCAACCAGGTTTCCTAACCTGATCCCTTCAATGTCGGAAGATTAAATCTTGGAACTTTCCTTTGCAGCGCTGTTGGTTCATTTGCACCACAGGGATTGCAACAGTTCAAGCAGGCAGCTCACCACCATAATTAAGGGTGGGCCTTGCAGGGAATGGCCATATCCCACGAACGAATGAAAAAAACACCTTAGCAGATAACCATTGCTAATAATTGTGCAGATAGTTGGCCGTATAAATATGTGCCGCTCCCTTTCATTCACTCTTACGCCTGTCTAACAACCATCTTGTCGACACTGGAATTCTGGATAGCAATCTCGACATTAGTTTGTGTTGTCTTTTCTTTATGTCACGCTAATCCTCTCTCACTATAGTCAAATTAAACTCCAGTCAGGGCATGTTGTTGCTGTAGTTTTATTGGAGTGAGTCCCAAAACCAAAGGCCGTGTCATAGAAACAGGGAAAAGATTAAATCTATCTTACTAAACATAGGCCATTTGCTTGTTTAGAATGCTGTTTTAATTTTTTTTACTCAACATTATGGAGTGCAACAACAACCACTCTTCATACAGTGCCTTAACTGAGTAAAATGCCTCAAGGCACTTCCTCTATCATCATCATTATGGATATTAGATTAGGTTGCCTTTGGTCAGAATTGATGGAGACTGCCGGAGGCACAGCTGTTGACAAACTTTCACTTTTATTGCACATTCTACTAACTCTGCACAGTGCAAGGCTTCAAGAGACTTCATATATAACAATCTCTCAGCATACTCTGTGATCCTGAGTCTACTTTACATATAATATAAAACTTTCATGCTAAGTATCTCCTCCCAATGTCTCTGTCTCTATTAAATGCACTATTTTTAATTATCCTACATCTCCGCTGAGGTCTCTGATTTCATCCTTGCTTCTCAGGAATAAGCACTGTAATGGTTTCACTGACCTCCCCAGAATTATTCTGAACTCTGAGGTGAAGTTAAAGTTAATTTATTACTCACAAGTAGGCTTACATTAATACTACAATGAGGTTACTGTGAAAATCCCCTCCGGCGCCTATTCAGGTACACTAAGGGGCAATTTAGCATAGCCAGTGCATCTAACCAGCACAGTCTTTCAGGCTGTGGGAGGAAACCGGAGGAACCGGAGGAAACCCATGCAGACACAGGGAGAGCGTGCAAACTCCATACATCCAGTGACCCAAGCCTGGAATCAAACCTGAGTTCCTGGCGCTGTGAGGCAGCCGTGCTAACTACTATGCCACCAAGCGAGGTTGTATAGGGTCCAAGTTTTCCATGTTGCTGTCTAACTCAGTGGAGTAGAATGTGAATCTTCAGAGATGATTAGTTCTCTGTTTAAGTTGTCTTCTGGAATGGCACTGAATGGTAGTTCCAATGAAGGGTTATCCGGACTCGAAATGTTGGCTCCATTCTCTCTCGGATGTTGTCAGGCCTGCTGAGATTTTCCAGCATTTTCTATTTATGTTTCAGATTCCGGCATCCACAATATTTTGTCTTTAATTAGGTTGGGTTCTTTTTGTCTGAGTTGTCTATTCCATTGATGTTATTGTTGGTGACATCAGTGTCCTTCTGTTTCTCCTCACTATTCCATTTTCAGTCTCTACAAGATAAAAGTGTGGATGTGGTGGTTTATTTTTCAGAATTTGGCTTTTGCAGTTCTGGTCACAAATCCATGCTGGTTCACCTGGTTACAGTTTTGTCAAATCCTGCATGCTATGGTGCTGATTATGGTTTCTGGTTTGATTCACACAATACACATCCTCCTCCTCCCTTACTCCATCTGCTGTTTTGAGACACGGCATAAGTGTGTGTGGAAGAACAAGAAGTTGTGCCCATAATTGTCCTCCCATCAGAAGTTTGGACAAAATAGTAAAGTTTATTTATTAGTGTCACAAGTAGTCTTACATTAACACTGCAATGAAGTTACTGTGAAAATCCCCTAGTTGCCACATTCCGGCACCTGTTCGGGTTCACTGAGGGAGAATTCATCATGGCCGCTGCACCTAACCAGCAACTCTTTCGGACTCTGGGAGGAAACCAGTGCACCCAAAGAAAATCCGTGCAGACACCGCACAGTGACCCGAGCCAGGAATCGCACCCGGGTCTCTGACATCATGGGGCAGTGGTGCCAATCACTGCCACCCTGCTGCCCTATTACCACCCAGGCAAAGCATTCTGGAATGGCATTGAATGGTAGCTCCACAGTGCCAAGTTGATTTCACAGTAACTTCACTGCAGTGTTAATGTAAGCCTACTTGTGACACTAATAAAACAAACTTTAAATAAGCTTTGATATCATCATTTTTCTTAAGCACAATCGTTATTGTCCTTAGTCTTCTTTCAGCCTTTCCAATAGCTTGTGGATATTTCAGTAAACTAGTCAAATGGTCCATAGTTTTCTGTGAACTGCTTAAAGAATTCATTGGCAAACTGTGGGCCATTGTGTGAAATGACCTAGGTCTGTAAAACCATGCACGGCAAAAATATTCATTCAGTAGTTTAGTGATTGCTTCTGAGGTTGGACTATGAAGACATTTAACCTCAATCCATCTGGAGTACTCGTCAACTCCTAAGAGGAATGTCTTCCCCCTGAGCTCCGAAATACCAATTCTGAGGCATTCCCACAGTCTGGACGGAGATGAGGATACCATCCTCTGCTCCTGGCAATGGATTGCACAGGTGGTACACTCAAAACCATTTCCTTGAACAATTGGGGGATCCCTGGTTTCTAAGTGGAATCTTGCACTCTAGCACGACACTTCGTAATTCCCAAATGCCCCGGCTGTATTCTCCGAAGGACCTCAGGCCTGAAGGAATTTAGGTATAGCCAATCTCTCATCTTAAAATCTGCAGATCATTCACAACACAAAGTATTGCATTCGAATGAGATTATTTGGAACATATTCTGGCCAGGTTCTAATGCAGTATTCCCTAATTTTAGCAATTTCTTCATCTGCTTTTTTTATGCCCTCTGAATTTCTTTCAGCCTCTGCGGTATTGCCAATGGACATTTTGTGATTAATGAAGTGTACAACTCCACAGGTACGGTATGCAACAGTAAAGTGGAAAAGTATATTCTCTTGTTCAGGCTTTTTAACAGGAATGTGTGACAATGCATCTGCTGTTGCTTGTTGTTTTCTTTGGACGTATTTTGCTGTGGCATTAAAGCTCATGTATTTCAACTGAAGTTTCACCTGATTCCCATCCCTCCACTTTGGCTCTGACAAAGAATGCTTATTCCTTCGTCTAGATTCTTGTGATTGTTAACATTTCAAACATTAAGAATTTCAAAAGAGGTGTTGGGGTCCTTTGTCCTAGCAGACTGGCAGTCTCCGTTGGCCATTCCTGGTTGGAGAAACCTAAGTGGCCTTTGTATAATTCCCCTGGAATCTGGTCTTCAATTTCTTGCTTCACCCTCTGTAAAAGTCAAATTTTCCATTGGGTTGTTAACATATTCCTCAGAGAGAACGAGATGGCAACTTCTCTGAATGACAGCAAGTTCCTTTTGTCTGAGTCACAGCCATTCACAGGTTCAGTCATTTTAAAATTTTTGTCCAGTCTTAATCTGTCGTCCTTACCTGGTCTGGACTTCTTGTGATTCTGAAGCCATAGCAATGTGGTTGATTCTCAACCAAAATTTTATAAAGTAACCATGATGATATATATGATCTAAAAATATAGTGAGGTCTTAGCACCCCTATCCCCGACCATTGTCACAGTCATTGATTAAGGTAGGTAGTATACTGGTCTGTGGTTACCATCACTCTGATTTTTTTTTACTCATGGGACATGGGTGTTGCTGGCTGCCAGCATTTATCATCCATTCCTAGTTGCCTGAAGACAGTTGAGAATCAACCACATTGCTATGGCTTCGGAATCATATGAAGCCCTCACCAGGTAAGGACGACAGATTTCCTTCCCAAAGGACATTAGTGAACCAAGTGGGTTTTTCTGACAATCAACAATGGTTTCATGGATCATCAGTAGACTTTTGATTCCAGATATTTTTACTGAATTCAAATTCCGTCATTTGCCATGGCGGGATTCGAACCCGGGTCCTCAGAATATTAGCTCAGTTTCTCAATTTAATAGTCAAGCAATAATACCACTCGGCCATCTGCCTCCCCTGAACCAATCTTACTCCTGGCCCTGTTGCCAATTCACCTCCAGCAACTACTGGGAGTAGTTCTGACTTATAGTGAACTAATATGTCTGGATAAATGAACATCTCTTTTAACTTTTGAAATGAAACTTGTTGATTTTCTTGCCAACTCCCTGCTTGGTCTTGCCTAAGCAGTTGTCTCAGTTGTTCATTTACCTGCATCAGGTTAGACAGGAACTTGTTACTTGATTGATCATTTACATGACGTGCTGAAGCTCTGTAACGTTGCAAGGTGTTGAAAAATCCTTAATTGGCTTGATCTTATGGGGATCATCGTTAATGCCTGATGTGTAGACACTGTGTCCTAAAAATGTACTGCAAACACATATTTATCATTGAGAGTCAGTCCTGCTTCTAGCAAGTGTTGCAACACTGCTCTCACTCTGGCAATATGCTTCAATGTAGTCAACCCATGCAAAAGGATGTCATCTACATAGTAGATGACCCTTCCAATGTGCGCGGCACTGTCTTCTGAAAAATCTCTGGTGCAGATGTTATTGTAAAGGATAGTCCAATGTGGTGAATGTAGCAAGTAGCTTGGATTCCTCCTCCAAAGCCAGTTGCCATAAACCACTGCTGACATCCCGCTTTATAAAAATTGTGCTTTGTGCTAGCTTTACTAGAGTATCATTGATTAACTTTTAATAACTTTTCTATGTTCTACCATCCATGGATGCCAAAGGGTGGATCTCCCTTTTTCTATGCCTTGTTTAACTGTGTGAGGTCAATACCAATTCATATTCAGTCATTCTGATTTTGGTGTTGGAACCATACCTGGACACCACCTTGTAGGTTTGCTTATAGGTGAGATGACACCCTGACACAGCATTGATTCAATTTCTTGCTTCACCCTCTGTAAAAGTGGAACTTTTCCTTGGGGTAAACCAGGACACTGGTTTGGCATCAAGTCTGACTTTGATGTGATAGACTATTTTAAGCTTCCCAAGACATATAAATATGTTTGGAAATTCTGTCCTGAACTTACTTTTTCTTGGCTTCCCAATTCATCTAATTTATGGTTGAGTCGTAAATCAGTGCAAACTTTTTGGCTTAACACTGAAGATTCCTGGTTTTGGATCATAAGGTTTCTGTGTGTTCTGTTCCTTTACATTGAAGCCCAGCAGTCAGCTGTCCTTGACCTTTAAGTACTTCTTGGACTGTGGAGATGGTAACGAGGGAGGTCTTGGTTTAGCCACTGTTGTGTGCCTGAAAGAAAAGAAAACCTCCTGCTCTAGTGTCTAATCTGAAGTTTGTGTTACATGGATTCGGGCCAGTATCTGTGGGAGTTTGCACATTCTCCCCGTGCTTGTGTGGGTTTTCTCCAGGTGCTCCGGTTTCCTCCCACACCCCAAAGATGTGCTCTTAGGCTGATTTGTGTAACAAATTGTCCCTAAATTAGTCTCCCCTCAATCTGGTTTCCAGTGTGGAGTGCCAGAAGCGTAGGCAAGAGTCATGGATGGAAGAGGGAACTCACAATGTTAAAATGGCGGCGTGGGCTTGTTGGGCCGAAGGGCCTGTTTCCCGCGCTGTGTTGTTCTTTGTTCTTTGTTCTTTGTTACGTCTGCACTCCAAAAGCTCCCGTTAGATTCTGTAATTTCTCCCAAGAATTGCACTAAATTGTTTTTTTCTTCTATTTCTTAAATGCTACATGTTTTAATTAGTTTCTGTTTGATTTTCTGTGTTAGGAGCTGGCAGATTTAAAGTGTATTCTCCGCTTACAATATGAATTTTTGCCATGGCATTCTATGCACCAGTGCAGCCCTTTACCAGCACAGCTAGAACACCAAATATCAGGAACCATCTAATCTCTTTCCCTCTTTTTGTGTCGGTTCACTGCTACTTCAGTATACTTCAGACTGCACTCTGTGCCTGTTATTTTCCTCCATGAGATCTCCTTGCCGCCTCAACTAAATACACAATCTTGCTTTTCCACTTCTGCCTGCCATGTTAACTGCATAGCCTTTATCAAATCATCCCTCCACTAAGAAAATATGATAATATTTCCTCTAAGACTCCAATAACAATGCAATCCTTATACAATTCACCTTTTAGGGCTCCACATTTACAATTCTCAGTTAGTCGATGTAAATCATAATGCTCCCACCCGATCTATGGTATGCCAATTAAAGTTTACCTTTTCTATAATGGGGTTCTTTCTAAGGCTGAAATATGTATCAAGGGCTTTTATAACCTCTTTATATGTCATTGATTCTTTGTTTATATCTTGTATGACCATTGCATCATCTTCACTACTGCCTATGGCATAGAGAGGGGCACTGGCCACTTTCTTGGTAAACTTCTCTGTTAGTTTTGTTTCTGGTAAACCTACAATGTCAGCTCAAGTCTAGCACTGAAGCACTCTGGTAGAGGTAAGATTTTCTCCATGGCTTTTCTTCACTCTAGCCTTTATTGGAGTTCTGTAGATATTCATCCTGCACTGTCCTTGTTCAATAGTCTTCTCTCTTGCTGCTTCTTTCAGTCATTGGGCAACCTGCTAAATACTTTTTCCATCATGTATTCCACTGACCTGTACTTAGATGAGGTTGTCCATGGTTAGGATTGATAGAGGCTGCTGGCGGCTATACTGTTGATAAACCTAATCTTCATTAAATATTATATTCTATATTTTACAAGACATGATATGAGGCTTCACATAGAACCATTTCTCAGCCTGCTCTGTTGTCATGTGATCTTACATCACTGATGATGTAGATTTGCTATTTACATATTTAACATTAACCCTGTACACAACAATTCCCAGGACCGTAATCATAGAACACTGAAACTTAATACCACTGTCAGTTCGGTTTGAACTTAGATTACCAAGTATTGTGGACAAGAACTGAAGCCTAGTCTTTATATATTTACAAGCTTTGATTTCATAGAATCCCAACAGTACAGGAGACCATTCGGCCCAGCAGGTCCACACCGACAACAATCCCACCCAAGCCCTATCCCCGTTGCCCCACATAGTTACCTTGCTAGTCCCCTGACACTAAGGGACATTGACCAAGGCCACAAGAAACTACAAAGGGTCATGAATAAAGACCTACCTTGCATTAAGTTGATCTTTCTCTACGCCCTAGCTATGACTGTAACAATACATTCTGCACTCTCCTGTTCTTCTCTATGTCCAGTATGCTTTCTCTGTACAATGTGCAAGAAACAATGTTTTTCACTGTATACTAATACATGTGACAATAATGAATCAAGCCAGATCAAATCAAAATGACATGTTGTAAAAGGTGACCAAACACTCAATCAAAAAGATTGGTTTTAAGAAGCACCTTGAGGAGAGAGAGAGTTAACGAGGCAAAGAGGTTTCAGGAGGGAATTCTGGAATTCCAGAGCCAGGCAGTCGAAGACACAGCTGGTAATGGTGGGTGGATGAACATAGGGATGAACAAGTGGCTGGAATTGGAGGGGGTGTTGGGATCTGGAACTGTTGTAAGCCTGGAGGAAGTTACAGGATTAGAGAGGAGTGAAGTCATACAGAGAACTGAAGGCAAGAATAAGTTGAAATGGTGCGTAGGTACCTTTTAAGACTAGACAAATACATGAGAGAGTAAGGATCAGAAGGATGTGGGGCGGCACAGTGATTAGTACTTCTGCCTCACAGCAGCAGGAACACGGGTTCGATTCCCTGCTCGGTTCACTGTCTGTGCAGAGTTTGCACATTCCCCCCGTGTCTGTGTAGGTTTCCTCCCACAGTCCAAAGATGCGTGGGTTAGGTGGATTGGCAATACTAAATTGCCCCTTACTGACAGGGAAACGAGCTAGGGTAAATGCATAGTGATATGGGATTGTGGTCAGTGAAGACTCACTGGGTTTATTGGCATCCTTCTGCACGGTAGGACTCTATGTGCAGATGGGGTTCAATGAAGTCAGATGGGAGGAGACTCTGGTAGAGCACAAACACTAGCATAACATTTGAGCTGAATGACTGTAAATTCAATATAATTTTAATTTGTAAAACTTCTTTTGAACTTTACAGATCTCCTTAAATCTGCAGATCTAAAACAGATGGATTAATTATGTATGTCTTTTCACACCAACCAAATAAACTCAAATTAATTTAGGGACAAATTAAAAGGGGCAGTTCCCCAAAAGGAAGGGGGAGCAATGGATTAATTATGTATAAAAGCTAGATTGCTGCCAAACTCTCCATAGCCTTGTTTAAAAATGATAAATACTTTAGATGTTTGGATACCTTCTTCAACCTGAGGAGACTTCAAGCTATTACCAAAGTGAAGGAGACTGTTCTGAGAGACTTCCTCTTTGCCGGTGACTGTGCCCTGTATACTGGCTCAGATGTGGAGTTGCCGGCATTGGACTGGGATAAACACAGTAAGAAGTCTCACAACACCAGGTCAAAGTCCAGCCAATTTATTTGATAGTAAACTCACAAGCTTTCGGGGTTTGCCCCTTCGTCAGGGAACTCTCCACTCACCTGACGAAGGGGCAAACCCTGAAAGCTTGTGAGTTTACTATCAAATAAATTGGCTGGACTTTGACCTGGTGTTGTGAGACTTCTTACTGTACTGGCTCAGAGCCAGAGATGCAAGTCAATATGGACAAATTTTTCACCGCTTGTGACAACTTTGGATTCACCATCTGTGGACTGTATATCAAAGGCATGCAAGACAGCTCAATCATTTCCACGTGACTTGTCTTCACAGAATATTATGCATCAGATGGAAGACAAAGTACTAGACACAGAAGTTCTCTCGAGAGCTACCATCGTGTTGTTTGAGCAACACAGTGGTTAAGATTTATAATCATCTAGAGGGAAATAAATTGATTAGGGATAGTCAACACGGTTTTGTGAAGGGCAGGTCGTGCCTCACAAACCTTTATCGAGTTTTTTGAAAAGGTGACCAAAGAGGTGGATAAGGGTAAGGCAGTTGACGTGGTGTATATGGATTTTTAGCAAAGCGTTTGATAAGGTTCCCCATGGTAGGCTATTGCAGAAAATGCAGATGCATGGGATTGAGGGTGATTTAGCAGTTTGGATCAGGAATTGGCGAGCTGATAGAAGACAGAGGGTGGTGGTTGATGGGAAATATTCAACCTGGAGTTCAGTTACAAGTGATGTACTTCAAGGATCTGTTTTGGGGCCACTGCTGTTTGTCATTTTTATAAATGACCTAGATGAGGGTGTAGAAGGATGGATTAGTAAATTTGCTGATGACACCAAAGTTGGAGGAGTTGTAGACAGTGCGGATGGATGTTACAGCTTGCAGAGGGAAATAGATAAGCTGCAGAGCTGGGTCGAGAGGTGGCAGATGGAGTTTAATACGGAAAAGTGTGAGGTGATTCACTTTGGTAAGAATAACAGGACTACAGAATATAGGGCTAATGGAAGGACTGTTAGTAGTGTTGACGAGCAGAGAGATCTCGGGGTACATGTGCATAGCTCCCTGAAAGTTGGCACCCAGGTTGATAAGGTTGTTAAGAAGGCGTATGGTGTGTTAGTTTTTATTGGTAGAGGGATTGAATTTGGGAAATGTTACAAAGACACACAAGGCCTCCTGAAGTTGCTTGACATAGACGTGACAACCTGGGAAACGCTGGCACAAAACTGTCCTACCTGGCGCTGCCTCATCCACAAGGGCTGTCAAGCTTACGAAACAAGGTGCAATGCTGAAGCGCAACTTAAGTACGAGCTGCGCAAATCCAGAGCCACCAGCTTAACGACTACAGTGCCTACACAAGTCTGCACAATATATGCCAGGATATTCCGTGCCCAAATTGGCCTGATCAATCATCTTCAGATACACTGCATCCAGTGTCAATGACTAATGGTGTCGAGGTCCTCATCAAGACAATGGACGAACAACAACAACAACCTTCTGACCCATTTCATTGTAATTCTTTTCTTGTGATGTACCGAATAGAAGGAGTTTCATTCCTTGTCTATTTTCTGTTGGTGATGGGCCGTGTGACAGGGAAGGGATAGCAGCGGGAGTGTGAGAGGGAAGATTGATTCAAATTATTATTACAGTTTTCCAAATGCTTTCATTTAGAAAAAAATTGGGTACTTTTTCAATTCACTTTGGACCACATTTCTGAGACATTTGCTTGATAGGAGAAGCTGCGTAGTGAAGCAAAGCAATTCTTTTGCATTCACTTGATCAGAGTAAGGGTCATGTTTTAATTTTCTTTGGCAGTTTTCAAAGACACAATTCTTTTCCTCCTTAACTTTCTAACTGCTCTCCTCCCAACTCTTTGCTGTTGGAATTCAGTCATGAGTCCCAGTCATGAACTCAGTGTTGCAGGGCATTGGTTGGGGTCGCCAGAACTATCTTGGAATCTTTGGGGATTGAAAATCACTTTCCCGGACATGTCTGCCAGTGACCAAAAACCGTAGCAACATTTTTTAAAAAAAAACACGTTTCATCTTTCAGTTTTGTTGAACTTTGTTGTTTATTAGATATGAAAGTATTGGGGATTGAGAAGAATATCTGTTGGAGGTGGGAGACTGTGGCCGGAATTTTACTGCCTTGCCCGCCCCAGAATCAGAGTGGGTGAGGCTCGCTGAATGGAATTTTCCATTGCCCTCGGGCGGGCAAGTTGGTAAAATTCCAGCACGTGTTGTGTAACAAAACCTCCAGGAAAAGTCAAGCCATTGTGGACAATTCCAAGTACAGTTCCAATTCAGTGCAATATATAGAATAGAATCCCTATAGTGCTGAAGAAGGTCATTTGGTCCATCGCGTCTAATCCAACTCTTTGACAGAGTACCATATCAGGTGCTCTTCCATGTCCTACACCAGCCCCCCACCCCACCCCCACCTCCGCATAATCCCACACACATCCCATGGCTAATCCATCTCAGCTACACACCTTGAGACACTAAAGGACAATTTATCATGGCCAATCCGCCTAACTTGTACATCTTTGTACTGTGGGAGGAAAGCAGAGGAAACCTAAGCACAGGGGGAGAACACGCAAATTTCACACACACAATCATACTCTGGTCCCTGGCACTGTGAGGCAGCAGTGCTTGCCACTGTGCCGCCCCCTTAGCAAGTTTTGACACTCATTAAGAGATTGTATTTCGGAGATAGTTAAATCTGAAAACAGACAAAATAATTGAGTGCAACATCAGACAAAGGGGCAATTATCAGGTCTGCAGGAAAAGAGGTTGATCAACATCCATGAGTAAGAGCAATCAAATCAAAATTCTGTGGTTGCTGGAGTCCAGAAGTTGAACAGAAGCTATCAGAAATACTTAGAATCCTAGATTCTTACTGTGCTAAAGGAAGCCATTCGGCCCATTGAGTCTGCACCGACCATAATCCCACCCAGGGCCTATCCCCATGCATTTACCCTAGCTAGTCCCCCTGCCAATGAGGCTCAATTTAGCATGGCCAATCCACCTAATCCACACATCTTTCGACTGTGGGAGAAAACTGGAGCATCCAGAGGAAACCCACACAGACGCGTGGAGAATGTGCAAACTCCTCACAGACAGTGACCCAAGCTGGGAATCGAACCCAGGTCCCTGGCGCTGTGAGGCAGCAGTGCTAACCACTGGGCTACCATGCTGCCCTCAGTCCTTAGAAGGTCTGGCAGCATTTATGGATTGCGAAAGAAGAATTGCTGCTTCAGAATTGTGATCCTTAGGCAGAATGGTTGAAAGATTGGTGATCTAAAATGTTAATTTTGTTTCTCTTTTCACAGATGCTGCCCGATTTACTGAGCATTTTACTCTGATTAATAAGTATGATTGGACAATAGAAATCAAAGGCAGGGTATTTTTGGTCTGATGAATCACATGGTAGCAGTGCACCTGTAGCCTCAATAAATTTTCTTGTTAGTCATTTGAGATAAATCATTCATTGAGGCCTAACAAATAGTGCTCACATCCCAGCCCAGAAGAATGTATGTAGGAGGACACTGTTTAGAATTCAATCATTATTACATGCCCTATCTGGCTTGCTTTAGTAATATGGCTTCTGCCAGAAGGAACTCCCTGCAGGCAGCTATCCCACAAGCATTTCAATAATGACGTTACACTAGAAAGACTGCAGTCTGATTGCCTTCAGCTCTGATGAAGGGGCATCCAGACTCAAAACGTTAGCTCTGCTCTCTCTCCACAGATATTGGGTGGGATTTTACATCCTCGCTGGTCCCAAAACTGGAAAAAAAACCCCTGAGGTCAACCAACTTTTCCATGGCCTGCCCCTCGCCAGCTCTAATTCCCGCGGCAGGCGGGTCAGTAAAATTCCGACCCCTGTCAGATTTTCCAGCATTTTCTGTTTTTGTATCAGATTCCAGCATCCGCAGCAATTTGCTTTTTATGTTGTTGTTGTTGTTGACATTGGGAAGTCTGTAATCTTTGAACTCGTAACTGACACCAGAGATAAGAAAAGAGTATCGCATCTGAAGACCTGGAGCTCACCTCAAGGGCAACGATATCGAACAAAACACAACAGCATTGTGTGAGGTGGACTGATCACCCAGTCAAACTCAAAAGGCCTGTGTCTACTACAGAAAGATGAATGAATTGTTGCTAAATAATTTAAATAAAAGTTGTTTAGCCTTAACATTTGCTTAGTAGCTTAAAGGTACCATGAGTTCAAAGCATCATCCAGTGTCATTCAATGCAAATTTAACTACAAGTTTAATCTCCAAATTATTGTGCTTTATGAAGACCTTAAAGAACAGAGGGACATGCATGTTAAAAAATGATTTGCTATCTCAACCTCCTGGGTAGCAGGTCATTTATTTAAATCTTCAGAAATGCATTACTGGATGTCATGAAGAATGATGTAATTGATGAAGACAAATCTTTCAACTCCATCCTGAACTTATTGCCCAACATTTAAGAGTCACTGCTATTCTTGGGTTTCTTCCTCGTGATTTATGTGAATCTTCCTTTCAGATTCCGTCCAATTTGAATCAGACAGACAGAGGTCTCTTCAGCACAGGAAGTGTCTTGATCATTGTGTAATCAAATACTGGGCATTTTCCAGACACTTATACAGAGTGCACCAGAAACCACAGTAGCTTCTCAGAAGTCGTGGTGTATGCATAACAAATGATATCACACAGTGAGTTCATTGTTAGGTTTACTTTAATAATGGAATGGACCGCAATTAACTTCAAAATATTTGCACATCCCCATGCTGCCCTGGAGACACTGGATCTGGTCCAGAGCTAAAGAGGCAATCGTTTTTCATCTAACACGTCCGGGATGATTTTTGACTGTTGACTCAGATGGGTTAATCACAAAGCAAAATGGCAGCTTTCAGTCTGGTCCATCTGCTGCTAACAGTTTTAGGTAAGATTAACAAGGGAGATCTGTTTTAGATAATACAATTCCTCCTTGTAGAGGAATGATTCCACCTACACTGCCTGCTTCTACCCAAGCAGCAGTGTAGTTCATTTTTGCTCAGAATTTAATCACCTCAAAAGCAAGCCTGATCTTACCCTCAACAGACACCCACCCGGTGCAGTCGCACGTTGGTTAGTGCTGCTGCCTCACAGCTCCAGGGCCTTGAGTTTGATTCCCGGCTTGGGATGCTTTCTTTGTGGCATTTGCATGTTCTCTCCTTGTCTGCGTGAGTTTCCTCTGGGTGCTCCAGTTTCCCCCCACCCCCCTCCCCTATCACAGTCCAGAGATGTGCAGGTTAGGTGCATTAGCCATGCTAAATTACCCCTTAGTGTCCTGGGGTGCATAGGTTAAAGGGATTAATGAGGTAAATGTGTGCGATTATAGGGACAGGGGCTGGGTGGGATTGTTGTCGGTGCAAGACTCAATGGGCCGAATGGCTCCCTTCTGCACTGTAGGGATTCTATATCACAGGGAAATGTTAAGGAGTAGCAGTGGTGAGGAGGATGTCTGTCCAATGTCCTCTTTCCTAACATCAGATATTTCTTCATTTGTGAAGTGTCCAAAATGTGGAAATGGCCTGGAAACAATGGCTGCCCCTTCGCTGTTTGTGGACTGCTTGATGGAATTTTCAGGTCAGCCTGTAAATGGACATCCAACATTCCAGCTCACATTTACAAATAAAGGCTGCGTGCCAACTGTAGGGCCCCATTTGCAGTTCTCACTTTCAAATGACTCAACCATATGTGTTATACATTCTGCCCATTTGTGCCAGGTGGTGAGTGGCCTATCTGATAGTTTAACTAGTAGGGGTATTGGCAGGCCATTCTGCGATCAATCTCGAACAGTCAGAATATGGGCATTAGGTGAAGAAAGGATGGGCTCTGTTCTGATACTGTCAATAGGGTCTAACATGCACATCCTCTCCAGGTTTCAAAAGCATTCCTGGATGAATTAAACAGTTTTTAGTGTTTCATATTTTGTTGTGGCACAATGATTAGCACTGCTACCTCGCAGTGCCAGGGACCCAAGTTTGATTCCTGGCTTGGGTCACTGTCTGTGCAGTTTGCACATTCTCCCCATGCCTGCATGGGTTTTCTCCGGGTGCACCAGTTTCCTCCCACAATCCAAAAGACATGCTGTGAATTGGCCATGCTAAATTTTCCCTCTTGTACCTGAACAGGCGCCAGAGATTGGCAACTAGGGGATTTTCACAGTAATTTTATTTGCAGTGTTAACGTAAGCCTATATGTGACACTTATAAATAAACTTTAACGTATTTTATTTCAGATTTCCAGTATTCTCAACTTCTGCTTTCTGCTTGGGGAGAAAAGAAACTTCTCTCCCACTTGAGCCAGTTTGAACTCTCCCCAGCAAGACTGAAAACACTCAAAGTGTAACTGCAGCATAGGTTTTCTGATCTTCCACCTCATTGAGGATTAAAATTTAATTTAATTTTTAAAATTTGGCACTTTATCACAAAGTAATTTTGTTTTAAAATCAGGGTAGCTGGTGTATACTGGCTGGTTTTGCTGTTAAAATAACCATGGAGCACGTATCACCCAGCTAACCCCACCATTAGCAGCCTCAGGGGGGCGTAGGTTGGGGTTAGCTGGGTGATACATGGTCCACTCTTGTCCCCAAGCCACTGAGGAAGTGAACTGGATAGAGTGTGCATACCATCAAGTTTTACAGAGAAAGCTCACCAATGGCCGCTGCTGCCCCCTCCACTTTTTTCCCTCACCCTAAAATTGCAAATCACTCCCCTCTTTGGCCTCTCCCCAACCCCCTTTCCCCGAGTTTTGCAATATGCAAACAGTGGTCATTTGATACATATAAATACTTAGGATACTATTTCGACTGGCTGGACTGTCTGACAAAATAGAGGCAGATTTACAGGAGTGAAATTAGGAAACAATGTAAAAAGTTTCAGAGGTTTGGAATGCTCTTTAGCAAATAGGAATTGATGCTGAATAGATTGTTAATTTCAATTCTGAGATAGATGTATTTTCATTCACTGAAGATGTGAAGGGAGATGCAGCAAAGGTGGGGTATTTTATGATGTGATGTGTATGTACCTTCAAGAATGCACATCTTAAACTGCTGTCCATCACTATCCATCACAAGACAGTTTAAAATTTATTCATTAGTGTCACAGTTAGGCTTACATTGACACTGCAATGAAGTTACTGTGAATATCCTCTCATCGCCACACTGCACCACCTGTTCAGGTGTACTGAGGGAGAATTTAACATGGCCAATGTATCTAATCACATCTTTCAGACTGTGGAGAAAACTGGAGCATCCGAAGGAAACCTACGCAGATACAGGGAGAATGTGCTGATCCCATAGAGACAGTGACCCAAGCCAGGAATGATTCTAGGATTCTGTAGACAGAATTAAGCAGCGTATCATTTGGCTCAGAAGTGTCCACATAACCTCCCATTACCAACATATGTACATAATCTTCAAATAAAGAACATGTTGCCAATACTTAGAATATGATTGGCACGGTTCTGATAAACAAAATAACACAGCAAGGTATTCAGATCTAAGGCACTGATCCCTCATGATACAAGTGAATAATGAAATAGAGGGTCCATTCTTGTCCCTATGTCACTTTGAAAGACAATTGGGTAGAGAGTGTGCATACCACCAAATTTATTTTTACAGGCAAAACTTATTGACGGCTGCTGCTGCCCCCTCTGTTTTCTTCCCCTCACCCCAAAATTGCAAGTCATTTCCCTCTTTCCCCCTTTTCAACCCTCCTGCCCGTGGAGTTACCTTGCTGTCAGCCTCTGGGAAACCCAATATCACGTACTCTGAACCTGTCGTGCGTCATCAAGACGCCCATCTGTGGCTCACTGAAGCCTAATCCTTGAAATGGCTCTTCCTTCGCTTGCTCCATCATCTCTCCGGAACATCCTAAAAGTGTTTCACTTTGAAATGTCTTGACTTTTATGTAAGCAAATGACGGTCTTTACCTTTCACATGGCCAATGAAAGGTTTAAACATCTTCTGGTCCTGTTTGTGTTGGCCTCATTTCCCCTTTCTTTCTGTGGGAATGAACACAATCGCTATCATTTTCTTCTCTTTACTTTTTACCCTTCTGTTTTAGTCATTAGCCTGTCTGTTAATGATCTCCAAAAACCCTGAAACCACATTTTTACACAATTGCTGTGCATACTTGGCCATAAATGTCGACTAATTTTTTCCAGCTTAATATTTAATGCCCTGTTCAGTCACAGTAATTCCCACTTGCAGAGTTTGATGCTCCAGGGATTATACTAGATAAAAGGATTATTGAAGGAAGACTATTAAACGCTACATTTTTATGAGTATATTTCATACTTGCAAGAGCCGGTCATAAGGATAAAGGAATTTTTTTAAATAAATGATTTGGATTGATTCACGACAAGGTCTATTTATGATTCCAAACTTTCCATTTGTGGGCTTCCCTATGAGTTGAGATAAACATTTGTTTTCATTAGAAACCAGTGGTAGCCCAAAGGGTTTTTATTTTTAACAAACAAATGGAACTGGATTTTATGATGTTGATGCAGTGTCTGCTTTTCTTGGCTGCGCACCCTTCCAGAAAGTGAATTGCTTGACTTTTCTTACCACTTCTCGAAAGAAAAAGAGCACTCATTGTGTGTCCGAGCACAGGACTTGCATTACAAGAGCTTGTCGACCAGCCTTGATGGACATAAGGCTGTTCAACCCAGCTGAATGGAAGTAGATGTTTGTGTGAAGCGATGGTTCTTGAAACCAATTAGTGATGATTATTTCACATTTCCTGAAGAAGTTTAATATCAGAATATACTTAGAGCAGAAGCAATGTTAATGTTTTATAGGAATTGAAAGAAATTATCCAAATACTTTACAAATAAATTTTGCTTATCATGTCAGCTCAAATGTCATATGGGATGACCACCTGTAATACGTGGGACACCCAGATAGAGACACATTGAGTGACAAGTTTATTTTTATTATTAAGTTGCAGTTGCAGTCACGACTTTGATCGCAGTCTTTCCATTCTATCATTTTTAAAAACTATTGGCGGCATAGTTTTGATTTGATTTATTATTGTCAAATGTATTGGTATACAGTGAAAAGTTGCGCACTATACAGACAAAGCATACCGTTAATAGAATACATAGAGGAGAAGGAGATGGTGCAGAATGTAGTGTTAGAGCCATGGCTAAGGTGTAGAGAAAGATCAACTTAATATACGGTGGGTTCCATTCAAAAGTCCGATGGCAGCAAGGAAGACATTGTTCTTGAGTCAGTTGGCACTTTTGTCTCTTTTCTCCGATGGAAGAAGGTGGAAGAGCGTATGTCAGGGGTGTGTGGGGTCCACAGTGGTTAACACTGCTGCCTCACAGTGCCAGGGAACTGGGTTCAACTCCAGCCTTGGATGACTGTGTGAAGTTTGCACATTCTTCCCCTGTGTGAGTTTCCTCTGTGTGCTCTGGTTTCCTCCCAAAGTCCAGAGATGTGCAGGTTAAGTTGGTTGGCCATGGTAAATTGCCCTTTAGTATCAGGGAGGTTAGTAGAGTAAGTACGTGAGGATATGGGGATAGGGCCTGGGGGAGATTGTTGTCAGTGCCAGCTCGATGGGCTGAATGGTCTCCTTCTGCACTGTAGAGATGTTATGATTCATGGTCATGATTTGGAGATTATCAAAGTAATCAGCAATGGGAACACTTCTTGCCAACAATGGCAAACTGAAGGAGGTTTGATTTGCATCTTGCCACATTTCATAAGATAATTTTAATCTGAATATCTTAACTTTGTTTTGAAAGGAGGTTACTCTGCCGATCGAGACATTTCATTTCACAAGCAAAGTCTACTTTGCAAAACCCGCGATGTGCAATGCAAACTGTACACTGTACCTCCTAGAGACGACCCAACACTCCTGTCCAAATTCAGTCCACCATCCAACTACTGACTAGACTCTTTCTCCTTGTGTCTGTGTGAGTTTCTTCTGGGTGCTCCAGTTTCTTCCCACACTCCAAAGATATGCAGGTTAGGTGGATTGGCCATGCAAAATTACCCCTTAGTGTCTCAAGATGTATAGGTTAGGGAGATGAGTGGGGATAGGGCCCAGGTAAGATGCTGTTTTGTAGAGTCAGTGCAGACTTGATGGGCTGAATGGCACCCTTCTGCACTGCAGGGATTTTAAAGTCTATTCTATTCGTGAAGGGACAGAGCTAAATAGTCAAAGCACCTCACTGTCTACGAATTGGACCTGATGGGGTAAAAATAAATGGATCTTAAGTGTTGTCCTAAATCAAAAATATCTAATGCTGAAAATCTCCGAACTTGTCCGTGGCTGGGAGTCTCTGATGCCGCTGCAATGAATGAACTTCTGGCTGAGCGCCAAATTCTCCATTCCCGCTGGCATTGGCAGCAGTGTGAGCAATAACGGAGAATCCTGCCCTAAATCGATAGAAAGGGTCTAATTAGGTGCCTCGATGTTTTGAGGCCTCAATGTTCTCGATTTGTTTTGTGTCACATCCAATCCTGATGAAAGTAGCGTTTATCTTTTCCAAGACCAGACCACAGAGGGTGAACTTTAAGAAATGACAACTTAGCAAATGAAGCATCAGGTCTGAGTGATCCAAAAAGTGTTGAAATATCGTACGAATGGGTGGCCTCATATTTTGCTCATCTTCCAGTAACACCAATTAAGATGTGCAACTCCTTCAGTTACCATTCCAAAAATAATTCAGTTCAAAGCAAAAGTGACAAATGTAATGAAATTGATTTCAGATTAAGAGTGTTGACATGTGGATTCATGAACTTAATATCCGATGTTTTGAATGTTCTGCTGAATTTCATTTGAAGAAGCAGAAAATGCATCTCCTTTTTTTAAAGCTCAAAGTCTGTTATTAGAATTCACCATGATCCAGTCTTAAAGCTCCAAGTTTCTCTTTCCATTTTTCTGGATTTTATTTTGAACACTTTGGAGGTTTCTTTTGCTGGCATCAGTTGGGATTGCAATGTTCACGCAATATCGAGCTCCCCATACGTTATTCTAAACGGGTGGCAAGGCAGCACAGTGGTTAGCACAGCTGCCCCACAGTGCCAGGGGTTCGATTCCTGGCTTGGGTCATTGCCTGTGTGGATTTTGCACATCTCTCCTGTGTCTGCGTGGATTTCCTCCGACTGCTCTGAAAATGTGCAGGTTAGGTGTATTGGCCATGCTAAATTGCTCCTTGGTGTCCACATATGGGTAGGTTAGGCAGATTAGCAGGGTAATTACATGAGATTATGGGGATAGGGCTGGGGTAAGATGCTCTGTCAGAATTCAGTGCAGATTTAGTAGAATCATAGAATCCTACAGTGCAGAAAGAGGCCATCCAGCCCATTGAGTCTGCAATGACCACAATCCCAACCAGATCCTATTCTCGTAACCACATGCATTTACTCAAGCTAGTCCCTCTGACACTAAGGGGCAATTTAACATGACCAATTCACCTAACCCGCACATCTTTGGGCTGAGAGAGGAAACCAGAGCACCTGGAGGAAACCCATGTAGACACGAGGAGAACGTGCAAACTCCACACAGACAGTGACCAAAGCCAGGAATTGAACCCAAGTCCCTGGCACTGTGATACAGTAGTGTTAACCACTGTGCCACCAGGCTGCCAACCTGATGGACTGGATGGCTGTTCTGCACTGTAGGAATTCTATGGTAAAGGGTTAGCTAATGTACTTTTGTACAGTGATGAAGAGATGATAGTTCCAAGTTACACAGTCAGTTCTGACATTACTTTGGTCCCAGCAATAAGAAAATGTGTGCATGTATGAAAATATGGAGTCTCAAAGAGCAACAGTGCAAGCTTTTCTCCCTTTTCTGACTGACAAGCTTCCAAATGCGAGTTATTTTTTAATGTGAGGTGGGTGTTGATGGAGAGAGAGCTTTTTTTAATCAACAAAAGCACTAAGAATGAGAATAAAGAGGGGCAGAGCAAAATCCAAGTCTTAAGAGAATACTCCCGAGAAATAGTCTAACATTTTCTTACACAATGCAACCCGCAGTTCAATTGCTGACCTAACTCTTGAGTTTTATTTCTGGGTTTTATTTTTGGGCTTGCGTTAACATGCAAGCAAAAGAAATTCGTATGGATCAAAACATTGCTATATAACTGAAGTCTAACTGGATTCTGACTTATGCAAATGAAGTTCTTTAATTTCTGAAGCATCTGACCCTGATGAGTTACTTCTCAAACTCCGTGCAAGAACAATCCCTTTGATCTCTGAAATTACAAATTAATCACCCCTATCACAATGGAACAGCCTTATATTCTCAAATACTATCTCCTCACTGCCGCATATTTGACCTCAGCCTTGGGTTATTCCATATACAATCTGCACTTTAATGAGGAATTTGGATTTCGCTAGCTATACTGTAAGAGATTACATCCTTTCTCAACTCTGACTAAGCCTAGTTCTTCAACTTTCAAATGTTGCGGTATAATTCACAGCACACAGTTATTGTTCAAAAGTAATAACACTTTTAGTTAATGCAGAAATTGGTGAAATACCACAGATCCACATGACCAAGAAAAGTTCTGTTCCTCCCAAATAAAATCCATGCACTAAATCTATTCCTAATTGGTCTGGTGAAAGAGGCAAATTATTGCGCTGATGTTCATTGGGATAGATTAAACATTTAGATCGTGGTTTTGGAGATTTATTTTTCACATTCTTTGTTTCTTTCTCACTTCAAGTCTGCAACCTATCTGAAACTGAGAGGAAATGTACCGTAAGCAACCTCCTTGAAGATCCCTGCCCTGCAACCAGCTGCTGTAAGCCTTGTGTCAGAAGCGTGCAATGACTTTCCAAAATGTGTTTGCCCTCCCTTACAGAAAAGTATTTGATTTGATTTATTATTGTCACATGTATTGGGATACAGTGAAAAGTATTGTTTCTTGCATGCAATATAGACAAAACATACCGTTCATAGAGTACACAGGGGAGAAGGAAAGGATGGGGTGCAGAATTTGGTGTTGCAGTTTCAGGTAGGTTGTAGAGAAAGATAAGCTTAATATATGGTAGGTCCATTCAAAAGTCTGACAACAGTAGAGAAGAGCTTGTTCTTGAGTTGGTTGGTATGTGGTCTCAGACTTTTGTATCATTTTCCCAATGGAAGAAGCTAGAAGAAGCTATGTCCAGGCTTTATGGGGCCCTTGATTATACCGGCTGCTTTTCCGAGGCAGCAGGAAGTGTAGACGGAGTCAATGTATGGGAGACTGGTTTGCATGATGGACTGGGCTACGTTCACAACCCTTTGTAGTTTCTTGCAGACTTGGTCAGAGCGGAAACCGTACCAAACTGTGATACATGCTGAAAGAATGTTTTCTATAGTTAATCAGTACCGGTATCTGAAATCTTAATCACAATTCAGATCCTAGCATCTGGTGATTGCACGTGCAGGCAACAATCCAAGCATTCCATATCAAGAGTACATTCTGACAGTTATTATTGTTTCCTGAGTTTTTTGGCTATTGGGAAGCCATCATTCCATGCAGGTATTCATAGGTTGTGCCATTTTTTAAATATTGACTGGCACCACATGAACACAGGCAAGTATTTGCCCATTGGTTCGTCCAGTATCGTGCCTCACAATACAATCCCTGTCCAAAGGCCCTGTGACTTCCTAGGCGCAGCACAGATCTAGAAAAATATCTAGGTCATCTTGAAGGGAAATAAGTCTATAAATAGCGCCCCCCAGAAGCCCCAAGTAAGTCAAATTTTATTTTTAATTATGTGGCAATCTGGGGTTTTAAGTAATATTTGGGGATTGTGTTTCTCCACTGTCCATTTTCCCAATAAAAACATTAAATCGAGGCTTTGTTCATTGGTATCGATTTCTCATCGGGCACGTTTATGGGATAGATTTGCAAACAGGTTTTATCACCAGGTAGTATGAATACACGTGCTGTACTTTTGAGCTTCTCATTCCTCATGAAGTGCCCCAATGTATTTAACAAATGGTCCCGCGCTCCACGCAGGTCCAACAGAGCTACGGATAAAAGCTTTGATTGTTGAGATAAAACAATAACTCTCTTTTTGATACACCATCTGCTCAAAGCTTCAATCAGTGTGTGTGGTCTGTGTCATTAATCATTGCGTACTGTAACCGTATAGCTCATGTATTCAGCCCATCTTCGGGGATCTTTTACCCATACCCTTGCCAATATAAAGTCACATTGCTGTAAAAGGAGGAAGTGTAAAACTTGAACATCTCATCGTGGTTTTGGATTAAGAGCTCTCAACCCGAATGATTGAACTGCCATTTTTGCTTCTGAAGGTCACAACCTTGCCTTTGGTAGTTTTAAGAAAACGATTGTGAATATAATATTAGCAACACGGTCCACAATCAGAAAAAAGACTCCATCGCTGAGGGGGTGAAAGAACAACATCATTATTTGATTTATCCTTTCCAGTTCCACACAAAACTACTTGATACATTTTTTTTTTACAGAAGGAACTTAAAAGCTGTAATGTACATTTTCACAGCCTCACAGCTTCTTCCTGCAGGTGGAAGAGATGGTTCTCTGGCTCCATAAATATGTTACTTCAACTGTAACTTTTAAGTTGGTCCAAAAATAAGAATTGTATATTTTGATGTTAGGCCTCCTAAGATGTGTCTGCTCTTTTGGGGGGTCCTTTGCTTTTGAAAGTGGAAAGTACTTGTTAAAGCCAGAAGATTGGTTTTTTAAAAAAATTGGGCCTACAATTTTTGTTTGGAAGAGCAGAGCCCTGGAACCAACTGTGGAAAAGGTTACTGAGTTTTAAATAATTCCCAGGAAAAAATTTGTACGTACCAAAATACCTCACATTCTGTAAATCAGATGCTGATATGGCAGCCAGCTGTCAGATCTTAGCGTTCTATTTGTCATTTTATTGTGTAGTCATTCTTGCTTCGTAGAATGTGGTTATACCCGAAATTGATTAAAGCTGGTGTCTGATGGATTTGTTCTTTAACCACATAAACTCTGCAAGGACATTTCTGCACTGACATTAAGCGACTAAATTCCAATTTGTATAGTTATTCCCTCAGGAAATGTTCGGTCGTCCAATGAAACTGCCCCATTGATGCAACACACGGCCACACAGCAAAAATTCTACAAAAATTTGTAACATCTGCAAATCTGGAGGTGACGCATTCAATTTCCTTTTCCAAATCATTAAGATATAATGTGAACGGTTGGAGTTCTAGCACAGATCCCTGTAGAACCCTGTCGTCACTGACTGCCAGTCAGAAAAAGACCCATGTGATTGCGAGTAATGGAAAGCTGGTTAGCAGATAGGAAGCAAAGTGTTGGCATAAATGAGTCTTTTTTCTGATTATCAGTCAATGACAAGTGGGATCCCACGGGGATCTGTGCTAGGACCCCATGTGTTCACGTTACGTCTTAATGATTTGGAAGAGGGAATTGAATGTATTATCTCCAAATTCGCAGATGTTACAAAGTTGAGTAAATTAGAAGCAGAAAAGGTTCACCTTAGACCCATGAAGGGGAAGGAAACTGGTACCTTGAATGTCAGTTTTGGTTGGTGGTGACGCATTCTTCTCCGAGGGTTAGATGAGAATTAAACCAGCAATCCGTCTGCCCTTGTAGGAGTGCATAACAGATCCCGCAACACAAATACAGAAAGAGCAAGGAGGTCCTGAGATCAACATTTTTCTCTAAGTTGCTCATCTGCCATCATGGGTTTTCTTTGCCATGGTGCGAGGTCTCTCTTTCCCTCTTTACTATGTAAAGTTAAAGCACATGTGATTGCAGGTAGTGTCTTGAGATGGATAGAAAGCTGGTTATCAGGTAGGAAACAAAGAGTTAGCATAAATGGGTCTTTTTCTGATGAATGGGGTTCCACAGGAATCCATATTAGGACCTCAACTGTTCACATTATGTATTAATGGTATGGAAGGGGGAATTGACTGTATTATCTCCAAATTTACGGATGATGCAAAGTTGTGAGGTTGAATTGTGAGGTGGATGCCGAAGTGCTTCAGCGTAATTTGGACAGGCTGTATGTGTGGGCGTATGCATGTATAATATGGATAAATGTGAGGTTAGCCACTTTGGGAGCAATAATGGGAAGACAGATTATTACTTAAATGGGTGTAAATTGAGAGAGGTTGATGCTCAGCAAGACCTTGGTGTCCTCGTGCATCAATCGCTGAAAGTCAGCATGCAGACATAGCAGGCAGTAAAAAAGGCAAGTGGTATGTTGGCCTTCATAGCGCGGGGATTTGAGTATAGGGATAGGAATATTTTGCTGCAGTTGTTAGTGAAGCCACACCTGGAATATTGTGTGCAGTTTTGGTGTCCTTATCTGAGGAAGGATGTCTTTGCTATCGATGGAGTACAGCAAAGGTTTATCAGGCTAATTCCCGGGAATGGCAGGTCTATCATATGAGGAGAGACTAAATTGGTTAGGATTATATTCACTGGAGCTTAGAAGAGTGAGACGGGATCTCATAAAACTTATGAAATTCTCACAGGAATAGACAGGGCAGATTCAGAAATAATTTTCCCAAAGAAAGTAATTGAAGCCAACATGTCACCTGATTTTGAGAAGGAATTAGATATAGCTCTGGGGGCTAACGAGAGCAAGGGAGATGGGGGTGGGGGGAGATCGAGATACTGAATTTGATGATTAGCCATAATCAAAATGAATGGCAGAGCAGTCTCGAAGGTTTAAATAGCCTATTCCTGTTACCTGTTTCTATGTTTCTCCTTAGTGCAAAACAGAGAGAAATCATCCTAAACATTAGCTGTGTTATCACTCCAACGTGTAATTTCTGCCAGATCTGGACAGTGGCACAGTGATTAGCACTGCTGCCTCACAGCGCCAAGGACCCAGTTCAATTCTGGCCTCAGGTGACTGTGTGGAGTTCCCACATTTTCCCCATGTCTGCGTGGGTTTCCTCCGAATGCTCCGGTTTCCTCCCACAGTCGAAAGATGTGCAGGTTAGGTTGATTGGCCATGCTAAATTGCTCCTTAGTGTCAGGGGGACTAGCAGGGGAAATAAGTGGGGCTGCAGTGATAGGGCCTGGATGGGATTGTTGTTGGTGCAGGTTTGATGGGCCAAATGGCCATCTTCTGCACTGTAGGGATTCTATTGAAAACTCTCTTCAAAAACATTCTCCTTGGCCAAGCTTTTGGTCAACTAACCTAATATCTCCTTCCAACGTCATACTATGTTTGAAAATGTTCCTGTGAGGGGCATTGGGATTTTTTTATCTAATAAATATAAAAGTTGTTCATATTGTTTTGTTTTTGTTAAGAAAATATATTTCCAAGACTAGCATGAACAATTTCTGACTTAGTTTTGATGATGTTAAGGGAGAGAAATTTGGTCTTGTAGCATTGCTTCAACGCAAACTTAGCTGGATTCCCTTGTGATAGGCAGCACTGCAGACCACTAGAGGGCATTCTTTATTGATATCAACGAGTGACATCGGGCACAGGTTGTACCACTCTGGGAACAAGGCTCCATGGTGCAGCCATGGAGAAAGGATTTCTCCCTCTAATTGTTGTAAGACCACAAGCTATAGGAGCGTAATGAGACCGTTCAGCCCGTCGAGCCTTCTCCGCCATTCAATCATGGCTGATAAGTTTCTAAAGCCCATTCTCCTGGTTTTTTTTCCCTGTAACCTTTGATCCCTTACCAGTCAAGAATCTATTTACCTCTGTCTTAAGTACACTCAATGACCTGGCCTCCACAACCTTCAGTGGCGATGCGTTCCACACCTTCTGGCTGAAGAAATTCCTCCTCATCTCGGTTCTAAAGGGAATCCTGAGATTACAGCTTTTTGCTCACTACACCACCAACAACCCTGCCACCGTGACTACCCCCCCCACCCCCGATTTTGTAAGGACCTGTCTAAAATCCATGAAATTACCTGAACCCCCTAGTGCCTAGGCCTGGAAGAGATCGTGGATGTTCCTTGAGGCCAGGAGGTTTCTCTCAGCCTGCTGTCAGATTTATAAACATTTCTGCATGGTGGGGTAATGAGGAAAGAAGATAAAAAGGATTTTAATGAAAAATAATGACAATGGGCCATCCAAACTAGAAACATTGGCTCTGTTCTCTCTCCACAGATGCAGTCAGACTTGCTGAGGTTTTCCAGCATCTTCTGATTTGATGTTGATTTATTATTGTCACATATATTAGTATACGGTGAAAAATATTGTTTCTTGCGCGCTATAGGGACAAAACATACTGTTCATAGAGAAGGAAATGAGAGAGTGCAGAATGTAGTGTTGCAGTTATAGCTAGCGTGTAGAGAAAGATCAACTTGATGTGAGATAGGTCCATTCAAAAATCTGATGGTAGCAGGAAAAAAGATATTCTTGAGTATGTGACCTCAGACTTTTGTATCTTTTGTATCTTTTTCCCAATGGAAGCAGGTGGAACAGGGTATGTCCAAGGTGTGGGGTCTTTCATTATGCTGGTTGCTTTTCTGAGGTGGCGGTAAGTGCAGATGGAATCAATGGGTGGTCGGCTGGTTTGCGTGATGGACTGGGCTTCGTTCATGACCTTTGTAGTTTCTTGCGTTCTTGGGCAGAGCAGGAGGCATACCAAGCTGCGATACAACCAGAAAGAATGCCTTCTACGGTGCATCTGTAAACGTTGGTGAGAGTTGTAGCTGACATGCCAAATTTCCTCTCTTTTTGTTAATTAAAATTAAAATTGTATTGCGCCTGCACAGTGAACTAGGTAGGTGTAAAAAAAGCTGGATTTTCACTCAGTTGGAACTCTTTGCAAATGATGGGTTGGCCCGATTCCAGGATTCTGTTCCTGGGCTGTCGGATTTCCACAAGAACCTTTAAAGAGCGCTGAGCTGACTTGTTTCAAAAGCCCACACCCTACATTCCTGATTTGGCCAGCTCCACTGTAGTGATTGACATCTCCTACTCCTCCACAATTTAAATGGAGTCTGGCCAGGTTTATAAAGAGGTGTATTTCACAACCTCAGAGGAGTTATGAACCCTACTGTGCATGAGGGGACCTTTTAAAAGGTAAACTCAAAAGGTCCACCTCATGGCTCCATACTAAGGTAAGCATCCCATACCCTGTCCACCCCTGCCCTCATCACCCTATTCACAACCCCCTTAGCAAGCTATACCTCATTATGTATGTAGGACTGAGAGTCCGGAAATCCATTACCCTTGTTGAGAAACTTAAACCCTAGAGGAACCAATGCTCGATTAACAACTCTGGTTCTCTGAGCTCTGTTATCAATTCCACAATGTTTATTTACATATGGTTCAGTGCTTTCAAGTGCTTCAGTTTCTGCTATCAATTAAAGGGTTAGGCTAATGACATTTTTTGCCCCGTAGACTTTTCTTTTAACACCGTGGAAAGTGAATAAATTACTTTGTTTCAAATCTTTTGTTTTTAATGCATCTTATGCTCACTATATGGTTCATTGTTTGTTTCTATGCAGTGTAGAGTGGGCCAGTGGCATTGGAAGTGCCATAACTTGGCATGTGGGGGCATGACGGACCATGAGGGTTGGGTAAAAGGGAATAGTCTGGCATAATTAGTTCGAAATGATATAAAGGAAGTGCAACAAGGGCTCACTAGACCCGTTCTGGGGATGGCAGGACAGTCTTGTGAAGAGAGATTGGAACTGGGCCTGTATACTGAGAGGTAATATCACTGAAACCTACAAAATACTTAAAGGAGCAGACAGGGTAGCTGGAAGTTAGATGTTTCCCTTCATAGGGAGTCTAGGACCAGAGGGCACAATGATAAAATAAGGGGGATGCCACCTAGAACATAGATGAGAAGAAATTCCTTTAAACAGATGGTTGTGAACCTTTGGAATTCTGTACTCCAGAGGGCTGTGGTAAAATTTAACGTTTATTTACTAGTGTCACAAGTAGGCTTGCATTAACACTGCAATGAAGTTACTGTGAAAATGCCTGGTCACCACACTTTGGCGCCTGTTCAGTACACTGAGGGAGAATTTAGCACGGCCAATGCACCTAACCAGCACGGACTGTGAAAGGAAACTGGAGCACCCGGAGGGAACCCATGCAGACACGGGGAGAATGTGCAAATTCCACATAGACAGTGACCCAAACCGGGAATCTAACCCAGATCCCTGTTACTATGAGACAGCAGTGCTAACCACTGTGCCACCATGCTGCCCAGTTCAGTCACTCAGCGTGTTTAAGGTAGAGATTCATAGGTTTCTGATTAACAATGGTATAAAATGTTGTGGGGATGGTACGTGCAAAAGGCATTGAAATGTCAATCAGCCACGATCATACAGAATAATGGAGCAGGTTCAATTAGCTGAATGGTTTACTCAAGTAAAATGTAAGTGGCATGAGGAGGTGGCATTGATGCAGTGTGGGGATGGTGAGGGGTGGGGGCTAAAGGGCCTTTTTAGTTTTGTTTTAACGGGGACAAAGTCCCAAAGCACTGAGGCAAACTTTTGAAACAGCCCATCTCCGTAATCGACAGCTCCTGTGTCCCCCTCCAACCTCTTTCCCAGTTCAGCTGATCCGATGCAGCCACGACTAGCCACTCACCTCCATAACCCCCTCACTGACCTCCCCCTCCCCCGTCCCCTCCCCCTGCTATCTCTCAACACTCTGGCGGTGAAGATCCCATCTTGGCAGCCACTTTCTCCCCAGCAAGCCGGGACAAGTTGGGGATTTTCCAATCTCCTGCTACCCACCTCGGTGATGAAGATCCGGCCCATAGTCTTTGCAAAGCAATTTGACTCATGATTGCATGCTAGCTGAGAAAGGTTTGCTGTTATTTGTAGTTACATTCTTGCTTTATTTGATTTGATTAGCCGGTCATTATCACATCTTCTTTTGTGGGATTGTGCTATGCACTAATTGGCTGCCACATGTCTCACATTACAGCAATGATTCACCTTCAAAGGGATTGAATTGGTTGTAAAGTATGTTGGCGATGTCATGAAGTTGTGGAAGGTGCTTTTTAATGCACATCTTTTAATATGTTGGCATGCCACCGTTGGATCAGATGTGGCCTCAGGGACCAAGAAGTATTGAGGTGGGTTGGTTAAAATACCTGCTTCGTTTCACTGGGACTTTGTTAAATATTAAGCACTCTAGCCCTCACTCCTCAGATCCCCTCACTCCTATCCATTTCTTTTGCCCCACCCATATCAACTCATGTCAACCCATGCCTCCATGTCAGCCCGTGTACTTCTACCCAGCCCAATGGTTCCTCTTGCACCTCCCCATGCCCCTCCAATTATCCCCATGGCCCCTTGAAACCCCTATGCCAACTTAATTCCACTCATACCAACTCATGTCTCTCTACTCATCATGATTTGCCTTTACACCCTCCATGCCAACTTAACTAGCATTCACCATGGGGAGACCTCGGGAGCCATGCTGAGAGGAAATAAAGTTCTAAGTATCTTTTGCAGACTTCACTATATTAAAAAAACACTCCAATTCACAAAATCACTTACAATACTTTTAAACCCCTTCAAGTACTTACTTTCTTATTTAGAAAAGCATTTGTATGCATAGCTCCACATCAAAGACTTTTAATAATCTCTCAGTGCTGTCAAACTGTGAATTTACAGCCCCAGCTGAGATAATGATAGGTTGTACAAGCATTCAAGCAGCAATAATGCTATTATAACAGCCCATAGGGGTATCAGAAAACAGCTATTAAAACCGCTAGAATTGATTTTTCACCGTCTCAGACACAGGCGGGCAGTCTTTCCCCAAAGTTTGAAGGACAGAGGATTTAAATATTTGACAGCTTGACAGTTCTACGTACTTTATCTGCCCTTCATGAACATTTAAGCCCTCATCATAATGTCATGGAACAGACACTGCAAGTTGAGACTAAAAATCAAATCTTTGTGCTATATGTTGGTTTTACATCACCCAGCCAATTCATGATTCGTTCCTGTGCACTTCATGCCTACCCCATTTTCCAGTTTGGGATCTGCCAAAAATTGGGGCAAGACCTTTGATCATAGCCCCTTCTGCCAATTTTCTCCTAATCTCCACAAAAACCCAGCCCATATTTGAGGTCAACGTAGATCGGATCACTGGAAGCACAGTGGTTAGCACTGCTGTTTCACAGCTCTAGCGACCTGGGTTCAATTCCCGGCTTGGGTCACTGTCTGTGTGGAGTCTGCATATTCTTCCCGTCTCTGTGTGGGTTTCCTCCAGGTGCTCCAGTTTCCTCCCACAATCTGAAAGATGTGCTGGTTAGGTGCATTGACCCAAACAGGCGCTGGAGTGTGACGACTATGGGAATTTCACAGTAACTTCATTGCAATGTTCACGCAAGCCTTACTTGTGATTAATCAGTATACTTTACTTTTTTTTAAACAAAGCTTTGTCTTAGCGTTGTAACAATGTTTGTATTAATGTGATGAATAAAAAAATGAGTCATTTAAATTTCTTGCTGGAAACCTGGCTTCCTCTGCCATTATTGGGAATAGGACTCAGACTTCATGCCCTCACAGGTGTCTCAGAAGGTGCCACCCTTTTAATCATTATGGAACTCTGGAATTACTCAGTTATCTCATTGGAAAAATGTATTGACTCCGTTTGGTTGCTCCCCGCTCAACAATCGAATGTTTTCCAACACTAATGCCTTTTGTCAAAGAAAAAGCCATCCAGATTGAGAAAAACAGGTCAGAAGAAGAGATATATCAAAATCGTAACAGGTCGATGGTGCCAGATTTTGAAATTTCAAAGCCTGTAGGGGAAGAATTCTTGTGACATACTTCAGCATTAACCAGGAAACATAAATTTTGTTTTATACATATGTCAGTATTTCCTTTTCTGAGTCAGGAAAAGCTTTGTGTTCAGTCCCATGTGAGGATTTGTTTTTATTTTTTTAAAACTCCACCTTTCAAGTTATGGAGCCAATCCTCAGAATGGGCCAGCCAAACCCAAATCCATCTCCTTGCTTGCTCCAAAATTCAACTTCAAATTGAATCCAATTCATGGTTCCCACATGAGAGGCAAACAAGATCCAAGCGGACAAGACAAAACAAGCATTCCATCCTGGGCTTGATCTGATGCTTGATCTTAGCCAAAAGGCCATGAAGTGATGCAAGTCCCATGCAAGGATTTGAGCACATGATCCAGACTGATGCCTCGGTGCGCTTCGAAGAACTGCACAGTGGAATGGTGGTTAGTACAGCTGTGTTACAGCAGCAGAGACTCTGGTCTGATTCCCGGCTTGGGTCACTGCACATTCTCCCCATGTCTACATGGGTTTCCTGTGGATGCTCCGGTTGCCTCGTACAGTCCGAAAGACATGCTGGTTAGGTGCATTGGCCATGCTAAATTCTCCCTCAGCGTGCCTGAACAGGTGCTGGAGTATGGCGGCTAGGGGATTTTCACAGTAACTTCATTGCAGTGTTAATGTAAGCCTAATTGTGACACTAAAAAATAAACTTAAACCTTCAAACTACAGCAGTGTTGAACATGCCACTTTCCTGAAGCAACATTAAAACAAGGGTCTGCTCACTAGTTCTTGAATATTCAGAATCATTGAAGCATAGAATCCTTTCAGTGCTGAAAGAGGCCATTTGCCAATGCAGCCTGCACTGACAGCAATCCCACCAGGCCTTATCCACATAACCCCACGCATTTACCCTGTTAATCCCCCTGACAGTAAGGGATAATTTAGTATGACCAATCAACCTAACCTGCACATCTTTGAATGTGAGAGGAAAGCAGAGCACCCAGAGGAAACCCATGCAGACACGGGGAGAATGTGCAGACTCCACACAGACGGTCACCCGAGCCTAAAATCGAATTTGTGTGCCTGGCGCTGTGAGGCAGCAGTGCTAACCACTGTGCCACCTCTGAAAAAGAGCAGGATGTTCTGCCATTTTCTAGCCAACATTTATGCTTTAAAGCACAACACTGATTGTTGTTGTCCTCTCCCGTTTTTTTGGACATTTCAGTTTGCATAACAGCTACAAAATTTTCCCTCAACAGTCATTAGCTGAGAAACATGAGCATATTGGAAAATGAGCTTTTTGGGTGGGTGCACATGGTTTGTGCCTATCCGGGGCATTACATTAACTTTGTGTTGAAATTTAGTAAGTTGATTCAGGCATCCAGTGATATCATGCTTGCTTGAGAAGGCAGCTAATTACTTATAGATATGATGCCGGCTTATAGACAGCCAGTTCCTCTTAAACAGGGTGGCTGTAAATAACAGACAAACTTGTCAGGTTGATTAGAAGAGGACTGTGGAGGGCACTCAGTTTTTTTGCTGCCATGCTGGAAAGCCTGATTGGTGATTTGAATTGATTTGATTTCTTCTTGTCACGTGTATTGGTACACAGTGTTTCTTGCACGCTATACAGACAAAGCATACCATGTGTAGAGAAGGAAAGAGTAGAGTGCAGGATGTAGTGTAACATTCATAGCTAGGGTGTAAAGAAAGATCAAGTTAATGCAAAATAGCTCCATTCAGAAGTCTGATGGCAGCCGGGAAGAAACTGTTTTTGAGTCGGTTGGTATGCGACCTCAGACTTTTCCCCAACGACGAAGGTGGAAGAGAGAATGCCCAGGCTATGTGGGGTCCTTGATTATGCTGGCTGCTTTTCCAAGGCAGCAGGAAGCGTAGACAGAGTCAATTGGATGGGATGCTGGTTTGCTTGATGGACTGGATTACATTTACAACCCTTAGTAGTTTCTTATGGTCTTGGGCAGAGCAGGAGCCATACCAACCTGTGATACAACCAGAAAGAATTCTTTCTATGGTGCGTCTGTAAAAGTTGGTGAGAGTCACAGCTGACATACCAAATTTCCTTAGTCTTCTGAGAAAATAGAGGTGTTGGTGGGCTTTCTTAACTATAGTGTCAGTATGGAGGGATTAGGGCATGGTGTTGGTGATGTGTACGCCTAAAAACTTGAAGCTCTTAACCATTTTTACTTCTTCACCATTGATGTAGACAGGGGCATGTCCTCCCCTACAGTATATGATGGATTGGAGTAGAGTGATCTTGTTCACTCCGGGGAGGGCTGGAAGGATGAGGGGTTGGTCTAGGGAGCAGCACATCCACCAGAGAACAGCCCTGCCACCAATTACAGCAGAAATATAGTGTTACAGTCATAGCTAGGGGATAGAGAAAGATCAACTTAGAGTGAGGTAGGTCCGTTCAAAGTCTAATGGCAGCAGGGAAGAAGCTGTTCTCGAGTCGATTGTGACATATCCTCGGACTTTTGTATCTTTTTCCTGACAGAAGAAGGTGGAAGACAGTATGTCTGGGGTGCGTGGGGTCCTTAATTAGGCTGGCTGCTTTATCGAGGCAGCGGGCAGAGTAGACAATGTCAATGGTTGGGAAGCTGGTTTGAGTGATGGATTGGGCTTCATTCATGACCCTTTGCAGTTTCTTGGAGTTCTCGGCAGCTGATTTCTTGGCCCGAGTGTCGCTACGAGTAACAGCAGCCTCAGGCTGCACTGTCTGAAAGAAGTTCATTGACCTCACCAGACTTGTCAGGGAAAGAATGCTGCTCACTCTCATTCACTGCTCACGTCTCTACCACTTCCAGCCTAAGTACTCTCTCCTACTTCCTTCGCACCGTTATAATCACTGCAATTCCTCTACTACTCATTCACATACTCGCCACTATGGCAACTTTTACTTCCCCATGCTTCGCAGATCACCCCACTTGGTCTGATGATTTGACTGCAATGTGGAATAAGTCTGCATCCAATATTTATATCCAATATATAATTCTCTAACACCTCACAAAGATGTCACAAATGCACTCCCTTCCTTGCAGAAGGAGGTCACGCACAATCTACACCTGAAACCTGACTCCAGAAAAACGGAGCCAGCTCCCCCTTGTGAAGAAAGATATGATGGCCATGAGGGTCAGGCAAAGATCGTGGCTCAGGTGAATGATGAATGTATAACCTGCCCTTGAGGACACTTCATTTTAGATGTGGAAAATGAATATAATGCCAACAAATTTCTACACCAATGGTTTTAGGCGATTGATTGTACGTGGGAGTGTTTTGAGCTTTAGAAATGATGTGGAAAAACTATATTAAAAAACATGTTCTTTGCATGATTACAGGAAGCAAGTAACAATACAAAGTTGAATGTCTCTTGCTCAACATTGTATTTATTTTTAATGCTTTGTTCAAAACATGTATCAACTCAATCCATATGCTCCAATTCGCCAAGTCAGAACTATGCAAGGTCGAAACAGGTTAAACAGGAATATTTGGACTGTTGCACGATTTCTAAAAGTAATTATTGCAAAGCAAAGTAATAACAAACTTCAAGGTATGTTTTAATCTGACTGCAGTGTTCAATTATACACTGAGTACACACCTGAACATGACATCCCTGTGTTTTCGCCTTAAGAAAGATTTTCTGTGCCAATGGGCAACATGTTGTTTTATCTAAAATACTTACCTGTCACATCATAAGCTTTAAATCATTATCATGAAATGCGTTTTGTAAATATCTAGAGAATTAGAGTGGTATAGAGGCACTAAGGAGTGGAACGCATGGTATGGAGATGTTGCATTTTATGCCACTTCCCATAATTTTCAAGTTTAAAATATTTTACAATGTACTTTTATGTTCAGTTTTTTAGGAATACATGGTATTTTTGGGGGGAAAAGGTCACTTCTTCACGGATGATTGGAACTTTTTGGGTGAGATTTTCTGTCTGCGATTTTCATTCCTGTAGATTTGAACATTCTCATACCAATCACAACTGGCTAATAACAACATAGAACAACATGTTGTTACATTGAATAAAATATTACTCCACAAATATGAAATATTAACTCCAATCTTCGACACATGAGCACTAGCTGTAGTACCTGCAGCAATTATAGGGCTTAATTACTAATATATAGCATTCCAGTCTGCTCCAGATAGCCATTCGAATGTAACCATTTCTGAAAGTCTATTTTCCTCTGTTCTGGCTTGAAAGTGTTGACTGACAGCAGGCCACAGTTCAATGGCTATCTGCACACGCGCAAAGCACACTTGGGTGATCTGTGTCATGTTTAAGCTTAGTGAGTTGTTTCACAATGGATCCACTTTGGATGAGCCCTTCACAGTCCTTACCCAACAAGCCATCAGCCCCCACTTTCTATCATAGCTAACACTGTGCCAATCACACTGTCAGGAGGGTCGCTAGCCAGAGGATGTTGTTTTAAGGCAGTTGGTGAAAGGAAAGGGAAGATGAGATTTTTGTGCACAAGTTATTAATCACCTGGCATAAAATGATGGTGGAAGCTGATTCAAAAGCAGTTTTATAAAGTGAATTGGATATATGCTTAAAATGAAAACAAAAGATTTTGCAGGGCTATGGGAAAAGAATAGAGCTAATTGGATGGCACAAGGAAGATAGGCTGAATGTCCTCCTCTGTGCTGTTTCAAACTAATACAAAGACACTCAGGTCTTTTTAACAGTTTTTACATTCTAGTTTTATGCTATATGTTCTGACCTGGATTCTGCAGTCAATGGTGAACAAACAGTCCCTGTCATTCATTGCACTTGTATTTGCCCAAACTCTCTCTCTCTCATTGTATTATTTTTATCTATTAGTGTCACAAAGTAGGCTTACATTAACACTGCAATGAAGTCATTTTGAAAATCCTACACTCCAGCACCTGTTCGGGTACACTGAGGGAGAATTTAGCATGGCCAAAGCTCTTAATCAGCATATCTCTCAGACTGTGGGAGGAAACCGGAGCACCCGGAGGAAACCCAGGCAGACACGGCCAGAATTGAACCTGGGTCCCTGGTGCCGTGAGGGAGCAGTGTTAACTACTGTGCCACCTCACTCCTTGGCAGCCTGTAAACAAATCCAACAGGGTTTGCTTTTTGGGCCTCCTGCATAGCAGCACTCGGATAATACCCTTAAGTGGGCATTGATTGCACCCTTGACTCCATACTTGACTAAGGGAGGGCTTTTAACACTGTCCCTTATGAGAATAACACAAGTATCCTTAACTAAATTGAAAAATCCATCCTGGGAGACTGAAACAGGAAGAGTAACTTTAAAAGTTACCATAATGACAAATATCATGTACAGAAAGCAAAATAAAGAGAAAGAAAGATGAGTTTAAAAGGAAGATGAAAGTGAAAGAAAAATTGAGCAGAAAGGAAAAGTTAAAAATACATTTTTTATTTTTTAAATATCTTCGTCAACTTGCCTTTATCAATCAAGGCACAGGGAATTCATATTGGAGCTGTATAGCACTTTGGCGAGGCCACAGCTGGAGTAGCGTGTGTGGTTCTGGTCACCATATTACAGGAAGGATGTGATTGTACTTGAGAAGGTGCAGAGATGATTCACCAACTGCTGCCTGGTATGGTACATTTTAGTTATGAAGAAAGGTTGGATAGGCTTGGGTTGTTTTTGTTGGAGCAGAGAAGACTGAGGGGTCACCTGATCGAGGTGTACAAGATTGAGGAACATGGACAAAATGGATAAGGAGCAGCTGTTCCCCTTAGTTGAAGGGTCAGTCACAAGGGGACATAGGTTCAAGGTGAGGGGCAGAGGGTTTAGGGGGAATGTGAGGAAAAACCTTTTCATCCAGAGAGTGGTGATGGTCTGGAATATGCTGTCTGGGAGGATGGTAGAGGCAGGTTGCCTCACATCTTTTAAAAAGTGGATGAGCACTTGGCACGTCATGACACTCAGGGCAATGGGCTAGGATGAGGTGGGAGGTCAGATGTTTCTCGCTTGTCGGTTCAGACTCGATGGGCTGAAGAGTCTTTTCTGCAATGTATGATACTGTGAATTATTAAAATCTGAAGGACTGAGACACCACACTTGTAAAAGCTACTTTTCAGAGCCAGTGAGAGGTATCCTTAAAAATGTAATTACCTTGGAATAAATATACTCTAATATTTTCTTATGTTCAGTGGCTTTCTGATGAATAAGCACAACAATGTCCATCAAATCCATAGACTTCAAAGGCCATTTTATGTTTAACTGTGCATGTACGGACGCTGGAACTTGCTCTTTACTCTGATTATAGTGAGAGCCTCACCTTTACTTGCACCACAAAAGCTGGGCCATTAACTTTATAAGTTGAAAACGGCACAGAAATTGCTGAATATAAGAACATAAGAAATAGGAGCAGGAGTAAGCCATCTAGCCCTTCGAGCCTGCTGCACCATTCAATAAAATCGTGGCTGATCTGAAGTGGCTCAGTTCCACTTTCCCACTTTCTCCCCATAACCTTTAATTCCCTTGCCTACCAAAAACCTATCTACCCGTGACTTAAATATATTTAGCGAGGTAGCCTCCACCACTTCAACGGGCAGAGAATTCCAGAGATTCACCACCCTTTGAGTGAAGAAGTTCCTCCTCAACTCTGATCTAAACTGCCCTCCCCTTATCTTGAGGCTGTGCCCTCTAGTCCTGCTATCCTTTCTAAGTGGGAAGAACCTCTCTACCTCTACCCTATCCATCCCTTTCATTATCTTATACGTCTCTATAAGATCCCCCCCATCCTTCTAAACTCCAACGAGTACAGACCCCGTCTATTTAGTCTCTCTTCATAGTCCAACCCCTTCATCTCCGGTATCAGCCTAGTGAACCTTCTCTGCACCCCACCCCCCCCACAAGGCCAAAATATCCTTGCGCAAGTGCGGCGACCAAAACTGCACACAGTACTCCAGCTGCGGCCTCACCGGTGCCCTGTACAGTTGCAGCAAGACCTCCCTGCTTTTATACTCTAAATGTGATATTCTGAATATGATATGAAGAATGACAATATTTGGGGAAGACCTTTTTTTGGCATAAAACACGTTCACAAAAAAAATGTCTTTTTCTGCCTAGTATCCATAATGGGGGAATGTCCTTTGCTTGTTATCTCGAGTGAAATCAAAATGCATTTTGAAAAGTTTGCTTAGAAACAAGGATAGAATATTCTGTCCATGTTTCCGATGCCAAAGGCACACATTTGCCAGGGAATTTTATTCCCAATATGTGTTTACGACGTAGCAGCAGATACGGACTAGAGGGAAACCCCTTCTACGTTACTGACATTGATTTTCATGCTAGCTCGAAAGCATCCAATAACCAGAGGGAAATCTCCCTGCAGTATTTCTGTCAATAGCTGGCACTAACTGGAAGAAATTGCAATGTTTACAATGTGGATGATACAAAAATCAAAGGAAGTGACCATCTCCTCGTAATTGTTGAGCTTCTCATTTGGGTTTTGCTATCTCCATCACAAACAGAATAAGTGTGATTTTGAATAGCTTTCTCAGTGACATTGAGAATATATCATTGCTTTTGAATGGTAAATGCAGCAGACGTTAACATTTAAAAAATAATAGAATTACTGAGAAGGAGACAGTGCTGGAACCTGATTATTGGAAGTGATTCCATTTGTCAAAATCCAATTTATTATTCACAGCTAATCGACATTCCATTTCTTCTGATTAATTACGTGCAAAGCAATAGATGATTCACTGATAATTTTTTTTAAAAGGTTAAGGAAGACTTGCTGTATATGATCGGAGACCATTATGTACTTTTGAAATGTGATCCCTATTGCTAATGTGGATAGGGCAGCACATAGTTGCCCATAGTGGGCAGAGGTTTACGTTCCCTACAAGGCAGGTTCTGAGGGTGGGTGGGGGGTAGGCAGGAGTGTGAAATTGAATGGACGGGATTACCCCTCCCTTCCTCCCCAGAAACCCACCCACCCAAACCCAGTAATTTCATGCTTAGTGGACAGGGTCTTGGGCAAGAAACTCACCCATTAAGGCCCCCACATGGCCATTTAATGGCCTTTTCCTGCCCAGCCTCAATTTTTAGGCTGGTGGGTGCAGGTAGGGTGGAAAAGTGACATTTGGGGTGAAACTTTCCCGTCCCACCCACCACCGGAGTCACAGCAGGCGGGACAGGACCATGCAAAGGTCCATCAAACTCGTTGGGAACTTCTGGTCTTGGGGCGAGGGCTGCCAGAAAATCCAATCCTTAAACTTTACCCCATCTCAGGCAGGAATGTTGTGGGGTAGAGGCACCTCATTCTGGAGGCCAAAAGAGAGAATGCTGGAAAATCTCAGCAGGTGTGGCAGCATCTGTAAGGGGAGAAAAAGGCTGAGATTTTGAGTTCAGGCGACCCTTTGTCAAAGTTGCACATTGAATTAGGGTTGAGCTTTGACAAAGGGCCTGGACTTGAAACATCAGCTCTTTTCTCTCTTTACAGTTGCTGCTGGACTTGCTGGGATTTTCCAGCATTTGCTCTTTTGGTTTCAGATCCAGCATCTGCAATAATTTGCTTCCACCCATCACTCTGAAAGCCCCTCAGCCAATCCACCAATGCCAAAATTACCCCTACTCCCCAAATCTGCCCCCTGACCACCCTACATGTTACCTAACCAAAACATCCTGGGACTTGGTTCCAAGCAGAGTGCTCTGGTACCATACCTGGCCACTGCAGCGCTGTGCCTGGCCTGGTTGAAGAGTTGTTGGCCATTCTAATTTGTCAACAGCTCTCGCGAGAAGGACTTCCTTCCAAGGTGGAAGTCCCGCCGAATTCCAATCAACAAAAGTGAGCGCTAAATGGCAGTGAGAGTTGGCAGCCATGTGACTCACCATCTTTAAAACCCTACCAAGTTCCCACAAACAACAAGGTAGTAATGACCAGATAATCGATTTTTGGCAATAATGACTGAAGGATAAATATTGCCCGGGACACCAAGGTGAAGTCTTCTGCTCTTCCCCAAAATATTTCATGGGATCTATTATGTCCACTTGAGGGAGTAGACTGGGTTATCTGACAGTGCCTCCGGTAGTGCAGCATTCCTCAAGTACTGCACTGGAGTGTCGGGCTAGAATGCTGTGCTCGAGTCCTGTGTGGGACTTGAACCCACAAACCTTTCCACTCTGATGTGAGAGTGCTGCACATTGAATTATGGCTGAAATGGCATATTGATAAATATAAAATAATCAAATGCTTCGATAAATATTATTTACTGATATATTTGGAAGTTATATCCTTATTTTTTTGCAAGTGATCATGTGTTTGATACAAATTGTTAAGTTTTTAATGTTTATTTCTCGGTGCCACTAGTAGTTTACATTAACACTGCAATGAAGTTACTGTGAAAATCCCCTAGTCGCCACGTTCCGGCGCCTGTTTGGGTACACTGAGGGAAAATCTCACAAGCCCAATGCACCTAACCAGCAGGTCTTTCTGACAGTGGGGGGAAACCCATGCAGGAACGGGGACAACGTGCCAATTTCACACAGACAGTGACCCAAGCCGGGAATCGAACCCGGGTCCCTGGGCCTGTGAGGCAGCAGTGCTGTGCCGACCCTGTGTTTGAAGGCTCGTTCGCGTTGCGGTTTTTGTTAACATCTGTAACAAGCTGCGTTGATAACAATCGAGGAGGTGACCCGTTGAGTGGTTGCTTGATAATTCATTTGTGAGCGGGGAGGGGGAGACATGATTTCTAGGTCATCCACTTTCCGCCTGTGTCATTTGCCTGAAACCTCTGATGAGAGAGCCAGAGAGCAGTAATTGGAGCTTTAACAAAAGGAACCTGAAGTCTGCCTTTGCTGCAGCAGCAAGCAGCTCATTTTAAAACCTCTCCTGATTCCGATTCCCTTTTGCAATTAGATACCAGACTACCTAGTAACTGATTGGTCTTGTAACTTTTACGTGGAATGAGAGATCTCCCTATGAGCTAAGCCACTGGGTGGGTGGGTGGCTGGGGGTGTTCGGAAACCTTAAAGTGACTTCATCCTTCACCATACATGGTATGTTGAAACAATTTTCCAAAAAAGCAAGCAGAACAGAGTGGCTGCAGCTTTAATTCATCACTTTTGGAGTCAGCCTGAAGGCATCTCATTACACGGATGATGCCAAAGTTCACTGTTTTCAGAGATGCTATATAAACGGAAAGCATGCTCGCTTGCCTGACTAACCCCAGCCTGCTGTTTGAAGAAAGGTGTGCGAGAGGGAGGGGGGTGAATTTAGCTTTTGTTCCTGAGCACCTACCCTAGGATTTCACGCAGGCTGTCCCTCCAATGTGAACACAGACTGCAACAGAAAGCTTGAAGGGCAAGTTTCATTGTAGGTAGTGGAGCTGAATTCTTAAGTCTGATCACTGCATGGTTCGCAGCCAGTACAATTCAAGGTAAGAAAGCTGCTTTATAGAATCTGCCATGGCTTCAATGTATTTTGCCGATATATTTAATTGAGATTTCAAATGGATGATCTTAATCAGAGGTCATCTTATTGGCATTTTGATTGAAGTCCACACAATCTTTGTGTGTATGTGTCTGTGTGTATATGTTAAAATAATGCTGACGGTGCAGTAATTTTCAGCAAAAGAAATGCATTCATTCTTTTCTCCCTGTATTGAATTGCAAATATTTTCTAAAGTGGGATCCCTGGTTTTGTCATTGTGTGAAGGATACCCACCGAGTTTGTGCGTGGAGCTAACAGAAGCTGCGAAAAGGGACCTTTCATCTGATATTATAGAAAGTGGGAGATAGTTAAAGCACCTTTGTGTTCACCCCAGAGCGATTCTCAGCAATTAGCAGACTTCATAGCTAAAACCAATTCTTTTTTTAAAAAAAAGGTTGGTATTCAACTCCCCATTCAAAGGGATGAATAGATCGATTGTCAGCTGAAAAAAAAGGAAGGACAATGTTAAAATAGTTGCTACTGGCTCACAGAGGCAATTCGGTTCTGAGCAAAGTGAATCTTGCCGTGATTCAGCGCGCCCGGTGAAGGATAGATTTATTGTGTAGAAGTAAGCCCATGTGTGGCAAAGCTGATACGGGACCCTCCTCCCCCCCACCCTCCTCATTGTATTGCAGTAGCAGCAGCCCAGAGCAGTAAGTTAAAGGTTGCAGCTCACTGCTCAGGTTGTAATCGTGATCACCAGGGATTTTTTTTTCTTTTGTCTTGACTGATGAATATTGGTCATTGTATTTTCTGAATATTGATAGGACTCCTCAGCTCTGATCTCTCGCATTGGGTTGACAGCTTCGTCGGAACCCAAATTGTTCAATACCTCAGTCCACGTGCGCGAATTCTTTCCCTTCCCTTCTCAATTTCCCTGATCTTAATTTTTTTCTCTTTTTCTCTCTCCCTTGGATCAGGGGACAGAGCTCTGGTTCCGCGGCTTCTGACTGTTAACACTTTGCCTAAATGAGCCTGGGCATTGGGGATTCTCACGTTAATTTCATTGCAGTGTTAATGTAAGCCTACTCGTGACAATAAATAAATTAAACTTTATAAATATTAACGAGCTTTCTGACCGTGAGCGAAGAAGTGTCTGAGTGTGATTCTGTCATCACGTGCATGCCGTTAGAATAATATTAGCAGCAGACATCCCGACTGCTTTTATTTCACCCCCCACCCCGCCAAGCTACCAGCCCCTGTTGAACTCCTCTCCTTAGCTTAAGGCACCAAGGTCAGTGGTAGCACACCTGCTTGCCATTCTGCATGACATCAACTCATTCAACCCAAATGTCCATCAAAGTCCTGGTCTTTTGTAAATGTTCCCTTTTTTTTCCACTTACCTTTCTATTCCTTTCTCCCTGAGATGGTTCATTTTATTTTGCCCATAAATTGAAACAGTTGTTCTTGGGCTTTCTTCTCACAAGTCCTATATGTATATAAGAGTTGGTGAGGTTTGGTTGCTGGCACTGTGTTGGCAACAAACTAGCCTGTGAGAGCTGGGAGCCACTGGCTGGACCCATCCCTGTGATTCCAAACAAAGACTGTTAGGAAATTCTAGGGAAGTAACAAATAGCTGGTGCCCCGAACTGGAACAATGGTCCATTTGAAAGGAATGGTGGATGCCACTGCACACCTCCTGGTGGTCAGTTTTGGAGAAACACCATTTATGGGCAGCTCACCTGCCTGCCTTCATGGCCAAATGCTCAAGGGGGTGAGAAGACCTAACAAAAATAAAGGTGCATTTTGTGTTTTCCGTTATTCAAAAGTGTCTCTGGTGGGTGTTTAACCTCAGCAGTGTGGCAGTTTGTTTTAAACGCTTGGGCATCATTTCAAAGTTACGCCCAAATAGAGGCAAGTCGTAACAGTAAGACATTAAGATGAATGTGTAAGCACTTGAGTATATAGGCCTGCCCCTCATAACTTGGGATTTTGAGAGGTTCTTTTTAAAATGTATTTGTTTCAGCTGGAAATGTCAAGTAATTGTTCTCCACACAAGTACTGCATTTGTCTAAAGTGTAAAGTTCATTTTGCTTCATTTAAAATCCTTGAAATTGTGCTGTGCTAATCATGAAAATATATTTATATGAAGGTCATTGTCTTCCACTTTAACAAATCCTTTAACCCTTTCAAAATAAAATATTTTCCTATTTTAAGTTATTTTAAATGACATGAAATAATGGCCAAAGGAGTTTAATATAAATGTGTTTATGCATTTGTTGCTAATGTTGTAATGAGCAATTTGAAGCGTTCATGCTTTAAACAGAATTTGACCTGATTCCAATGTCCCATTGCCGTGGCACAGTGGTTAGCACTGCTGCCTCACAGCACCAGGGACTTGGGTTCAATTCCAGCCTCAGGTGACTGTCGGTGTGACGTTTGCACGTTCTCCCCGTGCCTGCGTGGGTTTCCTCCGAGTTCCCTGGTTTCCTCCCACATCCCACAGATGTGTGGGTTAGGTTGATTGGCCATGCTAAATTACCCCTCAGTGTCAGGGGGGATTAACAGGGTAAATACCCGGGGTGAAGGGGCTAGAGCCTGGGGGGGGGGGGATTGTTGTCATTGCAGGCTCGATGGGTTGAACAGTCGCCTTCTGCACTGTAGGGATTCTATGAATAGTGCAATTACTTCACTGAGTACAATATTCCTGAAATTTTCGTGATGGGCAAATTATCTTGGTGGGTGGGGGGGCGGAGTTGGCAAGGTGTGGTTGCTGTGACACTGACATTTAATTGTGTCAATTTCTGTTCCAGCATAAATTTAATCAGTTTCATGAAATTGTTAGTGTACGGCTGAAACCTAAATAAAGCATCTGCTGTGTGAATGGAGCTCAGATTATAAATTGGCACATAGTCACGTTAATATCACACATTCTTGTGAATCTTCTCTATCTGGAAGTTCAGCCAACAATCTGAAATTCATCACAAGTAATTATTTAACTAGCATGATAGCACATTCCAGTGTCATCACTAGTATAACTACTAGTCATACTAGGGACTAGTATGATTAGTCCTGATCACCATACTAATGATTAGTTTTATAGCTAAATACCTTCTTAAAAAACAGTTTCATATCCCTTCTTTTCCTGAGATGCTGTACGTAGGGACGGTACAATACTCCTATAGTTAGGGTTGGTAGCATTCACTTATTCTGTATTTAATTATGAGAGTCTGTTTATTCTTGATGCTCACTGTGCATGATCTATTAAGCCTGGGTGTGGAGACAGGGAAGAATAAATAAATTGTAGAAAGAGTTAGAAGCCAGAGAAGAAGCATGGAGCAGATATTTTAAAGGATTGTATAAAACATTGTAAGTTTTCAGCACGCGGAAATGAGAGAATTAACAAAGAGAACAAAGAATAGTACAGCACAGGAATAGACCCTTCTGCCCACCAAGACTGTGCCAACACAGATGTCTCTCTAATCTAATATTTTGTTGCCTCTACGTAGTCCATATCCCTCTATTCCCTGCCTATCTATCCAGATGCCTCTTGAACGTTGTTACAGAATCTGCTTCCACCACCTCCTCCGGCAGCACGCTCCAGACATTCACCACCTATTGTGTTTAAAAACTTACCCCTTATATCTATTTTAAACTTCCCCCTCTAACTCTCAACCTATGCCGCTGAGTAATTGACCCTTTGACCATGGGAGAAAGACTCTAACTATCTATTCTATCCAAGTCTGTCATAATCTTGTAAACCTCTATCAGGTCCTCCCTCGTCCTCACATGCTCCAATGAAAAAGATCCAAGTTTATTCAATCTTTCTTCATAGTCCATATCCTCCAAACCAGGCAACATCCTGGTAAATCTTTCTGCATCCTTTCCAATGCATCAACATCCTTCCGGTAGTGTGGTGACCAGAATTGAACACAATACTCCAAATGCGGCCTAACCAAAATCTTACACTGCTGCAACATGATTTTTCAATTCCTATACTTAATGCCCTGACTGATTAATCACGTAAGTTAGATATAAAATGTACATCAGAGTTCAAACTGAAGCAAAATAGGGATAGAGCAGAGGCAACTGTACACTCAATCTAACCAGCTTACATCTGACCTTAAGGAGAATTAAAAGGGGAGAGAAACCACAATTGCAGCAGACACACCTCGTCCCAATGCTGACGCTGAAGTGTTGATTACGTTGTTTGCTACTGCCTATAGTGTGATTTTACACAGTTTAATCACGTTCTCGCAGCAAAAATTGGACCAGGTTTCACTGAAATGATTAGTAAGGCCACACCAGATACATTTTTTGCCATGTACAAAGAGAGTAGGAATGATATCCTGTATCATCTCTCAAATTGTGCTTTTGGCAGTTCCAGAATTCTAGAATTCCTTTTTGTGGTTTGAGATCGCCCAGTGACAAATAATTATGCAAGATTGGATTTTTTTTTTGCTACGATTCTCATTAACATGAAGAAAAAATATATAAGCTGGTAAAAGAAATCAACATATCCCGTGAAAACTGTGAGGAAAGGGGCCACGTTAAATAAAGCATTACAAAAGAAATATTTGCATTCATGACTACAGTTGCACATTTAGCACCAAGGACAGAGAGATTGCTTGGTTCACAGTTCGAGGGAAGTGAGAGTTCAGGCCAGAATCCTGACTCAATCCTTATTTGGCAAGTATCCCCGGGAACTAGTCTTAACGCACGTTCAGATATATGCGCTTACTTCCAACTCAAAATGGCACAATTCCTCCTTTCTATTTGTTTCGAGAGAGGAAGGGGACTGGTGGTAGTGGAAGGATGTTGTGTACACTTTTTTTGTTCAAATGATTTTCATTTGTTTGGATGTTTGCAAGTATCTTTTGTGAGGTTTATCCTATCAGAAAAGCACAGTCCACCTTTATTATTTTTCAGGACATTGATTTGGGATGACATTCTGGAACCTCACTAGAAATAATCAAATCGACACTTGAAACCTAGCAGGTTTCTGCAAATCACACAAATCCCCTGTTTTACTACAAGCTTGCAACTTTTGCTGGAGTGTTTGGTTACTGTCAGACCACAAGATATCGGAGCAGAATCAGGCTGTTCAGCCCATTGAGCTTGTTCTGCCATTCAACCATGGCTGATAAGTTTCTGAACCCCATACTCCCACCTCTTCGCCGTAACTTTTGACCCCCTTACCAATCAAGAACCATTCTATCTCTGTCATAAATGGATTCAATGACCTGACCCCCACAGCCATCTATGGCAATGAATTCCACAGATTCACTACTTTCTGGCTGAAAAAAATCCTCCTCGTTTTGGTTCTAAAGGGTTGTCCCTTTACTCTGCCCTTGGATCCTAGTCTCTCCTACTAATGGGGACATCTTCCCCACGTCCACTCTATCCAGGCATTAACTTGACAAGGGTGCAGAAATGTTCATTTCCTGGAGTGAGCTGGTTGCCTTCTGTGGAAAGGTTGGACAGGCATGGATTTGTTTCCACTGGAGTTTAGAAGAAGAATAACTTGATTAAAGTACATGAGCTCTTGAATAGTCGTGGCAAGATGGGGGGAGAAATGGTAATTTCTCTTGTGGGTGAGTCCAGAAGCAAGGAGCACTGTTATAAAAACCCTGCAAAGTTCTTCTTAGTAACACCTGAGAGCTTGTGCTGAAATTGGCAACCTGCCTCGCAGAATAATTAAAGCAATATCTCACATAGTCAAACTCATGGAATCATACCTCATAGATAATGTCCCAGGTACCACCATCGCTATTCCTATCTCTACTGAGAATGACCCAACATAGGTTTGTGCAGAGTGGTATATGGTCGGGAAGGAGTTGCCCTAGGAGTTGACGAAACATGGACTGTGGATCCCCTGCAGCCTTGTGGCACCAAGTCAAACAGGGCAAGGAAAATTCCTGCTGCCCCTCCTCAACTGATGAATCAGAACTCTTCCACCACTTGATGAAAGTGGCAAGGGTGCAGAATGTACTCTGAGTGGAGGACTTCAATGTCCATCGACAAGTGTGGCTCGGTAGTACTGCCATAGACAATTAGGAATCTTAGCTTGGGTTCCACCAGTGTCACTGACTTCCAGGTCTTATTACAATCTTATTTCAAACATAGACAAAAAAATTGAATGCCAGAGGTGAGGTGAGAATGACTGCCTTTGATATCAAGACAGCATTTGACCGAGTATGGCATCAAGGAGCCCCAGCAAAACTGGAGTCAGTAGGAAACAGGGAAAAACCCTCAGCTGGTTTTAGTCATACCTGGCACAAAGGAAGATGGTTATGGTGGCTGAAGGCCATCTCAACTCCAGGATATCTCTGTAGGAGGTCCTCATGGTAGTGTCCTAGACCTAACCATCTGCAGTTGCTTCATCAGTAACTCTCTCCCATCATAAGGTCAGAACTGTTACTACTTTCACACACATTCAATCCCTCCACCACTGATGAACAGTGATAGCTGTGTGTACCATCTATAAGATGCATTGCAGGAATTCACCAAGATGCCTTTGGCAGCACCTTCCAAACCCATGACCACTACCATCTAGAAGGACAAGAGCAGCACATACTTGGGGAATATCACCTTAGTCACCCCACCACCCTAACTTGCAAATATATTGCTGTCCCTTCACTGCTGCTGGGTCAAAGTCCTGGAAACCCCTTCCTAACAGCACTGTGGATTTGTCTACACCTCAAGGACTGCAGGGGTTCAAGAAAGCAGGTCACCAACCGCCTTCTGAAGGGCAACCAGGAATGGGCAATAAATGCTGGCCAGCCAGTGATGCCCACATCCCATAAATTAATTTTTAAAAAAAAAAATTAGAGGTTGCCCTTTTACAAGAGGTGAAGAGAAAAAATTGTCTGAATGCGACTACAGAACTCTGCCTCAGAAAGCACTGGAGATGGAGCCATGGAATATTCTTAAGGCTGAGGTGGACAAATTCTTGTCGGGCAAGTGAATCGAAGGTTATTGTGTGTAGATGGGAATACAGCACGTGAAACGCAGATAGATCAGTCATGATCCTATCAAATGGCAGAGCAGGCTCGAGGGGCCAAATGGCCTACTTTTTCTCCTGTTTTGTATGTTAGTATGTCATGCTTGAAAGTCATAGAGTGAAGGTGGTGGTTAATACCTTTTACAACATTAACCATCATCGGTCCAAGTACTAGCTCAATAAGGGTGCCTTGTTTCATCTGAAATAGAATGCAGTCCCCACTGCTGCTGCTTTTTGCTGAAGTTACCTTTGCATTTACATTTCTTCAGCTATTGTTCCTGTCCCTTTCTCATTCCTGCTGCTTTTCTCGAGACTCCTAATCATCCTAACTACCCTAAAATTTCTCTGCTACGGTCTAATCTGTGTCCTTTTCCAGTCGACTGCAATTCCTTGTCTGTCCCCCGCCCCTCTCTCTCTCATGTGGTCACCACTCACGGAAGTTAGCCACAAAGACGGAAACCCACAGCCCATAATAGTCCAGCTGCCTTGGCCCTCGCTGCCATCTCGATGTATTCCAGCAGTATCACAAAACCCACCCACTCCACTCCCAGGGCAACTCAAACCACTGTTATATTCTTCTGCATAAACCACTTCCTGCCTTTCATTGCAGAGTAAGTCATTTCACATAACAGTGCACCTTTCACATTGACAGTCTCTCCATTGAAGTGCATGTCCAGCTGCTCGTGTTCAGAGCTGAAACTTAATATCACTGCCAGTTCAGTTTGGACTTCGATTGCCAAATATTGTGGACTAGAACTGAAGCCTAGTCTTTATATACTTACAAGCTTTGATTTCATTGAATCCCTACAGTGCAGAAAAAGGCCATTCGGCCAATTGAGCCTGCACTAACAGCAATTCGACTCGAGCCCTGTCCATGTATATTTACTCTGACATGATGGAGCAACTTAAAGTTTATTTGTTAGTAGGCCTACGTTCACATTACAATGAAGTTACTGTGAAAATCCCCTAGTCGCCACACTCTAACGCCTGCTCGAGTACGCTCTTGAGGGAGAATTTAGCATGGCCAATCAACCTAACCCGCACATCTTTGGACTATGGGAGGAAACCAGAGCACCCCGAAGAAACCCATGCAGACACGGGGAGAATGTGAAAGCTCCACATACGCAGTCACCCAAGCTGAGAATCGAACCCAGGTTCCTGGCGCTGTGAGGCAGCAGTGCTAACCACTGTGCCACCTAAAGATATTTTACATTGCATGCACCATCTGCTGGTGAGGCCAGCATTTGTTGACCATTCCTAATTGCCCTTAAACTGAGTAGCTTGCTAGGCCATTTCTGAGGGCAGTTAAAAATCAATTGAGAGCCTGGAGTCACATGTTGGCAAAACTGGGTAAGAATGGCAGATTTCCTTCCCTAAAGGACATCCATGAACCAGATGGGTTTTTACAACAACCAATGATAATTTCATGGTCATTATTACTGAGGCAAGCTTGATATTCCAGATGTTATTTTAATTTAAATCCAATTGGGAGGATTTGAATCTGTATTCCCAGATCATCAGCTCGGGCCTCTCAATGACTCTTTATTTTAGTATATCTTCACACCCACACTGTTTTATGCATTGGGGAATATTGGGGAAGTGGTGGAATGATTATTGAGCTGATTATCAGCCAGTTGAACCACGTTATGAATGCTCCTTCTGTGGCCAACAAGTCCTGGCATTAGACTTGAACCCAAAGCTTCTGGTTCAGTGGCAGGGATGCTACCATAACGCCACATGCCCTCCTCTCTCGATCACTGGTCCAGCGGCATTACCACTACACCCTTGTTTGAGCACTGATGAGTTTCCTCGCTTTATACCCACCACCTGAACACAAGTTAACATCCAATTAACAAGTTCCATTCACAAGAGGTTATTGCAGAAGGTCAGGGGACATGGGGTTGGGGGTAGGGTGTTAGCGTGGATAGAGGACTGGTTGTCAAATAGGAGGCAGAGAGTGGGGGTCAATGGGTGCTATTCGGATTGGCGGTTGGTGACTAGTGGAGTGCCTCAGGGGTCGGTGCTGGGGCCTCAGCTATTTACCATTTATATAGATGATCTGGAGGAGGGAACTGAGTGTATGGTGTCAAAATTTGCTGATGACACCAAGATTGGTGGAAAGGCAAATTGTGCGGAGGGCGTGGAGAGTCTGCAGAAGGATCTAGATAGGCTGGGTGAATGGGCCAGGAACTGGCAAATGGAATTTAATGTTGGCAAGTGCGAGATGGTCCACTTTGGTAGGAAGAATGGTAGGAAGGACTATTACTTAAGTGGCGAAAAACTGCAGCAGGTGACGGTGCAGAGGGACCTCGGGGTCCTTGTGCATGAGTCGCAAAAACCCAGCTTGCAGGTGCAGCAGGTGGTCAGGAAGGCGAATGGGATGCTGGCCTTCATAGCGAGGGGGATTGAATATAAAAGTAGGGAGGTCTTGCTGCAGCTGTATAGGGCATTGGTGAGGCCGCAGCTGGAGTACTGTGTGCAGTTTTGGGCGCCGTATTTACGCAAGGATATTTTGGCCTTGGAGGGAGTGCAGAGGAGGTTTACTAGGCTGATACCGGAGTTGAGGGGGTTGAGCTATGAGGAGAGGCTGAATAAACTAGGCTTGTACTCGTTAGAGTTTAGAAGAATGAGGGGAGATCTCATTGAGACGTGTAAGATGATGAATGGGATGGGTAGAATAGAGGTGGAGAGACTCTTCCCACTCAGAAAGGACAGTAGGACTAGGGCGCACAGCCTCAAGATAAAGGGGGGGCGGTTTAGAACGGAGTTGAGGAGGAACTTCTTCACTCAAAGGGTGGTGAATCTCTGGAATTCTCTGCCCGTTGAAGTGGTGGAGGCTGCCTCGCTAAATATTTTTAAGACGCGGGCTGATGGGTTTTTGATAAGAGAGGGGATTAAGGGTTATGGGGAGAGGGCGGGAATGTGGAGCTGAGCCACAACAGATCAGCCATGATCTTATTGAATGGCGGGGCAGGCTCGAGGGACCAGATGGCCTACTCCTGCTCCTATTTCTTATGTTCTTATGTTCATTCCTTAGTGCTGCCCCTGGTTCCTGGCTCCTACCTCATGCTGCTGCAGAGGATGGAACTATGCCATGGACAGGAATTCTGATGCTAACTGTGGAGCAACAGATAGAGAGGAGATAAAGGGTTACCAACATGAACATTGTAAGGGGAGGGCTGTTGTTGTATGAATTCAGATGAGGATGGAATGAAACCCATAGTAAGAAAAAGTGGGATCAGCGTGCCCTCAGGCTCTGGAATCATACATCTGAGAGGTAGAGGAGAGGCTGTAAAGGTTTTGAGACATATTTTAAATTGCTATCCATAATTACCCACGACAAGTGGGGATGTGATGTCTAATCCCAGGATTCTACGGACACCACATAGCAGCATTCCGAGAGGTCAGTCATGTCTACGTAGCCTCCCAGCTACCATTATATCTACGTTATCTTACCTTCAGATAAAGAATCCGTTGTTTTACCAATCATTTTTGTGTGATTCCTCCAATGGTAATATCACTGGACTAGTATCAATGGACCCAGACTTTGGAGACATGAATTCAAATTTCATCAACACAACTGGTGGAATATAGATTCAGCTTATTAAAAAAAAAATCTGAAATTCAAATCTATTCTCAGTTGTGGTGGCCATGAAACTATCATCAATTGTTGTATAAAAAGAAAAGCCCATTTCATTCACTCATGCCCTTTTAGAAAGGAAATCAGCCATCCTGGTCCAGTCTGACCCACGTGGGACTCCAGAACCACGGCAATGTGGTTGACTCTTAACTATCCTCTGAAATGACCCAGCAGGCCACTCAGTTCAAGGGCAATTAAGGATGGGCAACAAGTGCTGGCCTTGTCAGCGATTTATATTTTTTTAACTTATTCGTGGGACATGGGCATCACTGTCTGGGCAACATTCATTGCCCATTCTGAGTTGCCTGAGGGCAGTTGAGAGCCAAGCACATTGCTGCAGCTCTGGAGTTATGTAAGCCAGACCAGGTAAGGACGGCAGATTTCCTTCCCTAAAAAAACACAGTGGGTTTTTCCGACAATCGTCAATCAATGGAATCTTAATTCCAGGTTTTTTTTATTGAATTCAAATTCCACCATCTTCTATGGCGGGATTCGACCACGTGTCCCCAGAACATTAACTGTGTTTCTGGGTTAATAGTTTAGCGATTATACCACTAGGCCATCAGAATAAAGAGAAGTGAATGTGCAGGATGGAGCTCTGCTTCTGTCAGTCTGGTTGTATATTCTTGTCAGATTTGCTAGTTTTCCTGAAGAACCAACAGCAGAATGATATATTTTTTAAAAAATAGAAGCGCAGTGACAATTAGATGGAAAAGGTCTGTTTGAGGGCTCTTGGCTGTTACAGCAGCTCAACCATAGACTGATGTAACGATGGCAGGTACATTGTTATGGCCCAAGGAACAAAGAACCTGTAAATAATTCTGAAAGCAATCCAACGTGAGGCTACGGTTTTCACAACTCCGAGCATGGAATGGTAATTCTGAGTGTGTTGTGAGAGATTGTAAAGTAGTCCAGAGGCATTTCCACCGAATACCGCCTTTCACTTCACCCTCTTCAGCGTCAAGGGACACCCCTCCTAAGAGTCGCCGTCATGGTGACAGAGTTAATTAATGAAAATGTTTGTAAAGTTTGTAGTCAAGGAAATTTGATTCTGGGCACTAATTAATTATTTAAAATCTAGCCATTCCACAATCTGCTTTTGCCATCTGGCTCGATTCAGTGTCTGCAACATTGAATCTAATTAACAACAGTTGGCATGGGAGTGGAGATATCCAGTTTTCTTTCCATTCATGTTAGATTAACGTTAGAACAACGCTCCGTTAAAATGTTTCTCCAGTGGGTCAGCAGATTTATCTGGTGAATAGCTGAGCTAGATCACTTGCACACCTCTTAACTCCAGTCCTCGGTTGCCACGATGTTTGACCATCTCAACCAGGGAGGCGGAATTGAAACAGGGAGAGAAGCAGCAGGAAGTTATTTATTTATCTTTAAAGCAACAACAACATCCGCAAAGATGCAGCGGATGACTCTGAAACTGCAGAGCGAAGGAACAAGTGGCGACCTGTCTTAGCACTGCTGCCTCACCGTGCCAAGGACTGGGATTCGATTCTCGGCTTGGGTCACTGTCTGTTTGGACTCTGCACGTTCTCCCTGTGTCTGCGTGAGTTTCCTCCCTCGGTGCAAAAAAACGTGCTGGTTAGGTGCATTGGCCATACTAAATTCTCCCTCAGTGTACCCGAACAGGAGTGTGGCGACTGGGGGATTTTCACAGTAACTTCATTGCAGTGTTAATGTAAGCATACTTGTGACACTAACAAATAAATAAACTTTAAAAAAGATCTCTTCAAAGCCAATAAAATGAAGCTGGTGAGTACATTAACGCAATCCATAAAAAGAGGCGGTGCAAATATATATTTTAAAAAATTCAGAACCATGAGGGGATTTTTTTGTGTTCTTTCATTCTCAGGATGTGGGCACCATTGAGAGAGTGGACACTCGTATAATTTTTCTCTTTAGCTCCTTTGTTAGACATTGAGCTCCAGGTGTGACATGCGGGAATGGAACTGGTTAATGGAGCATAGAGGTAGAAACCAGCCCCTCCATTTACTTTACCCCACACAGCTTTCTTCAAGGGCGCACCCATGATCTTGTGGCTTTGAAATGTGACTGGTTTCCCGACCACTGGGCCACTTTATAGAAGTCATAATGTAGAGATGCCGGTGTTGGACTGGGGTAAACACAGTAAGAAGTCCCACAACACCAGCTTAGAGTCCAACCAGTAGATTACCATCAAATAAACTGGTTGGACTCTAACCTGGTGTTGTGAGACTTCTTACCCACTTTATAGAACACAGCTAACTCCAGGAGTCCCCTGTTAGTCCTCCCTCCATCTGATAGCTGTCAATTAGCATTACAGTTCAAAAAGCTACGGCCAAGTCAGATTAGCACAAACCGGGTTTGTCAGGTTTTGTTTTTGCGTTGAAGCGTTTAGATTGGCAACCTGCACATGCAGCTGTGCTCTTCAACACTAATCGGACCAGCTGAAAGAGGGCAGTTGGCAAGAAGTAAAATAAATTAAAGTTTGCCTCAGAGAAAGTGGTGAAACCTCTGTCAAACATCACGTAGAACAAGAAACCATTGTGCCTCATGTAAAAGCTGCAAATGTACTGTGTTGTAGCTCAGACATAGTAAGAGTTTAGTAACGTAGTAACAGGTTTCTCTAATAAATAGCAAGTAGATGGCTTGTTTCACTGGTTCATTGAAGTTGCTCTTAACAGCATAATTTGGTGCGCTGAGTTTTAATAACTCATCATACAATCATCCCTTAGTGTCCCGGGATGTGTAGGTTAGAAGGATTAGCAGGTAAATATGTGGAGATGCGGAGATAGGGCCTGGGTGGGATTGTTGTTGATGTAGACTCGATGGGCTGAATGGCCTCCTTCTGTACTGTCGGATTTCTATGGTTTCAGAATCCCTACAGAAAATAAGGTCATTCGGCCCATCAAGGCTACAATTCCACACAATCATCCATAATTCTACATATTTACCCCACTAATCCCCCTGACACTAAGGGGCAATTTAGCATGGCCACTGCACAGAACCAGTATGTCTCTGGACTGTGGGTGGAAACCAGAGCATCCAAAAGAAACCCACACAGAAATGGGGAGAACGTGCAAACTCCACACAGTCACCCAAGACTGGAATCGAACCCGGGTCCCTAGTACTGTGAGGCAACAGTGCTAACCACTGTGCCACTATTGTTGGATGATTGGGTTTTCTACTCAGGCACAGCTAACAGGAGTTCTTTGTTCAAATTGTTGTGTGGGTGATCCTCATTAGGCTGTCTACTTTTATGGCAATTTCTCCTCTGACCAATTCCTAGTATTTACTAGCACTGTGGTTCCCAGGACTTAGTCTCACTTAACCTGCACATCTTTGGACTGTGGGAGGAAACCCATGCAGATATGGGGAGAATGTGCAAACTCTGCACAGACAGTGAACCGAGCCAGGAATTGAACCTAGATCCCTGGTGCTGTGAGGCAACAGTGCTGACAACTCTGCCACCATGCTGTGCACTTAAACACTTAAAGTCACGCCATTACCACGATATTAGTTCCGGTTAAAGGTATCGGATCACAATATGCATTGTGACGTCCATCTTCTGTGGACGTTGCGGCCTACAAAACCAGGCTCCCTGGCAGGGTTGCAACTGGAGCTATGGAAGTGGGGAGCACTCCATATGAGGAGCATGGTGCTTTTGGCACCATCCAGGACAGTTCCATGCTGGGAAGAGCACTCGTGTGTATGTGTGTGTGTGTGCATGTCACAAGCTTCCCAACTAAGTCATATCCTGACCTCAGGTGGCTGCTGTGACTGATTTGACACAATGTTCAAACTTGGGCCATGGGTGCCCACTCGATGCCTGTACATGTCGTTCACAGAACAAAAGACGTATTGTTGCCAAAGGGACCCAGTGCCATTGTTAGTTATAGGGTGAGGCACACCCATTCTGCAGGTAAAGTGAATTAGATTAAATTATGCAATTGTCAGATTTCTGGAGAACTTTGAAGCATTTGCAGAGGTGTTGTGGTGATTTGTTGGATTTTGCAGAGTGTTGCTACACCCTCACTCACCTGATGAAGGAGCAGCGCTCTGAAAGCTCTAGATTTCAAATAAACCTATTGGACTTTAACCTGGTGTTGTGGGACTTCTTACTGTGCCCTCACGCGGGCAAAGACTTGGCGATGTATCCACACTCCAAAAGGATGGCACAGTGGTTGGCACAGCTGCCTCTCAGCGCCAGGGACCTGGATTCAATTTCAGCCTCCGGTCACTGTCCTACGCGGGGTTTGCACATTCTCTCCGTGTCTGCATGGGTTTCCTTTGGGTGCCCCAGATTCCTCCCACAATCCAAAGATGTGCAGGTTAGGGTGATTGGCCATGCTGAATTGCCCTTATTTTCAGGGGGATTAGCAGGCTATTATCATTAGTTGATTTTGGGATTAATAGTCTAATGTTCTGGGGACCCAGGTTTGAATCCCACCTTAGCAAATGGTGGAATTTGAATTCAATAAAAATATCTAGAATGAAGAGTCTACTGAACCATGAAACCATTGTCGATCATCAGAAAGACCCATCTGGTTCACTAACGTCCTTTTAGGGAAGGAAATCTGCCATCCTTACCCTGGTCTGGCCAACATGTGACTCCAGAGCCACAGCAACGTGGTTGACTCTCAGTTGCCCTCCAAGGACAACTAGGGATGGACAATAAATGCTGTCCAACCAGTGATGCCCATATCCCATGAACAAATTTTTTTTTTTTAAAAATCACAGCCAAAATTCTCAGTGATGTAGAGCCACTGTCATTGTTCCTCATGTCTCAGAGCAATCTGCTCCAAAGGACTCACGTAGTATAGGCATCCTTGTTTCCCCCACCAGCTCTGCTTTTTCTCACAGTGGTTGTGTGCAAGCACGTCTCGCATGAGAGAGGGCAGAATTTCAGTGATTTTCTCGTGTTGGATTTGGGTGATGCCTGCCACAGCTGAATAGCTGGAGCTATGTGGAAGCAGCCAGAGTTGGGTGGGAGTCTGGCATCATTGAAGCATAAGTGAAGGCACAGTGGGGGGTATCTGGATGAGGGGCAAGAGTCCTGAATGCCAGCAAGTGCTGCTGGGTGAGTGATGGGGGCTGGGTGTTCATGACAATCATGTAGTTTCATTAATGTGAGAAGTGTTTTATTTCAAATTTATTAAATGATTGAATTGAAATTCCCCCAGCTGTCACAATTGAGGAAATAAGCTTGATCCCTCAAAGCTCTCAACCCCTCCAATTCAATAACCCATTGTGGTGAAGAAATCTGTCATCCTTGCCCGAGCCATTGCAATGCGTTTGACTCTGAAATGCCCGCTAAAATAGCTTAGCAAGCCCCTCAGTTGTACAAAAGCACTACTGAAAAATGCACTATGGGGTTGCTACACCGCATGGAATGTAGCAGCTGGAGAAATGGCTCACTGTCACCTTCCCGAGGGCAATTAGGAATGGGCAGTAATTGCTGGTCATGCCTCATCCCTAGAATCAAATTTGAAAATGCTTCTTTCTACTGAGTGCAGTTCCCCTTTAAGAGAGGCTACCCGTCTTATAGATATGCAGGCTAGTTGGAACACGTACTTGAGATGCTCACTGCTAGGCCCCTATTTTGGGCCTTCAGCCAGACAGTAGCATGGATCACATTCAGCTCCAAGCTACAACCAGGCAAATGAAGAGGCAGCAGAAAGTTTCTGTGCAAAGCGTGACCCCTCAGCCCGAAACAGAGGCAAACTCACTTTTAGCTTGACGAGTTTCGAGAAAGCCTTGAATTTATAAAGCACATCCTCAGACATTTCCCAGCCAGTTAATTACTTTTTGACGTATAGCCCTTGATTTATCTGGGCAAATAGGTGGGGCGGCTCAGTGGCACAGTGGTTAGCATTGCTGCCTCTCAGCGCCAGGGACCCAGGTTCGATTCCCAGCTTGGGTCACTGTCTATGTGGAGTTTGCACCTTCTCCCAGTGTCTACGTGGGTTTCCCCCAGGTGCTCCGATTTCCTCCCACAGTCCAATAATGTGCAGATTAAGTGAATTGGCCATGTTAAATTGTCTGTTAGTGTCAGGGAGACTAACTAGGGTAAATGCATGGAGTTATGGGGATAGGGCCTGGGTGGGATTGTGGTCGGTACAGACTCAATGGGCCAAATGGCCTCCTTCTGCACTGTAAGGTTCTATGAAATAGCAAATGGGAGCGGGAGTCGGGAAAATTGCCAGCTCGGGCTGCCTGCCTGGGGGATGTGGATCCCCCAGGGTTTTCACTGTGTGGTCGAATGTGAGGGTTGTTTGGGGGGATGGACGTTCCTCAGCAGGGTGGCATAGTTCAGAGGGGCTGTTTGAGGACTATACCTTGACAAAAGGGGTATGTGAGGCGATTGAGGGCACAGGAGGCCGTAGGGGGTGGATGAGGCTCATGAGCTGAGATGGATGGGGCATGGGGAGTGTGTGGGAGCAAGGGGGTGTGAGGGCTGAAGGGCCTATCTTTTTGTTTGTTATAACAGGGATGAAGCCTCTCAGTGGCCAGGCAGGTCTCTTAAGGACCAACCTCGGTGCCTGGCAGCCCGTGCAGCCGCTACCAAACCATTTCCCGGCTCAGCTAGCCTGACTGCGGCCCTCACCCTCCCTTCCCACCACATAGCAACGAAAACCCCATCCTTTCAGGCCCGCTCTCTCCCCAGGCAGGCATGCCGAGTTGCAAATTCTCCCGACTCCCGCCACTCCCTCTTGATAATGATAAATCCAGCCCTGACAAAGAGAAAATGCCGGAATTCCTCAACCACCAGGCAGCATCAGTGAGGAGAAACGGAATTCAGGCCCAGGACTTTCTGAACTGGTTTGCGATGTGACCGTGTATTCAGGAAGGGCAGAGACAGGGAAAGGAGGAGTGAATGAGAAGAGTGATAGCGGTGCCTGGCCTGCCGAGAATTTCCAGCATTTAGATTTCCAGTATCTTTGGTATTTGATTTTAATCAGCTGGAGTGATTTATTGATCTCTACCTCTAACCAGAAACACATTGACTACCTAATGCAAGGCAGATTCTTTCAATCTCTGAGGGAGATGATGCAACAAGAAATTTCCACAGATACACTTAGCATGAAGCTATAGCAACAATCTCTCCAGTAAGCCCTACAGCCAACTCAGGGGCCACATTCTACTCTGAGGAAAGACACCAGTTTAACAGGTCTATAATCCTTTTAGATGCCAAAAAACACATGCAGATGATGCCTCAACAGAGGTGTAAAGGTGGGAGCAAAAATGTGACATCTGTATTTAATAACGATTCTCTTTGTGGTTAAGGACATTGAAAGTTGGCCATAAGGACAGTACCATAGAATCCCAACAGTGCAGAAAGAGGCCATTCAGCCCATCAAGTCTGTACCAACTCTCCAAAAGAGCATCTTACCCAGGCCCACCCCACTCTCCACCTCATCTCAGGAAGTCCGTGCATTTACCATGGCTAATTCCCCCTCACCCACACATTTGGGATGCTAGGGGGCAATTTTGGCACAGCCAATCCATCTGACCGCATCTTTGGACTGTGGGAGGAAGCAGGAGCACCTGGAGGAAACCCACACAGACAAAGGAAGAACGTGCAAACTCCACATACCCAGTCACCCAAGTCCCTGGTGCTAACCATTGTGCCACCATATTGCATAGTTATATTGACCTTTTGTGTTTATGATCTAAAAGAAATAGGATTTTAAGCCTGTAAATGTATAGTAAATAATTTGTAACAATTAGTTGAATTAGACCATTCCCCATATGTTCTGAAGTGTAGATCGTTATATACAAGTATTAATTACTCTAATCCATTTCTTAAGTTTTCATTGGTTTGCATCATTTATCTGCAAAGAATTAGTGTACATCTGTTTCAGAATATGTTTTGAGGCCCGTGGGGCAGTGACTAAACTGAGCTATTTGCTGGAAGCAAAGGTGACATTTTAAAGACTGCAATTATCATTAATTATGTCAGGAACTTGTGTAAGAATTCTCCCCCTTAATAGCTAATCTTTGGCAAATTTTAACTAGAATCTGTGTAATATTGAGTGAGTATGATACCTTGTGTTTTGATAGTTACTTAGCAATGGTGGAATATTTTGCATGTGCTGATTTTTCTCTGGTGGGGGTTCTTGTTGCAGAGTGTGTTATGGCAAGAATATAAGGTTTTGTATGAAATTGGCATACAATACTAAAAAGGGATAAATAATTGCTGCAGCTTGGATGAACCACATCCCTGAAACCTACCCAAACATAATCCTATAAATATGCGTGCAGATATATATCTATCTATATTTCCTTACCCAAAGAAACTGAGACTAAGCAGCTACAAGTTTCCAAACATGTGTTCAAAATTGGAAGAAAATCCATGTCCCTGAAATTAATCTAATGCCTAAACATTGCACACACTGTAATGTAATTTGGTTCGCGATTCATTTTGTGGGAATGAATTGGAAAGGGGAGGTAACACCACAGCCACATACAGTATTCAGGTTTTGGTCTGGTAACTGGCAATGGCATGAAAGTTATTGCATGTATTGAACTGATGAAGCTGTTTTGTGCTAAATGTGACACAATGTAGATTGTAAATCAAGAATCTTTACAAGTGTTTCCAAATCAAGTATGTTGCATCTATTGATAGTCTTTCCACAGATTTATGTATTGTTAATGGAATCAAACCAAGCCATGTGAATGTGCTTTTAAATGCAAGACTTTGTTGGTCATATATCAAAATTGGAATCCCTACAGTGCAGAAGGAGGCCATTTGGTCCACTTGCACCGACAACTATCCCATCATATCCCTATATTTTTACACTGCTAATCCCTCTGTCACTAAGGGACAATTTATAATGGCCAATAAACCTAAGCCGCACATCTTTGAACTGTAGGAGGAAACCGGAATACCTGGAGAAAGTCCACACAGACATGGGGAGAACGTGCAAACTCCACACAATGATCTGAGGCCAGAATTAAACCTGGGTCCCTGATGCCTTAGTCACAAGTGGGCATACATTGACACTGCAATGAAGTCACTTTGAAAATCCCCTAGTCGCCACAGTCCGGCGCCTGTTCGGGTACATGGGGAATTTTAGCATGGCAAATCCGCCTAATCAGCACGTCCTTTGGACTGTGTGAGAAAACCAGAGCACCCAGAGGAAGACACGTGGAGAATGTGCCGACTCTGCACAGGCAGTGACCCAAGCCGGGAATCGAACCCAGGTCCCTAGAGCTGTGAGGCAACAATGCCAAGCACTGTTCCACCTGATTTAATTTAATTTCATAATACTTCACGCAACACAAAGTAACGAGAATGTTATACTGTCCCCACAGAATCAATGCCATTTTCAGGCTAGGAGATTCTATCCGCCTGTCTTGAATCTGAGGAAAACCTTCTTTCTTTAAGTCTGATTTCCTTCTTGCATACTGGCCTGGACTAAAGTCCTTTGTAACCTTAAGTTTGAGAAGGACAGGAAACTAAGTTGTTGAACTTTAACCTCCCTCGCAGCTTAGTGTGTCAAGGGATTTTCCAGCTGATTCGAGAATCAATCCAGCTGTTGTTCTGGATGAGGGATCTCCAGGAACTAACCCCTGCTGAGTGCAAACAAATCGACCCGGTCCAACACCTTTGTGTATCAGTGTTTACGGAGATGTTCTTAACAAATCTCCACTCTCGCAAGAAATCTGGATTGATGCTGTATTCATTCATTTCCCAGCTGTGGACTTGAGCCCCTGTGAGCTAAATTTAATTTTAAAATAACATTTTAATGTAAATTACATCAACATTCTTCCATGATGGCATATTCAAAAGTCCCCAAATACACTCAGTCAAAATGGTCTCATGCTACGGGTTAGTTCTGCCTGTCTAATCATCAAAACATTAACAGAGGAAAAGCAGCCAGTGTAACATGGGAACGCCACCACCCCTCCAAGCCACTCACCATCCTGACTTGGAAATATATCACCGTTCCTTTGCAGTCTCTGGGTCAAAATCCTGGAATTCCCAACCTAACAGCATCGTGCGTCAACCCACAGCACGTGGACTGCAACGATTCAAGAAGGCAGCTCGCCACCACCTTCCCAAGGGCAACTAGGAATGGGTAGTAAATGCTGGCCAGAGAGCGACACCCATGAATTAATAAAGAAAAAGATTCCTCTTTCCCATTTCATTGGTTCTTATCTGATGCCTTTGACTACAATTCTGCTTGGTTTTGAATGGGAACCTTGCCTGTCGAGAATATGCATCTTGATGTCATTGGCACCCGAAGGCTGCTCCTCCCGATCTGCATTCCACCAAAAGTAACAAGTCATGGGAAGGGCGCCTGCAACTTTGACAGGGACCGCTGGGCAGGCAAGGCCCTGGTGCTGGAATTATGGATTGGTGAATAGGCTCTCCCTATGTTCAGCTTTAAATATCGGCTTACTGTATCAATGAAACACCTGGAGGGCTGAAATATTTTCAAGTTGAACGTAAACTTGAAGAATTTGCAGTATGTATCAAAGAATTGATGTACAGTGTCATGGAAAGGAGCACAACAGGTCTACAGTTCTACCCTTGAGTTCCTGACATGGTTATACAGTGGCAGGGAGCAAAACCTGACAAGAGTGGGCTGAATCTTGTAGGGATTCCCCAAACTGGGGGGGGGGGAGCAGGGTGCAACCCAAAAATGCCAGAGCTAGCCAACATGCTCGTTTCCCATCCTGCTCCTGGCAGTGGCCGTCTTTGCCAAAGTGGATGAGGGTCAGCAGGGTGACCCTCCCCCACGAGGTGGAGAGCCAACTCGAGCTGAATGAGGAACTTTGAGGGCGCTCGAAGGAGGCTGAATGGGAATTTTCAGTGGGCCAGGGCAATGGAACAGTTTAATAGCCTGGAGGTGCATATCCACTAACAGTCTGGGAACGCCAACACAACCAAGCACACCAACAGGGGTTCCTGGTCTAGTTGGGTGGAGGGTGCAACCACAAGCCACCCTGCAGGAGAACTCCATCACCCCCACCCCCTCATCCTGCCACAGTGGTGGCTGGCTGCTGTATCAGTTTTTCTCTTGTTTAAAATTTGCAAAAGTGGGTGAGGAGGGCAGCTCCATGTTGAAGCACCCACTCAGTAACTTGCCTTCCACTGCTGCTTCTCCCAAGCTGGAAGACCTCAGGTTGGCCTCGCAGCTTCGAGACTCTGTTCAATGCCCTTAGTTGGGCAGGGCAGCTGGCACCTTGGAGAAAAGAATCCCAAAGAGTGACTGCTTTCCCCAAGCATGGGTTCAGGACTCAGACCTTGTCCTGAACCTTCTACCTCCAGGAGGAGACGGGGTCAAAGTAGGTCAGAATCATGACCGTACACCTTTCACATACCTCATTGTCACTGCAAAACAGAAATCAACTAACTATCCAAGCAAGAGCCTTCATCAATGTTGTAACAGAAATGGAAGCAAATTGCATGAAATTTAGCTTAATTTAGCTCGGGAGAGGTGATGGCATGGTGATATTTTCACTAGATTATTAATCCAGAAACTCAGCTAAGGTTCTGGGGACCAGGGTTCAAATCCCGCAGCTAGAGGAATTTGAATTCCATAAAAGAAATCTGGAATTAAGAATCTTCTGATGACCATGAAACCATTATCGATTCTTGGTTCTCTAACGTCCTTTTTGGGGAAGGAAATCTGCCAGCCTTACCTGGTCTGACCCCTACATGTGACTCCAGAACCACAGCTATGTGGTTGACTCTTAATTGCTTTCAAGCAACTAGGGATGGGCCACGAAGGCTGGCCCAGGCAATGACGCCCATGTCCCACGAATGAATTTTAAAAAACTTAGCGAATGTGGATTAAAGATTGACAAACTGTGCCACATCAGCTCTGACCCTTTTCTCATTCCCTTCTCTTTGAATTTAGGGAACAATACGGGGAACTGTGTGCTGCTACGCACTGAGAAATGTGCAATCGAATGTAATAGGGAACTCCTGCTAGAACTTGTAGATCACATCTCTGCAGTATCGGGAGGGGAAATGTCAGACTGAGATCTTGTTGAGCTACTCATCTCCTAGCAATTAACCAGCCACAAAATTGCAGTTAGTCAAGCATGGGGGTGAATTGCCTGCCTGTTTTCGTGACCAGAAGTTGCTCTGCACCCCAAGGAAAACATAATAAAAGGAATGATCAAGTGAAAATAGAGGGAAAAAAAACACATACTCGACAAGCAATTCTATTTAGTGGAGACAATGAAATAGTTATTGAGCACAAAAAGGAGAGAGACCATATGGGACAGTGAATTTGGTGCCTGAGACTTTATGGTTAAGTGTTTCTGCTGGGTAATTTGCACATATGGTTTGCTCAGAAGCATTTGATGAGCCAAGCAACATCTGGTTCCCGATGTAAAAATTACAATCAGCAGTCACAGTGCGTAGAGACAACCACGCATTGAGAGCCCTGCTCAGAGGATGCATTCTTCTGGACCTTATTATTAGTTTTAAATACTTTTTGGCCTTTTTAATTCACCCCTCTTCCTGCAGCCACCTGCATAACATCCGACCACATGTCTAGTTCATGGTTCATCTGTCAGGTGTAGTCAGTGTTATTTTCTGGGAAAGGATTCAGAGTCCAATTCTTCACGGAGGTCTGTGTGATTATTCCCACCATTGTCAGGTGGCTGTAGTGACCTCGCCAAGGTCAGTCCTCCAATATAACACTGCTTTATTGAAACAAAGGAAAGGCCGCTTCCGTGGCTCACGACAAATGAAGACCTGTGCTCTGGACTGACACAACTCACGACCCAGGCTCTGAGTGTGGGTTTTAAACTCCCGCTACGCGTCTCTCATTTTGGCTACCCCCGCTTGCTCAATAGGGAAACCCATATCCCATGAAGCCCACAGGAAGATCTATTAATGACACCCCTTGTCCTTCATGGCCACTATAGCATCCCTCTCCCACCCGGGGGCCCATAACTTCCCCCGCACTCCTGCTGTGAAGGAATTCTTTTTACCACTTGCTAACTGGATAAAAGACATCCAGAGGTGGCAGCAGATCTCGGAGGCCTTAATCTCATCGGGGATTCTCATTTTTGGAGGGAATGCTGAAGTGTCACTAACGTGGGCTCCGCTTCAGGATTTGTTTCACTCGGGGCACCTGTTTCCTCACACCTTTCACATTGCAGTCTGTTTCTTCATCATCTGGAACAATGGGCTCCAGGTTACCCTTGTGGTTAGTCTATACTGGTGGCTGTCATCTCTACGGCTGGAAGCAAAGCCAGCTTTAAGGCAAACCTCCTGCTCCTAATGAGGTCCAGGTGTTTTTTCATGACCTTGTCCTGAATGTTTGTACAACACTGGGCCTGTCTTATCTACTATTATCCCTGAAAACAAGTTCCGACACCAAACAAGTGTGAAGTTTGATACCATTTGGGCAGCACAATGGTTAGCACTGCTACCTCTCAGCTCTGTGACCCGGGTTCAATTCCAGCCTGATTGTCTGCGGAGTTTTCACATTCTGTGTCTGTGGGGATTTCTTCCGCGTGCTCCATTTTCCTCCCACACTCCAAAGATGTGCAGGTCAGGTGGATTGGCCATGCTAAATTGCCCCCTAGTGTCCCAAGATATGTAGGTTAGAGGGGTTAGCCATGGGAAATGTGTGGGATTACGAGGATAGGGTGGGGGAGAGGACCTGGGTAAGTGTAGACTCAATGAACTGAATGGCCTCTCCGCACTATAGCAATTTCACAATTCTACAACCCTCCCAGTAATTCATTGTCTATCTTTATACAACAAGTGGGGTACATAGTTTTTCTTCCAATTCTTGAGCTTTCATATGACACTTTCCTACTTTTGGGTTCAAACCAACTTTAGTTCATCAGATTGAAGTTCGATCTATGGGAATGGATGGAATGCTGATCAAGGTGGGAGGCTCCGGGGAGATTTGAGGGAAAAGCTTTTCTCCCCAGAGGGCGGTGAGGGTCTGGAATGTGCTGCCTGGGAGGGTGGTGGAGGCGGGATGCCTCACATCCTTTAAAAAGTACCCGGATGAGTACTTGGCACGCCATGACATTCAAGGCTATGGACCAACTGCTGGCAAGTGGGATTAGGCGGGCAGCTCAGAGCCTTTCACGCATCGGTGCGGACTTGTTGGGCCGAAGGGCCTCATCTGCACTGGTATCCTGTGAAATTCCCTTCTGGAACATGCGTACACATAAAGTAGCCTGCTAGCAACCTAATAGTTCGCTAATTAGTGATGGGTTGAGACAAATAACCTTGACTACTGTGTTCACCTTGACCAATACAGAGATCCCACTGCCTTCCATTTCTCACCTCAGGCAAGAATCCTTTTCTGTAATAAATCAGACGCTGGTGTGCTAACTGTGGCTCTGTCGAAGACAAAAATAAATGTCCTCCCTCGAAGTGAACATTCCTTTGATGATTAATGTCTATTTTCCAAAGTAAGGTGGAGCAGAATGAGAAACAACTGATTTCACAGGACCGCAGATAATTAATGCGTTCTGTTAAGACAACAGATGGCAAAACTTGCACGCAGAAGAAATGTAATGCTAAACAGCAACCGAATGTCCTAGTTTAGTCATCAGTAGATCTCGCACCCGTTAAAGGCGGATGGTATTTGACATTTACAATTCTATTTATTTATAAATCGGGAGGGTGTGCTGTTCCTGTCTTCATTTTCTTTTGTCACCAATTTCAGTTGCATCAACACTTGAGTAGCAATGTTAAATTTTGCCATTAACCATTACTGGCTTGAAGCATTAGTTGGTTGTCTGAAATCAATTTCCAAAGCCTTCTGCCCAACTCTGTCATAAGCTTCAATGGAAAGACTGACATTCGTGAATGAACTGTGGGCAATATAGAATTACCACAGTGCAGAAGGAGACCTTTCAGCTTATCGAGTCCACAACCCAACTCAGACCTTATTGCCGTAACCCCACATATTTAGTCTGCTAATCCCCCTGACGCTAGGGGTAATTTAGCATGGCCAATCAACCAAATATGCACATCTTTAGACTGAGAGAAAACCAGAACACCTGGAGAATGTGCAAACTCCACCCAGACAGTGGTGACCCGAGGCCAAGAATTGAACCCATGTCCCTGGTGCTGTGGAGCAGCAGTGCTAACCACTGTGCCACCGTGCTGCCCAATATATTATCACAGATAAGTTGTTAGTTTTAACTAAGAATCATAAAATTTTTGCCAAGGCTGAGAATATGAGGTGGCATCATGAGCCCTGAGAACAAAACTCGAGTAGTCTTCTAAATAAAGTGCGTCTGCTTTTCTGAAGCATGATGCCGTTCGACTTTATTGTGTAGATTTTGTCTCCGTTGATGTGCCTTTAGTGAACTTTGCTCCTTGACTTTGACCGTTTCTGCTTTGCAGCTTTCTTTGGTGACCTAAAAATTTGTTCAATAAACAAATTAATGAGGGTGGCTTGTGACTTTAAAAATAAGTTACAATGTAATCTCTAATTTGCTCAGAAATAGTTTAGAAATGGAGTGAATTTGAAGCATTGGGCTTCATTTTGAACCACGTGTGGCGATAAGGTAGCAGCAAATATGACATGCCAGTACCAGAATCTGCCCAGTTTCTGTTCCAGTGCAATATAGTGAATGATAATCAGATGATTTCTACAAAGGGCAGGTGATCTGCACTGGCAGGCTACTGACCAGGTGGCAAACGTCAAATCACCCTTCATTATCCAAGTTAACGTTGTGACACCCGTAATTTTGCTTTATTGCAATAATGGGAACAACATAGAATTCAAAAGCAAGAGTAGGCCACTTGACCCTTCAAGCCTGCTCTGCCATTCAATAAGATCATGGCTCATCTGGTTGCAGTCTCACTCCCCTTTCCTATCTGCTCGGCAATGACTTAGTGGTATTATCGCTAGACTATTAATCCAGAAACTTAGCTAAGGTTCTGGGGAGCTGAGTTCGACTCCTGCCACAGCAGTTGGTGGAATTTGAATTCAATAAAAGAGACCTGGAATGAAGAATCTACTGAGGACCATGAATCGAATGTTGGAAAAGCCAATCAGGTTCACTAATATCCCACGGGGAAGGAAATCTGCCATCCTTACCTGGTCTGGCCTACGTGGTTCTCCAGCGCCACAGCAATGTAGTTGACTCTTAACTGCCCTCTGAAATGACCTAGAAAGCCACTCAGTTCAAGGGCAACCAGGGATGGACAATGAATGTTGGCTCAGCCGGTGCTGCCCATGTCCCAATAATGAATTTAAAAAAATACTATCTACCTCCTCCCGACAATGTACTTTTCTATCTTTCTTGGCATCATCAACAAATTTAGTTAACGGTCCCTTGGATCATTTTATGTCATTTCCTCATTAAAACACCCAGCCTCCCAGTCTACACTTCCCACCGCCTAGGAAAAGCAGCCAGTATAATTAAGGACCCCACACAACCTGGACATTCTCTCTTCCACCTTCTTCCATCGGGAAAAAGTTACAAAAGTCTGAGGTCACATACCAACCGACTCAAGAACAGTTTCTTCCCTGCTGCCATCAGACATTTGAATAGACCTGCCTTGCATTAAGTTGATCTTTCTCTACACCCTACCTGTGACTGTAACACTACATTCTGCAGTCTCTTGTTTCCTTTTCTATGAATGGTATGCTTTGCCTGTATAGCATACAAGAAACCAGACTTTTCACTATGATAATATATTTGACCGTAATAAATCAAATCAATAATAAATCAAATCAGATAAAATTCTTTTGTCTGCTACTTTACCAAAGACCCGAGACTTGTTATTTTAGCAATTTGAAGCCTTTTTTAAAATGCCAGTCAAAGGGATGTCATAAAATCCTGCTGATGAGGTAGGTGCTATTGAGATTAAGGTGCAATTTCACCTCATGAAACCCAGGTTTAATAACAAATGAAAATGAACGCCATAAAGGCAAGATGCCTGGTCATTAGTAAAGTAAAAATTGGCAGACTTCTCCGTCGCCATATTTTAGTGCGGCCCAGTGCCTGGCTGCAAGCCCAGCACTGGCAGTAACCACAAAGCTTTCCTCAAGTAACTGCTGCTTTCGCTGTCAGAATTCAGGGTGTGAGGTCTGGCAAATTGCTAAGAAAACCAAAATGGAGGAAGTCCCTTTAGCCTCAGGTCAGCAGTTGGAAACCGATTAAATTGTTAAAGGTTGTACCATGCAGCTTGCACGTCCGATTCAATTAAAACGTGGGCTAGATAGACGGGGAACTTTTCCCACATATTCTTAGCTGTGGGGTAGATGGTAGATGTTCCCCAGATGCACCGGGCACTCAAAGGGGCCTACAAGGTGACCATAGCCTTAGGCTAAAACATTGGTTTAGCCTGTGTTTTTAGTGTATGGAGCTGAAGCTTGCCCTCAACACGGCAGCTCAGAAAACTTTTAAGCAGCTGATTATCACTTAAAAGTGCTGCTAGTGATCATTAATGAGGCTGCAGGACACTTTGGCGGCTAGTACCTAATCTGATACTTTCTCCTAACAGCAGCCATCTGGTTGAGAGCAAACTGATCGTTGCAGTGGGTTTTGGCAGGTCCGTTGAGGTAAGCTGTCTTTTACTGTTCAGTTGCTGCTGGAGATTTGAAGCAGACTTTTGAAGTGCATTGGGAAATTTTCTGAAACAGTTGACCAAGACTGCACTCTTACCAACATTTACTCTGGAAATTCTCTGAAGGCTTGACCTAAAAAGGGCAAGGGCTGTGCCACTTTATTTCTGGACATCTTATAGGAGTTGCCAGGAGCTAAGAAGCCTTTGGTCCTTCTGCCAAGGGCTCCCCTTGATCTGCAGGGGGTATAGGGGGTAAAATAGTTGATTAGTCACAGTAAGGCTTACATTAACACGGCAATGAAGTTATTGTGAAATACCCCTAGTCGCCACATCACGACACCTGTTTTGGTCAATGTACCTAACCAGCACATCTTTCAGACTGTGGGAGGAAACTGGAGCACCTGGAGAAAATCCACAGGGAGAATGTGCAAATTCCACAGACAGTGACCCAAGCTGGGAATCAAACCGGGATCCCTGGCGCTGTGAGGCAGCAGTGCTAACCAGTGTGCCACCGTGCCGCCCCAGGCAGAGTAGCTGCTACAAATGAGAGGTGCAGGAGGCCGAAGACATTCTTTCTGTGGTTACAAGTCATCAGCTCTCCCCTTGGAACCTCTCCCACCAGGATCTATTATTGTCATGCATCTTCTAACCCTGTGCCACCCTGAACTGTACCACTGTGTGTCAGTCAGCACACACCATACCTTTAGTAGCAGTTGGTAGATGGATCCTACACATGCTGCTCTGTGAAAATTGTGTCCAATCAGCCTTTGAGTACTAAACCTGTAGGTGTCGGTTTTAATAATCCCAAGCAGGTTAAAATTTGGGTAACCAGCATTGCAACCAAAACTGCATGCTAAAAATGAATTTTCAACCTAGTATGTCCTATTAGAATAAAATGTTTTCAATGTCTGTTTTCACCCTTTCGATAATTCAACGCATAGTAGATATAAATTATACTATTTCTCATTCTCAATCTTATATAAGAAAACCAAAGATTATGAACAAGAAATGTATTGTATCAGAAAATAAATGTAATATGCAGGTCAGAAACTCAAGTGTTTTATGAAGCCCACCTGGATCATAAGTTTTGTACTTTGAATTTGGCTGGGGTGAGCATGAGATGTTTCATTTCAGGTATGATTCAAATGACCCACTAGGGAGCTTTTATTGCAAAAAAAAGTTTATTTAAGAATGCAGATAACATGTTTAGAAAGAAAATTAGCAATTACTTTTACAAACAAGGGGGAAAAAATACAATCATGACATTGTATAAACCTTAACAGCTAAATGCCATTCCAATGAGACGTCCCATAAACAAAACATTTCCCACAGGTTCAACATGGCAAAGACAAATGATCATATGATACTGGAATTCAGACCTTTGGTTGATTGCTTGAGGCACACACAGACAAGCTTGGAGTTAGAACAGCTTCCCAAAACACCAGGGAGAAACCCTGCCATCAAGCCAACCACCAACAGCTAATGTTCTACTCCAGAAAGAGTAGGAACCTTGCTTCCAGCTAACAGCAGAATTTCCAAAACCAGAGAGAGAGAAACACTTCCTTTCAGCTTAATGTTCACCCCCTTCTAAACTAAAACTGAAAGATGATTCCTTACATTTCTTCCCTAGGGTGGAACCACCTGACTTTGATGTGTCAATCAATCTCCCCCCCACCCCCCTCATAATGCAAGGTCATAAATATCCCAGAGTAGAAGTAAACAATTCCCCATTTAAGCCATTGAAGTAGCAATAAAAGGACTTCTAGTAGAAGGCCTGGTAACAATGAGAAAAAAAGAACTCAGAAGGTTTTCTGCCAACTGCTGCAGAGAACATGATTCAACACAAATTTCTTAAAGGTACACTAATGTCACAAATAATAGAAATATAAGCCCAATATATTTATTGGGCAGTGGTACATTCATCATACATGACATAATCAATACTGTGCCATATAATTCATTCTGTGCTCTCAAACTGAATGATACTTGCAGGGCTGCATGTATTGTCCAATCCTAGTTTCCTAAGGGGGTGATGGATCACCTTCTCCTTGATTTATTCCAGTACCTGTGATGATGGTTGTTCTGCACTTCCAGGACTTTGGCCTGTCCGCATTGACGCAACTCTCCCAAGTGCGGATGGTGTACAAGAAATAGTTTTAAAGTTATAATTTAGCCAATGGAAGACAGTGGAGAATGAGGGGCATCAGACACAATATGACTGGGGTTATAAGAATCACAGTGCTACAGAGGTGGCTTAGGAATTAGTCAATTGACAAAGGATGAGCTGGATTTTATGGTCTCGCTCGTCCAAAACTGGAAATTCCCACCCAAGGGAGATTTCTGTTGTTGGACCCTTGCCCACGCTGATTTTGTGGAGGGCAATATGGTAGAATTTTGGCCGATTTACGCTTGATCAAAAGCCTTCGCAATAAATAAAGACAAGTGTCAGAATTAACACAATTGTGATATGAATCCGTGGGCTAAATCTTTTTTTAAGCAGAGATTCCTTAATATGTTACATATTTTGTGAATTTCACATTTGATCTACCGAAACGCAATACAACAAAGACAATTGTTGATGTGTTTGAAATGGTTGTCAGTATTGTCATGGATAGAAAATAATAAGGGCTAAAAGGTGGCACCATAATTTTAGGCTGTCACTTTCTAACTATATCACAGTAAATACTAGTAATTGCTTTACTCTTCTGCTCTCTCATTCCACTAAGATGATGATGCACGGTTGATTTGAAAGGATTCAGACCTATTTTGCCATTACCTGGCAATCTAGAAGATAGAAATCGTCAATTTTTTTCACATCAAGCAAGTTATATTGTCCAAAGCAGGTTATTATTACTCAATCCTGCTCTCCAGCACTCTTAAAAGCAAAAAAAGTTTACGTTTCCTGTATAATAAGACCTGCACAAAGATCCTTATCACACGTGGCAAGTTGGTTTGTCAAAATTGTACACTGCTTTCTCATTATGATTCAAAAGGGCGCTTTTCTTCGTTTCAAAAGGCCAGCGTTAATTATTTAGTGGAAGTTCTCTCTGACCATCATGTCACTCAATTTTGCCCAGCTGCAGCAGATTTATTTGCCAATTCCGCAACAGTCTATCTCAGTGCTGTTATCAGCACCTTTTTGAGGTTTGGCATTTAATCAGTACTGTAGATGTAGGGCTGCATCGAGCTTTGCCAAAAGCTGAGACCTGAGGCTAAAAATGAACCTTGACTACAGCGTAAATTCATTCAGTATTCAGAATTAGCTTGAGTATTGAATATACGAGGTGCTTTAAGCTTCATGTGTATTTGAGTTAGTTTAGATTAATCCTCTGAGCACAATGAAATTCCAATCTACCACTTTTGTTTCTAGAATGAGTATTTTGTACTTACAGTATTTTACAGCCAAAGATTTATCAATGGTAATTAATGTCCACTCTACAGATAAATAGATTTATACATCAATATTGAATCATTGTGCAATTAATAAAAATATTCACTGTTCCTACATTTTATGACGGGTGCAGTAGGTGTTTAGCATGTCAATACTGAGTCTCTTGTAAGATCAATTTTTAACAAATTGCGATAGCAACGTTTGCCCTTTCTTGTAACTTTAATATATTTGCTCATGGAGATGACCCTGTGATCTAGCGTCTTGTGCCTGACTATTATTCATCTTGTATTTAGGCAGCACAATGGGTAAGACTGCTGCCTCACAGCACCAGGGATCTGGGATCGATTCCCGCTTGGCTCACTATCTGTGTGGAGTTTGCACATTCTCTCTGTGTCTGCGTGGGTTCCCTCCAGGTGCTCCAGTTCCCTCCCACAGCCCAAAGATGTGGGGGTTAGGTGGGTTGGTCATGCTAAATTGCCCCTTATTGTCAGGGGAATTAGCAGGGTAAATACATGGTTTTATGGGGATAGGGTGTGGGTGGGATTGTTGTCAGTACAGTGTAGATGGGCCAAATGGCCTCTTTCTGCACTATAGGGATTCTATAGTTCTAACTGCCAAATCAACATGAGGGACTCGGTCTATTTTCAAAATTTCTGTATTTGAAAAAATTCTTGAAAGAAAATAGAAGTTTGTTTTCAGGAAAATGTCATGAGGGATTTGACTGACTCCATTCACAAAGTGGTCTGCACACCCTGTCCTTAACCTGACCATGGTAATTTGCAATTTGAAGAAATATTATCTGGACGTGGTGACAAGTGAGATTGAGACATTACTCCGCAGGAAGAAACGAAAGGTCTTCCATTATTATAGTGCCTTTCACAGCCTCAGGAACTCAAAAGTACTTCATGGTTAATAGAGTATCTTTGAAGCATTAGCCATTGTTGTAACACGGAAAACACTTCGTACAACAAGGTCCTGCAAATGGCAATGAGATATTGAAGGATAAATATTGGGGAGGATGTCAGGGAGAGCTCACCTGCTTTGTGAAGTAGAGTCATGGGATCATTAATATCCACTGGAAAGGACAGTTTAATGTTTCATTTGAAAGATGGAACTTCCAACAATGCAGCATTTTAAGCGCTGAACTGTAGTATTCAGCTGGATAATGTGATCGAGACTTGAATCCACAAAACTCTGAACTGGATGGCAAACTGCTACGAATGAAACAAGACTGAGACAATGGAAGAGGAGTTCCTAAGTCTGACCTTGCTCCAGGTTGCCCTTGTGCTCCTCATTTTAACCCATTTAAAATTCATAAATTTGGTTCTCGAGTTAATGATTATGAAATAATTGGCTGGGACGGAGGATAAAAACATAAAGTAGGTGCAAAAGAATGTATACAAACAAAGATCAAAGAACAACCCAGCACGGGAAACAGGCCCTTCGGCCCAACAAGCCCGCGCCGCCGCATCACCCTACACCTATTCTACCCTGCGTATCTACAACTAGAACCCCTAACTTAGCCAGATTCAGGGGAGAATAGTGTCAATTTGGTAAAACCAATCAGCCTAAGAGCACATCTTTGGGGTGTGGGAGGAAACCGGAGCGCCCGGAGGAAACCCACGCAACCACAGGGAGAATGCACAAACTCCCACAGACACAGGCCCAAATCCATGTATCTGCACAGCTAGCAGTGCTAGTCACCGAGCTGTTGCGGCGCCCGTCTACCGGTCCAGGATCAAGCACACACACCGACACGAAGTACTAGGCCACTCCCGGAACCTCCAGGAGCAGCCCACGCACGACCCACCGTGTGCATGCCCCTCGTTTGACAACGAGGTGGACCTCCACCTGCGGAATAAAAGACAAAAACGTTAATCACAAGCCTGCCTTTCCGGTCTCTCCCGAGGTTCTAACCCTTATTCAATAACCCCTACCATAACCCTCCATCCTCGTTTCACTCATGTGCCTATCTAACTGAACCTTAAACGAGTCCAACGTTCCCGCTTCCACCACCCTACTCGGTAGCGCGTTCCATACCCCCACTACTCTCTGCGTAAAGAACCTTCCTCTCATATCCAAATTATACCTCTCCCCCCTCACCCTTAAATCATGTCCTCTTGTATTCATAACCAATCTAGGGAGCAATCTCTCACTATTGACCCTGTCTATTCCCTTCAGTATCTTATATACCTCTATCATGTCACCCCTCAATCTCTGTCTTTCCAAAGAGAACAGTCCCAGTTTCTCCAACCTTTCTTCGTAACCCAACCCCTCCATGCCAGGCAACATCCTGGTAAACCTCCTCTGCACCCTTTCCAGAGCCTCCACGTCCTTTTGGTAGTAAGGTGACCAGAACTGGACGCAGTACTCCAAATGCGGTCTAACCAACGTTAGGCTAGCATTCCATAAGCCTTCCTGACAACGCTCCAAATGCTCATACATCCTACCCCTAAGTACTTTTTCCATTAATTTCCCTACCACCGATGTCAAACTCACCGGCCTATAATTCCCAGGGTTATCCCTACTACCTTTTTTGAACAGTGGTACCACATTTGCCACCCTCCAGTCTTCTAGGACCTCACCTGTGTCCAAAGAAGAGACAAAGATTTGCGCCAGAGGCCCAGCAATTTCATCTTTCACCTCCCTAAGCAGCCTGGGATAAATACCATCAGGCCCCGGAGCTTTATCCGTCCTTACGCTACCTAAAACAACTGTATCTGCAACAACTGTAGTATAATGGGAAAAGGATAGATTGTGGTACAATGAAACTCTTTTAGGTGTGTTATAAGTCTTGGATATAGTTATAGTTTGGACGGCACGGTAGCACAATGGTTAGCACTGCTGCTTCTCAGCTCCAGGGACCTGGGTTCGATTCCCAGCTTGGGTCACTGTCTGTGTGGAGTTTGCACATTCTCTTCGTCTGTGTGGGTTTCCTCTGGATGCTCCGGTTAGCTCCCACAGTCCAAAGATATGCGGGTTAGGTTGATGGGCCAAACTAAAAATTGTCCTTAGTGTCCTGAGGTGTGTAGGTTAGAGGGATTAGTGGGTAAAATACACAAAGATATAGGGATAGGGTCTGGGTAAGATTGTGGTTGGTTCAGACTAGATGGGCCAAATGGCCTTTTTCTGTACTGTAGGGTTTGTATGTAAGTCATAATTGTTATGTATTTGTCTTTTGGCTCATTGTAGAGCCTCGCTGTAGTGATGTATGCAAGGATGTATTCTAGTAAGGTTTGACACTATTTGTGTGCGCACACAGCTGACATAAGATGTAGAGCAGGAAACAGAAAGAAGCAACAGTCATGAGAGTGAACGCAACATGCATAAAGTTCTGTTTAATGTTACCAAAATGCTCCCGAGTGTCATGTCCCCAAGAACACAACAACACTGGCGATGAGGATAATGGACATGTGCTTATTAAACCGCTCTAAATAAGAAAAGTTACTAGAAAAAAGGAAGTATTTCACATGGCATGCCACATCGCTGTCTACATGGAGAACTAATGGGCTAGTGTGGAATGAGTAAAAGATTCTCTTTAAAAAGATTCTAGCTCAATATAGTAGTTGTATGGATAACAGAACTGAGGTTGCTGCTGGAAACATTGTTCCAAAATGCGCATATGGGAAACATATGCAAATAAAAATGACAGGGGGGTTTGGCATCATTGGATGAAAATGTGGAGCGATGGAGTTCTTTTACTGAGTGTCTTGACTTTTGTGCTGGCGAACAAAATAGATGAAGACATTATGTTGCCTGCTTTCCTGAGCATGCCGAAAGGAAATACTTTTAACCTCTGTTGTCCTGTGCAGCCTGAGAAGTCAAACACTAAAACATACAAGTAGATTGTGGAAATTTTGCAAGCACATTTTACACTTAAATACACAACAATAATCTATATTTTAATGTCATTTGTAGTGTTCAATATGTTGGTATAGACATCTCATTTGTCATAAAGCAAAACAGTGAGTTTCATGCTGTCACAATTATAAATGATAAAGGTTCTTTTCTTCACTTGACCATCAAAATCACACGGCTAAGTAAATATGAACTGACTGAATGAAGCCTTCTACCTACAAAAGATATTATGTTGCCTGATTTTTTGAACAGGAGAACAAAGCTGCCATAAGTGGACTGCTATCCTCATTTCTCTGTGGAATTTGGAAAGTAAACAATATGATTTTCGAACATGTAAACCGACAAATTTGTTAACTTTTGACAACCTGATTGACTTTACCCTATGAGCTATATGGCCATCTCTCCCACATGCTGCCGTCAAAAGCTTAGGGATGGTCTGTGCATTTGGATTGTTTTAAATATCCATTGTCTGGCCCCTGCGGCTGGTTAGGCATTGGCTATTTCGCTGGTGAAGTAGAGTTTGGACCTGAATTTGCATTGTTACCTGATGCTGAGGAGAACAGAATTGGGGGAAGCCCTCCCATTTCCTTCCTGTACAGACGCTTCAGCTTAGAATTGGCAATGGGCCATTGCAGTTCATGCCAAATCGTACAATCCCGACCGTACAGGAGGAGGCCTTTCAGCCCATCAAGTCTGCACTGACTCTTAGCCAGACTTACCCCATGTATTTCCCCTGCAAATCCCCCTAACCTAAATACCTTGGGACACCCAAAAGCAAATTTAGCACGACCAATCCACCTCAGCCGCATGTCCTTGTACTGTGCAAAACATTACGACTATTATTTGTTGAAATTCAAACATTTTTTCCAATGCGTGCAGTTAGCTTTGTGGTTTGAGGTATCGGTATCCTATCACTCTCTCCCGTCATCTAGACTTGACATTGGGTAATATTGGGAAGCTACTTTGTTTTGAATTAAAATTCTTTTGTCCATTGTACACATAAACCTCAGTCTCCTGCTGCCAAGTTTGCGGACAGTGAACACTCCCAGACTCATTTGCTGTACACTGATAATTACACCGTGCAGAAATGAAACATGCTGCAATTTGGAACCAAGTTCAAACAATTTTAAAATCAAGTTGTTCAACTTGACTTTTCTCATTCTTTCAAGGCAATCTAATTTGTAGTTAAGATTTCCCCATTTAAATTGTTTTCTTTGTCACTTTCCAAGTGGCAGAGACCATTGTTGCTCACAGTTTTGGTCAGTTGTTGGGCTAAGCACCCGATAAGTATATAGATCAGAAGGTTCCCATTGTCTTGTTCCTCACGATTTTTATGTTAATGGAACCGGCTGTGGAGCTAATTAGAAAAAATAGTGGGTGGCACAGTGGCTAGTATTGCTGCCTCTCAATGCCAGGGACCCAGATTCAATTCCCCGGCTGGCGTCACTGTCTGTGTGGCGTTTGCACATGCTCCCTGTGTCTGCGTGGGTTTCCTCCCGTGGTCCAAAGATGCACAGATTAGGTTAATTAACCATGCTAAATTGCCCCTTAGTGTCAGCAGGACTGGCTCGGGTAAATGCAAAGTGTTGTGGGGATGAGGCTGGGTGGGTTTGCAGGTGGTGCAGACTCAATGGGCCAAATGGCCTCCTTCTGCATTGTAGGATTCTATGACCCTAACTAGACAGTTAGGGTAAAAAGACTTTGCATCTAGTTAATGAACTCGCAACTTAAAAGGTACCTTGCGGTCCAAGGACATCAACTGTCGGTTTAAAGTGGTCACGGCAGTGAAACAGAGCAATGAATTGGCCATAAAGGGTTAAATTTGAGGGAACTGGCAATTCCAATGTGACTTGAAACCAAAGCCTGCTAGTTTTGTAAAGCGTGAACGAGGATCCTACTCCGAACCGTTTGCATTTTGCCAGCAACAAAATCTGTCATGGTCTAGTACAATTGGACTGTGATTTAAACACTTTTTTTTTCAAATTTAGGAGTGATTAGCTGGATAAAATTTGATGAATACAGCTGAAAATTGATTTATCACAACAGCATTAGCATTTTAAATCATGGAGTCGATCCAGGACCTGTGAAGATCTAACTGACCTTTCAGAATTTAGAACAAGATTTGGCTACAGTATCAGCCAGAATCATAGAATTTTAGAATCCCTACAGTGCAGAAGGAGGCCATTCAGCCCATCGAGTCTCCACCAAAGCTTTGACAGGGTACTTTACCCAGGTCTGCTCCCCCGCCCTATCCCCGTAAGCCCGCACAGTTACAATAGTTAATCCATCTAACCCACACATCTTGGGACCCTAAGGGGTAATTTATCATGGCCAATCCACCTGACCTGCACATCTTTGGACTGTGGGATATAACTGGAGGAAACTCGTACAGTCACGGGGAGAATGTGTTGTTCTTTAGTAAATTAGAAAAATAATTCAAATTGTTTAAAAATAGACCTATTAGTGTCCTTGGGGAGGAAAAAAAATCATGCTTCGATTTAGGAGTTGTCTTAAAGGCCAGCTATAAATAAACCCCATTACTGGAAACTCAGTGGTTGAGACATGCCTCAATGCAACACTAGTGTGTAAGATCACAAATAACGTGGATCGAACTGCACACAACACTTGCCTACAATTCGATTTATGTTATCTGCCACTTACACCAATAGAGACTAATTGTGCCAGGATAAATCAGTAGATTTACAACAAAGCTTCAGGTCAATATTTCTGGGGTTTTGAGATCCTTGTCGACGTGAGAGCGAAGTGGCAGAAGAAGTGCGTGCGCAGGCTGCAACGTAAAAGGCGAAAGATGAGGCAGAGGTCCAGATGAACAACTGCTGAAGATGCAGTGCTGACCAGGTTTTGTTAACGTGGCAAATGGACTCTGACGCTTCTGTTTATACATCTTTTTCTAAGAGTACTGGTTTAGGGGCACCTCAGATGCTGGTCATGAGGAGATCGCGTACATTGATCTGTTATGGTACTGTGCCTTTTTGCGAAATAAAATGGGAAAACTTAAAAAAAAAGTCTCTGAACATCGTAACACCTTTTCAAATGTAACAATTTGATTATTTTGCTACCTACTTCACAGCATGATCAGCTCTGACCTCAGCCTGACCCTGTAGCTGGGAAGGCGCCTACAGATGTTGACATCTCTTGCTTGTTTGACCAAATATGGTCCTAATTGGCTACCCAATGCTGACAGACTGTTAGCCTCTCCTGCACCCACCCTGCCTCAGGCAAGATTACTTGGAGGAGGGGACACATTGGATAAATGCCATGAAATACTCTTTTCTACTTTTATTCCCTGTCCTACCACCTAACTGGTCTCCAAGAAACAGATAAAATTCATCCCTAACTTGTCTGTTCAGGAGGGAACTCTCTATTTTCCTGATGACTAATGTATGCAGTTATAGCTCTCCCATTTTTTAAAAAAAACCTCAGATCTCATTGATGAAAGAATAGAATCAGCGAAATCTCCCCTTCGTGTTTGCAAAGCATTCAGCTGTCCAAGGGATTTACTCAGCATTTGGTTGTGTGCAGTGTGAAACCCAAGAGGTGTGAAGCGACCACTTCTTGGGAGCAACACGCCACAAGGAGGTGAAACCCTAACTCTAAACTTATACTTCCATTAGCGTGAAATGGAAATAGCTTCCCATCAATTCTTAATGCCCTGTAACTGTTAGTGAAAAGCTAATAAGATTGTTCCCTGGCAGCTAACAGTTTCAGCTTTAAGAGCAGAAGCCGGAATGGTTCCTAGTAATATTATGGTCAAAGGTATACCTCAGCTGATGTGAATCTGCAATGATGAGACTGTCCTCAAGTTGGTGCACGCATTTGCCTTAATCCAAGTTGCACTCAGTTTGGCACAGTGGCACTGCTGTCTCACCAGGGACCATTCGATTCTGGCCTTGTCTGTTTGTTTGTTTGTGTGGAGTTTGCACTTTCTCTCTGTGTCTGCATGGGTTTCCTTCAGATGCTCCGGTTTCCTCCCACAGTCAAAAGATGCATAGATTAGCTGGGTTAGCTATGCTAAATTGACCCTTGGTGTCCCAAGATGTGTAAATTAGATAAATGAGCCATGTTAAATGTGTGGCATTAGGGGATCTGACTGGGGGGAGGGTGGAATGTCTTGTTAAGGTGCTCTTTCGGAGAGTTGTTGCAGGCACGATGGACCAAATGGCCTCCTTTTTACACGGCAGGGATTTCTTTGGTTCCTGGTTGCACTGCATTTTCAGAACAGGCACTGCATAAAATTTGTACTGGAAAACATTGATGCTCCTGCCATGTGGAAAATGTAGAAACACTTTCATGTAAATAATGATTATTGTTATGTTAATGACCGATTTGTAAAGATGGTTGAAAGAGAAAAGAAAACCATTTCTTCAGGTCTGCACTAGCCTGTGACGAGTGTTGCACCGATTTCCTTTTTCCCTGTCCTGAGAAAATGGCCAGGGTTAAGGGTCAGTGTCAGCGTTGGGCCATTGAAGATCCACTGTCAGTGTGTTGAAGAGAAACATCCACCCTCACTACAAAATTCCAATCTGCTCAATGTTCACCTGACTGTTTCAGATAAGCCTTCACTATTTATCTGAACTGACAAATGTGTGGTAGTCAATTAAGCTCTGAAGGCTGTGTCAAATGTTACACAATTTGTAAACCATCCATCACACAGGGGTTGACTGGAAGGAGCAATTTCTCAATGGTTGTCACGTTATTTATCTTAAGCGGTGCCTAGCGGTGACATGTTAATGCATTTCAATAACACCTGTGGCTTCAGTGTTTACAATGCACTTGAGACTTTAAAACCACAAGGCTGAGATTAAAGTGAATTAATCATCAGTAATTAATGAAAGCCATTGCAGAAACAGGTCAACATTTTAAATCAATCATCCTGCCATCGACCATCACATTAGAATCACAGCGTTACTCCTGGGTCTCTGGATTATTGGTCCAGTTGCAATACTATTTATGCCGCTGCCTCCCACAATGGTAAACATTTCTGTCTCACAGAACCAGGGGCCCGGGTTCGATTTCTAGCTTGGGTCGCTGCCTGTGCTGAGCCTGCACGTTCTCCCCGTCTCTTCGTTTTGTTTCCTCTGGGTGCTTCAGTTTCCTCCCATGGTCTGAAAGACGTGCTGGTTATGTGCATTGGTCATGCTAAATTCACCCTCAGTGTGCCCAAACAGGCACCGGAGTGTGGCGACTAGGGGATTTTCATAATAACTTCACTGCAGTATTAATGTAAGTTAATGTACTTGTGACACCAACAAATAAGTATTAAAACTTTAAACTAGAATCATAGACATAGAATCGTTGAATCCCTATAATGTAGATGCAGGCCATTCAGCCAACCAAGCCTGCACCGACGACAATCCCACACAGGCCCTATCGCTGTAACTCCACACATTTACCCTGCTAGTCCCCCTGACACTAAGGGGCAATTTAGCATGGCCAATCCACCTAACCTGCACATCTTTGGAATGTGAGAGGAAACCAGAGCACCCGGAGGAAACCCATGCAAACACGGGGAGAATATATAAAATCCACATAGTCACCCGAGGCTGGAATTGAACTCGGGTCACTGACACTGTGAGGCAGCAGTGCTAATCACTCTGTTACTGTGCCACTATCAAGGGTAGCATTTAAATGACAGTTAGATGGCAGCATTTATGATACCTTGGTTTAATTTGGTTGCCACTACATGTTTGCGAATGGAATTGCTGATTTTTGTCCCAAATGTGTGAAGGATTGCAAAATGTCACACCAGTTAGTGATGATTAACAGGTTCCTTTCACGTTTTCTTTCCTTGATTTCTTACAGATACACTCAGCTGAGGAGGAACCAAAGTTTTCACGTCTTATCGCTCTTTGTTACATCCATAAACAAAATTGACTGCACAAAATAGGAAGATCACAAACCACCAAAATGGGGTTTAAGTGGCACATTTTAGTTTGCCTTGTGACGGCTATTTTGGTGGAACAAACCCATGAAGGACTCATTAGGAAAGTCATTAGGCAGAGGAGAGACATTGCGCAGCCAAAAGAAGAAAATATCACTTTACCAGTTGGCACACAACCTATCAACTTCAACCATGTCTACAACATCAATGTTCCTCTTGGCTCTCTCTGCTCAGTGGACCTGGAGTCCCCTGATGGCATTGCAAGGCCCAAAGCTGACTCCAGTGACCAACACATAGAGCACACTGTCGACGGCGAAAATCAAATTGTCTTCACTCATCGAATCAACATCCCACGTCAAGCCTGCGGCTGTGCAGCAGGGCCAGACATCCGTGACTTGCTCAACAGGTTAGAGACATTGGAAGGTCATGTCTCATTATTGCGTGATCAGTGTGCTAATGGGGCATGCTGTGGAAATGGTGCACAGCAAGGAACAGGTATGAAAGTAGTTACTATGTGAAATAGTTAAATAATTGTGGGTGCACATACTATGTCACCAATGTAAACTAGAAGTTGTGCCATATCTACTTCTACATATTAATAAACACACTTGTGTTACCACAAGTCGTTGGTATATATTTAATCTCAGGCTAAGAGTAAATTATTACAATATTTTTGGCATACCAGAACAGATAAAATAGTGACGTCCAAACAAACTAGACATTATTAAAACAAATTAATATCATTAAAGCCCATCGGTCTTGGGGGTTGCCTACTTTATACAAAGAATGTCATACTGTACACTAATAAACATTTTTGCTTAGGTCGTATTGATGTGAAACCTTTCTGCGGTGCACATGGAAACTACAGCACAGATACCTGTGGCTGTGTATGTAATCCAGGCTGGAAAGGAATGAATTGCACAGAACCTGACTGCCCAGAAAACTGCAATGAAAGAGGCACCTGCGTGGATGGCAAGTGTTTGTGTGAAGAAGGTTTTACTGGTGAAGACTGTAGCATTGGACTATCCTGTCCTCGCGACTGCAGCGATCAAGGCAAGTGTATAAATGGGGTCTGTCACTGCTTTGATGGTTACACAGGAAACGACTGTGGCCTGCCACTGTGTCAGTTTGACTGCGGTGAGTATGGAACCTGTATTGGTGGAGTCTGCATCTGTGATGAAGGTCACACAGGTGAAGATTGCAGGATAAAGCTCTGTCCCAACAATTGCAGTGGCCAAGGCATTTGTAGCGATGGACGGTGTATCTGCGATGAAGGCTTAACTGGAGAAGATTGTACGGAACTGGCCTGTCTTAACAACTGCTATAACCGTGGCCGCTGTGTGGATGGAGAGTGTATCTGTGATGAAGGTTTTACGGATCAGGACTGTTCAGAAATTATTTGCCCTCACGATTGTTTTGACCGTGGCCGGTGTATCGGAGGGGTCTGTTACTGTGACGAAGGTTTCACTGGTGAAGATTGTGGAGAGCTTGTCTGTGTAAACAACTGCAGTAACAACGGCCTCTGTGTCAATGGGCAGTGTGTCTGCAATGAAGGCTACGCGGGGGAAGACTGTAGTGAATGGGATTGCCTGAACAACTGTAACGACCGTGGAAACTGTGTCGACGGAGAGTGCATCTGCAATGAGGGCTTCACTGGAGAAGATTGTGGTGAACTGACCTGCCCAAACAACTGTAACCATCGTGGGCACTGCGATGATGGACACTGTATCTGTGATGAAGGCTTCACAGGAGAAGACTGCAGCGAACTCCTCTGTCCAAACAATTGCCACGATGTCGGTCGCTGTGTCAACGGACGGTGCATCTGCAACTATGGCTTCACTGGAGATGACTGTGGTGAATTAGCTTGCCCAAACAACTGCAACAACCGAGGTCGCTGTGTCAGCGGTCAGTGTATCTGTGATGAGAGCTATTCAGGAGAGGACTGCAGTGAGCTGATTTGCCCGAATGACTGCTACGACCGTGGGCGATGTGTCAATGGCCGATGCATCTGTGAAGAAAGTTTCACAGGCGAAGACTGTGGTCAGCTAGCCTGTCCAAACAACTGCAACAACCGTGGCCGCTGTGTCAATGGTCAGTGTGTCTGCGATGATGGTTTTACTGGCGAGGACTGCGGTGAACTGGCCTGTCTGAACAACTGCAATAACCGTGGCCAGTGTGTCAATGGGCGGTGTGTCTGTGATCCAAATTACACAGGCCTAGATTGTGCAGACTTGGCCTGTCCCAACAACTGCAATGACCGTGGGAGTTGTGTTCGTGGTCGATGCGTCTGTGATGACGGCTACACGAAAGAAGACTGCTCTGCCGGTAAGTGAAACCAACCATTTCTTTCCAGTTGGTTTGTCATAGACAAGTATCTCTTTCATTCAAGTTCTAAGTTCTTTATTAACTTTAATTGCATTGCAGAAATTCATACCGGTATCTACTAACAGAAAAGTTGGGCAGTAACTCAATGCATTCAACTGTGCCCAACTGTCCATTATTTACAATACAAAAGAGATCTGAATTATATTTTACCTTTTCTAATGACCTGAGGTGTTATGGTTTCAGAACATAGATCTTAAAAGCTGAAAATAAGCTGGTTATGTCTCTATTTATTTCAATTCCATTCTGTTGGGTTTGTAAATATTTTAGTGTTTTAAAACACAGAAAATAAAGTATGTATAAATAAGTATTGGTGTGTATAGTATTGGCGACACAGTGGTTAGCATGGCTGCCTCACAGCTCCAGGGACCCGGGCTCAATGCTGGCTTTGGGTGACTGTGTCTGTGTGGATTTTGCACGTTCTCCTGGGTTTTCTCCAGGTGCTGCAGTTTCCTCCCACACTCCAAAGATGTGCAGGTTCAGTGGATTGGCCCTTCGTGTTAGCAGGATTAGCAATGGGTATGGCTTTAAATGAGTGATCCGATGGTGAAAATCTCTGAGGTAAGAGTTACTGCCTAGTTTTGAAATTTGCAAAAAAAAAAGCTTCCATGTGAATTCAAGAGCTTTTTTTTTTCCATGTGCTTGATACACCATGCCAGAAACTCTGCAGTTGATAAATACAAGTTATACACAATGGAACAAAACATGACCTTTGATGTCTCCAATTAATTTGCGGAGATAGTTAACAACTGACGAAGTAGTAGCACTGTTTATTTTCTGCAGTCTTCCTGTCTGGGGCGTCCAGAGGTTCACGATTTTAAGTAAATGAATTGGACGGTTATCATTTCTTTCATTCCTGCAATGTGACACATCATTCTTCTCAGTCAAAACTATTTATTATTATGAAAGCAGCACAATTGCGGATACGAGAAATCTGAAATAAAAACAGAAAACGCTGGAAAAACCCATCGGATTTGGCAGCATCTGATGAGGGAGAAACAGAGTGGTGGGGCTGTATTTTATGGCCTCGCTCATCCCGAAACTGAAAAACCCCACCTCAGGTCATTGCACCTTTCCATGTTCTGCCTCTCGCTCACTCCAATTCCCGTGGCGGGCAGGATGTTAAAATTCCGGCCAACGTTTTGAGTCCATTACGACTCTTCTTTGGAGCGAGAGACAGCTTTTTTTGAAGTTTATTTATGAGGGTCACAAGTAGGCTTACATTAACACTGCATTGAAGTTACTGTGAAAATCCCCGAGTCGCCACACTCTGGCGCCTGTTCGGGCACACTGAGGAAGAATTTAGCATGGCCGATGCACCTAACCAGCATGTCTTTCGGACTGTGGGAGGAAACTGGAGCACCCGGAGGGAACCAACGCGGACGCAGGGGGAACAAGCAGACTTGTAGAAATGCGATAGATTCAGGGGAGTGGGCAAATGGAGCAAAATAGAAAGTTAGGGATAGGAAGAATGCGGAGGAGATTAAATGACAAATATGTTGTGGAACACGAGACAAAAGGAGGGGGGGATGACAGTATTAAAGGCTGAAAGTCCAGCTTAGATGTTCATAGCAGAATAAAGGTCAGCACCATCTGAAGATAAAATAGCAGAACGTTTTACAAGCAGAAAAGGGTCAGTGCTGCCTGAAAGCAAAATTAAAGATGTAGTCTGGCACTTGGAGAAAGGAAAATCAAAATGGAGAACAAAGTTGATGGTCTAGAAGTTGGTTTTTAAACTATTTATTCCCTTTTGAACTTTATCTAACCTTTCTCCTCTTTACCCATGATTGCTGTTGCCTATCATTTGAGAAGTACACTTTATGAAGGGGATATTCCCCATGTCACTTTTTCTCCACACGTGCAAGCCATGAGAAGCCATTGGAGTGGTTTTGGGGGTGTATCTTGGCATGGGTATATTTGGAACCATAGGAGTTAGGGAAAGTGTAAATACTTTGGCATGGGGACATGAGGGGCCATGGAGGTGGAGACATACCTTGGCCATGGGGGAGGGTGAGGAGAATCCTTTGAATTTGCCTCTCAGGCATCTTTGAAATGCTGGCTGGACTCTATAAAAATGGCAGAGGACTAGCACATACCTCCGCAATGGAGCCAATAGGTATATATCACAGAGTGCAGCCTGGAACTCAAACCAACCCACACTCTTAAAAGCCACTCCTGAAATTCAGCAACCCGAGAAACGGGGTCGGGAATCTTGGAATTGGATCCTGCCTGCCATTTTTAAAGGGTGTCTGAGTCATTCCTGACTCGGTGACAATCCAGTCCCTAATGCCATCCAAAATGAGGAAATAAACATCTGGCTCAAGAAAATTAGTCGTTTTGGCCTAGGGTTAGAACAACTTGGTGAGTCCTAGATATTCCTTTCTTCGAGTTGATAAAGCAATATAAAGATGAGTTATATTCTCTGGAATGATATCAATAAGTTTTGAAATATTCTCAGAATACGTGGAATTAAAACTTGAAATTGGGCCACCCAACCCACAGACCAGGTCAAATCTACTGTACCTTTAGTGAAACCCTAAGCATTTCACCTCTTGAGGGAAATTAAACACTCCCAATCTCAAAGTGTTTCAGCAACAGTCAAGAATATGCACCCCATCCTCTTACTTCAATTTCTTTTTGTTTTCAATTTCTCCAGATTTCCATTCCTCCTTAGAAGGAATTAACCAACAGAGAATTTGCCTGGAATCTTTTCCGCATTTTCACTGTCATGGGAAAAGTGATTTCCTTATCAGCAGTCATGCTATTTTTGTATCTTTGCAACCACCCTCCCATCACCAGCTCCCTCCTCTCCCTCCAGCCAATTCCACACTCAGACAAAACTGAAACGTCAATTTTCTGAAATCTACAATGCCCTCACCTGCCTGGATCATGACACCAGCTTCTCTAGTCTCGTACGTTCTCATCTTCTGAGACATGGGTTGCAGGATGGGGGAGAAGAGAGGCATCTTCATAATCAAGGGCATCAAATGTGGAATGAGCTTTGTCATTCTTCTTGCCATACGTCGGCACCGAGACCACATGGAGCAGCTTGCTACGATCTGGAATGCACTGCCTGAAAGCATGGTTTAATTGTGGCATTCAAGATAGAACTCGAAAAAATGTGCGGGGCCATGGGAAAAAGTCTCAAATCCCTGCTTTAATTAGCGTTGGACTGGGATAAACACGGTAAGAAGTCTCACAACACCAGGTTAAAGTCCAACCAGTTTATTTGACAGTAATCCCACAAGTTTTCGGAAACCGTGTTCCTTCATCAGGTGTGTGGAAGGTTCTGATCAGAGAAGGACATATAAAGTCACACACAGTTTGCAGAATACTGATTAGAATGCAAGTCTTTACAGCTAACCTGCTATTCAAATCTTATAGATGCAGACAATGTGAGTGGAGATAGCATTAGCATAGGTTAAAGAGATGTGTATTGTCTCCAGACAGGACAGTAAATGAAATTTTACAAGAACAGTAAGTGAGATTTTACAAGCCCAGGCAAGTCATGGGGGTTACAGATAGTGCAACATGAACCCCAGATCCCGGTTGAGGCCATCCTCGTATGTGGAATTTGGCTATCAGTCTCTGCTCAGCGACTCTGCGCTGTCACGTGTCGTGAAGGCCACCTTGGAGAACGCTTACCCGAAGATCAGAGACCGAATGCCCGTGACCGCTGAAGTGTTCACCAACAGGAAGGGAACAGTCTTGCCTGGTGATTGTCGAGCGATGTTCATTCATCCGTTGTCGTAGCGTCTGCATGGTCTCCCCAATGTACCATGCTTTGGGACGTCCCAGACCGGGATCTGGGGTTCATGTTGCACTATCTGTAACCCCTGTGACTTGCCTGGGTTTGTAAAATCTCACTTATTGTCCTGTCTGGAGACAATACACATCTCTTTAACCTGTGCTAATGCTATCTCCACTCACATTGTCTGCATCTATAAGACTTGAATAGCAGGTTAGCTGCAAAGACTTGCATTCTAATCAGTATTCTGTAAACTGGGTGTGACTTTATATGTCCTTCTCTGATCAGAACCTTCCACACACCTGACGAAGGAACACCGTTTCCGAAAGCTTGTGGGATTACATCAAATAAACTGGTTGCTCTTTAACCCGGTGTTGTGAGACTTCTTACTGTTAATTAGATAGCACAGCCAATGATCCTCTGCAGCCCAGATGGGCCATTGGGTGTTGTGACTCTGTGTGACTTCATAACAATACTGATGGACCTCACTGATAATTAACACATGACTATTTATTTTGAGTTATGTTTTAAGAGTGAGTATCCCTCACAAAGAGGATTTTCCTCAGAAAACAGATGCTAATTTCATTTTAATGGAGGAAACAACTTAAGCAACATATTTACCCATTTGAAATCCACCGTTATTTTTAATTTAGGATCACAGAATCTCTACAGTGCAGAAGGATGCCATTCAACCCCTCAAGACCGCACTGACTCTCTGACAGAGGGTGGGATTTTCCAGCCGTGCTCACCCCAAGACTGGAAAATCCCGCCCAAGGTCAACGGACTTTTGTTCTGCCCCCGCCCGCTTCGATTCCCATGGTGGGCAGGAAAGGAAAATTCCACCCAGAGTGTGGTACTGCACTCCATTTTGGGCACTGGGCCTTTGCCCAGATTTCTCATAGAGTCATACAGTGCAGAAAAGGCCCATCAAGTCTGCACCAACAATATCTACCACTAAAGGAGCGCTAATCCCACTTTCATATAATCATAGAATCCATACGGTGTAGAAGGAGGCCACTCAGCCCATCAAGCCTGCTCTGACAACAATCCCACCCAGGCCCTATCCCCGTAAGCCCCAGTATTTATCCTGCTTGTCCCCTTGACGCTAAGGGACAATTGAGCATGTCCAACCAACCTAATCTGCACATCTTTGGACTTTGGGAGGAAACCCATGAGGCACAGGGAGAACCTGCAAACTCCACACAGACAGTAACCCTAGACCGGAATTGAAGCCTCGTCCCTGGCAGAGTGAGGCAGTGTGCCACCGTGCCAAGAGCTTGTTCCTGAACCTGTCCCATGTCTTTGAATATTATGACATTTTCGAGTGCTCATCCAAATCTTTTTTTCAAGGTTGTAAGGTTTCCAGCCTCGTACCTTCCCAGCCAGTGCATCCCAGATTCCCACAACCCTCAATTTAGAAATTTTGCTTTCAGGCGGAATTGTCAGCAGTTTTAACCATTATTTATTTCAGTACTGTTTGTGTTTAAAAGCTTTACCCCACGATTTGTTTCTCCCTGTAGTTTCGGCTCCCAAGAACCTTAAGGTGACTGAAGTGGATCCTAAAACTGTGGATGTCGAGTGGGAAAATGAAGTCCGAGTAAATGCGTACCTTGTCACCTATGTCCCAACCTCCCCTGGTGGAATACAATTGGAAATAAATGTACCTGGAGACCAAATGTCCTCGACCATCCACGGACTGGAGCCAGGGGTTGAATATTTAATCAACGTTTATGCGATCCTTAACAACCAGAGGAGCATCCCCGTCAGTGCCAGAATAGCAACACGTGAGTACCGCCAATCTCCGCAAGAATGTTCGTTTGCATATTGGAGCCTGTGAACAACAAACTTGCCTGTTTTGTGATTTGTAATAATGTTAGTGCAAAAGGCACCATAATAAACTTCTATTAACATGAGAACAGTGCGGGTTGTTAATTGGGAGAAAGCAAATTTACATCCCAGGGCCAAAAGTAATTAAGGGGGACTCTAGCCTCTGAGAAAACTACATAGTTGGCAAGCACTATTATTGTCAAGTGAAAGGTGGCTTTAGCATTTGAGCTTTGGAGACTTTTTAAAATTAACTTGTGGGACGTGGGTATCGCTGGCCAGCCAGCATTTATCGCCCATCCCTATTTGCCCTTGGTTAAAGTCCAACAGGTTTATTTGGAATCACAAGCTTTTGGAGTGCTGCTCCTTCATCAGGTGAGTTGAGGAGCAGGGCTCCAAACACTTGTGTTTTCAAACAAGCTTTAACCTGGTGTTGTAAGATTTCCTACTGTGCCCACCCCAGTCCAACGCTGGCATCTCCACATCATAGTTGCCCTTGAGAAGGTAACGGTGAGCTGCCTTGTTCATTTGCTGCAGCCCATGTGCTGTGGGTTGATCCATAATACTGTCCGGGAGGGAATTCCAGGATTTTGACCCAGCGACTGCGAAGGAACGGCAATTATATTTCCAAGCCAGGGTGGTGAGTGACTTGGAGGGGGACTTGCAGATGATGGTGATCCCAAGTATCTCCTGCCCTTGTACTTCTAGATGGAAGTGGTCATAGTTTGGAAGGTGCTGTCTAAGTATCTTTGGTGAGTTGAACTTGATATTAGAAATATGCATATTTAAAATGATAGTATCATATTTACGTGTCGTAAAGAAATAGAAATTGGTCCACTCTTCGCTGTCCACCTGGCAAAATTATACTTAGATGCTTTTGTTTGAAAACTTGGAGCAAAGTTGTGAACAGATAGAAAGAAGTTACTGTTGTCAATACCAACAAGAGGTCTCACCCATCGCCTGGGAAAATAAGGCAGGAAACTACATTTGTGATGGAGACATCTATGTGCTTGTGTCAAATTACTATCTCTTCAACTTTAATGGAAGCATTAACCCATTTAAAGTAGTTAAGTTGATAACCATCTCCGTTAAAGTAGCGGGGAGAAAAGTTTGAGTGTCTGTTAACTATTTGCCCTTGCAGATAACTCCTATTCTGTGATACCTCCAATTGTGATCAGATTGTTTGTTGCATTTTGATGAGTTACTGCATGTTAACCCATTTAGTTTGTCAACAAGCATTAATGGAATAAAGCAATGTGCTGCAGGTGGAACTTTCAGAAACAATACCAACAAATTACTACAAGTCAAATGTGTTTTATTGATTCCGTGATGTGGAGACGCTGGCATTGAACTGGGCTGGGCACAGTAAGAAGTATTTGGAATCACAAACTTTCGGAATGCTGCTCCTTCATGAGGTGCTCTCATCACCTGAGGAAGGAGCAATGCTGCAAAAAGCTCGTGATTCCACCTAAACCTGTTGGACTTTAACCTGATGTTGTGAGACTTCTTACTGATGACAAATCACAGAGATAGGAATGACTTCACTGGTCTAGTTGCAAAGAATTATTTTAAAAAGTTGTCTTAACCAGTACTGTACACTGAATTATCTAAACTACATCTGGATTGAATCACATGTTTTATTGCCATTTCCAATATCGCACCCTGTGCAGTATCATAAAATCCTACAGTGCAGAACGAGGTCATTTGGCCCATTGAGCACCGACCACAATCCCACCTTGGCCCTATCCTCATAACCCAACGCATTTACCCTTGCTAGTCCCACTTGACACTATGGGCCTATTTAGCATGGCCAATCAACCTAACCCACACATCTGTGGACTGTGGGAGGAAACCGGAGCACCCGGAAGAAACCCACGCAGATACAGGGAGAACATGCAAACCCCACACAGATAGTGACCCAAGCAATGATTTGAACCCAGGACCCTGGTACTGAGAGTCAGCAGTGATAACCACTATGTCACCGTGCCGTATCAGTAGACCATGAGCAGCGATAATGCAGTTTCACACAGCAATGTTTGCTAATAATAAAGAACAGTCGAGGATAGTACTTCCGCAGCCTGCTCACTCTGAATAGACTGAGAGCCGTTCACTCCGCGGTTCTGGTCCCACCGCAGTGAACGGATATTTGGCTGAGAGCCAAATTCTCTATCCTGGCTTGTGGCAGGACATGAATGGCCAGAAAATCCCACCTGAGTTATTTTGTGAAGTAATAAATCATTTTGGAAAAAAACCTCTACGTTTGCATTGATAATCAAATAACAATTCTGATGTGCTGTAGCAAGATATATGCACCTCAGAGGGCTCACTGGGCGATCCGTCTGATAAACCTTCTATGGTGGCGTCAGCAGAACATTTACTTTGAACTTTTTAATGTGTGGTTTTCATCTTGTGTGCTTTGAAATGGATTGCCCAATTAGTGGTATTTCATTCCATTGTGTGTGAATGAACCTGACCTGAAATACCAATTAGACCGGTAATCGCCCCAAAGAAAGCTCGCTAACGTGATCATAAAGGCACCTGCTTTCAACTACAAATCAATAAACCTTTCCTTTCTCAACAAAATTAATTACTAGAAAACTGAACAGAAATGCAGCAACCATCAAGGTTACACATTCTCCAACTATTTGTGTTTCAATGCGACCCATCGGTCATCAGCAGGTAGTGTTCACTCTGAATCAAGAACATTGGCCATGAGTATTATTTATTGAAATCAAAAAGTGAGTGAGGTTTCGCAGTGGGCAGCATGGTGGCACAGTGGGCAGCACTGCTGCCTCACAGTGCCAGGAATCTGTGTTCGATTCCTGGCTTGGGTCACTGCCTGAACATAAGAACTAGGAGCAGGAGTAACCCAGCTGGCCCCTCGAGCCTGCTCCACCATTCAATAAGATCATGGTTAATCGTTTCATATAAGTTCCACTTACCCGCCTGCCCACCATAACCCTTAATTCTTTTATTGATTACAAATCTATCTATCTTTGCCTTGAAGACATTCAATGAGGCAACCTCAACTGCTTCATTTTCCATAGATTCACAACCCTTTGGATGTGGATCCTACACATTCTCCTTGTGTCTGCGTGGGTTTCCCCCAGGTGCTCCGGTTTTCTCCCACAGTCTGAAAAACAAGCTGGTTAGGTGCATTGGCCATACTAAATTCTCCCTGAGTGTACCCGAAGAGGAGTGTAGCAATTAGGGGATTTTCACAGTAACTTCATTGCATTATTAACGTAAGCCTACTCGTGACACTAATAAATAAGCTTTAAAAACCCAGGTTCAGAAGAGCGAAGCATTTTTCATTTGTAAGGTTAAGTTAGCTGAAGGGTATGAGGCAGACCCCATTTGGAAGATAGGTGACCGACTGCACTAAAGGTTGTACAAGTGGCCTCAAGAATCTGAGAAAGAATTCAACGTTTCAGGCATTCTCGGTTCTTTCTGTAACCTTGGACCTACATTTTCCAGCTGCTAACACCCCTCCCCCAGCTGCAGGCTGCAGTTGAAAGTTGTGGTATTGATCTTCTCGCATTGAATTGAATTCCTGAGATGGATATCCCTTGCAACTTACTTTTTATGCGATGTCAGCAAGAATAAGTGAATCACAAGTGTAATATAGAAACGGTTCACGCTGGAATTATTGATTAGATTGACGTCGAAATCAATGCAAAGCGATAGCAATCTGCAGCACGTACTTCACGTGAAGATTGATTTTCGGGTCTGGTTGTTTGAATAAAGCCACTTTCAGATTAAATATTTAAGGGTTATCTTTTAACATGTGCCTTATCTTTCAGACAAGTTCCTTAGTTAATAATTTATATCAAAGAGAGTAAAATAATCAAGTTCTTAGTCTTTAGAGTAATTTGGACATGTCCGCCTGCAACACTTCCCAAAAATGTTGCTGAAAAGCTTGCCCTAAGTTGATAGTCATGCTGATGCTATCATTTTACCAACCTCAAAATGGGCCATTTTGCAGCCAGTGTGCCTATGCAAAATCATTGAATTCCTACAGTGCAGAAGGAGGCCATTTGGCCCGTTGAGCCTGCACCAACAACAATCCCACCCATGTCCTATCCTAGTAACCCCATGTATTTACCCTGTTAATCCATCTGCCGGCAAGGAGCAATTTACCATGGCCCAGACACCTTTTTGGACTGTGGGAGGAAACACACGCAGACATGGGGAGAATATGCAGACTCCACACAGTCACCCCAGGCTGGAATTGAGCCTGGGTTCCTGGCACAGCGAGGCAGCAGCGCCCTCTTAAATCATAGTGAAGTTAAAGACAATTACTGGAAGCTAGTTTTGCTCTCAATCTATAATTGTTCTGATGGAAATTATCCATTTTCTATGACATTCTAGCTTTCTAAAATTAATTCCTGCCTCCCTGCAGATCTACCCACTCCTGATGGTTTAAGATTCAAGTCTATCCGTGAGACCACAGTAAGTGTGGAGTGGGAACCTTTGGACATTCCTTTTGATGGCTGGGAGATCATTTTCAAAGCCCCGGTAAGTTATATGTTACAAGTCTAAGGCTACAAGATGTGAGGATGGTTGCTAGTGTGTTATTGATTTTTTTTTATATATAGCATGAGCCAAATTTATTGGTTGGTTCTGGTGCCAGTATTTGGTTGATAATTGTACATGTCAGTTCCAATATTGTTTTTGCTAATTCCATCTGAAATGAGATCCTGGATCATTTGTTGTGATCTAAAGTGAATCATGTCTTTCTTCCTTGGTATGGAATGAAAATCAAGAAAGTGTCCACCTTTGTTCTCTTGACTTCAGAAGCAAGGCATGTTAGTGCGTGGAGGGGAGAGTGAAGGTGGTGGGCTGGTTGGGAGGGAACAGAGGGAAACAGGGCTAATGTTGAGGAGGTGGAATCGCATGGGAGGGGAGAGGGGTGGGCAGCAGGGCTACCCACCCTTCTGAGACTTGTGGTGCTACCATCGGAGATGTATGAGGCTAATCAAGGGAAGCTGAATGGAATTTTCCAATAGACCTCTAGACTCCTTGCAGGCAGCAGAGACTGTTCTCCTCGGGGCAGGATGACTGGGTCCAGGACTCCAAGCAGACTTTGGATGGGTGGCATGGTAGCACAGTGATTAGCACTGCTGCCTCACAGCACTAGGGACCCGAGTTCAATTCCAGCCTCGGGTCACTGTCTTTGTAGAGTTTGTACATTCTCCCTGGGTCTACATGGGTTTCTTTCAGGCGCTGTGATTTCCTCCCACAGTCCAAAGATGTGCGGGTTAGGTTGATTGGCAGTGCTAAATTGTCCCTAGTGTCGGAGGGTGGGGAGCGGGGTTAGCAGGGTGAATGTGTGGGGTTAGGGGAATAGGGCCTCGATGGGATTGTGGTCTGCGTGGACTCGATGGGCCACCCAAGATACTGTTAGGAAGAAAGTTCCAGGATTTTGATCCAATGACAGTGAAGGAACAGCAATATAGTCCCAAGTCTGGATGGTGACTGACTTGGAGGGGAATTTGCTGGTGATGGTGTCCTTATGCATCTGCTGCCTTTGTCCTTCTAGGTGGTAGAGTTTGAAGCTTTAGAAGAAGCTCTCAAAAGAACTTTGATGAGTTGCTGCTGTACATCTTGTATATAATACCCATTGCTACCACTGTGTGGGGATGGTGGAGGGAGCGAATGCTCAGGTTGGTCGATGGAATAGTAGTCAAACAGGCTGCTTTGCTTTGGATGGTGTGGAGTTTCTTGAATGTTGCTGGAGTTGCACTCATCCCAGGCAAGTGGCAAGTATTCCATCGCACCCCTGACTTTTGCCTTATAAATGGTGAGCCAGGTTTTGGGGAGGCAGGAGGTGAGTTACTCACTGCAGGATTCCCAGTCTCTGACCTGTTTTTGTAACTGCAGTATTCATAAGGTTATAAGAAATTGGAGTAAGAATATGTCCCTCATCTCTGCTCCACAATTCAGACTGCTCTGATTCCAACCTTAACTCCATCTTCCAGCCTGCCCCCTTTGACCCCACTGTCAAAATTTTGTCTCCCGCAGCCTTGAACACATTCAGCGAACCAGCCTCCACTGCTCTCATGGGTAAAAAAAAATTCCAAAGATTAACAACACTCTGAGAGAAGAAGTTCCTCACTTCTACCTAAAATGGGAGACCCTTTGTTTTGAAACTATATATTCCCCCCGTGAGCAGAAACTCCTTTCAATTTTTACCCTGTCAAACCTCCTGAAAATCCTTCATGTTTTCAATACAATCACTTCTCATTCTTCTGAACTCCAATGAGTGTAGGCTCAACCTTTTTTCATAAGACGGCAATTCAAAGATGTGCGGCTTGGGTTGATTGGACGTGACAAGTTGCCCCTTTATGTTGAGTGGAATTTGCATGGTAAATATGTGGGGGTGTGGTGTTAGGGCCTGAGTGGGATTGTGGTTGGTGCAGGCTTGACGGGCCAAATGGCCTCCTTCAGCACTGTAGAGATTGTATGATTCTAACTGTTTCATTCCAGGAATCAACCTCCTCTGAATACATGAAAAGCCCTCCTTATGGAAGGAGATTAGAACTGGATCGGTGTTCCAGATGTGGTCACACCAATCTCCTGTACATTTGTAGCAAGACTTTTCTACTTTCAGATCCCATCCCCCTAGCAATGAAGGCAAATATTACATTTGCCTTCCTAATTACTTGCAGTACCTGCATGATAACTTTTTTGTAATTCATATACAATAAGGATATCATTTTGTACTCAAAAATTCTTTGGTCACCTTCAAATTATCTAATACAGTGCAGCCCCGTTACACCGCAATGGTTGGGGTCCATAAAATGTTATCGTGAGAAAAGCGGTGTCGCGCTAAATTGGGGTTGTAAAAGCACTCATGGTGAACAAAATAAAGCGAGAGAAATTGATTGAGAAGGGTGAGATAAAATAGTCAAATAAAAAGTACTATTTATTCTTTTATTGTGTTAAACATCCAACACTCTAATTCTAATGAAACTTCACGCTTGTCAAATTAAATTTTAAAGAAAAAAACTTATCAAGTCATTAAAAATTAACTTACACTTGAACCTGGCAGTGGGAGGCACTTGGACCACAAATACTCTTTCTCAGTTGTAAATCCTGAGCGCTGGAGATCGTGCAGTGCTTACCTCTTCCATATAATCCGAACATACTCTGGCGAAGAGAAGGCAGCTTCTTGTTCTTGTTTATGCACATGGACTTGTTGAAGGGATTACGGCGTTTAAGTGAGATTTTGTTCAACTAGTCTAAATGATTCACTGCTCTCATGGGTAAAAGAACTCCAAAGATTAACAACACTCTGAGGGAAGTTCCTCATTTCTATCTAAAATGGGAGATCCTTTATTTTGAAACTATATACTCCCCCCGTGAGCAGAAACTCCTTTCAGATTTTACTCTGTCAAATCTCCTGAAAATCCTTCATGTTTCAATACAATTGCTTCTCATTCTTCTGAACTCCAGTCAGTGTAGGCCCAACCTGCTCAACCTTTTTTCATAAGACAGCAATTCAAAGATGTGCGAATTAGGTTGATTGGACATGACAAATTGCCCCTTAGTGTTGAGTGGAATTCGCACAGTAAATATGTGGGGGTATGGTGTTAAAGTCTGGGTGGGATTGTTTCAGCAGATCCAATTATTGGGACTGCACAGCGTGTTCCTTTTTTACAGTTTTCCCTTGCCTTTTATACTAAAAATAGATAATCACTTCCCCGAAAAGAGCAAAAAAAGTCCAATGATTCATCGCGTTAGATCTGAATTCACGCTAAATCGGGGCGTGTAAAATTGGGGTTTCACTGTATTCTGCTTTTCTGGTCTTCTTGCCAAGTGGACAATCTCTCATTTTCTCACATTATATTTCATCTGCCAAATTTTATGTAGCTAGCCCAGTTCCATTTCTGGTCAACAGTAACCCCCAAGATGTTGGTAGTGGGGGCTTCAGTGATGGTGGAAAGAACTAGAAGCAGACGTAGGCAATTCAGTCCCTCGAACCTGCTCTGCTATTCAATACAATAATGGCTGATCTCATCTCATCTCAGCCTCAACTCCACTTTCCTGCCCATTCTCCATAACTGTTTAAACCCATAACTAATTAAAAATCTGTCCATCTCCTCCTCAAATTTACTATATTTACCTTCCGCATTGGCCGTGGCTCAGGTGATAGCATTCACGCCTCTGAGTCACAAGGTTCTGGATTCAAATCCCGTTCTAGGGCTTGAAGACAAGAATCAAGGCTGATGCTCCAGTTCCGTGCTTCCCCAGTGCTGCACTGTCAGAGATGCCGTCCATCAGACAAAGCTTTACACCAAGGTTCCATCTGCCTGTTTGGGTGGATGTAAACAATCCCTCTGCACCAATTCAAAGAAGAGCAGGGGAGATAGATATTCCTAACATCCTGACCAATATTTATTCCTCAGTTGACATCTCAAGGACAGGTAACTTGTTACTCTCACACTACTGTTCAGGATAGTTTGATGTATGCACATTGGTTGCCACGTTTTTTGCATCCTATAGAAAAATAGAAGATAGGACCAGGAGGCCATTTGGCCCTTCCAGCCTGCTCCGCCTGCCATTCATTATAATCATGGCTGATCGTACAACAATAATATCCCTTAAAAATATTTAATTGGCTGTAAAATGCTTTGAGATGTCCAGTAGTTGGGAAAAATGGCATATAAATACAAGTCTTTTTTTTCTCATCGCACGCTGCTAGTCCTTGCAGTTTGAAAGGCTTCATATAGATGCAGTACTTTTAAAAGTCATCATTAATTTATTTGTGCCACAGGTAGGTTTACATGAAAATCCCCTGGTCCCCACACTCTGGTGACAGTTTCGGTACACCGAGGGAGAATTTAGCATGGCCAATACACCTAACTAGCGCATCTTTTAAAATGTGGGAGGAAACTGGAACAACCGGAGGAAACTCTCAGACATGAGGAGAACCTGCAGACTCCGCACAGACAATGGCCCAAGCTGGGAATCGAACCCGGGTCCCTGGCATTGTGAGGCAGCAGTGCTAATCACTGTGCCACCCACAATTGGGCTGCAAACCGGTCTCCAAGCAAATTGGGGGAGCACCTCCTTAAAAATCACAATAAGTGACATTACCCCACCCCCCCCACCACCCAAGAGTGTGTTTGGTACTTGGAAACATTATTCGCCTAGGAGACAGCCCACGCCATGTTGTCCCCACTGACACTGATATTACCAATGGGGTTTTTCCTTTTAAATTACTGGCAAGTCTACCTGAATGATGTGTAAATGCAAGCCATCCCCATCCCGCAACTTTCTTCCTCTTTCATTCAAAATAAATCCAACGATATCGTTAAGGTGCTTAATTTTTACTTTCGAATCAATCCTCACGTTATCACTGTCATATTTATTTATCCGCTTGTAATGCGGACAGCTGTAAAAATTTTTATACATCTGTTCCTGAAAAATGCATGACTAACACTTAGATTTTTGCCGTTACATGTCGTAACAGTTGACTGTTGCAAGATACTTTCTTTCTTCAAATCCGGTAAGCTACAGCTAACATGATGATACATCAGAAAATGATGTCAGATATTTGGATTGAGTAAGTAGAGAGGAATTGTTTTCAATAGCCACAGGACTTGATGACCGGAGGGCACAGATTTAAGGTGCTTGGCGATAGATGAGACATAGAAGATCCTGAGGGGACTTGACAGAGTGGATGCTGAAAGGATGTTTCTCCATGTGGGACGTGGGTTAAAAATCAAAGATCTTCCACTTAAGATGGAGATGAGATGAGAATTTTTTTTCTGAGGGTCCTGAGTTTGTTTTTTTTATTCATTCATGGGATAGGATGTTGCTGACAGGCCACTGTTTATTGTCCATCCCTAATTGCCTGAGGGAAGTTGGGTGTCAACCACATTGCTGTGGCTCTAATGTAGGCCAGACAGGTAAAGATGGTAGATTTCCTTCCGTAAAGGACATGAGTGAACTAGATGTGTTTTTTTTTGATAATCAACAATGGTTTCATGGTTATCAGTAGATATTTGATTCCAGTTTTTTTTTATCGAATTCAAATTCCACCATCTGCTATGGTAGGATAAGAACTTGGGTCCCCAAAAATTAGCTGAGTTTCTGGATTAATAGTCTAGCGATAATACAACTAAACCATCGCCTCCCCAGTGATCTCTTTTCCCAAGAGAACGGGGGAGGCAGGGTCATTGAATATGTTGAAGCTGAATTTCATATGTTCTTGATTGACAATGGAGTCAAAGACTCTTTGAGCTTGGGGGGGACGGTGGAATAGAACATAGAACATAGAACATTACAGCACGGAACAGGCCCTTCGGCCCACAATGTTGCGCCGACCAGTCTTATTTTTTAATAAAAACATTGACCCACTAATCTAAACCAATCCCTTTTCGTCCATAAACCTATCCACCAATCTCTTAAACGCCCCCAAACTAGGCGCATTTACAACTGCAGCAGGCAGGGCATTCCAGTCCCTCACCACCCTCTGGGTAAAGAACCTACCCCTGACATCCGTCCTATAACTACCCCCCCTTAATTTAAAGCCATGCCCCCTCGTGCTAGCTTTCTCCATCTGAGGAAACAGGCTATCACCATCCACCCTATCTAAACCTCTAATCGTCTTATATGTTTCTATTAGATCCCCTCTTAGCCGCCTTCTTTCCAGTGAAAACAACCCCAAATCCCTCAGTCTCTCCTCATAGGACCATAATCAGATCAGCCATGCTCCTATCGAATGATGGAGCAGGTACGAAGGGCCGAATGGCCTGCTGCAGCCATTAATTCATATGTAAGTTTGTTCATATTGAGGAAAAGCTTTATTTAGCAGCAATTGGTTAAGATTTGGAATGTGTTGCCTATAGAGTGGACAAAATGATTCAATAGCAGTCTTCAAACAGATATTGGATAAATACTTGGAGGAGGGAAGGTTGAAGGGATATAGGAAACAGCAAAGGGTGGGGGGAGTTGTGCAGGGCTTTGGGGAGGTGCGGCTGGGGGGATGCGTTCAGGGTTGAGGAATGTGTGCCGGGGGGGGGGTGCAGTGAGTATGCTAACTGTATTGGTCTTCAAAAAAGCCAGCATAAGTAAGCCAAATGGCTTTCATTTTCTGTGTTGCACTGCTCTGTGAGTGGAATGTGGGAAGATAAGTGGGCAGCACAGCTCCCTCACAGAGCCAGGAACCTGGGTTCGATTCCCACTTCGGGTGACTGTGTGGAGCTTGCAAGTTCTCCCCATGTCTGCATGGGTTTCCTCCCACATGACATGCCCATTAGATGTATTGGCTATGTTAAATTCTCCCTCAGTGTACCCGAACAGGTGCCAAAATGTGGCGTTTAGGGGATTTTCACAGTAATTTCATTGCACTGTTAATGTAAGCCTCCTTGTGACACTCATAAATGAATAAACACCCCAAAGATGTGTAGATTAGGTGAATTGGTCATGGTAAATGTGCAGGGTTATGGAGATAGAGAGGGCCAGGATGAGATGCTCTTTCGGAGAGTCAGTGCAGACTTGATGGGCCGGATGGCCTCTTTCTGCACTGTAGGGATTGTATGATAAAAAGCAAAAAGATGCAAATGTCTGGGTTCCAGAAATAAAAATAAATGAAAGCGGCTGAAAATATGCAGAGATTGTTCCAATGGCACCTGAAATGTGAAATGACAGTTAAAGACCTTCCATCAGGCTCGGGTTAAATTCGACACATACATACAATTTTATTCAGTTTTAATATATGTATTTAACACTGTTTCCTTAAACTGAAAGTGGTATTCACAAGGAAATAAAATGTAATTCAAAATGCATGTCCGTTGGTCCTGCTTATTTTAAGACCATGCTTTATTTTGACCTTTGGAATTTTATTAAGATTAACGTCATGGGGCAGAGAAAACTGAAGAATTAATGATCTGACTCAAGCCAAGACTTCTGGGTCTGAGGCAGCCAACTGTTCCGTATCGCAACAATGTTGTACTGATATTCATGACCAAGCTCCATAAAACACAATTAATGTAATGCTCAGTCCAGCAATGCAGTAAGATTTATAGGAGTGACAACCCAGAGAGACTTAAAGAAACAAATGAGAAAATACTGGGAACATACAGCAGGCTAAGCTTTTAAAGTTTATTGATTGGTGTCACAAGTAGTCTGACATCAACGCTGCAATGAAGTTACTGTGAAAATCCCCTACTTGCCACACTCCGGCGCCCGTTCGGGAACACTGAGGGAGAATTTGGCTTCCGTGGAGTGATATGGAGTTTGGTTTCCAGCTGATATCTGTCATCAAAACCGGAAGGCATTTGAGATTTGGTGGCTGGGATTCTCCCAACCTCATCTGGAGCTGGGATTCTCCAGTCCCGCTGCAGTGAACGGAGATTTGGCTGAGCACCAAATTCTCTGTTCTCGCTTGTATCGGTGGGAGGGCAAACAAGACCAGAGAATTCCGGCCAACATTTTAAAAGCGAGTGTAGAGCTAGGGAAAAGGAGACGTGGGTGGGGTCAGGGGAGGGGGTGGCAGGGTGCAGTGCAGGTTGGAAGGAATGGACAAAAGGGAGGTCTGTGATAGATTAAAGGGTAGTCCTGAGGGATGTGGGTACAAGGCAAAATGAAAAGCAGGCAAATCAGATCAGTAAAGCGTTAAAGGCTGGGTCTGGAGGAAGTGTAAGTGGTTACAGCAGAACCAACGCCAGCATTGACTGTCTGAGAAAATGGGAACACCTGCTTCTGATCTCAAGTTGTTACATTCAGTGTGAAGGCTAAAAGTGTGAAGTGTCTAACTGAAGAATGAGGCGCTATTCCTTGGGTTTGCATCGTGCTTCATTGAAACAGTGTGTGAGGAGGAGGAAAGAAATGTCAGAGTGCAATTGGAATAGAGAATTAAATTGCAAACAATGAGAAGGTCAATGTCGCACTTGGTAAATTCAGGTTTAAAAAGTGAACGTTAAAAGGAAACAAATGAAAAGGTTTGATTGCTTCATGCTTTCTTGAAACATCCAAAGATGTGTGGGTTAGGTGCATTGACCATGCTAAATTGACCCTAGTTTCAGGGGGATTAGCAGGGTAAACGTGTGGGGTTATGAGAACAGGGCCTGGGTGGGATTGTGGTCGATGCAGACTCAATGGGCCGAATGGACTCCTGCACTTGTAGGGATTCTATAATTTCATGGTACTGGCAGTGCAATTTTGACTCTAACTTGCAATTTGTCTCCTTTGCCCTATGAAGATGATGCTTGTATTACTCAATACAATACCAGGTGATGGCTAATGGTATTATCGCTGGACTCTTAATCCAGAAACTCCGTTGATGTTCTAAGGACCCGGGTTTGGATCCCGCCACGGCAGATGGTGGAATTTGAACTCAATAAAAAAGAAATCTGGAATTAAGAATATACAGATGTCGGAAAAATCCATCTGATTCACTGATGGCCTTTAGGGAAGGAAATCTGCCATTCTTACGTGGTCTGGCCTACATGTGACTCCGGAGCCACAGCAATGTGGTTGACTCTCAACTGCCCTTGGGATGGGCAATAAGTGCAGGCCAGCCAGCGACGCCCATGTCCCACAAATGATTTTTTTTTAAAAACTCCAGAGCAAACAGTGGTTGATAGTAATGTGAAATTACTTTTTGGTATTCTTAAATTATTATTTTTTTAAATTTCAATCTGGATTCAGGGACAAATCTCTTTCTTTAACAGTGACATATGTCTAAAGTAAGTATGATAAATCAACCATAAACTCTATCCTTGTTGCCCACTCATCTATAATGCAATAAAGCAGGGTCATAGAGAAATATTAACACACTTCCTCTCTCCACAGACACTGCCAGACCTGCTGAGTTTATCCAGCGTTTTCTGCTTTTATTTCATCTTCAAGGCAGTGTCACCAAGTACATTTGGTGTATATTTTTGCACTGGGAGGTGGTGGCATAAGTGATTTTGTCACTGGGTTAGTAATCCAGAGAACCCAGGTAAAACCTGGGGACCTGGGTTCTAATCTCATCACGACAGACGGTGAAATTTGAATTCAATAAAAAAATCTGGAATTAAAAGTCTAATGATGACCGCAGTCATTTGTTGTACAAACCCATCTGTCCTTCTGGGAAGGAAATCTGTCATCCTTACCCGGTCTGGCCTACATGTGGCTCTAGATCCACAACAGTGCGGCTGCCTCTCAAATACCCTCTAAAGTGGAGGGCAGTTAGGGATGGGCAATAAATGCTGTCCTAGCCAGCGACGTCCACGTCCCGTAAGTGAAAATGCCATGCACCAACCACATGCATCTGGGGTGATGGCTGGAATAATGAAACCAAAGCAATGCAACTCTCTCTGTTTCTTTTATGTTTCTTTGCCCTTCTAACCAAACTTCTTGTCATTGCAGAAAGAAGATAATGGAGAGATTTCCAATAGTCTGAAGCAACCAGAAGTATCATTTGTGCAGACGGGCCTGGCTCCGGGAGAGGAATATGAAGTCAGCCTTCATGCTATGAAAAATAATACTCGTGGCCCATCAGCTAAAAAAACACTGATAACAAGTAAGTAAATCAAAATGTGTTACTTTTCCCCTCCACTTGATTGTATTCTAGCTTGTACAACCATTAGTTTGTGTCAGTGCAATAATCAAGTTATACTGCACGCTGAGTTGATTAAAGTGGCCTCTAAGTGAATTGTATCCAAAAGGCCCCTTTCCTTGGTGAATCATTTCACGTAATAGGAGCAGGAGTGAGCTATAACGCCCATCGATCCCACTCTGCCATCCAGTAAGATCACGACTAATCAGCTACCACAACACCACTTTCACACCTTATCCTAATCTCCCTTGATTTCCTTAGTGTCCACAAATCTATCAATCCCTCCCTGGATATAATAGGAGGATGCAGTTGCCTAATGGCACTATCACTGGACTAGTAATGCAGAGGCCTAAGCTAATACCCAGGGGACACAGGTTCAAATCTCACCATGGTAGCTGGTGGACTTTAAATTCAATTAATAAACTCGAACTAAAAGTGATATTCTCAGTAGTGATGAACATGGAGTGGCACTATGGTCAGCACTGCTGCTTCACCGTGCCCGGACCCAGGCTCAATTCCCGACTTGAGTCACTGTCTGTGCAGAGTCTGCACATTCTCCCTGTATCTGTGTGGGTTTCCTTTGGGTGCTCCGGTTTCCTCCCGCAGTCTGAAAGACGTGCTGGCTAGGTGCATTGGTCATGCTAAATTCTCCCTCAGTGTACCCAAACAGATGCCGGAGTGTGACGATTAGGGAATTTTAACTAACTTTATTGCAGTGTTAATGTAAGCCTACTTGTGACACTTGTAATAAGTAAACTTGAACTTAAAAATGAACCTGTCAATGAAAATCCAGCCTCAGAAGTTATTATCAGGCAATAATGGCAAACTCTGACAGCTTCACCATCATTGTTCCGGCGACCCAGGTTCGAATCCCACTACAGTAGCTGGTGGAACTTGAATTCAATAAAAAGTATCTGGAATTAAGAATCTACTGATGACCATGAAACCATTGTTGATTATCAGAAAAACCCATCTGGTTCACTGATGGCCTTGAGGGAAGGAAATCTGCCATCCTTACCCAGTCTGGCCTACATGTGACTCCAGATCCACAGCAATGTGGTTGACTTTCAGCTGTCCCCCAAGGGAACTAGGATGGTCAATAAATGCTGGCTGGCCTATGTGCCATGAATAAGTAAATAAAAATTACAGGCAAGTAAAATCCAGGCAAGCAAGTGGTCCTGGATACCAAATGTTACCACAGCTGGTCATAAATGGGAGACTAACCAATGCAGTAATAATCTTTATATATTACAGCAAGCAACCTTTGCATAGCCATAAATTTATAATTTCATACCTCATAAAATTCTACCACCAGGAAGTGTAGGTTCTGATGATTCAAGAAACCTGTCAATATGTTCATTTTATTTGCTGTGGAAATGGAACAACTGGCACGGCGGATATGGGAATTGTCCAATCGTTGATTTTTAATTCCCATCCTGGGAATGTTACGATCTTTTGACGCAAATTCTGCTTGAACTGGAACGGGTTTCCCAACGTGGCTGTTTTCACAGGCCGTCTGGAACACGATCATTTTACAGGACTGTAAATCACACACACACACGCATAACCACACCAAATGAATCTTCCCAGTGCTGGATACTAAAAGTTGGCAGACCGGTAGATTTAATTAGGAAAGAATGAGGTAATGGCCACCTGTCAGTTGTAATAAAGTGTTGATGTGGAAGAATGTTGGAACGTTCAGGAGTCCGTACAGTATATGCCTGGCCTTGTTCTACAACATAGAATTTGTACCTGACCACCGTGATATTCAGTATAATATTGAGTCTTTATACTAAGAGATGACCTCAAGTGCGTGCTACCAGATGTTTTGCTTTAATCTATTCAATTCAAACTATATACAAATTCATAGCAGCTGTAAACCCCACTGCCATCTTTTTCTATGCATTAGATTCAAGATTTGATCACCATTGTTAATGTGAATCTTAACTTTTGTAAGCAGATCATGCTACCCATTAGTTTTATATATAAGAGGGTGAGGGGATATTACACTTAATCTTTGTAATTTTTTTAAGTTCAGCCATACAGGCTTAATTTCAGAAGATTGCTACAAATCTTACAGCACCTTTTTAGCCACCAAAAGATTTTATTTGAAAGCAAATTACTGATCTAAATGACGAATGGCAATTTTTCACACAAGTCATTGCAGGGCCTTTTATTAAAAGCACAATGTGTGAGAGGCACATCAGGGCATTTTCTGGCCACGCTCGACCCAAAACCAGAAAATCCCACCCTTTGCGTGGTCACCCCCCCCCACCAACCGTGTACGATGATTCAACGATTCCCGTGGCAGGCAGAATTGGGAAATTCCGGTGAAAATCTGCCAGAAATATTTCTTTCCTTTTCAAATGTAAGTTATTGTTCCTCCTATTTTCAAAGATCTCTGTGAGAAAAGAGTTATAGCATGCCAATACAGTGCAGAGGGAGGCCATTCAGCCCATCTCACTTGCACCGACTCTCTGACAGAGCATCTTTGTCAGACCCAGCCCCACCCTAACCCCATAACCCCACATCTTCATCCCCTTAATTACCCCTCACCTATACATCTTGGGACTCTAAGGGGCACTTTAGCATGGCCAATCCAACTAACCCGCACATCTTTGGAGCGTGGGAGGAAACTGGAGCACCCGGAGGAAACCCACGCAGACATGGGGAGAATGTACAAACTCTACACAGTCACCCAAGGCCAGAATCGAACCTGGGTCTTTGACATTGTGAGACTGCTGTGCTAACCACTGTCGCACAAAGAATGAAGGCCAGACTTAGCATTTTCTGAGTAAGAAAATGAGTGATCTTTCAGAGATATAGGAGATTGTTTTGGGAAGGACAATGTAAATCTGTCTTTCAATTATATTAAGCACATATGGCAAGACAACACAGCAAAAAAGGTGAACTTAGGACTCATCTCGGGAAATTCTTCACACAAAGAGCAATCAACTTGTGGAAGGGATTTCCACATTGGAAAGCTATAACCCTAAATAGATGTGTTCATCAGAACTGAATGGCTTCCTCACTGTAAATACCTTGTAATCTTGTAAACTGACATGATTTGAAAAACTGGCAATACATATCTGGCAACGAAAAGTGTAAATTCATTCAGGATTTTTAACATTTTTAACTCACAGAGCATCTTTTGTGGACGGATATGGTCACCAAGTGGTAATTAAACTGAATCCAACCTCTGTAAATATCTAAAAGTATTTTTGCCTTCCCTGTCATTGTTGTGTTTTGATGAAATGGAAAATATCAAAAACATTTTTTAAAACTCAGCTAAGTTCCATAATGGTGAACTGCGGATAGCTTTGGGCTTCACATAAATGCACACACGAGCACACAAACTGATGTACAAGCAGACACTCACAGGTACACACTCATGTATACACAGGCTCACACATACAAATACACATATACATGCACACGTACAGGTGCAAACACACAAGCATGTAAACGCATATATGCACGTGCAGGTGCGCACACACACATGGCACGTGCACACAGCGCACACATGACACACACACACTCACACAGACACATCCCAGTGTGTAAAAGGATGCAACTGAAGAAATTTCCATGACACAACTGAACCCTTGGCATCATCTAGTTGGTGGAGATACTGCAGTCTGAATGGGAATCTTGATAATGAAGGTTGAAAGATTTGACAGTTGTTCACTTGTGTGACCCTGGAAATTTTACGAGTGTGGAGGAGGAAATTGTAAATCCTGCTGAAACAACACTGAATCATGTTGGCTGAGACCTCGCTAGAGTGGGGCATCTCACAATGTACACTGTTGAGTTAGACTTTATCCTGCACACTTCAGCTTAAAAATGTGTTGCACCCTAACTCGTTGGAAGAGCGCCTGGATAATGGCAAGAGGCAACAGGGCACTTGAGACCTTTGTGAATGGTGGGGCTTAGGTCTTAACTTCACTGATAAGAACAAAGGACTGAGAAATAAACAGAAGGACCGATAAGGGGGGTGAATAGATGAGTGAATTCCGATTCAAAAAGAGAAACACAGAAAATAGGTGCAAGAATAGGCCCTTTTGGCCTGCACCACCATTCAATATGATCATGGTTGATCATGCACTTTCAGTATCCCACTCCTGCTTTCTCTCCACATCCCTTGATCCCTTTAGCCACAAAAGGTCATATCCAGCTTCCTCTTGAACATATCTAATGAACTGACCCCAACATCCTGTCAGAGTCCCATCAAGGTATTATATGTTTCTATGAGATCCCCTCTCATTCTTCCAAACTCCAATGAGTACAAGCCCAGTCGATCCAGTCTCCCTTTACATGTCAGTCCTGCCATCCCAGAAATCAGTCTGGTGAACTTTCGCTGGACTCCCTCAATAGCAATTAGGGAGAATTAGAAGAAAGATTCGGTTGGGAGAGAGAGAAAAAAAACCCAGAAAGGAGAAGTATGGAAATAATTTCAATCCCAGATATTTAAAGTTTGAATAATGATTCATTACCTGAAGGAATAAGACTCTGGGCCAGAGAGGATGACTAGCAGTAATTAACAATTTTCATACAAATAAGTTGATAGTGGACTGGATTATTGAACTGGAAAAATTGATGTCATTGAAGGGGGATGAATCCCCAGGGTCTGATAATCTGTATTGCAGAGTACTTAAAAGAAGTGACTCTAGAAATAGCAGATGCATTGGTGGTCATCTCCCAGGATTCTATAGACTCTGGAACAGTCCATGCAGACTGGAGGGTAGCTAATGTCACTCCAATATTCAAAAAAGGGTGGTAGAGAGAAGACAGGGAATTATAGACCAGTAAGATTAACGTTCGTAATGGGGAAAATTCTTGAATCCATTATTAAGGATTTTATAGTAGAGCATTTAGAAAGCAGTGGCAGGACCTGACAGAGTGAGTGTGGATTTATGAAGGAGAAATCATGCTTCACAAATCTGTTGGAATTCTTTGACGATGTAACTAGTAGAGTTGACAAAGTAGATGTAATATGTTTGGACTTTCAGAAAGCATTTGACAAAGTGCTGCACAAGAGATTATCGTGCAAGATTAAAGCACGTGGGACTGGGGGAAGTGTATTGAAATGGATAGAAACTGGTTGGCAGAGAGGAAACAAAGAGTAGGAATTAACAGGTGCTTTTCAAATTGGCAGGCAGTAACTAGTGGGGTGCCACAGGGATCAGTGCTGGGACCCCAGCTATTCACAATACAAATTAATGATTTGGATGGAGGAACAAAATGTAACATCTCAAAGTTTGCAGATGATACCAAGTTGGTGGGAGGGTGAATTGTGTCATGGATGCAGAGATTCTTCAGAACGATCTGGACAGGTTGGGTGAGTGGGCAAATCAATGGTAGATGAGGTATAATTTGGATAATGTGAGGTTATTCACTTTGGAAGCAAAAGCAAGAAGGCAGATTATTACCTGAATGGCTGTAAATTGGGAGAGGGGAGCTTGCAGAGGGATCTGGGTGTCCTGTGCACCAGTCACTGAAGGTAAGCATGCAGGTGTAGCAGGCAGTAAAGAAGGCAAATGGCATGTTGGCCTTCATTGCGAGAGGTTTCGAGTACAGGAGCAGGGATGTATTGTTGCAGTTATATAGGGCCTTGGTGAGGCCACACCTAGAGTATTGTATGCAGTTTTGGTCTCCTTTTCTGAGGAAGGATGTTCTTGGTCTTGAGGGAGTGCAGCAAATGTTTACCAGGCTGATTCCAGGGATGGTGGGATTGGTGTATGAGGAGAGATTGGCTAGGTTAGGATTGTTTTCACTGGAGTTCAGATGAATGAGGGGAGGATCTCATAGAGACGTACAAAATTCTAACAGGACTAGACAAGATAGATGCAGGGAGGATATTCCCGATGGTGGGGGGAGTCCAGAAACAAGGGTCACAGTCTGAGGATTAAGGGTAGACCATTTAGGACGGAGGAGAGGAGACATTTCTTCTCTGAAAGAGCGATGAGCCTGTGGAATTCATTACTACAGAAAGCAGTTGATGCCAAAACATTGAATTCAAGAGGCAGCTCGATATAACACTTGGGGCAAATGGGATCAAAGGTTATGGGGAGAAATGATTAGGCTACTGAGGTGGATGATCAGCCATGATCGTAATGAATGGCGGAATAGGCTCGATAGGCCAAATGGCCTCCTCCTCCAATCTACTATGTTTCTACGATCCCTGACCATTTGTATGTTTATATAATCAGAAGAATTATGCTTTCCTTTGGACTTTAAATGTTTAGCTTAATGTATTCAGATGAAATTCCTTTGCTCATTATTTGAAGTGAAGATAATAACCAGTCTCAGAAAACAAAACAGAAGAATTCCAAACCAAATAGGTAATTACTTGTATGAAAATATTCAACAAGCCTAATTTCCAGGCAGTTATCCTTCTCTCGTCCTGTGGAAAATGATCGATTTTCAGCTTGGTGCATTTCCAATGTGTAAATTATTGTAGTTTGGAAAATCCAGCATAAATTCCTTAGTATCCCAAACTAGTGATATTAGAACAGATAAGCACGGAGGCTGAAATAAATTTTACCCCAGGCCTCGTCAACATAAATAAAGAGTATCAGAGGCATCAGCTCGGCACAAAGAAATTAGAAATAGAAGTAGGCCATTTGGCCCTTTGAGCTGCTCCACCATTCATTTTGTTCATGGCTGATCATCAAACTCAATGTCCTGATCCCTCCCTCCCCTCCCTCCCCCCACGATATCCCTGAATCATTTAAGGTCCAAGAGATATATCTAATTTCTTCACCTCAACACACCTTACCTGTCAGAGTTAAATCCAGTATGATGAAATCAATGGAAAGGCAAGGCAGCCTCATAGTAGCCTACGGCACTCCTGCTCCTTTGGACTCCATCAAACGCAAATATTTTTCCGAGTTTGTGGCTCTCCAGCAATGCCCGGAAGGAGCACTTGTCACGATACTCAAAATCAGTCGCGCCCATCAGATTTTGCAAGATCCAAGTAATGACACCAAAGAGGTCCATGAGGTCAGCCTCTTGGAGTATGAGCTCCTTGATTGGGCAGGCAATCATTATCTCAATCAGGAAGTCTCAACTGTGTATCTAATGAGGGACATCAGGTCTACTGTCACTCCAAATTTTGACTGTGTACCTAAAGCTCTCTTCGGAGTGGAATGGAGTTTATAGAAGCTGTGGAGGTTGATTGACCATGTTAAATTGCCCTTAGTGTCAGGGGAACTAGTTTGGATAAACACATGGGGTTATGGGGATAGGATATGGGTGGGATTGTGGCCGGTGAGGACTCAATGGGCCAAATGGCCTTCTGCGGCACTGTAGGATTCTATGAAATAAAGGGATTTCGTGAAGAGACGCCACCCTCTGAGAAAATATTTCAGTCCAAGTGGGCCAAACAGATTTTGGAATCTGCACCTGAAATTAATGCAGGAAGTTATATTCCAATATTGGTGTCTAAGCTAAAAGCTCTGAACCAATTTAGGGGTGGCCTGAACTCTCCCATAGTCAGAGCACCATCTGCACTCATTTGTTATCATTGCATCAAATGTCGACCTACAAATGATAACAACAGTGTTAAATTTAGAACTCACTGTCAGGCGGAAGATACTACTTTCAGAACATGATATATACTATCTTAATTGTTTTATTCAACCCTCTGGAAATTCAGTGAGGCTTGCAGGACCTTTAAAGTGATGAATGATGCAATTTTCTCCCTAATCCCGTAGTGATTGATGCGCCGAGCCAAGTAGAAGTAAATAAAGTCACAGACACCACGGCTCACATTACCTGGTTCAAGCCATCTGCTCGAATTGAAGGGATCAGCCTGTCCTATGGGATTCTGGGCGGTGAGAAGACAACTATCGAGCTTCCTGACACGGAGACAGCCTATTCCATAGCCAGGCTTAAGCCGGACACTAGATACGAAGTTTCTGTGGTTTCTAAGCGTGGGGACACGAGAAGCGTTCCAGCCGTCAGTACTTTCACGACAGGTAAATCAACATTGCTAAAGTGGCAAAATAATGTATAACAATTCCGTATTGTGCTGGACTATCATTAAACCAGCTTGCGTGATATGTAACTATGTCAAATATAATTTTATGATGTTAAAGGTGCTATATAAATGCAAGTCATTGTTGTATTATCATAGCATGGTCTAATATCATGTACAACGCAGTCTATTCATGATTCCGTTTCTTCTTTGCAGTAAAAATATCCAATCATTTGAATTAATGAGAAACACAATAATATGAGAATTTAGTGTCAATAATGAATCAAGTGATTTTAATTAGCTACCGTTTCCCATTAAAATAGCATGCCACATAAAAACATTTTGTGTTCCAGACTCATCCAGTCCTTCATTGACCCGTGACCTTAAGTTCATAGGTCATGTTTTTTAGGCCTCTGGCTGTGGTCTTTGCACATCTGGCCCATGACATTCTCTTCACCTGGGATAATGACCAAGATTGCCCCTGCCCTCCCCCAAACACACACCCCCACCACCCCCCACCCTCCTGTGGCAAGTTTATCTGCTGCAGAGATGGCTGGCATTGGCCACTGGTGGAATCTTAACCTGTCAAAGTCTACAAAGTTTTGTATGGCTCACCCGCTGTTGGGGGAACCCGCTGCGCAGGAGGAATTGCCTTCAGAGGGACAGGAAGATCATGCTGGCGGGAAGGACTGGAAAATCCCACCCAGTGTCTGTGCATTCCCATACCAATTGATCTCCAGTTTTAAAAAAAAAAGTAAAATCACCTGGCCATTCCTCATTCCGAAACCATGGGATCCTGCTTTGGAATCATAGAATCCCTACAGTGCAGAAGGAGGCCATTTGGCCCATCGAGTCTGCACTGACCACAATCCCATAACCCCAAATATTTACCCGACTGATCCCAATGACACCAGGGTCAATTTAGCCTGGCCAGTCAACCTAACCTGCAGATTTTTGGACTGTTGGAGGAAACCAGAGCACCTGGAGGAAACCCATGCAGACACTGGGAAAATGTGCTCACAGACAGTGACCCGAGGCAGGAATTGAACCTGAGGCAGCAGTGCTAGCCACCATGCTGCTCAATGTTTCAGACGTGCATACCCCAGTACGTGAGCTCTCTATGGACAGTTGAAATCTTGCTGCAAAATAATTCCCAGTTCTTCATAGGGTTGTGTCTAATACGGTGACTCTACAAAAACAGAGCATAAGATCATGCTAAGTTGCATTTGTGTGAGGCCTTCACTCTACGCTTGATACTGACAATAAGTTTAAATTCCAGCATCCTGCAGTATTCTGCTAATTTTAACTTAGCCTAGCACTACGATTGGGCAATATAGGTCGATTCGGTAATCTATTCTGACCAATTATTTATCAAATCAAGATATATCAAAGATATATAATGCAGCTTTAACTTTTGGTGGTCAATAAATATCTCTGAATGTTGTTATATCACTTCAGAATTAAAAGATTTAAGGTACACCACTTTAACTGTGAGGATGTTAATTGATTTTCTCTACATTTCCTCAAATACATCATTATTTTGTCAGTGAGTTGAAGTTAGAGTAATTCTGGCACTTAGCTACGTCAAGTGTCAGATCAAGCCCTAGATGGGGTGTGGTGTCTTTTTATTGTCAGCCTGGATCTTGTTTTTCTCTCTTGTGGGGACCTTGAATTGGATTTGATTTGAATTTGGTTTTTGGAACAAGCAAGGAATGGATTCGTGTCTGCCCAGTCTAGTCTGCTCTGAGTATTGGCTTTCCTTAAGAAAGAAGTAAACACTTTTTTTTGAATCGTGGTATTTCGAAGTACTTTGAAGTGAAGTGTCTGTTAAACTGCAATGAACTGTATCCTGGAGGGCGACCAAAAGTTCTTGTAATGGGCAGCATGGTGGCACAGTGGTTAGCACTGCTGCCTCACAGTGCCAGGGACCTGCGTTCCATTCCGGCCTTGGGTGTCTGTGTGGAGTTTGCACCTTCTCCCCACGTCTGTGTGGGTTTCCTCCGGGTGCTCCAGTTTCCTCCCACAGTCCAAAGATGTGCAGGTTAGGTTCATTGGCCAGGGTAAGTTGCCCCTTAGTGTTATGGGGACTAGCAGGATGGGGTTATGGGGATAGGGCCTGGGTGGGATTGTTGTTGATGCAGGCTAATGGAATGTAATAGAAGCTAAGACTTTGGAAAAACAATGCAATTTTACAAAATCCAGTCTCAACGGGCCAAATATCCTCCTCCGGCACTGTAGCAATTCTATGATTTTAATCCAGTGCTCTTGGTATAGACTTCAAAACCTCCTCACTTGTACTTTTATCCCTTAATGCTATTTTTTTTTACATCTAGATCTTGATGCTCCCAAAAACCTGAGGAACGAATCTCAAACAGATAACAGCATTACCTTAGAGTGGAAGAACACCAGAGCTGCTGCTGATAGCTACAAGGTTAAATATTCACCATTGGCAGGAGGAGAGCACAAGGAAATCACTGTCGAAAGAAGCACTCAATCAACCACCAAAATTAAGATTCCCGGTAATATTGACTATAAAGTCAGGGTATTCTTCCAAATCCAAAAGATTCACATTAAATCCAACGTTGCCTTGGAGTGTGTTAACGTTAATTAGCTTGTGCTAAACTGAAGATGACTGGTTAGAATGTGGGCCGTAACTCTCCGGCAGTTCATGCCGGGGGGGATTCTCCAGGCCCACCGACAGTGCGGCCCCGCTTGCAGTCTTCCTGCTGGAGCGAGATGACGTCAATGGGAATTTCCACTGTCAGCGGCGGGACCAGAGAATCCCACCGCTCGCAAACAACACCTCCCGTTGGCAGGAAACACACAGGTGGGAAGCCTCATCTGACCCCACCTCATCTGACTGGAAGACATTTGAGTTTTTAATCATATGTTAAAAATAAAAGGAGACCAAAATGTGGTCTCTTCACAACATGGTCCTCAGGTCCTGGCAATCCAGCCCATGAAATCCATATAATTTCCATTGCGCTTTGATTCTTTATTTACCACTTGGCGCTGTTTGACTTTGGAAACAACTCGTTCCAATATTTACAATGACTTCAGCGGTTAAACTGGCTTTCCCTGCACAGAGGATCTGAACAGAATGCAATGTCCATGTGTCTTTTCCATTGTAGCTAAGAAACATCACCACCATTGCCTCTTTTGTGAATCAAATCCTAGCACGCCATGATCTATTAGCATTGATCATTCGAAAGATATGCAAGCAAATTAGAAATTTTGATGTGACCTCAAAGGCTTCATTATTCGTAGATATGATGGGGAGATGCCAGCATTGGACTGGGGTGAGAACAATAAGAAGTCTCACAACACCAGGTTAAAGTCCAACAGGTTTATTTCAAATCACGAGCTTCCGGAGCACTGCCCCTTCAGCAGTTTAGTCACCTGATGAAGGAGCAGTGCTCCAAAAGCTTGTAATTCCAGATAAACCTGTTGGACTTTAACCTGGTGTTGTGAGACTTCTTACTGTTCGTAGATGCACAGCCTGCAAAAGCTAGGTGATCCATGTAAAGATGTATATGATCATTCCCAAATCTAGGGACTGTCTGAAGAGTCTCTCAGATATGCTCCAAGGTGCTCTTATCCTGTATAATAATTGCAAGTCATTATCATTTCCAGATTGCTTTTCCCCATTTTGAGTATCTGTTGGCAACATCGTTGAATTATCACCACAAATTTGGGGAAAGATGTAAATGATCTAATCGATTATCAGAACAAAAGCCGCCAACTAGAGTGATTATTTAACAGCGTCCAAATCTTCAAAACAAATATTCCTTTTAAAGAAAGCCCGGAGTTTTTGCAGCTACCAGTTCATACCACAAAAGTTTTTTTTTGAAAGAATACTTTGTTCAAACTAAATTTGTTGGTTAAAAAAATGTGCACATAAAACCTCTTTATTACATGTTGAAATGCCTCAAAGAACAGAATGGGATCTTTTGGATCACTATTATTATTAGAAGCAAATGATGGCAGGCAAGGCTCTCTTCATTAATTCTTACATTAGTGCTTTATCTACCAGGACCATGTGGAGGACACAACACCTTACCTCAATTTCTTTTCTCCTCTTGTTGTCTTTGGTGACGTAAACCCAAACATGTCAATTCTGAGAACCACAGCTTTGTGTTTTCTACTGTTTTGAGCCTTGATTGTAGGCCTCAGACTATCTTCAGAATCCCTCATTTCCTCAAAAAGAACTGCTGATTAATATATTTTCGTTTCCTGGGTTTTTTTTGCTTCACAGAATGGGAAGCTCAGTCCCCTCCTAGAGACATAGGACAGGATCTTAGGTCCTCACTCTCCATCTGCGAGATCGCCAGCGAGGGCTCAAGATCTGGAGAATCCCAGAAATCGTGAATCTCACTGGCGAGATCACGTTCTCTGATTTTTGCCGCCACTCGTCAGCACCGGAATCAGGTTCGTGCCCATAGCGGACAAGAACCTGATTTCCATGCAATTAAATAAATATTAACCTAATTAATGAATCCCCTCACCAGATGTTCCCCCTCTCAGTAGATGTTGTCCGCTCGACAAAGTTTACAACAGGTCCACCCAGAAGTGAACCTGTCGAAGGGATCTCCAGGGGTACAAAGATCACTATAGCCCCTGGGCGGGGGGATATGACCAGGCAATGTTCTGACAATGCCCCTGGCACTGCCCCGGCACAGGTTGGCACTGCTAGGTTGGAAAATCCCACCCTATGTGGCTGTGTTGTATTATCAGAGTAATGGATTTAAGAGCAATATTCTGCTGCTTTGTAGTTGCATTAAATGTTTGGAATTGAATAAGAGCAATTTTGCATTCTGCAGATCTGCAGCCTGGTACTGAATATGGTTTTGGAGTTAGCGCCATTAAAGACAACCGAGAGAGTGCCCCTGCTACCATCAACGTAGCCACAGGTAAGACTTGGGCATCAGGTACAAAACTGAGTTGATCAAATATTGTACAGCAAAAGGAGAATTTGAAAGGGCAGTAACTATTCTGGGCATCACATCAATGTCTTTAGGAGTGAGCTGCTGATGAAAGAATGCAGTCACGGATGGGAGGAGGAGGAATAGACAATGTGGCCTGTCCGGTCTAGTCCGCCATTCAATAAAATCATGGCTGATGTTCGACCTCAACTCCACTTTCCGCCCATTCTGCATATCCAAAGACAGAAAGTGCTGGATAAACTCAGCAGGACTGGCAGAGAGAAACAGAGTTAATATTTCAAATCCAGTATGACTTCCGAAGACGACTCATATTGGACTCAAAACTTTAACTCTGCTTTTCTCTTTCTACCAAAGCTGTTGCAATTTTCCAACACCTTCCAGTTTTATGACTGACTTTGAGTCTGGACTCTCAGAATTACTTCACCAGGGGTAAATGGAAAGTGTCAATGCACCTCTCACACTTCCAACAATATAAAAGGCTTACAAATGTTTTTAAAAAAGAAAACAGATGTTTAATACGTTTATGGACACAACATATTGTATAGGAACTTTGGAATAAAGCTACTTCCACTTGGGAGGAAAATCTTCATCATGTCTCATCATAGTGTCACTTGTGATTTATGGAGACTTTCTGGAGTAAATTGAATGTGGCAAAGTTTCCTACTGTGAACTTTGTTTAATGCATTAAATTCAGCACAATAAACCCTAGTTACCAGACAACAAAAGCGTTCGTATCATAAACAAAATGTCACAATCGATGCCAAAATTGTCTATCACATTATTACCAGAGAAAAGCTAGTTACTTGGAAGTTTTGTTGCACAAGAAATATATTTATTAATTTAAAAAATGTGAACCAATTTCTTTCTGCGACCACTAAGCTCCAGATCAGTATTGTTAGTTACACACTGTTTTTCCTCCAATTTCTCCCCCTTTATCTACTGACCCTGAATGGTTAACAGCCACTGGTTGCTTTTCAACATTCAATGAATGTGTGAGTTCCTCATGTATCAGTCAAGATACTGAACCTCTCAGGCCATAGCGGGTCACACCACCAAAGCCAGTGATGGATCGCAATCTGGAACAAAGACCACGGCTGTTCTATTTTCTCTTTCACTGGCCAGTTGTCCAGAAGTCAATTTTTGAATCCCTTCCATCGCCCTCCGATGGAAGGGAAAAGAATCAGGGATCAAACCTGAGACCTTGGTCCAAGGTTCTACATTAGGTAGCGTGCTCAAGCCCAGGCACCAAGCGCAAACTGCACTTAAACTTTGTCATTATTTACTGCTGCAGACTTGGACAGCCCAAGAGACTTGAAAGTGACCGAGACAACGGAGAGCACAATCACTTTGACATGGAAACGCCCCGTGGCAGTAATAGATCATTACTACATCATCTATATCTCATCCTCTGGTGAGAGGAATGAGAAGATTGTGGCTGCCGACGCTATCTCGTACATCCTGACTGGGCTGAACCCCGCAGCCGAGTACACCATTATCCTAATAGCACAGCGAGGTAAACAGAGGAGCAGGGCCTCCACCACCAGTGCTTCTACAGGTAAGGAAGGACCTTTTGAGTGCCGTTTCAATCTCTTCACTGTTTGTTTTCTTTTTAAAAATGCTGCTAAAATCTGTGTTGCTTGTGTCAAGAGAAACATTTCAAGGAAGTTCTTTATTTTCAGAGGTTGCTGCTTCTTTCCAAAGCACAGAGGTGGGATTGTTAGGTCTGCCCGTCATGTGAACTGATATGATTGGGTGTAACACTGCTTTCCCAACCCGCTTTGGTTTTACTCTCTATTGAAGACAATAGTGTAATAAGTCCTCGGAGGCAGAAGCCCCTTCACCAAAATTCCTTTATTTACAAGTCTGACAACTGCATACAGCGTGCTTTCAGTTCAGTCTGCACTAGGAGTCTCAGAGGAACTGCTTAAAGCAAGAGGCTCCCCGACCGGCCCGTCAATTTGGCCCTTGATCGGAGAGTTCGTATTCCAACAGGCCCACCTCAATTGCCTGATTAAAGTCGTCACAAAGAGAGGGTAACATTATGCGGAGTATTAACTTATCTTTTCCTTCAGCCCAATCCTGTGAGCTTTCTGAGGAACACAGCAGGTTAAAATGGCAAGCTGGAAATGTTAAAAGTAGAAGTTCATCAGTCCAAATAGCTTTGAGTAATGGATTCTCCTTTTTCAAGCAAAAGCATAGTTTGAAAGAGTAACGGGGCCTATCTACGTGATCCGGCACAAACTGGTAATAAATACATGCATGCATAAATGTAGCGATGAACCTGCATCCAGAGCCTCAAAGAACAGTAGTATATATTTGTTGATCCCAGGCCTCCCAATAAAAGTGGCCTATAGATGAAGCCCCTTGCTGTTAACTCACCTTTGCACAGTCAGTTCTGTGGTGTAAATGCATTTGCAGGTGTAAATAAGATAGGTTGCTGGATTCATTCAGTTTGACTTTTAATGACGCAATGTTTGGGCAATGCTAAATTCAGCTCGGGCAGTAATCTGATGTTACAGAATGCATAATAAAGAATTTAAATGAATATTGAAACAGGGAGCCGGGCCCCAGCCTTTGCCTCTGAGGTTATGGAATAAGAATGTTAGCACACAGTCCAGGTCTAATCCATCATTTCCGCTTATGCAGGCTCACTGACAATTCACATCCTAGTCTTATCCTAATACTGATGTCAAATTCTGAAAAAGATCCATAGGTAGGGCAGAATTACTTTTAAATGAAGGAAGCAAAAAATAAATTGGATCGACTATTGTATGATCTTGTGACTACTGCATAAAACATCACAGCACTGAAGATTTATTAATTGTGTGCCGAGTACACCACATGATGTGGAGTCAAACATACCAGCCAAACAAAACAGCAGATTTTATGTGTTTTTTCTCTTCTGCACGATATTAAACAAATTCACTGTTTTATAAGGATATAAGCAGCTCCCTTATTCCACTCAACTTTAACTACTAAGACTGGTCAAACGTGACTGAAAGTGGAAAATGGAGTTTATTTAAAGTAATAACATTATTCAGATTGCCAGACGAACAGTCTGCGAGCCTTTCCCTTCAGAGACAATACAGAGAAAGCTTTCTCCGGTGCAGAATTAATACACCATCATTCTTTTGTGTTGGAAGCCATGCTTGCTTGACCTTTGAGCACGTTCATACATTTAATGGAAACCCTCCCACCCACCCCGCAAAGTTCAGCAGTTTATACAGGAGCGGGTAATGCGTCTGCATTTTTCTGATACTTATTCAAGTGGTTGGATTTACACACCGCTAGTCTGTATTCAGAAAATTGCCTCCCTTTCCCTCAGTAGAGTAGTTGAACTAGCGCAGGCAACGAAGGTCAGGTGTGATGTGCAGAGGGATTGATCTCAAGCTAGCAATCGTGGGTTGTAGCAATTGAGCTGAGCCTTCTTGGGGTATCAAGGGAGAAATTTGTAGGAATTTGTGATCACACTGGAAGTGCTCATGTGTGAATGTCAGGTGAGAGCGTAAGATATAGGAGCAAAATTAAGCCATTCGGCCCATCGAGTCTGCTCCACCATTCAATCATGACTGATAAGTTTCTTAACCCCATTCTCTCACTTTTCCCCCACAACCTTTATCCCCATACCAATCAAAAACCTATTTATCTCTGTCTTAAATGCACTCAATGACTTGGCCTTCTGTGGCAATGAATTCCATAGATTCAGCACCCTCTAGCTGAAGAAATTCCCCTTCATCTCAATTCTAAAGGATCACCCCCTTACTCTGAGGCTGTGCCCTCAGATTGTAATCTCCTACTCATGGAAACATCTTGCCCCCACATCCACTTTATCCAAGCCTTTCAGTATTCTGTAAGTTTCGATGAGATTCCCCCTCATCCTCTAAACTCAATCAAGTACAGATCCAGATGCTCCTTATGCGTTTTCGTTCCCAGGATCATTCTTGTGAACCTTCCCTGGACCCTCTGTAAGGTCAGAACGTCCTTCCTTAGGTGCGGGGTCCAAAATTGCTCACGATATTCCATTAGTGGCCTCCCCTGATTGACATATTTGGCTGATACTGAGGCTCACATACAGAGCTGCTGCTTTGATAGACGACCACAGATCAATTTTCCGTGGAACTGAGCTCCAGGAAGCATCTAGTGAAAGGAAAATGAATAATAAGCAGGGAAAAGGAAATCAAAACTAAATAACAACTGGAAAATATTTCCCTTCAGACTGTGAACTCACAGTATCTCATCATTTGAAAACAACAAAATTCTCACCCATGCAGCCTCTGCCTTAATCTTATATAACTAGGTGACGAGCCATTGTTCACGAGGGTCTATAGGCGTCTTTTTCTACTAGAGACAGACAATTGAATCTGGGGCATGATTCCATATCGAGCATGGCGCAGGTGGGGAAACAGGTCCCAAGTCTATCCCAGCTGGTACAGGAATTGATCCCAAGCTATTGGTGTTATTCTGAACAACATATTAACCATCTAACCGACTGAGCTAACCAGCTTGCTTCCATTTGAAAAAAAGATCGAAGTCCTAATGGGAAAATTAATATCTACTATGTACCAATATAAAGCTGCCAAGAACAACTAATTAAATTTTCCAGAGAATTAGAAGTAGAGAACTTCACCCACCAGCTGAATAAATAACGAAATACATAAATGCACTTATAATTTTACTTTGATTCTTGTTATTTTTCCTCTTCGTTTTTAGTACTTCCAAGCTAAAATAAAGTATACAAATTGTTTTTCTCATGCACTGTAAGGGTAATAACCCTGACAACGTAATCTCTTTGAGGTGCGACAGGACACTTTAAGTACATCAGAATTTCCTAAAGTTTTTAATACTGCATCCTCCACTGACCGGTTCTCTTCAAGTTACCAAAACTATGTCAAACTCCCAGCTTTTTCTGGCCTTTTTGTATCTATTTCCAAAGTTGAAAAGCGAGTAGGCTTATTAACAACTTATTATATAAACAATGAGAACTTGTTTTTTTGGTATAGTTTAAGCAGCTTTGTTAAGTATTTACCCATTCGGAGCTCGACCCTTTCCACTTAAAATTTCTGAATCTCCAAATAAAGATAAAATGTTGGAAACGCACAAAGTCCATTGGTATCTAAAGAAGAGTATGTTGGATTGGTATTTGGGCAGCATGGTGACACAGTGGTTAGCACTGCTATCCTACAGTGCCAGGAACCCAGGTTCAATTCCGACCTGGAGTGACTGTCTGTGAGGAATTTGCATTCCTCTCCATGTCTGTATATGTTTTTTCCGGGTGCTCCGGTTTCATTCCACACTCCAAAGATATGCGGGTTAGGTTGCTTGGCCATGCTAAATTGCCCCTTAGTGTCAGGGGGATTAGCAGAGTAAATATGTGGTGTTACGGAGATCGGGCCTGGGTGGAATTGTTGTCAGTGCAGGCATGATGAGCCTCTTTTCTGCACTGTAGGGATTGTATGATTTCCAAAGGTAGCTCTTTATATTAAACCAAGCTATGAAATGGGGCTTTTAAACAGAAGCTATTCAAGGGTCATTTTTGTTTTTAGATACTGATGGACATGCTGTTTATTTCCAGCAGTTTCTGTTGCGTGTCTATACCATAATAGAATCATTGAATCTACAGCATGGAGAAGGCCCTTCGGCCCAAATTGATCCATGCTGACCAAAAACCCTATCTAAGCTAATCCCATTTGCCTGCATTTGGCCCATATCCTTTCCTATCCATGTATTTGTCCAAGTGCCTTTCGAATGTTGTCAACGTCCCTGCCTCAACCAGTTCCCCCAACAGATCATTCCACATAAGTACCATCTTCTGGGTAAAAAAAAAAGTTGCTCCTCAGGTTCCTGTTTATTCTTTCCCTTCTTAACTTAAATCTATGTCCTCTAGTTCTCAATTCCCCAACCCTTGGAAAAAGAACGGAGTGCATTCACCCTATCCATGTCTCAAATAGAAAATGTTATGAAGCATAATGGAACCTAAGGCTTTGAAAAAACAGTGCCGTTTTACAAAATCCTTTAAAATAATTTGTCTAATCTTGCACGATACTTTTTCCCAATAGGTAGTTATATAATTTGTATTTTTAACCTCATTAATTTATGATATAAATTGCCTCAAACAATTATGTAAACATTAAGAAATAATTACTGTCTTCAATTTTCAGATCAGAGTGATTTGATGTGGTTTCAATGTCACAGATACAGACTCTTAACTTTGAGAGGACTGTGTTATTGCCGCACAATATGAGATTGACTTTTTTTGGTTGAAGATTTTTGTTTGATCTATCAAGTGTTCTTTTAAAGCTATTTTCTTAGGATGCTGTTTGTATTCTGACACAGAACTTAGATATGACTGCACTATATTTCAGTTTTCATTGGTATCCAGATAGCATTTTACGTTCTACTTCAACATTTTACATTTTACAATAAGTATAACAGAAAACTGGAAATAATAAAGGAGGACAATTTTCTCCAAAAGTGGGGGGGTGGATTGAAAATCTACATTTGTTGTGATATACTTTCTTGGTTCAGATTTGTTATGGTTCGGGAGAATATATATATGACATCGAAGTATTATCAGATGCATTCATGTGCAATTCTCTACTCTTTAAAACAATTCCACAGGCCTTGAAGCCCTGCGCGGTCTTAAATTTTCTGAGGTAACTCCCACAAGTACCTCAGTGGCTTGGGAAGCTCCTGCAGCTCCCGTTGACATGTTTGTTGTGAATTATAACCCTAAAACCCACGGAGAAACGCAGCAGGTTATTGTGAAGGGAGACCAGACCGCAGTCACTCTCACTGATCTGAAGCCTGCCACTGAATATGTGGTGACGCTTATGGCTCTTCGAGACACAGCAAGAACAGAACCCCTGGTCGGATCTGTCACTACAGGTACTTTACCAAATACTGTGTCTCCATCTTAGCATTGTTTAGCGATGGTTTGTGTCATGCGCTTGCTGCTGTACCTCAAACCCCTGGAAAAGGGCAAGCTATGTGCTGCAGCATATTCCATGAATCCTATAGAAGAATAGGATCTCGTGGAAATATGTGAGCTTTCCCACAGTTGGCTCCCTCCAACTGTTCCCTGCTGGATGTAGTCAGTAGAATACTAACTTACCCTGCTTGCCCTTCAGTCCTGAATGACAGTGGCATCAATCGAACGTTTCAACTGGAATCTGCCTGACTAAACATAGAATACAATTGCTTTTAACCACGTAGCATCCATTTTCACCCTGTTACAGGTCTGCAAATTGTTTGATGACTCTGCTTACTACAAATATATCCAACATTCAACTTTTTGATCCCCGAAGTTGTTTACAGTGTGCAAAACAACTAATATACCTCTATGACATTGAAATGTTGGATGGATTGTTGCTTACTCCAGCATGAAGACCCTGTAGGAATATTGAAATGAAAGGAAACTCTGCTATGGTGGAGAATTCCTTTAAAAACTTTTATTTCAATAATTCATTCATCAGTACTAACTAACTAATGACGTATGGCCAAATCTATGTGTACGCATATGTGCATGTAAGTAATAGCAAACAAAGCCATGCATTAGAAAAATGTTTATGAAATCTCATTTAATAACTTCTTTTGATATCAGGAAAAGGAATTCTTAATGCTCCTTCAATTTTGACAAGAGTTAAGCAATGTCTGTGGCTTTGCAAGTTTTTGTCCAGTGCGATGCCTAGAGATTTCAGGCAAAAATACCACGTGGCACAAAAAAAATCTTCATTTCCAGTGGCTTGGTAACAAGCAATTTTATTGGAAGTGTACCCATTAGGCAGTTTTAATAGTTAAATCTCAGCAATGTAATTTTCCTAAGCACCAGAACACAGTAAACATATTCTACAGGTAGTCCAACCTGCTGTGCTTTTTTTTTTCATTTATTAATGTCACAAGTAGGCTTACATTAACGTTGCAATGAAGTCACTGTGAAAATCCCCTCGTCGCCACACTCTGGCGCCCGTTTGGGTAACTGAGGGAGAATTTCGCATGGCCAACGCACCTAACTGGCACTTCTTTCGGACTTTGGGAAGAAACCCACGCTGACGTGGGGAGAACATGCAGACTCCACACAGACAGTGACCAAAGTCGGGAATTGAACCTGGGTCCCTGATGCTGTGACGCAGCAGTACTAACCACTGTGCCACCATTATCTGCTGCAATAGGAAAAGATTTTCATTCAAATTCAAAGTGTTAGAGATAAATTCCAAAATAACGTTCTCCTTTTTTTTATAATCTTGCAGTTACTTCTATTCTAATCCCGAGCCGAGGAATTTTGCTTAAAAATATTTCATTCTGTTAAGACACTGTCCCAAGTCGCACAGGGAGCTACTCCTGAACTTGAAAGAAAATGTTGCAAAAGACTCCAAGAGATACTCTTCTCTAAAGTACTTAATTGATTAATCTAACTTTTTTGAGATATACTTGGTCTGTGAGTACTGAGAGCAAAATATTCAGAATCCATTTTAAAAGCAGGTTTTTACTGAATTGTGGACTACTCGTTGCCGGTGAGGACACTACTTCTGAGATAGCTCACTTTCCAACATAATCTCTGTCTGGAACATTGATGCATCCAGTCAAAATACAAGAGAAGATTGTCCTGTCCAGCTTCCCTAGCCTCATAATTTCATGAGATATAAGAGCAGAATTAGGCCATTCAGCCCATCAAGTCCAGTCTGCCATTCGATCACGGCTGATATGCTCCTCACCCCCATTTTCCTGTCTTCTCCCCATAACGCTTCAATCCATTACCAAATAAAAAATCTGTCTGACTCCTCCTTCAATTTACTCACTGTCCCAGCATCCACCACACTCACAGATTCACAACCCTTTGGGAGAAGTAGTTTCTCCTCGACTCTGTTTTAAGTTCGCTGCCCCTTATCCTGACACTGTTACCTCTGGTTAAAGTATGCCCCGCAAAAGGGAAGCATCTGCTCCATGCCCACTTTATCCATACCTTATATCCTCGATAAGAGCTTCTCACGCCTTTTGCGTTGGATCTTTCCAGCCTGTGGAGCATCCAGATTTCTTATTCTGTATTTTGACCGGATACACCAACGTTCCAGATGCAGAGAGATTATGTTGGAAAGTGAGCCATCTCAGGCGTAGTGTCCTCACGGGTGATGCGTAGTGCACAATCCACTAAAAACCTGCTTGTAAAATGGATTCTGAATATTTTGCTCTCAGTACTCACAGAGCAAGTATACCTCAAAAAAGTTAGATTTGTGAGGTTGAGGGGTGACCATGGCACTGGCCCATCCCTCGAATGGGTCCAGTGCTGACGGAACAAGAAGAAGTATAAGGCCCGTAGTCAGTCCTCCAACCTCTTCAACAGCTGCCAGGAGTTTCCCCTTCAACCGACATAGTAGAGGAACTTTTAAAGAAACTCTTACTTGCGGTTTTCAGTCTGCACTTGCCACCCTCCCCCAGTCCCCCTACACGTCAGACGCTCTGTTCAGTGTGATTTGGAGCCAGGCTCAGCTGCCATCCCGTGTTTAGGCAGTGCCAATGTTGGAGCTGCCACCCGAACGGTCAAAGTGAAAGCCCAGGCCAGGTGACTGTTCCCTATCTCATTAAAATGGTTCCAGTGCATCCATAGCAACTTAGACCGAGACATAGATCTCTACCCAGCCACCCCACCCCTGGTTATCGGAGAACAGTTCCTTTATGTTGCAATGGAAAAAAAACAAATTGATTGTTTCTAACGTTGTGCCTTTTTTTTATTCCCATTTAATTAGGTCGCTTGCAGGAACCAATGTGAAAGTTAATTAAATCAACTGCATCTTTTTCAGGCTATTAACTTTTTTTTTAAGGACTTTAGTATAACGACTTGTGATATTGCAGATGCAGCAGCCACTTCTGAATAAGCAAATGCACAATTGTAACAGTTTTTCCTCCTTCAATACTACTGAACTGATTTGCACTAAAATGTTTGAACTACCTTTTGTAGCGATGTTGGAGCCAGCATCCACTCATATTATGGAGGAGGCTAGCACGCCTCCTCCGCATGGAGGAATAACAGTGCCAGTTGTTTCCTTGCCATCAGAAGCTTCTGTGCCCGAGTTTTCCGGGACTGGTGATGGTGAACTGAGTAACCTAACTGTTTCCGATGTAACCTCGGACGCTGTGAGACTTTCCTGGACGGCAGATGTAGGATTCTATGACTATTTTATCATAAAGTATAAAAGTGAGCTCGGAGCTGATGACGAGACAGAGATCTCCGTGACTGGTGATGATTTAGCTGCTGAAATAAGAGCTCTAATGCCCTCCACTCCTTATTTGATAACTCTGTATGGAATTGCTGATGGTCACCGCTCAGAGCCGCTGAACATTATAGCTACCACAGGTATTTAGCCTTACCGTTTTGATTCCAGACTGCCTTTCAGTTATTTGTGATGTTAAGACCGACTAAAACTGGTATTGCATAGAGAATCCTGGCTATTTTGACCATACTATGGCCCCTGGCTAGTTGGAGCTGTTACCTGCATGACCGAGCATTAATGTTGCCATCAGCACGTTGTCCCAGATCGGCTAGAGTAGTTTCCCTCGTAAAATGGGCTCCAGCTTGAGAATTACAAAGCATGGGCGCACTACCAGAAAAGGGGACGCCAGCCCGCATGGCTTATTAATTGTTTTCAGAGGCGTTGAGTGTCTTTCGTCACGGTCCTTTGTGATTTGTTGACTGGTCGAAACTATGTTTCACCCTTTTGGTGCAGAGGAGTTGGTTACAGTGTTTAAAACAAAAAGTGGGGCAAATGGAGAAAAGGGCAGAGCATGAACTTGGAGGGGCTGATTGTCCTCTGTTACTTACTCGCTTGTGTTTGTTGTAGGGTGTAGTGACCATTTTCTGTCTGTGTGACTTACGCTGTTTAGACGTAGGCTGTAATTGTAGCTGAGGTTAGAATGCTGCCGTAATGTAGACAGAAGCATGATGTTCGGGACATTATCCATGTTTATTAATATTGCATTGATGCTTTGAAGTAGTCTACCCCTCAATTCCGAATATTTTGCAACTTGCTTCATCCTCATTTCCTCCAATACTAATTTCTCCCAACATCATGTTGTCCTTAATAAATATCTGGGTGCTGGAGTTTATAACAGGCGCCTGTCTGAGGAACCGAACGCTTCCGCTTGACATTGATATGTAGTGCAAGTACCAGTTTTATCTTTAAATGGATGCCAAATTGTTTCCAGTTACTGCCGAAACAATAGCCGATTAAACTCACCGCGTTTGCACAATTGGCCATGCAAATCGAGTTACAAATGATTTGTGAGGTGAACCACTTCTCTCAACGTGATGATAAATTAGTCCAAGTACCACCCTCCCCATCTCCAACACATGACATTGTGTAACTGGAAGCATGACCCTTTTAACGATGTTGTTCTTTTTTTTTAAATGTTGTTCTGCTGGTGGCATAGCATTTTGAAACACTATTCCTTCAAAATTATTTTTAGCTGGCAAGCTGATAGATCATACAACATCCCACACTGCTCGGCTGCACAAAGACGGAAGTTTTAACAATGGGCCCTCAATCCATTCAGAGAAAGGGGTTTTGCATAGTAAACTAGCAAGCCTTACTGTGGTAAACGCTACTTCCAAAAGTGTTAAGCTCTCTTGGACGTTGCAAAATGGATCTTTTGACAGCTTTCTGTTAGTGGTCACAGATTCCACTGGGCTGTATGGACCACTGGAAATGTCCCTAGATGGTGACTTTCGTAGCACGGAAATAACTGGCCTCTTGGATAGTACACATTATAAGGTATATTTATACGGATTTGTGGGAAATTGGCGTTCAGATCCTCTGAATGCAGAAGCCACAACAGGTATTTTTTTTTCTATTCACAATCTATTTTTTTCTTCCCCCCCCCCCATATACCCCTCTTTCCCCTTCCTCTCCTCATCGGGATCATACGCAGAACCTCCCCCTGTCTTTATGCAATGCCCCTGATCACAGCATGACTTCAGGCCGTTCCGGTAAAAGACAGATTGAGTCACGTGTTTAGATCTGGGAGAGGCTCGATGTTAAGGGAGAGCCCAAAATGGAAAGATTGTCCTAGGAAAACATAAAATCGTTGACAACCGTGGACCAATATAGGGAATGCAAATACAACAGTGTCGTGGAATGTAACCATTGCCGCTGACTGCAAGGCCACGATGTTGGATAAGGTATTGGTCATGGTCTTCCATGTAAAAATGCGCAGAAATTACGTCTCAATATGGATCCAACTGTTCCAAAATTTGGGATTCGGGATAATCCCAATCTGCACATTTGAAGTTGGACACCGTAACTTTGAAGTAAAGACACAGCTTGTTATCCCACGTGTGGTGCATGTGTGTGCGTGTGTCGGTGGGTGGTGTTACAGGGAAGAATGTGTGTATCTTCTCCCAAATCATCTCAGTACAATGATACATGATACATTGTTCAAGGCAGGGCAGACTAGGAATCTACCCAAGGGGCTTTCTGGCTCATTGTGACAATCTTTGTGCCAGCAGGAGAACACAGGTATTATACTTCTCCACTTCACCTAACACTGAAAAATTCCAAAGCCAAAATATTCCGTCATCATCCGGAAATGTGCCATTTCTTTCATTCCTTAAAAGTGAAGCCATTTGCAATATGTATATGTAATCATATATGTCAAAGTACTCGCAGTTATTCATCAGAACTAAGAGCAGGAGTAGGCCATCTGGCCCCTCGAGCCTGCTCCGCCATTCAATAAGATCATGGTTGATCTTTTCGTGGACTCGGCTCCACTTACCCACCCACTCACCATAACCCTTAATTCCTTTACTGTTCAAAACTATATTTATCCTTGCCTTAAAAACATTCAACGAGGTAGCTTCAACTGCTTCCCTGGGCAGGGAATTCCACAGATCCACAACCCTTTGTGTGAAGAAGTTCCTCCTCAACTCAGTCCAAAATTTGCTTCCCCTTATTTTGAGGTGGTGCACCCTAGTTCTAGTTTCACCCACCAGTGGGAATAATTTCCCTGCTTCTACCTTATCTATTCTCTTCATAATCTTAAATGTTTTTATAAGACCTCCCCTCATTCTTCTGAATTCCAATGATTATAGCCCCGGTATACTCAGCCTCTCCTCATAAGCCAACGCTCTCAGCTCCAGAATCAACCTACTGAATCTCCTCTGCATCCCCTCCAGTGCCAGTAGATCCTTTCTCAAGTAAGGAGACCAAAACTGTACACAGTACTCCAAGTGTGGTCTCACCAGCACCTTTATATAACTGCAATATAATCTTGCTGTTTTTAAACTCCATCTCTCTAGCAATGCAGGACAAAATTTTATTTGCCTTCTTAATTACCTGCTGCACCTGCAAACCAACTCCTTGAGATTCTTATACAAGGACATCCAGGTCTCTCTGCACAGTAGCATGCTGCAATTTTTTACCATTTAAATAATAGTCCATTTTGCTATTACTCCTACCACAATGGAAGACCTCACATTTACCAACTCTCACTTAAATGATCTATATCCCTTTACAGACTTTCAGCATCCTCTGCACACTTTGCTCTTCCACCCATCTTAGTATCATCTGCAAATTTTGACACACTACACTTGGTCCCCAATTCCAAATCATCTATGTAAATTGTAAACAATTGCGGTCCCAATGCTGATCCCTGAGGCACACCACTAGTCACTGATCGCCAACCAGAAAAACACTCATTTACTCCCACTATCCATACTAATACATTACCCGCAACGCTGCACCTTTTATCTTATGTTGCCGTCTTTGGCGTGGCACCTTGTCAAATGCCTTCTGGAAATCCAGGTACATCACATCCACAGATTCTCCATTGTCCACTGCACATGTAATGTTCTCAAAGAATTCCACCAAATTAGTCAAACATGACTTGTCCTTCATGAACCCATGCTGTGTCTTACCAATGAGACAATTTATATCCAGATGTCTCGCTATTTCTTCCTTGATAGATTCAAGCATTTCCCTACTGCAGAAGTTAAGCTAACTGGCCTATAGTTATCTGCCTTTTGTCTACCTTCTTTTTTAAACAGTGGCGTCACATTTGCTGTTTTCCAATCTGCAGGAACCACGCCAGAGTCCAGCGAATTTTGGTAAATTACCACTAGTGCATTTGCTACGTCTCCAGCCATCTCTTTTAGTACCCTGGAATGCATTCCATCAGGATTCGGAGACTTGTCTACCTCTAGCCCCATTAACTTGCCATTAATATCTTCAAGTGTCCCACATGACAAATACTTTGAGATGCAGTGAGTTTGGTATATAGAGAAAAACAACATCTTTCTGAGTCTAACATGTCCCACAAAATTGCTCTGAAGCTCAGTCATTCTCTTTTTAGTTGATACTGATTAAGGGAGGAACGTTGCCTGAACGTGAGGAGGGTTTTCCGCCTTTTGTTGAACATCACCATGAGGGATTTGACCTCAATCACAAACAGCAGACAGAATGAAACATGATGGCAATTCTCCCCATCACCATCACATGTCTGCATGCTACTTAACTTCACATACATAATGCAGGATGGCAACTTCACCCAGCAATTTAAGAAGCTGTTGATGGAAGGAAAGAAACAGATCAACAATTTCATTGACACTGGAATTGAAAGAATCCTAGTTGAGCTAACAGGCTTTAAAAAATGCGACACAAATTCTAGAAAAGCACAATTGTTTGCCAGTGAACTAAATTTCAGAAATTCTAATGAGGTGGGATAATCTAATTTAATTCACCAATAACATCCTTGATTTCTTCTTATCCATAAGACCAAAAGAAATAGGAACAATAGAAGGCAGTTTGGTCCCTAAAGCCTGCTCCGCCACTCAGTAGGATCATAGCTGATCCAATATCCATCATGTCCAATTTCCTAAACTTTTCCTGTAACCCTTAATTCCCTTACTGATCAAGAATCTATCTATCTCAGCCTTAAATATACACAAGGACTCTATCCCCACAGATACCTGTGGCAAGGAGTTCCAAAGATTCTCAACCCTCAGAGAAGAAATGTTTCCATTCAGTAGCATAATGATGTCCGAATGATGTGCTGGTTTTGACAGTTGGTTATGGTAAATTGCCCCTTAGGTTTCCCAGGATATGTAGATTACATGGATTAACCATAGTATAGGGCAGGTTAGTGGACCTGGATAATAACTGTTAGAGGGTTGGTGTGGTCTCGATGGGCTGAACAGCCTTCTTCTGCACTCTAGGGATTCTGTAATAAAACTATCCTCATGTTCTTAAGAGCAGTATGTCACAAACCAGTATAATTCTATTGAGAGGATTGACTGTACATTGCTGCTTTGTCTCTTGTGAAATCAAAGCGATTTCTGCTATTGTCAATGAACTGTTCATACATTTAGTGCCCACTACAAGAGTAAAGTAACAGATTTTCAACCAATGTGAATGCTGTTTTGAAAGCGTTCAATGGACAGCATGGGCAAAGGTATCACAAGTCCTTTAGTTAATTTGGTTCTTGACCCATTAAAGGAATGAAAAGGTAGGGAGATGAATTGAGATACAGATCAGCCGTGACCTGATGAAATGGCAGAATAGGCTCGAGGGGCTGAATAGCTGACTCCTATTTCAATGTGATCTTTGCATACATCTCTCTTGGCTAACTACTGGCTGATAGTTATGGTTGATAGAATATTGGTGACTCTTCAATACCTAGGCTTCCAGTCGAAGAAGAAATCTAGTTTAATCCCCAGTGTGAGTGCACTGAGCTGATTTCATTCACTTGGGCAAGGCTCGTAAAATCCCACCCAAAGCCATCGACAAATTCCGTTCTGCGAACCTCGTTTGCCTCAATTCCAGGGCGGGCATGGCAGTAAAATTCTGGCCATTAAGTTTGACTCATTACAAATGTCAAAGTTAAACTAACACTCAACAAACAGATGCTACTCTAGGATTGGAGGGATTGCTATTTAACCAAACTTTCTTTCCTAAGGTGTAAAAATATGAGATGACAAGACATAGTTATTTATTTTTCAGAACTCGACAAGGGATTGCCTTTCATATCTAGGCTTTTTTTGGGATGGGGGGAGTGGGGGGAATGTAACTTCTAATGTGTATGTTTTGCACTTACGGTAACCTCAGATGGAGACAGGGACGCTTGAGAGCTTCTCTCACCCGACCTATTTATGAATGAGGCTATCCCATGGATTGTTCGCATAATTCTAATCCAAACACATCTGTTTCAGAACCCTTTGACACTCCTACTACCCATTCTCCAAGCTCCGAAACCGCCAAGCTCGAGGGTCTTGCGCTGGAAAATGTAACTTCCACCAGCCTCAGGCTATCGTGGACTGCAGAGAAGGGAGTTTTTGATAGTTTTCTTTTAACAGTGAAGGATCTTAATGGAATGAGTGTCCCTTTGAAGCTTTCCCTACCAGGTGATCAGCACGCGACTTATGTAACGGGGCTGGTAGCTGGCACTGGTTACGAGATTGACCTTTATGGAGTAATCCAAGGCCGGCTTTCTCAACCACTGAACCTTATTGCAAGAACAGGTACTCCTCGACCTCCAAACGATGCTTTTCTCATCAACGTGCTGCCATTCGCTCCTTTCCATTATCCAGGAGCAATCTGTGCCAATCTTTGATTTGCATTCAAACGCTTGTCATTCATTGTGCTTGAGCTGCACCCTGTTCCATTTAGGAGGCAGGAGAATTTGTTGCCTTCTGCATGTGACATAAATACATTTCTAACCCTTCCCATAGCTTCAGCTGTACGTTTTCTGTCCCCATTTGTCCAATTGTTACGGCAAGGGCACAGCATGGCATTATACGGCAGCTTTGTTTTGAGTAGGTTCACAATGAGTCTTAACCCTCGTTACCTGATGCCACCCAGTGGCAAACACACTGCACTGGACTTGGTACTGAATTCAGTTCCAAAATGGAGTTGTCAGCACATTATTTTTTTGCCCATATCCAAGGTCCTTTTTCGAATTGAAATCTGTACCGTTGCCTTTTAGGTTATCATGTACTGCGACTGGCTTTCTGAACTTGCAGGAGCACTTGTTCAAAGCGCAGTAAGAGTGTCATAGAGTGATAGAGATACACAGCATGGAGACAGGCCCTTTGGCCCAACTCATCCACGCCAACTAGGTTTCCTAAACTGAACTAGTCCCACTTGCCTGCATTTGGCCCATATCCCTCTAAACCTTTCCCATCAGTGTGCAAATGTTTTTTAAATATTGTAAGCGTACCCACCTCTACCACCACCTCTGGCAGCTTATTCCATCATACACCCCACCCTCTACACGAAAAAGTTGCCCCTCACTATCCCTTTAAGTTTTTCCGCTTTCAACTTACACCAATGCCCTCTAGTTTTAGACACCCATGCCCTGGGGAATAGACTTTGATTACTTATCTTACCTATGCCCCTAATGATTTTATACACCTCTATAAGATCACCCCTCATCTGCTTACTCTTCAGAGAGAAAAGTCCCAGCCTATCCTATCCTGCCTGTCCTTTTAATGAATGTTGATAGGGTAAATTTGAAAAGCTCCACGCCAGGTCTACAGACTCATCAAATGGGAATGTTGGGTCAATAGCGGGTCATAAATAAAGCTGATTCTCTGACCTTGCTTCTGTCTCATGAGTCTTCATGTCTCAAGACAAGACCCGTTGCTATTATCTTCTCTTGTGCCTGGATATCAAATCCAGTACAGAAAATGTCCATAATGTTTCATATTTTTTTATTAAGAAACTTATTGCTCACACAATATCTGTTTATTGACTTTTTAAAATGACCCCTCCAGTTTATCGTGTCACTCCTTATGGTGCTGACTCTCACTGGTGTCTGGTCGCACTGATAGCAATGCCCTCCAATAGCAATTCTTCTCTGATTCCTGAGGCAGTGAGATTTGATTGGTTATTTGACTGATCGATGCCCGAGCGTGCCCGCTTCTAAGTGACCATCTGATAGGGTTCCAAACCAGATCCCCAGTCCAATTTCCCACTTTCCCCCACCCAAGAGTTGTGAGGGTAATTACAATGATCAGTTCCCTCAGCATGACCCTGCATTCACGCGCATGGACAGTTCAGCAGAGAAACCAATCAACCTGGCGTGGAAATTGAAGACGGATTCCCCTCTCTAGTCCATTAGCATTAAGAATATTTTACAGTCACACAGGTAGAGATCAATGAATACATATTCCTAGACTGTATTGCCCTGTTCCAAAATGTGTAATGCTATTAGAAGCTGACTGACCAAGGTAACTTTTTCATTCCATTTGTTTTAATAGATTAGAACCTGCATGACTATCTAAAGTGTTACTCTTTGGCTAAATTCATTTCAGTATTTTTAAAGGATGCAATATAAGATGATCCATTTTATGTTTAAGAGTTGCAGTGCATTATTGACCCACCTGTAACGAGTAACTCACTCCTGACTCCCCAAAGCCTATTCACTATCTACGAGGCACAAGTCAGGAGCGTGATAGAATATTCCCCACTTGCCTGGATGAGTGCAGCTCCAACAACATTCAAAAATCTTGACGCCATCCAGGAAAAAAGTAGCCCACTTGATTGGCACCACCTCTACAACATTCACACCCTCCAGCACCAACACCACTCAGTAGCAGCAGTGTGTACAATCCAAAAGATGCACTGCAGCAATTCATCAAAGATCCTTAGACAGCACCTTCCAAACCCTCGACCACTTCCATCTAGAAGGACAAGAGCAGCAGATACATGGGAACACCACCACTTGCAAGTTCCCATCCAGGCCACTCACCTTCCTAACTTGGGAATACATCGCTGTGGCTTCGCAGTCGCTGAGTCAAATTCCCTCCCTAACGGCATTGTGAGTCAACCCACAGCACGTGGACTGCCAGCAATTCAAGAAGGCGGCTCACCACCACCTTCTCAAGGGCAACTAGGGATGGGTAATAAATGCTGCCCATGTGCCACGTATGAATAAAAAACCCATCTTAAATAGAGTCTCTCCAGGCAGATCAATTAATGATAGATAGCTGAGTGGCAAACTAGCGTCTCAACATTGCCTCATCACTTGTTTGATGTGGACATTTTAAGTAATTTTTTAAATTTTAATCTTCTAGGATGCAGGTCTAGATTCACCTTGTATGTACAAGAGTAGCTTATAGCTGTAGACTGACCTTGTATGTAGCCTATAGTTGTAACGTGCAGATACTCTCACTTAATTTATTCTTTTACAGGTGACCGTGTTTTTTTTCTGACCAGTGATACTGAAAGGAATTCTGCTGCCTTCTCACCATCGCTCCATACCATACTAATGCTACCTCATTGTCTGGGTCACTTTCAGACTCCCACTTGCCGTTCATTGCATATATGTTCTGTGTGCTTTATACATATTTATGTCCAGTGTTACAAGTTGCTGTGAACTGCTTCAGGCTCCTTCTTGCCGCCTCTGAATTCACCATTCATTGTATTGCAGACTGCACGGCGTCGTGTTAGTGGTTGTAGATCTTTTATCTTATGCAATTTTGCAGTTCATCGTTTAATATTTCCTAATATTTATTACCTCGCCAGAATCTGAACTTGAAAACTTAATGGTCTCGGAAGTTACCTCCGCCAGCTTCAGACTCTCTTGGACAGCTGACGAGCCCTTTGAAAGCTTTGTTGTAGATATCAAAGACTCTGATGGGTTGTTCGAACCGTTAACATACACAGTGCCAGGTGATCAATATTCCATAGACATCCCAAGTCTGCGTGCTGACACTGCCTATGAGGTGTCTGTCTATGGTATAATTCATGGCCAGCAAACAAAGCCGCTATACACTGAAGCTCAAACAGGTATTTTGATTTATTTATCTTCTGCCTTCTTATTCTTCACACAGGGAAGAAGAGACGGTCCGTCAGTGCTTATTAATTGCTCAGTCTACCTCCAGTTGTCATTGTTGATCCTTTGCAGGCCGTGCGTTGAAAGGCGGAAATGGTGTTTCAACCCACTCAAATCATTCTTTCATTTTGATTCATAGGAAATGGTCTCACTGAATGGTTGGAATTTTTCCTTAAAATGCATGAATCTTAATGGCATTTTGCTTTCTTGTTGCAATAATTAAACATCACAGCCATAAGGAAATGCATCAGACTCTGCAAAAAACTCTCTTTACTAATGAGGTTGACTTTCATTCTCCACCCCCTCCCCTCAAAGGTTTGTTGCCTGAAGAGATTGTCTGCGTGAAAGTGACAAGTGACTTTTATGCATTGGTACATCTGGTTTGACATTGGATTCTGATAACCTATCTCACCCCTGTAGGGCTGCCACCTTCTACTTAGGGCAAGAATCTGGGATTTATGATTTGAGTCCCCATTCTCTTGTTGCATTGGGAAATCATTTAAATATTAATCAACTTCGCACCGAGGGGTGGGGCATGGGATTTAATTTAAAAGCCATAAATTTGGTACGTGATTTTTTTCATGTCAAAAGAGATTATTCAAATTCTGTAAGGTGGCATCCTTACTCATGAGGTCAAAGTTACTAAACTATTAATGTCGTATGTATGATACTTATCAGACCCACAGTTCAAAGTATGATGGTCATGAAATGCAATGTCTCAAATATCTACTAATTGTTTATTATTGAATGAGAGCTTTGGTGTTTTCATAAATCTTAATTTGTGCCTCTACCTTCCTTTTATGCCAAACAAATATTAATGTCAAACCACTGTATGGAACAGTTTGCAAACCTGTTTCTGCAAACTGTAGAAATGCATGGGTTGCATGAGACTTGAAATTTGTAAAGCCCAGATACATGGTTGTTGCTGTGATAAGACTGGAATATCTGCTTGCACTTGTTTGTGTTACAAATTAACATAGAAAGTCCTTTTAGCTAAGTCTAAATGTACTTTCAATTTTCATTTGTACAAATCAATGTACATCCAGTGAGAGTTACCAATATCAAGAAATTTTAATAGATTCACGGTGCAAAGAAGAATCCAATGAATAACATACATTTATAAGTGATGCTTTAATAACAGAGTTACATCACATTGCTGTAAAAGCTGCTGTTTTTAGAAACAGGGCCCCATAAGTTGAATGAGTAATTATAGCTGTAATGATGCAGATGCACAACGCTCAGCTACACTCCTGTTTGATTCCTTACTTAAAATCATGTTATTTTGCTAACTTCACACATTGTGCAGAACCTTTGTGCAGCTGAATAATTATTTTGTCTTTTTCCGGTTCTTTACAAATGAAAGATGACTATTACTCCCGCCACACAATCTTCCTTCGCTAAAGCATTGACCATCAATGGGCCTTAATTCCATTGCATTTCAGTCACCCTGTGGTATCCCACCAAGCAGCAGGCTAAATGAAGCAGCAAGCTATTTTACCTTTAAAGCATCGCAGTCCAGCAGATTATATGAACACAAGAACCAGGAGCAGGAGTAGGCCATCTGGCCCCTCGAGCCTGCTCTGCCACTCACTAAGACCTTAGCTGATTTGTTTCCTGCACTCAGCTCCACTTGCCCGCCTGCTCACCACAACCCTTAATTCCTTTACTGTTCAGAATTGCCCTAAAAACATTCAATGAGGTAGCCTCAACTGCTTCACTGGACAGGGGGTTCCACAGATTCACAACCCTTTGGGCGAAGAAGTTCCTCCGCAACTCACTCCTAAATCTTCCCCCTCTTATTTTAATCCATGCCACCTAGTTCTAGTTTCACCTGCCCGTGGAAACAACCTTGCTGCTTCTATTTTAACTACTCCCTTCATAATTTTATGTTTCGATAAGATCTCCCCTCATTCTTCTGAATTCCAATGAGTATAGTCCCAGTCTACTCTATCTCTCGTCATAAGCCAACCCTCTCAACTCTGGAATCAACCGAGTGAATCTCCTCTGCACCCCCTCCAGTGCCAGTATATCCTTTCACAAGTAAGGAGATCAAAACTGCACACGCTGCTCCAGATGTGGCCTCACCACTTGTTTAGCTACAGCACAATTCCAGGAGGAATAATTGGACGCCAATCCAAAGCAGGAAGCACAGGCTATTTTTCCTTCACATCTCCGGATATCAGGGCCATTTGTAATGCCGCTCGCCATGAGACCAGATAACTCGTTGCATCTGATCAGGGGTTGAACTGCAGGCTTTCTTTGGTCTGTTTAACTAGACTGTTCACTAAGTTCACCTACAGAGCCAGGGAAAAGCCCTTGTTTTCATCATAGATCATAGAACCCTGCAGTGCAGAAAGAGGCCCTTTCGGCCCATCGAGTCTGCACCGAACACAATTCCACCCAGGCCTCACCCCCATATCCCTACATATTATACCCACCAATTCCTCTAAGCTACGCAACCCTGGACACTAAGGGGCAATTTCTTAGCACGGCCAATCAACCTAACCCGCACATCTTTGGACTGTGGGAGGAAACCGGAGCACCCGGAGGAAACCCACGCAGACACGAGGAGAACGTGCAAACCCCTACAGTGCAGAAGCAGGTCTATCGAACCTGCACCGACAACAATTCCACCCAGCCCTTGTCCTTGTAGCCCCATACATTTAACCTACGCCAAGTGGCAATTTAACACGGCCAATCTACCTAACCCGCACACCTTTGGACCGTGGGAGGAAACCGGAAGGCCAGGAGGAAACCCACATAGACACGGAGAGAATGTACAAACTCCATACAGACAATGACCCAAGCTGGGAATTGAATGCTGGTCCCTGGCACTGTGAGGCAGTAGTGCCAACCACTGTGCCACCCTTTATTACAAAAAAAACTTACAAGAGAAAAAAATGAACAGCCTAAACTGCCATCTACTGGAGACCTCTAATTTAGAAGAAAGGTAGCAGAATATAAAGAATAAAAATCTAACCTACCTGTGTCATTTCATAGGATTTGACGTGCATTATTTCAGGAATACATGAATATTTAGATGTTCTGTTATCTCACAAGATTCCTGCACAACACTATCAGTCAATGCAAAATTAGAATAAATGAATATCCTATCTTTATAAGCACAGTCATGAGGGAAAAGGAATTGAACACTCGTCACAAATGTGTCCCGTGGTATTAATAGAGAATGTTTAGATGTGGCTGTAGGGATAGAACTTCCACAACTTCACCCGACCCACTGTAACTTTGGATGACGTGCAGAAATCCTGGAATAATGACATAGACGGCCATTTCTCGAGGGTATCTGTCCGATACCGAAGCAATAGTGGATGATTAGGAGCATCCTTGTGAAAATGAAATCCCTTTCCCCTGCCCCACACCCATTACTACGAGCATGAACCTGATTGCATTGTTGGCAAGGGGCAGGAAAGATCTGAAATCACGTTCTCGCTGGCGCGAACTGTGACTTCTGGATCTTGAGCTCCCTCCAGCAACCTCACAGACAGAGAAAGGGGGCTCAAGATGCCGTTTTCATATTTGCTGAAAACATTTCACATCTGACACTGCAATCCAGCCAATTCACGCTTGTTAGGGAGATGCCACCCCCCGCCCAGCCCCAGACATTTCTGTTGGAGATATGAGCTGGTGAGTCCTTAACATGTTCAGATGACAATCATTTGTCCATTGATTTAACATGAGCCTTAAGAAAGAGCTCTGCTGAAATCACCAGCAAAGGAATCTTCTAGGAATACATGTTCAGTGTTTACCCAGTGATTATTCAATAAGTCCCCGCCTTCTCAGTCTTGCCTTTGAGGTGTGGTGATTCTCAGGTTAAATTACCACCGGTCACACCCTATGGTCACCTGGGAGTACGGCGACTTTACCTTCATCTTACTATAGCTGCAGCGATTTCTCAGTTCAAATCTGATCTTAATAGTAAAAATATTGAGATGTTTTATTAGAATGTTTGTATTAAATATTTGCATTTAAAATATGTAAATAGTTCATATTTTCGTGGTCTCAAATACTAAAAGTTGAAAGTTAATACATTGATTATGATTGCAGTATTATTCTGTCTTAAAAAGCCATGCTTCTGTCATTAATATATAAATGTGAATGAATTGATAGCAAATTCCTTATTTTTTTTAAGATGTGGAGATGCTGGCGTTGGACTGGGGTGAGCATAGTAAGAAGCCTCACAACACCAGGTTAAAATCCAACAGGACTTTATTTAGAATTACGAGCTTTCAGAGCACTGTAAGCTCATGATTCCAAATAAACCTGTTGGACTTTAACCTGGTGTTGTGAGGCTTCTTACGATGTTTTTTTTTAAAGCATATCATATTTGTGTGTCATACGATTTACTTTCACACAATCAGAAACCAGGATTGTGATGTGAGTGTTTCTTTTGTTGCTATTTATCATCCATTGAATCTGAGCCCATCCACTTTGGTGTTATTCATTACTTGCAATGTTAAGCTTTCAAAGAACTCATGTCGCTTCTGCTTTTGTTTTATCAGTTAGGTTTTGCTGAGTACGGAAATGTCTAACATTGTAAAAATTTTCTTTTTGCGAGCACACGTATTTGGTCAGCTCTCTCAATACTGGTAATTTAATATCGGATGTGTTACGATATACAATCCAGTTAATGGTTGAAACTTGTAGGTTACATGTTGGGAAAGGGTTATTGATTTCTGGTGTACTGAATATTTTCTTTCATCCAATTATTTCCTCTCCTCAGTGACCGAACCCAAACTTAGCAACCTAATGATTTCCAATGTGACCTCAGATGGTTTTATTCTGTCTTGGATAGCAAATGGCACCTTTGAAAGCTTTGTGGTAGACATTACAGATCCTAACAGGATCTTCGAAAGTTCGGAGCACATTGTCTCAGGCAACCGTCGCTCTATTGGCATCGCAAAGCTCTTAGCCAGCACTGATTATGTCATTTACCTCTCTGGCCTTTATCAAGGACAGCACTTGCAAACGCTTAGTGCAGTTGCTACAACAGGTATTTGTGTTGCAGCTGGATCTTTCCAGCGTTTGTTTGCCTCTACTTCATTACTACTTTTTAGCAACCAGTTTTTATGACGCACCTGCTTATCGATCTGTATTAAAATGTAACATGTATTTTAATTGTAATTTGGATTTGCTCTCATCGATCTTAACGGCTCAGACTTACCATAGAATCCTTACATTGCAGAAGGAGGCCATTCAGCCCATTGAGTCTGCACCGTTTCTCCGACAGAACATCACAGCCTGGCCCTATCCCGTAACGTCAAGTATTTTAGAAGAATGAGGGGAGATCTCATTGAGACGTATAAGATGATGAATGGGATGGATAGGATAGAGGTGGAGAGACTCTTCCCGCTCAGAAAGGATAGTAGGACTAGGGGGCACAGCCTCAAGATAAAGGGGGGGCGGTTTAGAACGGAGTTGAGGAGGAACTTCTTCACTCAAAGGGTGGTGAATCTCTGGAATTCTCTGCCCGTTGAAGTGGTGGAGGCTGCCTCGCTAAATATTTTTAAGACGCGGGTTGATGGGTTTTTGATAAGAGAGGGGATTAAGGGTTATGGGGAGAGGGCGAGAATGCGGAACTGAGCCACGACAGATCACGTGATCTTATTGAATGGCGGGGCAGGCTCGAAGGGCTAGATGGCCTACTCCTGCTCCTATTTCTTATGTTCTTATGTTCTTACTTTGCTAATCCCCCTAATTTGCACATCTTTGTACACTAAGGGGCAATTTAACATGGCCAATCCACCTAAGCTACACATCTTTCGACCGTGGGAGGAAACTGGAGCACCCAGGGAAACCCACGTGGACCCGGGCAAACTCCAGACAGATAATCACCCAAAGCCGGGATCGAACCCAGGTCCCTGTGAGGCAGCGGTGCTAACCACTGTGCCACCATGCCGCCCAATCACTCTTATTCGAGCTCCCAATATAGTGAATGACCAAACTTCTCAATAATTTCAATAATGGGTCAGAATCTTCTTTCCCGCTGCAGTGACTGGAAATATGGCTGAGTGCCAAATTCTCCATTCTCACTGGCAGCGGAGACAGAGCCTGATCCTGGCTAACGTGTCTCGTTTTGGAGGAGAGGAATGCCACACATTCTGACTTAACACGAAATAGAGAGCATTTTATTGTACGTAACTTGTGCTGAAAATCGGATAATATTTATTTTGTGAATGTATTCCTTTTTCTATTGTTTCTCAAAAGCTCATGTGCATGTCTTTTGCAAAGATCATTATTTACAACTACAGATGTCCTTTATAACTGGAGAAAAACACTCGAGGGCACAATCTTACTGGCCGTTCACACCTCGCTGCCGTAGCAGCAAGGATGGAGAGTTTGGCACCTAGCCAAATCTCCATTCACTACAGCGGGACCGGAAAATCCCGCCGATGTGAAAGGCCGTAATATTCCTGCCTAAACTTCGATAACTCGAGCTTTCCAGTCCATCACCAACAAGCATGTTGCAATATGCATGCAATAAAATTTATCAGTGCAACTGTAAGGTAGTATGTCCCTTGTTAAGATAAAATAAGGCAGAATTTTGTGCAGTATTTTAATTTTCACAAACTAAGTAAAATTCAGACCACGCAGCTGACCGGTTCAGGTGTAATATGTGTTTAGCACTTAGTGATGTGTCACCGCGTGCCGAGTGAAACTAAGTATATCCTTGAAAGTTATCGGAAAAACAATATAATAAGATATTTGAAGACCCAGAAAGTTGATTTCTAATGGTTTTGAACCATTATATTTCAATAGGGTTTGTAAAAGATTTATTAAGTAGCATATTTACTACTTAAATTGAAGATTGATAGGGAACAAATTGTTCTACTGACAATAGTAAGACAATCTAGAGACATCTGATTTTACTAGTAGGCGTGTGAGAAGCATCATCTGAGTTTTAGACTGTGTCACTTGATTCTCAGCTAATCTGTACTCTTTTGTTGTGTTGCTTTTAAAAGTGCTGAAGTTTTATTTCCAAAACAATCCCTATAGAGGCAGAACCTGAAGTGGGCAACCTAGTGGTTTCAGACATTACCTCAAACAGCTTCAGCCTCTCTTGGACGGGGAAGGACAAAGCATTTGAAAGCTTTGTTATAGAACTTGTAGATTCTGACAGGTTCACAGATCCGCAGGAGTACACGGTACTGGGCAACACGCAAAGCACCCAACTCTCCAATCTCATAGCTGGCACTAATTATGTGATTTATTTATATGGTATTGTCAATGGCCGACGCACAAGCCCCGCATCTACTGTTGCATTGACAGGTATTGGCATTTTATTATAAAACCCTTTTTCTCTCCATTTTCATGTAACAATGTCATGTGAAAGTTTGTCAGAATTTGGCACTTTTTGTCTCATTTTAACTGCTGTAGATCTTATAGACAGAAGGAGCATATTCACACATTATGCCTTTTCCAACTAAACAAAAGCTCCCAGAATGGGGGCAGCCATTCTCTGATACATTGCCATAGAAATGCCTTCACCAATCAGTCGACTGACCTGGTTTGAATTTGAAACCAAAGCTTGGCAGTTGACTGCTAACTGTTGTCAGCTGCATCCTCCATAGGCAATGTCTCAACCATTCGGAGTCCACTTACAAATCAGCACTCTCTTCCCATACAGTATAAATTGTTATTCCCTTTACCGTTGATTTATATTGCGTAGCTGTCCTGATGAGTGCACGATGAAAAGCTTTGATAGCATGTCTCTTTTTTTTAAGCAATACGCTATTTCTTTCACTAACAGATTCTGTTTATGATATTAGTGTTGGAACAAGAGAAAACAATGCTCCTCTAATACATAACAATGTGCTGATTTATAGTTTGCTTCTTTGGATTTTGTCGATCATTTGTGGCTTGCTATAAACGCTCAGAATTTGCTGGATTGGGGCTTCTCGCAGCATGCCCCACAAGTTAGGCTGTTTCCTTCCTGCTTCAGCTGAAATAAACTGTTGCACCCCAAATTGCTGGTGGCACAAACCACCAATGTTACATCAGGGTAAATGGGCACTTGAGATGTTGGCGAATGCCAGAACCAACGGTCTATCTTGGGAGTCCAGAACTAGGGTCATAGTTTGAGGATAAGGGGTAAATCTCTTAGGACTGATGTGAGGAGAAATTTCTTCTCCTCACATCAGGACAGAAAGGGAAAGTGAAAGATAGAGAATTCACAGCTTTAGTTGTTCCTTTTCTGAGACAGACAGTTTGAATTTCATTACAGGAACATAAGGGTTGTTGTTTAAAGGGGCCTTCCATTATTCAGTACCAGCCCTGACATTCTGTGTTGGTGTTATTTCATAATGAAAGCACAAATGCTGCAATTTCTCAAAATTCACATGGTTTAAATGTGACATGCCATTTTCCTAAGACTAACAGCTAGCACGTCATCCAGCAATTTATGGCAATTGGCAACTTGCAGAGTATTCTTCCTCACCACGCACCATTGGACAACTTCTGCATTAATAATAGCAGCCCTTTAAACTCATTTCTTTTCCAGCAAATTCTATCTCATAATCTTCAGTTTTGCACAAAGTATCTTGAAATGCTTTTATGTTTAACAAGTGCCTTGTATTAATCACGCAGTAGCATGTCCTGCGTCACATTGACAATTTGCATTGCGGGGCACATATCAATAGTAGTGTCTATACAATTGTTTGAAGGCCTGCACAGTAATCAGGCAGTGATACGGTCGAGCTTTTGTATAATGCTATGGTCCCCTTGTCAACTCAGGACAAAATGCCCTTTTCAATGACTTTGGTGACAGAGACTTTGTCCACATCATTGTCGTGAGGAAAGGCCACTGTGCTTGATATGGAAGCCACTTCAGCGTCAATTTTTTACATTTCGCCTACATTTCCGTGACAGACCATATGAAGGTCATAGTCTGAGTTCTGAAAGCTTCTGGCTGAAATTCAGCTGAGCAGAGAATTTTTTTTAATTTAACTTTGCTTCCAGCTTGGGATAATAACTGTAAGCAGATGAAATGCTGGGGTTTTCCACTTGTTTGATTAACTCTGTCCAGCTGTTTTGATAATTCCCAAGATCCTACAGGAACTCCATTATGAATCTCGGAGAATGATGGTTGCACTTACCCAGGAAGTGTGGAAACAAATTATTACAGGCTTGGGCTAAAAGTAGCAGGATCTGGCATTTAAAAAAAAGACTTCAGAGTGCCCCCACTACATTCATTAAGAATTCCAATCCCAAACATTGTTGCTTATTAATTTGTTTTTAGAATCTACCAACATTTTCCTCTTAAATGCATTTCAGTCAAATTTGCAACTGTATTAATGGCATTGACTACTGAAATGACACCATAGTCAGGAAATCAGAACCCTATATTTGAGGCACCCATTTGTGTGTAACTGGACAAAAGTGATGAACGCAACTTTAAGCAATAATACCTGAACAAATGTAGCTCCACTGGAATTTTGTCATCTTACAGTTATTTTCAGTATCAATGACGGTGTTTCATTGGTAAACATCTATTGACCTTTTGCCTGTAGCAACTCAGCTTGATATTGCATCCCAGTTGCCAGTTACGGAAATATGTTTTTGTTTGTTTTTATCACGTTCGTGGCAGTGATAGGTAGCATGGCCGAATTAATTTTTTGTGTGTTTGCTGAAGGCAATGAAGCTCAACGTGAATTAGTCATGAAAAGTGATGAGGGTGGTCCACGTTTTCTCGGTTCCCCCCCCCTCACATTTTTTAATTGAGTTTTACGACCCTTTTTTGGATGTGATGCAGCGAATTTGAATCTATTGAGTACATAAACAGGGGGGAGGGGGGTGGAAGAGAGACAAAGGTGTAAACGCCAGAAATCAGAAAGGCAGAGCACGTAAGTAGGTCAGCATGTGATAAACAAAGATGGTTCAGCGTTTTGAGTGCAACTTTTCATCGGAATTTCCTGCTGCCTCTGAACGAGAAGCAGGGCAGCATTTTAAAAGTGGCCGAGTTTTGCATCATCTTTTGCTGCTCAGCTTATGACAAGAACCAGTGGGCACATTTTCATAACAGTAGCAAATAAAGCAAAGGAGTCTCAGGCTGGTCCTTGATGGCATCAAATCCAAGTCTGGCTAAGTAGCCCATTCTAGGTTTCAGGATAACTATTGTCTAGCCCAATTTATTTTGAGGATGCATCCAAACTCTTTTGAACAGTGGGGAGTTTCATGTTTATTATGAAACTTTTTTTTTAAAAAGAGATCTCTCCCCCAGTAATGCAGGAGAAGCTAAAATTCTGTTTAAAAAAATAAATCAATTGTTAAATACTTTAAAAATGAATAAATCTCAGGCTATTTTGAACTCTGGTGACTCGGAATATATTTGAATCCTGGATTTCAGAGTGGATTTGGGAGTCTGTGGAGAGCAGTAAAATATTGGCAGCAGCAGAGCAAGCACTTTGAGTCAAAATCCTGTTTCAGAATTTCCTGACCTATCTTTAGCACTCCACGCTTGCTTAGTTACTAGCTGTATATTATTTAGCAACTCAGAGCAGATGAAGTGCCATTAGCCGAAAATGGCTGTGGCACCATTTAAAAAAAACATTTTTAAAAAAAGCTTTTGAGCTCCTGTTAAGTGGCTAATTCAGTTTTATTGCCTTAGCAATCCAAGCATCGTTTTTATATTACGTGTTTTCGGGCAGCTGGCAAATAAATGAACAACTCCACTCAACCGGTGCATACTTGCATTTATAGTTTTTTTTTCAGTTTAATCATTTCCTTCTGTTTGTTGCAAGAGAGATTAAAAGATGTTTTGCCTTTGTGTCACTCGTTCTGTTAAGCATCTATTGAGATTAAAGCCGTTCGCAATTAATTATTAATTAATATCATTTGTTCAAATTAAAATTAAATTAAAGTAAGTGGTTTATTTTGTCCACCTGATTTGATGATTGAGATTTATTTTTTCTGGGAGGGTCAGTAATTCTGCTATAGTGTATTACTGTTACTGATTAACTTACGTTCATGTATTTTGTGTTAAGTTACTACCAACTCCTGTTGAAGTTACAATTCAGATTTTATCGAGCAGGAACATGGTATTTTCACATGGAAGTGTGACAAAACTAAATATCTCCCTGAACGTTCCTTCCCTTAGAAGAAGAAGCTGAACTTGGTAACCTAGTTGTTTCAGATATTACCTCAGAAGGCTTCACGCTCTCTTGGACAGCAGAAGATGAGGCATTTGATTATTTTGTCATAGACATTAGAGATTTTGACAGCTCGCTTGATCCGGTACAGCAAGCTCTGTCAGGCAAAACGCGAACTACTGACATCTCAGGTCTAGTCGAAGGCACTGGATACCAAATTAATGTCACCGGTGTAATTCAAGGCTGGCGCACACCACCTCTTACTGCTGTTGCTGCTACAGGTATTACCACTTGCATAAAGCAAAAAAAAGGCACCTGCTCTAACAGATTCATTTTACTACTGCTAGGATAACTTTCCTTTTCAAGATGAAAGACAACTGTCTCTAGTTGTAATAATGCAGCTAACTACATACTAACACCTCCAGTATGCCTGGAAAGAGGCTTTGCTCCTTTTGTGGCATGCTTCATTCACTAACTTCTCCCTTCCATTCCTTCAAGTCTACCTTATCCACTTGGAAACATCTGCAACCCAAAGGTGTAGGTTGGGTTAGCTACTTCTGTACTTTATAAGCAATAATAGGAAACACATAGAACATAATGTTGACAGTGACAGGATGCAAAGAGCAAATGCCACCAGAAGGGGAGGCGATGGCATATTGGTATTATCGCTGGACTATTAATTCAGAAACTTAGTTAATGTTCTGGGAACCCGGTTCAAATCCCACCATGGTAAATGGTGGAATTTGAATTCAATAAAAAAAAACTGGAATTGAGGATCTACTGATGACCATGAAACCATTGTCTACTATTGGAAACACCCATTTGGCTAACTACTGTTCTTTAGAGAAGGAAATCTGCCATCCTTACCTGGTCTGGCCTGGTGTGACTCCAGAACCACAGCAGTGTGGTTGACTCTCAACTGCCCTCTAAAATTGCCTAGCAAGCCATTCAATTCAAGAGCAACTAGGGATGGGCAACAAATGCTGTCCAGCCAACGATGCCCATGTCCCATGAATGAATGTAAAAAAAAAATCCTGGCAAGGTTAGTCATAACCCAAGTACCTGACCAGTATTTGAAAACTTCATATCTAACTAAAATTGCACTTAAGGCAAGCCAAAGAAAGTCTGTTAAAGATAATGGGGATGAAACTAATCTAACTCAACTGTGCAAAACACGCTTGTACTAAATTGATAGCTTGGTATAGCTGTGCTAGATTTTATTTTCCATTTTTGTCGGAGACTATCGTCAAGATTTTTAATTTCAAGGAAAAGGAGCAGCGAGACTAGAAAAGATTCTCCAAAAGGTCTTTAAACTATGGTTCTGTGAACACTGGGGGAAAGAAGTTCTGGCATGATGCAAAATCACCAGTTGGTTTGTAATGAGCCTGTTTTATGCAGCCAGCTTGCACCAGTTTCACTCACTACAGAAATAAAACCAGATCATGGAAGTGTGTAGAACAGTTTTACAATGATCAGATTACGGAGTATACAATTTTGTGGGATAATAAGAAGCAGGTGATTGTGAAACACAAGCTCATATAAAAATCAGGGTAGATAGAAGGCAGACTGCCAACTCCTCATCACCTGCTTTACCACATCAACAGAACGGTAAAATCCATCCATATGCTTTTCTTATTGCCTTTTAAGCTTCACATCTACAGCCTTTTCCAAGTTGAGACTTGGTAACATTGGATTGCTGCATTTAATCTTGAATATGAAAGCTGATTTTTAGTTCACACAAATGGGCATTGCTAGGGATTCCACAGCCCTTTGTTCTTGTGTCCCTTGGGAATAAACTTGCATTCTAACTCATTTGGCACTGGAATGATTGAGGAGAAAAAGGGTCTCAAAGTTGGGACTTTTTAAAAACTTGCATCCAAATAGATCTCGCTTACCTACAACTGGCAAGTGGAGCTCGTTGCATGTGAGATGTTCGAGAAGTTGCCCTGTGGGATAATTCCTGGGTGCACTCTGACCGATCTTTGTAGTTCCGACAGCCGCTACTTTAATGTTGGATTTCCACTTGTTTTTCTTATGCCTGTATTATGATTCCTCCTGTTGTTCAAACTGAGAAAACAGTTTTAAATCCCTTATTGAGAGTACAGTAGGTGGACAGATCACACTTTGGTAATTGTCAGTATTATACAAATAGGAGGCAAGTTATGAAATGATCAGTGAATTTAAATTCCCATGTAAACAATGATAAAAAGCAATTAAAATTGAGGAATGGCATTCCTTTAAATGATGACAAAACACTGAGACACCAATTACTGCTCTCGCTGATCGATTAGATATTTGAGTTCATCACATGGGCGCAGGCTCCTTCTGAAATAACAATAACTGATTGCTGGTACTGTCTTCTCCTCAGTTCCACGAAATGAATTGTGAGGTACTGGAAATTAGGCCAAAAATTAAAGTTGCGCTTTTGTTTAAAGTTCATTTATTAGTGTCACAGGTAGTTTTACATTACCACTGCATTTAAGTTGCTGTGAAAATCCCCCAGTCACCACACTCTGGCGCTTATTCGGCTACACCGGGGGAGAATTTTACACGGTCAATGCACCTAACTAGCACAGTCTTTCAGACTGCGGGAGGAAACTGGAGCACACGGAGGAAACCCACGCAGACGCGGGGAGAACATGCAGACAGTCATCTAAACCAAAGGTCGAACCTGGGTCCCTGGCACTGAGAGGCAGCAGTGCTAACCACTGTGTCACCGTGCTGCCTTGTGATCAGTTGGTTCACTCAATATTGGAAGATTCAAGGATGATAACGAACAATTAGATCATAGAATTTAGAGCACAGATGAAGCCATTTGGCCCACATGTCTGTTCTGTCCCTAAAAAAAACTGTAAGAAGCCATGTAAGGGAAGAGAAAATAACTAAGCTAATTAAAATTATCTTCAGGCTTCTTGTTAAATACTAATGGCAGATGTAAAGAAATAATATGCAGCACTTAACCACCCTTTAATATCATATCTTTGCATGTGTTATGCATGCTCTTTGTGAAAATACTTTTAAGTTGCATACATTGTGTGTACCCCTTATCTTCTATGAGTCTATCAATAACTTAGAAACCAACCTTTGTGTGCAATGTTTGATGATAATCATCAATGGCAGTTATAATCGAACGAAATTGCTTCGAGTGTGACAAATTTCCTATTGTTACTTTGTAGTTAAGTCACAGAATAGATTTTTATATTCACTCTTCAGAATATTCCACTGGCCTCCTGCTGAAATCAGCTTGCAACTTTTAAATATAGGCTTAACTCGTTGCTGCTCCATACTGAAATCATGTTGACGTAACTACCCTGATACAAAGCACAAGATGGACCTACTGATGAGAGTTCATGCACCTTTTAATCTCTGTGCAATATTTTCCTACTCGCTTATATTATCAGGTCATGCATGAGCCATTTGGGTTCCTTTTGCTTTTCAGCCTTGCCTCTCCTAAGTGAAATGACCCATATTGACATACGATTCCATGAGCCCTGACAGTCCCTTAACATAGCCACTTCTCATGTGTGTACCAAAGTATATTGGCTGGCTGACTTTGGGAGACACCACGTATGCAAGTCTGACCCTAAGCTCATTGACGTCCACACAAGTCCGCTTCCACTGGATAGCAATAGAGTGGGAGCTTTGGCTGATTATTTTGTTTATCTCTTCCTAGTCTCGGAACACTAAGAGCAAATGTACTACCCATTTGGGGGCCTGGCTGAAATCAGCTAACTCAGGCATCGAGGGTATGTATATCTCGGGTGATACAGCATCTATTGAGAGCCCAAGTATCTTGTTCAAAATGTTCCCTTCTCATTGAGCTGAAAAGGAGTTGCTTCAGTTAACGATCTCCCTCATAACGTAAAATTTTTTTTGGTAGCTGTTATCCTTACACTTTACGTTAACTAGTGTCTTCATTTTAGGCATTTAGTAAATGGCCATGTGTATGAATCTGTAAAGTGTGCTTGCTGAATAAGTTCATAAATTTAAGTCAATAACTGTGAAGTCATAGCTTGGTAGTGTTTGCAAAGAGCTGTAGCTAAAGCATGAATAATGACAGCTTCCGTTCACTTATAATGTTCTTCCTAAAATAATTCCCTGTTTCTCCAGAGGAAAAGCCCAAAATGGAAAACCTAGTGGTTTCACACATAAACTCTTATGGATTCAAAGTCTCATGGAACGCAACGGATGGCGCCTATGAAAGTTTTGTTATAGTGGTTAGAGATTCTGGCAGGTTGTTGGAACCAATGGAACACACAGTGTCAGGACATCGTCACTCCATTAACATCACAGGCCTGATCACTGGGATTGGTTATGATATTAATGTCTATGGTGTAGCCAGTGACCAGCGCTCTAAGCCCCTATATACTAAGACGGCAACAGGTATTTTTACTTAACTGAGGTCTCTGTTGCTTGTTTGTTCGTATTTGTGTACACGTGGGTGTGTGTGTGTGTGCGTGTGTGTGTGTGTGTGTGTCTTCATTGACAAGAAATATTGTTCTTATTTCTAAATAACACATTAACTCACCTCACACTTTATTCAGGTTCAGAGCATTCACTAGTCTTCCGATCAATGGCTGTTTGTACTGTTTTTTTCAGAATTAAACAATTTAAATAAGTCTTAAGGAAAAGGGTCCAGGGGCGAAACAGTCGTTTTGCATTATATCAAGTGCAAAGTAAAATTACATTAAAATCTTATTTTAAAAAAATTAACATTGTGAAATAGCTTCAAAGTTACTGAAGGTGGGGAATCGTTCTACACCAGCAGTGTGAAATCGATGTAGCAAATCGGCAGACAATTTTTCACTGGGCCACTTTTTATTTTCTGATGGCTTGGAAAATAATAGCAAGATTTTTTTTTTCTAAATTTTGAGCCAAATAAAAGCATCAGGGAGGTGAGGAAACAAGTCTTCACAAAGAGAATCATAGAATTCTACAGTGCAGAATGAGGCCATTCAGCCTATCAAGTCTGCACCGACCACAATCCCACCCAGGCCCCATCCCCACAAAACCAGGCATTTACCCTAGCTAGTCTCCCTGACACTAAGGGATAGTTTAGCATTGTCAATCAACCCAACTCGCACATCTTTGAATTATGGGAGGAAAAACAGAGCACCCGGAGGAAACCCACGCTGACACAGGGAGAATGTGCAAACTCCACACAGGCAGTGATCCGAGGCCAGGATTCGAACCCGGGTCCCTAGCGCTGTGAGGTAGCAGTGCTAACCAGTGTGCCACCGTGCTGCCCAGAGCAGCAGAGCTTACATTTGCACTGTCCCAATTTTGACCGAAAGTTCAACAGTTAGCGACTGATTTGCTGCTGATGGACATGGGTTTTACCCTCTGTAGGAAGTAAAGAGATTAAACACGCACACTGCACTTGATGTGAAATGAGCCTAGATTTTGGTTCGCGTGGCTAGCATCAATTTCTACACAAGGGATGGAGCAGTTTTTAATAAAACATTTAATGTGCGAATTGATTTTTGGGCATCTCGATCTAGTTGCTAATGAACCTGAGCTCAACACCATCTCTCCTTATTTGAGCATTTAAGTGAAGCCGATGTGGTGTGAAACCAGCAAGTGACACAGTGGCACTGTAAACATATTCTGAGGTTAGGGTCAGTGGCAATATAGAGACTTCACTTTGCCCTTTTGAGTCTCATTCCTACTTGAGGCTGACACAAGCCGAGAGTGGAAAAAATGTTCAATTTCCCCCTAATTTCTCGTCTCGACAAGAGCGAAAGAAAAGGTTCCTACTGGTCAATACAGCAGACCAACGTTCTCAGATGACTTTTCAACGATGACTTGTGTCACATTGAGAAGAACGGTCCGAATTAAGTTGAAGGCCTGCTGAAAATGCAACCTTTATGTTTATGCATGGCCGTTTCCAATCGCTCAATCGTCGTTGCAGTCTTCTCGTGAAACATGGCTTCAAATCAGAATGCTGGCTTTTAACTTTTGTCAGATTGTGTCTAACCTTTTTATCTGTCTCTTTAGAATGCACTGGGCGTAATCCCTGAAATAAGGGATTCATGTGGAAAATGCTGACTGATAACGTGTTCAATGTTCTCACGTGCTATGTTTATTTTCTTGTGATGACCGAATTCTATTACCTCGTCACGGACGTACTAATTACAATATTCTTCCAGCCCCTGTGTGTTTTGTATTGGGACAATATAACTGCATATGGTTATAGTTAAATATTTGTTTGTAATCCCTCTTGTTTTCAATAACCAAAGTATTTATTTTGTATGTCTGAAACCCTACTTGATGCTTTCTTTGGTTTTGATATTGCTTGCGTACAATGATCTCGTGATGATGTTCAACCAGTGCTTGTACGAGATGTAATGAATATCCTTTGCCTTTTGTCGTCGTTAATTCTCCGTCCCTCTGTACGTGTCTCATCTTCCTCTTAACGCTGTCGCTTGGGTTGATCGCCATTTTCAATAAGCCCGGACTCTTTCTGTAGCAAGTGGACTGAATCAGGGTTGGATGGAACCAGGTCAGAACTGGAATCAACCCAGATTCAACCACAGCAGAGAGGTGGTGCAAACAGCCATGAGGCAGTCTTTCTTCCTTTTAGATTTGCTGCGTGTGCAATTAATAACTCAATTACATTTTAGGTTTATGACTTCTTTTCTCGATTCCAGATTGTTAACCAAACCGATAGATATGCCAGTAAAATAATTCCACAAATTTTGGAAAATACACTAACACATCTGCGAACAAGTCACTTTTAAGTCGGAAAACCATTTGCTTTCATTATCTTTTACTGTCCTTACAGAGAAACCGCTTTTAACCTCGAGAAATTAACATTAACAAGAAAAGTTATGATCTATAATTGATCCGAGAAAAGGAAAGCAAGATCTCACGTAACTTGTTTCTCCCCCAGAGGCCGAGCCTGAAGTGGACAACTTAGCAGTTTCTGATGTTACCTCGGATGGCTTCACGCTTTCTTGGACAACAGATGAGAATGACTTTGATTACTTTAATATTAGAATTAGGGATTCCAGAAAGGAATCTGCTCCTCTGGATTATACAGTGTCAGGTGACTTGCGAACGACTAGCATCACAGGCCTGCCTGATGGTACTGAGTATGATATTTCCCTGGTTGGCGTTGCAGAGGGACGACACTCACAGCCAATAAATACCAAAGCAGCCACAGGTATTGCTGTATTTTTTGACAGACTCTATATAGTCATTCCTCTTTCACATTCTCATTAACAAGTGATTTTTCTCCAGGTTTAACTTTCTTATTTGTTTTCCGGGGGCTATCGACAAGCCCAGAGAGTGCATCTTGCTTTCCTAACCCTTACTCATAAATATTTCTATTGCTATAATTTTCCCCCCTTTAGGATTTCCTTCTGCCACCTTTCTTGCTCCAACCGATAGACTTCTCCAGTGCATCGTCAGCTAGCAGTATTTTCTGTGGAGCAGGAGGTGGGGCAGTTGTATCAAGCAGGAAACGCACACAGAACAAGAAGCATAGTTGCTGAGAGTAAAAGCCCGAAGTCTATCTAATGATCCCATAAGCTGGTGAAGTCAAAGCCTATGGGGAAATTCTCCAATCGTTCTCACTGGTGGAATTCTCTGGTCCCACCAGCAGTGCAAACCGTCCCGTAGGTTTCATGGCAGTGTGGGGTGCCATCAGTGGAAAATCCCTTTGACAGCGGTGGGGAATCCCACCACTGATGAACATCACTGAGAAACACTTGGCGGGAGGCATGAGAATTCCGTCAAGACATTAGGAGAGTTTATTGACTTAATTCCTTCTAGCTCTCCTCAACCAATGTCCCAATCATCGGCTATTTTTGAGCAAAACTAAACCCAACAAACTTTTTGCCCACTTATACGTGCTCAAAGTACTTAATCATAGAATCCCCACAGCGCAGAAGGAGACCACTCAGTCCATCGAGTCTGCACCAACCACAATCCGATCCAAGCTCTATTCCCATAACCCCACATATATACCCTGCTAATCCCCCTGACACTCAATTTAGCATGGCCAAATCAACCTAACCCACACATCTTTGGACTGTGAGGAAACTGGAGCCCCTAGAGGAAACCCACGTAGAACTGGGGAGAATATGCAAACTCCACACAGTCACCCGAGGCTGGAATTGAACCCAAGTCTCTGGCACTGTGAGACAGCAATGCTAACCACTGTGCTACTGTGCTGCCCAAATAAATAATGTTTTTCACCTGTGTATCCTAACAATAAAATTAACAAACCATTAACACTGCATTGAAGAAGATTTGATTCTGCAGTGATGTGGCATTATTTAAAAGAGAGAGTTCAGCAGCTTGGTCATGCTCTTGAGCCTGCGGACTGCACCCTGCACCAAGATCAACTGGAAAGGATTTCATCCAGAACATGCAGCTGATTCAGTTTGAGTGGCTATGCGGCAACATAGAAACCTTGAAATAGGTTTTTTGCGAAGGTCCTGAGTTAACACCTAATGTTCTCTTTAACAAAAGACTGATTTTAGTTGCATAACATGGCTGTTTGGAAGCTACGCTCACTTGCTTGGTGGGGGGGGGCAGGGATGTGTTTGGGGCAGAACAGGTCTGGGTTGAATGGAGGAGATGTTGAAGATAAACAAATGTCCTGGAGCTTTAGTTCTGTATTTAGCATTAAGATTCAGGACTTTTTTCTCCCCAGATCTTTCCATCAACATAATGCATAATGGTGCAAATTGCACAAATACTTGTGGACTTTGAATCGAACAGCCGTTTTTCATTTTTTACCTTCTCTCATTTGTCAGTAATTGATTGAAGCTTTCTTGTCAAGAATTCCTGTGTTCTACTGACTAAAAGACCAGTGGTTTGGTACCAGGATCACATTTGATGCTATCGCACTTATTATTATTTTGCAGGATGCTTTGAATAAATTTGCTCTCCGGCAGGGATATTTTAGTCAACGTGCCATGCTTTTTTTTGGTCATTCTTTGACGCAACAGCAATGTCTTGGCTTTCAGTGCATGTGCAGAGTTGCCAGTGAAGTATCACAGGACCACCAAGGCTCTACACCTCCTGGATCCTCCACTTAGACTGGACGAAATTGCTTCTGCTTTCCTTTCATAATCACGAACACATTTCCCATCTTGTTTCATTTACAAGAACTGTTTATGCAGCTGCTGTGTACACAATTCTGTGCGTTTACCATCCTGTTCCTTGCACTGGGAAACATTGCAATTGAGACTTGGTTTGATGCAAGTGCCGATTGATTTGTACTTTCTTTGAGAAGGAAAAGGAATCTGAAAACCACGTACGAACCAAAAAGATACTGGCCGTAATTCTCCAGTCTCGCGCACTCCGCCGCCGCTGCCAGCAAATATGGAGGATTTGGCGCTCAGCCAAATCTTCATTTGCAGCAACGGAACTGGAAAATCCCAACCACGGGTGAGGTCGGGGAATTCCAACCATTATAAAGATAATTATAGAATGCTGTCTTCATTCAACTTGCTAGGCAAACATTTTTGTTTGGTGGTGGGACTTGCAGTGTTCTGCAATACAATATTGACGTCAGAGAGCTATCGGCCATTGTGTCTGCACCGGCCATCAAACAGCTATCCGTCCCAGTCCTGTTTTCCAGCACTTGGCTTGTAGCTTTGCAGACGATGGTGTTTCAAGTGCTTATCTAAATGATGAAAAGTGTCGCATTTTACATATCTCATGTTTACAAATAAATGGACATAAAATAGCAGCCACGTTTTCATGGAGATGATTGACCTCTACTAGGGTTCGTTAAACTGACTGACAAAGCTCTCAGTCTTCCGATATAAATGCATGGCTTTTGTTCTGTATTGTGATTGTTAGTGATTTATTATTGTGGGCTTCTTAAAAACTGTCCTTCCATGCATGATTCTTATTGCAATTTACTGTCTAAAGTTTGCTTTGTCTTATTCTTGTTTGGAACTTTTGTGATCATATTTTGTTTCAACCTTATAGTAATGCTACGTATAATTTAAGATGAGATCCTATATTGTATTTCTGCTAAAACAAGACATTCAATTTATCACGTGTTTCTGACTGATTAATCTGGTCTGTTGGGCCGAAGGGCTTGTTTCCATGCTGTAGACCTCTGTGATTCTATGTTGCATCTTGTCATGGTTCTCCTCAGATCTGTTAACATGTCCATATCGAACTCGATTCAAATAAGTTTGGCTTTCTTTTCCAACTCTCTCTGACAGGATTAGGAGCTCCTAAAGGTATTCAGTTTAAAGATGTCACCGACACCACAGTGACAGTCTGGTGGGAGCTCCCCAGAACCTACGTCACCAACTTCAAGATCATTTACGTGCCAACTGATGGAGGTAAGTTGTTGCATTGGCTTGTCAGAACCGTTGTTTCACACAGTGTCAAATATAAAGTAAATCCACATCCAATCATTGACTGAGGTCACATGCCAATCGACTCAAGAACAGCTTCTTCCCTGCCGCCATTAGACTTTTGAATGGACCTACGTTATATTAAGTTGAGATCTTTCTCTGCACCCTTGCTATGACTGTAACACTACATTCTGCACCCTCTCCTTTCCATCTCTATGAACAGTATGTTTCGTACAGCGCACAAAAAACAATACCTTTCACTGTATACTAATACATGTGACAGTAAATCAAATCAAAACTTTACAATAAAATGTAGAGGACTTCCAATACAGTTTGGTGAAAAGTCACCATCAACCAAAAGGGCCCAAGTCTCTTAAAGCAATCAGAACATGATATTTGCACCAAATCTTCACTAATTCTGGGATTTTTCACTTGATTTTGCAAGGGGCACAATATTAACTTGTCCCCTGTACTGCCTGAAATAATAGCAAAAACAGACTCAACAGTAACTTTCAAAAGGGAATTGGATAAATATGTGAAGGGGAGAGAAATCTTTTTGTACACCCTAACTAAGACTGTAACACTACGTTCTGCTGCCTCTCCTTTCCTTCCCCCCCCGCCCCCATTTACTCTATGAATGGCATGCTTTGTATGTATAGCACGCAAGAAACAATACTTTTCACTGCATCCCAATACATGTGACAATAATCAAATCAAAAAATTACAAGAGTTGTGGGAAAGGAGTAAGTCAGGGGTGGGGGGAGGTGGTGTTGTGTAGCTCCTTCAAAGAGCCAGCACAGACATGATGGACAAATGGCCTTCCTCATACTGTAAGATTCTATGATTCTATACCAATACTCACAGGTCCAAGTAAGACTGTGACAGTTGATGGCAGCAAGAACCAAGTTACACTGCGGAAGCTGACCCCAGCCACTGAATACAACATCAAGCTCATCTCTGTTAAAGGGTTTGAGGAGAGTGAGCCCATTTCAGCCGAAGTGCTTACAGGTAAGCTACCAGGAAAAAGCAACAGCCGAGTAGACCGTACATATTGTTAGAAATCCTGGGTACCAGAAACCTCAGGCACTCTTTTTTTTTCCAAAAATATACTTTATTCATAAAAATCTCAAGTAAACTATTACAATGTACAGGGCTTCGAGTAGCAAAACAATGCGGAATGAAAACATTTTTGCAGATCTGTCCAAAACTACAGTGACTACATTTCAGTACTTAACATTTCAGTACTTAAAAAAAAACTATGTCCATGTCTCCATATTTACATATTTGTACTAATTACAATGATTACATTTCAATACTTAAAAAACTATATACACGGCTCAAAAAATTTCTGTGTGCCGTTAGTGCTCAGATTGGCACACAGTTACGCAGGTCGAGGGTATTCTGCAGTTCCTGGGCCCTCGGTCTGCCTCCGTTAAAAGGCCTTACAGTGTGGCCTTTCCCCATTGTGCCTTTGCGGCGGCTGCCCCAAGCTTCAGCCCGTCCCTCAGCACGTAGTCCTGGACCTTGGAATGTGCCAGTCTGCAACACTCGGTCGAGGACAATTCTTTCAGCTGGAAGATCAGCAAGTTTTACCTCAGGCACTCTTAGTCAACTTGAGTACGAACAGCGCTCGGCACCATGCATAATCCAACGTGAGGCCTTTAATGACTAGTGCACGAGGAGAACCACTTTGCAGTAGTCCTGCAAGTATTTTTGAAGTTACAGACAAACAACCCAGCAATTATAGTCAATTACAGCAAATTAAAAACAAGCACTTTTTCTAATCTTTCATTTGCAAACATATTCGCCAATTAAATCCTGACTTTTCACCCTTTCTGCTAATCCTTCATTTGCATAGCATATCCCCATATCTCGCCTTTGGTATTTGTTGTGGAAAAATCTAGCCTCGCTCATCCACTGGTGGAAGCCAAAAAACAGGACGTTATGGGGCCTACGCTGATGGAGATTAGCCTGTTCGTGCCAAAATAACAGTCACTGACTCCTTTGAAGATCTGTGAACTGATAAACATTTTCCACGACCGTACAAAGAGGCTTGAAACTTCAATTTGAATATTTCAACTTCCACAATATCCTTACTTGAGAGAGGATATACAGGCACTGGAGGGGGCGCAGAGGAGATTCACTAGGTTGATTCCGGAGTTGGGGGGGTTGGCTTATGAGGATAGACTGGGTAGACTGGAGCTAAGCTCATTGGAATTCAGAAGAATGAGGGGAGATCTTACAGAAACATATAAGATTATGAAAGGAATAGATAAGATAGAAGCAGGGAAGTTGTTTCCACTGGCAGGTGAAACTAGAACTAGGGGGCATAGCCTCAGAATAAGGGGAAGCGGATTTAGGACTGAGTTGAGGAGAACTTCTTCACACAAAGGGTTGTGAATCTGTGGAATTCCCTGTCCAGTGAAGCAGTTGAGGCTACCTCATTGAATGTTTTTAAGGCAAGGATAGATAAATTTTTGAACAGGAAAAGAACGAAGGAGTATGGTGTGCGGGTGGGTAAGTAGAGCTAAGTCCCCAAAAACATCAGCCATGATCTCATTGAATGACAGACCAGGCTCAAGGGGCCAGATGGCCTACTCCTGCTCCTAGTTCTTATGTTCTACGTCATTTATAAACTAGTGACTGTTTGCCTAAAGCTTAAAATGTTTATTGTGCAAGCGAGCACACTCCATTGGATCGCTCTTGGCACATCTGTTGAAGTAATACCTTGAGTAAATATTGACGTTTAATGGTTTGAATGACTGGCAGTAAAGAAGTTTCATTTATCGTAAATCTAACTGATGAAGTGTAAGCAGTCTGTGGTCCAGCAGACAGGGAATCTCCAACAACGCATACTGAGTCAAAGTGAGCCCCAGGCCTCGCTCTTTCTTCTATTTTCAGATCAGATAATGCCAGGAACTGTCCCACAAACATTTTGAGATCGCACTAATCCCATCAATTGCAGAGGCATGATCCTTTTCTGCTGGCTGTACGCCACAGTGCTAACCAAACCAGCTTCCAACATTCCAACCAACATAACCCTTGAAAGCACAGCTCCAACATTCTGCTGTTAGGGCACGTAAGATAGATGTTTGCCCTCTAAATTCAGGGAGCCTGGCCATTTTCATTCTGCACGGAGGTCTGCAGAGGAGAACTAACTGCGTAGACTCGACCTCAGCTGAGCGTAGAAGCGTGAGCAATATGCAGAGGTCGCTCCGTGTGAAACAGAATCCAGTGATAACTGAACCATGAAAAGCCCTGGACCTCCACTGCAGTCACAGCACCCTGATAATAGTGTGTGGATTCAAAATTAGGAGGTAGCTAAGATTTCCATTTGTTACGGGAGCATATAATGAGCCTTCTCAAACGTTCTCGCTGCCTGAAAGGGTGGTGGAGGCAAGAACCCTCAAGGTTTAAGATGCCTTTAATGAGCACTTGAAGCCCGTAGTATACAAAGCTACAGATCAAGTGCTGAAAAATGGGATTAGAATAGATGGAAGCTTGATGGCCAGCAAACACATGATGGACCAAAGGGTCTCTTTTGGTGCTATAAAACTCTTTGTCACTACCTAAATAGAAAGCAGGGCTCTGACTTTTCAGATAACTAAGGTACGCATTAGTGTCCCAAGGGCAAGACATTGCACGGCAAAAGATGTTGATTTTTCCCTCTGGGGAGGAGTAGTTCATCACTATTATTCTGCTAGTTCGCACCATGGGATTAGAGAATAGATTGATGTTCTAGAGAGGATTGAATTATAAATTTACTCTGGAAGTATGGAATATTGAATTGCGCATTTGTGGTGATTGTCCCTATAAGGGCAACACAGCAGAGTAAGGGTCACCTAGCTTGAGGGATCAAACGGGGCTGAGAGTGGGTAATCACCGCAGAGGGTGGCGTCGTCTTTTAGGCAGGAGGTATGTAGGGAGCTAGGTGCAGCCAGGTGGATGCTATACTGCTGTACAGTTTCCTTATTTTGTGCTTCTACTGAAGTGTGTAAAAGTACATCATTACAACTTTAAAGTCATACTTTGCCGTTGCACGTACAAACGGTTAGCACACGCTTCAACAGTTACTCATCCCGAATAAATATGGTTAAAATAAAAAGAAATTTTAAGAATTGTGTTCTTAAAACGAATGGAACAACATGATAATTCCATTTTTCAGGAATCTGGATTGCTTAGGTTTGAAAGTAACATATTGTGATCTTCTTTCCCCCCTTGATTTGACAGAGTTGGACAGTCCATCGCAATTAAGAGTTTTAAAGGTCACAGATTCTGAAGGCCTGTTGGAATGGAAGCCCACTATCGCTGCGGTAGATGAATATATCCTCACGTACAGTGCTGAGGGTGGTAAGGACAAATCAGTTAATCATCTTAAAGTATAGATTTACTATTGAACCTCAATCGCGTCTTGGAGAGATTTTAGGGTGGCACGGTATCACAGTGTTTAGCACTGCTGCCTCACAGCTCCACGAACCCGTGTTTGATTCCCGGCTTGGGTCACCGTCTGTGCAGAGTCTGCACGTTCTCCCCAAGTGTGCCTGGGTTTCCTCTGGGTGCTCCGGTTTCCTCCCACGTTCTGAAAGACGTGCTGGTTACGTGCATTGATCCGAACAGGCGCCGGACTGTGGCGACGAGGGGAATTTCACAGTAACTTCATTGCTGTGTTAATGTAAGCCTTACTTTTGACTAATAAATAAACTTTAAAAACTTTACGTAACTTCACTTTAACGTAAGCCTACTTGTGACACTAATAAACTATAAACTTAAAAAAACTTTAGCTTGCACTATGGAAAATTGTTTTATGACAGTTCATAAAAAAAGCTGGGGTTGATTTTATGAGTGCTTTTTGATACAAAGCCCAATGAATGAATGTTTTTGAAGTAACTGTTGTTTTGTAACAACTAATTTTCACACTCAGTTGCCCAAGAGTAAGCAAATGACCACATTATCTATTCAAGTCATGGAGGTTGTGAAAGGAATAGTCGCCAAGACACTGAGAGAACTCTCTGCTCTCCTTAACATAGAGCCATTGAACTTATTACACCCATTCTCAACCGTAAAACAGCACTTCCAACAGCGCAGCTGCCCCTCAGTGAGGTGTCAGTCTAGAGTATGTGCCGATATCCATAATCGAATTTGGACCAGGAGTTTCTGAAAGGAAGTCCTGCGTTTTTACAGCAATGAGATCATGAAGTATTTTACAGTCTACAACTTTTGAAGAGTAGTCACTATTTGTAATCTATGAAACACGGCAACCAATTTTCACACAGGAAGATCCCATAGCCAGCAGTGTGTTAACGGGCAGATAATTCATTTCAGTGGAGTCTGGTGAGGGATAGTATTAACAGGGAGACCAGGTGGAACTCTCCTGCTCTTTGTTCAAATAGTGCCTTTTGTTTTGTTTTACGCCCACCTGACAGACAAGGCAGGGCCTCGGCTTAATGTCTCATCTGAAAGACAGCCCTCCGACAACGCAGCACTTCCACAATGCCGCACCAGCAGGTCACTCGAGGTTTTTTGTGTTTACATCTCTGAAGTGCGACTTGAACACACAACCTTCCGCCTCAGAGGCAAAGGTGCTACCGATTGATAACTGAACCGAACTGACACAAAATTTAAAGTTTATTTATTAGTGTCGCAAGTAGGCTTACATTAACACAGCAATGAAGTAACTGTGAAAATCCCCCCAGTCGCCACAGTCCAGCGCCTGTTCGGGTACACTGAGGGAGAATTTAGCATGGCCAATGCACCTAACCTGCACACCTTTGGAGTGTGGGAGGAAATGGAAGCACCTGGAGGAAACCCATGCAGACATGGGGAGAACGTGCAGACGCCACACAGACAGTGACTCAAGCCAGGAATCGAACGCAGATCTCTGGCACTGTGAAGCAGCAGTGCTGGCCACCGTGCCGCCCCAAGAATTAAATTTAATTTCCTGATGCATAATTGAAAGAGAAGTTTGAATTACCGCTTTGAAGCGAAAATGTGCAGCTGCATTTCAATTAAATGAAACCTGACGACGATGTTCCTTTTTCAGGTTCTCCGATAACAAAGCGAGTTTCAAGAGACCAGATACATATTGAACTCGGTGCTCTTTTACCCGGCACCCTGTACACTGTCTGGATCCATGCCGTGAAAGGCTCTCTCGAAAGCTCTGCCTCTTCCACCACTTTTACCACCGGTGAGTTCAGCCATTGCCAGGCCAAGCTTTCAAACAGACTGCACTCATTGGTGTAACGTCATTTGCTGTAAATGTGTACTGCACAGTTCATTCCTTTTCATTCCGTGCAATGCTGTGGACAGATTCCCAGTCACAAAGTGAAAGAACGCTCACTGATGCAGGTGAACGAAGAATCATCCACCTCTGTCAGTCCGCTTGGAGTTTTCGGCCGGAATTTTACCGGCGCGTCCGTCCCAATTCTGGGATTCGCAGAACAGCATCCTCCGTTGGCCTCAGGCGGATCTTACGAGCCTTGGGTGGGCGAGGCAGCAAACTTCTGTCATTCATTTCTTCTTGAGATTCAGGATGTACAGTCCAGACAAGTATTGTAGAGAGAGCAGTGAGCGAGGACCCGGGGCCAGAGAGAGCAGTGAACGAGTACCCGGGGGCCAGAGAGAGCAGTGAACGAGTACCCGGGGGGCCAGAGAGAGCAGTGAGCGAGTACCCGGGGGCCAGAGAGAGCAGTGAACGAGTACCCGGGGGGCCAGAGAGAGCAGTGAGCGAGGACCCGGGGGCCAGAGAGAGCAGTGAGCGAGGACCCGGGGCCAGAGAGAGCAGTGAACGAGTACCCGGGGGCCAGAGAGAGCAGTGAGCGAGGACCCGGGGCCAGAGAGAGCAGTGAACGAGTACCCGGGGGGCCAGAGAGAGCAGTGAGCGAGGACCCGGGGGCCAGAGAGAGCAGTGAGCGAGTACCCGGGGGGGCCAGAGAGAGCAGTGAGCGAGGACCCGGGGGCCAGAGAGAGCAGTGAGCGAGGACCCGGGGCCAGAGAGAGCAGTGAACGAGTACCCGGGGGGGCCAGAGAGAGCAGTGAACGAATACCCGGGGGGGCCAGAGAGAGCAGTGAGCGAGGACCCGGGGGCCAGAGAGAGCAGTGAGCGAGGACCCGGGGGCCAGAGAGAGCAGTGAGCGAGGACCCGGGGCCAGAGAGAGCAGTGAACGAGTACCCGGGGGGGCCAGAGAGAGCAGTGAACGAGTGCCCGGGGGCCAGAGAGAGCAGAGAACGAGTACCCGGGGGCCAGAGAGAGCAGTGAGCGAGGACCCGGGGGCCAGAGAGAGCAGTGAACGAATACCCGGGGGGGCCAGAGAGAGCAGTGAACGAATACCCGGGGCCAGAGAGAGCAGAGAACGAGTACCCGGGGGCCAGAGAGAGCAGTGAACGAGTACCCGGGGGCCAGAGAGAGCAGTGAACGAATACCCGGGGGGGCCAGAGAGAGCAGTGAACGAATACCCGGGGCCAGAGAGAGCAGAGAACGAGTACCCGGGGGCCAGAGAGAGCAGTGAACGAGTACCCGGGGGGGCCAGAGAGAGCAGTGAACGAATACCCGGGGCCAGAGAGAGCAGTGAACGAGTACCCGGGGGGGCCAGAGAGAGCAGTGAACGAATACCCGGGGCCAGAGAGAGCAGAGAACGAGTACCCGGGGGCCAGAGAGAGCAGTGAACGAGTACCCGGGGGGGCCAGAGAGAGCAGCGAATGAGTGCCCGGGGGGCCAGAGAGAGCAGTGAACGAGTACCCGGGCCAGAGAGAGCAGTGAGCGAGTACCCGGGGGGGCCAGAGAGAGCAGTGAACGAGTACCCGGGGCCAGAGAGAGCAGCGAATTAGTGCCCGGGGGGCCAGAGAGAGCAGTGAACGAGTACCCGGGGGTCAGAGAGAGCAGTGAGCGAGGACCCGGGGGCCAGAGAGAGCAGAGAACGAGTACCCGGGGGTCAGAGAGAGCAGTGAACAAAAACGGACAAAAATCTGTCAGTTGGAGTATAATGTGGGTAAATGTGAAATTGTCCATTTTGGCAGGAAGAATAAATGTATTATCTAAATGATGAGTGATTGCAGAGCTCTGAGATGAAGAGGGATCTGGGTGTCCTGGTGCATGAATCAAAAAGGCTGGTATACAGGTACAGCAAATAATTAGGAAAACTAACAGAATGTGATTGTTTACTTTAAGGGGACAAAATAGTATTAAATAAATTCAATACTGAAGTAAAAGCAAAATACTGCAGCGGCTGGAAATCTAAAGCAAAAGCAGAAACTGCTGTAGGAAAGGCTTGTTTGAATTGGAGGTGGGGGGGCAGGCAGGGGAGTGCAAGGTGAGGGGAGTGATTAAAATCTGAAAAAATTAGTTTCCTGTCTTCAACCCTCCCATTTGTCGTTTTAATGGAGGTTAGACAATGGGTGAATGGCCAGAATCTCCAAGGAAGGAGAATAAGTCGATACGTTAAATATGATAATCAGGCAACAAGCCTCGTAGTCATTCAGTTTTTCAACTTCGCTCCAATCGCCCATGTTTTCTTAGCCACAGCTGCCTCACTGAGGCAGCGATCCGGAGGATTCAAGAGGTGAGAGTGTTTATCCCGCCTCACTTGTCAGCCTGAGGGTCTCGACTGACTTTCCTGAGGGCTCAAACCCCATTATCTGCCCATTGGCCTCCAATTCCGCCATCACGCCAGGCTTCCAATTATAGAGCGGCAATGTGATTAGCACTGCTGCCTCACAAAGTCAGAGAGCCCGGTTCAATTCCAGTTCTGGGTGACTGTGTGGAGTTTGCATGTTTTCCCTGCCTCTGTGTGGGATTTATTTCAATATATTACATTTTGAGATGAAGTTTAGTGGGATTTTCCGTCTGCTATGCGTGATGCTGAGCTTGGTGCTACCTTTGTTATTTTGGATTGGGATTAAGGGAAGCCCGTGAGCGAGGGTGCTCTGGTTCTCTCCCACACTCCAAAGATGTGCTGGTTCGGGGGGATTGGCCATGCAAGATTTGCCTCCGAGTGTCCAAAGATGCGTTGGTTAGGTGGATTGGCCACGGTAAATGTACGGGGTTACAGGGATAGTATGGGGTTGGGTAAGGTACTCTGACAAAGTCGGTACAGACACGATAGGCCAAATGGCTGCCTCCCGCACTGTAGGGTTCTATGGCTCCCTCGTCATGGAGTCACAGGTCACCTGATCATTTCAGAACTTTGTTACTCGTGGGACTTCTCTTAGTCCCAATCCAAAATAATGAAGATACTGAAGCGCAGTATCGTGCACAGCAGATAGAAAGCCCCACTAAACTTCATCTCACAATATATTGAAATAAATCCATGGCTGACTTTTAGCAAGCCTGGTCTAATGCTCCCGCTCTACGCTAGTGGCATATTCGAGCGGCACGTTGGCACAGTGGTTAGCACTGCTACTTCACAGTGACAGGCACCTGGGTTCGATTCCGGCCTTGGGTCACTGTCTGTGTGGAGTCTGTACGTTCTCTCTGTGTCTGTGTGGGTTTCCTCCGGGTGCTCCAGTTTCTCTCACAGTCCAAAGATGTACTGGTTAAGTTGATTGGCCATGCTAAATTGCCACTTAGCATCAGAGGGACTAGCAGGGTAAGTAGTGGGGCTACGGAGATAGGGGTTAGTTGGGATCGTGGTTGGTGCAGACCCAATGGGCCGAGTGGCCTCCTTCTGCACTGTAGGGATTCTATGATTCCGTGACACCAATTCTGCAGACCTCAGGGTTCTGTTCTGCTGTTTGGCCATTGGGACAAGGAAATCCACCTGACTGCTACTTGATAAATGGGTTGAGCATTTACAAAAGTACCACTGCAATCCCTGGGTATTGCTTGCTTTTCCCAACACCCTCACAACAAATTGCATTTCTGTAGCACCTGTAAGGTAGTAAAATATCCCAAGGCACCGCACAGAGGTAGTAACAGAGAACATTTGAGTTTGAGCTATTTAGAGAGATATTTGGACGAAGCTTGGGCCAAAGAGGTTGGTTTTAAATTGTGACTTAAAGGATGTTTGAGAGCTGGAAAACTTCAGGGAAGGAATTCAAGAACTAAAGGCCCAGACAGCTGAAGGCAAGGCTATCAGTGACAGAATGAAAGAAATCAGGGATGTGCCAGAAGCCTGGGTTGGAGTAACACCGCGATCTTGAAGTGTTCCTCCCACGTACTGGCCTCAGCATATCAGTTTGCTTTGATTTGTAGCTTAGCGTAAGAAGCCTGCACTTTGAACGCCAACCGTGGCACAGAGTTAGCACTGCTGCCTCACAGCACCAGGGACACGGGTTCAATTCCCAGCTGTGTGGAGTTTGGACATTCTACTTGTGTCTGTGTGGCTTTCCTCCGGATGCTCTTGTTTCCTCCCTCAGTCTGAAAAAGAACAAAAGAACAAAGAAAATTACAGCACAGGAACAGGCCCTTCGGCCCTCCAAGCCTACAGCAGCCACGCTACCCAACTTTACTAAACTTCCTACACTTCTGGGGAACATGTCCCTCTATTCCCAAAAAAAACGTACTAGTCCAGTGTTTCGGACACGCTAAATTTTCCCTCAGTTTAACCGAACGGGTGCCAGAGTGTGGAAATTAGGGGATTTTCACGGTAAGTCCATTGCAGCATTGACGTAAGCCTACCTGTGACAGTAATAATTAACTTTAAACTTTAAAAACAGCACTGGTAAAATTCAGTAAGAGCTAAAGTTTTGCCCGGAGTGTACGGGGAATCAAAAAGGAATTGCCTCCCAGAATATTGAAAAGAAAATGCGGCCATTTAACAGAAATCCTAAATAAACGTAATTGGAAAGTACAGAACCACGGGTCGAATCCCTCATTAAAAAACTAACTTCAAGTGGCAGTTGATTAGACGACGAACTAAAAGTTTTCTTGGCTGTCGGACTGTATATGGAAGGCGTGCCAGCGAGCATTTCAGAAAGATTACTTTCAGATGCACTGATCAAAGCGCAATCACTTTTCATTATTTCAACTCGTATATTGTTTTTATTCCCTTCAAGCCATTGACCCGCCCAGGGACCTGAGAGTCGGGGAAATTACAGTAAGCGACGCACTTGTTTCATGGAAGCCTCCACAAGCTCGGATCGATGGCTACATTCTGACAGTGGAATCTGAAGATGGAAGAGCACAGGTAAAGCCCCGCTTTGAACTGAATGCCGGGAGTGACTGTTCGCCATTCTTGTGCTCACGTTGACTTTATTCACTGGAATTGGAGAAGGCGTGAAATTCAACTCACTGCTGTTGAGAATCGAAAAGAGCAAGGCAGAATTTTCAGCACCAAAATAAAGGGGAAAGCGATAAAGTATTGGGTAGACTCCTGTATTAAAAGCCTGGATGTTCAGTATCTCAGACTGTTAGACTTTTATAACACAGAAACAGTCCATTCTGCACGGCTGGTAGCCCTGATCCCACACGACTGCCACCTATCTCTTTGTTCCCTTTTCCTTGAGTCACTTCTTAAATGTGGATACGGGCTTTGCATCTGTGTCCAACTATGCTAATGTCTTCCATAGCCTCACAATCCTATATATAAAAAATCCTCCTTCCCTCTGTGTATATCTCTCACACTTGGGTGCATCAAACATAGAAAATAGGAGCAGAAGGAGGCCATTCAGTCCCTCAAGCCTGTTCCATCCTTCAACTAGATCATGGCTAATCTTCAACCTCAATACTATTTTCCCACAATATCCCCATAACCCTTGATATCTTTAAGTATCTAGAAATTTATTGACTTCTGTCTTAAATGTATTCAATGAATGATCCTCCTCAAATCTCAAACCTAAATGGCCTATCACTTATTCTGAGACGACGGGACAGGATTTTCCACCCCCATCTCCACAGAGGCAGCCCACCATTAGCTGTCAGCAGGATCTTCCAGTCCCACCGTTGTCAATGGGGTTTCCTGCTGCTCGCACCCTCCGTCGTCGGCGGGACCGGAAGATCCTGCCAAAGTAACGGCCAGAAAATTACAGCCTAAGTCTCCTGGTTCTAGACCACCCGCTCCAGCCAAAGGAAACATTCTTCCTGCATCTATCCTGTCGAGCTCGGTAAGAATTTTGTAAGTTTCAATGAGATCACCTGTTAATTCATCTCAATTCAAGAGAATATAGGTTCAGTCTCTCCTCATAGGTCAATCCTGCCAGCGCAGGGATCAGTCTGGTGAACATTTGTTGTACTTCCTCCACGGCCAAGTATATCCACCCTTAGCCAAAAGACCAAACTGTACACGTTCACCTCACAAAGCGATACACAATTGCAGCAAGACTTCTTTCCTCCTCCACGCTAAACCTCTTACAATAAAGGCCACTTGCCTTCCTAATGCTTGCGGCAACTGCACGTTAGCTTTCAGTGACTTAGGAACAAGGACATCGTTTTGACACTTCCTTCGACACTGGGCGGCGCAGTAGCACAGTGGTTAGCACTGCCGCTTCACACCTCCAGCGTCCTGGGTTCGATTCTCGGCTCGGGTCACGGTCTGCGTGGAGTTTGCACATTCTCCTCGCGTCTGAGTGGGTTCCTCCCACAGTCCAAAGATGTGCAGGTTAGGTTGATTGGCCACACTAAGAAATTGTCCCTTAGTGTCTAGGATAGCTGAGGTTTCGAGGGATTAGTGGGTACGATATGAGGGTAGGGCCTGGGTGGGATTGTGTTCGGTGCAGACTCAACGTTAGCCTGTTCTAAATCCCAAATCCCCTTTAAAGCTCTCCGCATCCTCCTCGTGACTCACATTCCCGCCTAGTTTTGTGTCGTCAGCAAGCTTGGAACTATTACAATGGATTCCCGCGTCCGAGTCATTGGCGTAGACTGAATCGCTGGGGCCTGAGCGTTCATCCTTGTGGTACTCACTAATCACTCATCTTCCAACCCGAGAATGACCCATTTATTCCTGATCTCTGCTTCCTGTACTTTGATCAATTCTCAAATTCAAGCCAGAAATTTCTGCTGTGGAACGGAGCGCTGAGATGATTGATAATCCTGCCAGGTGATCAGGGAGGGATGGAGATGGAAGTAACCCGGACAGTTCTGAATTTTCACCACTGACGGGGCAGAAATTGTGGAGATCGGGTCACCCTTTGAAAACGGCAGCCCGGTTTCAGGACAGCAGGGCTGGCCAGCGGGTCGCCCACGACAAATAAGTTAGCATCCATCCATGGCCATTTATTGGGAAAATTCCACCCAAGATTTTAGTGTAACAATGGAGATATCATGAGGAACTTTAAGGCCTGTAATTGTTCCTCAGTGGTTAGAAATATGGGGCCACTTGATATCTTTTCTGTGACACAAGCCAGGTTTGCGTATTTGGCTACTTTTTTATTACGTCTCTACTGATTTATAAAATCTTGTGCTGTTCATGTGTATATACTTAACATCAAAGTAAACTGTTCTTTTCACAAAGTGGCTTTTGATTTTAAATTGTGCGACAGAAAGTCGAATACGTTGGAGCAGCAGACACCTCATACGACATGGGCCAGCTGGCTCCATCCGTGAAATACAACGTGAGACTCCAGGCCTACGCAGGATCAGAGCGAAGCAATGTGATCCAAACCACCTTCACAACAGGTACAGGCAGTCTCCCTCAATTCTTCCCACGTCCATCTCCCTTTTAAGGAGATCAGTTGACTCCACAGCTGTGGAATTTCACATTCCTTGCCAATAGGGAATTGCTTAACACATAAATAATGTCATAATTTTTTAAACTTTTAATATACATATACACAATCAGCCAACTTAAAGTACTTTGTTGAACTGTGTATTGTTGAAGCTGCCACCAATGTAAGCATGATGTGACAGGGTTATTAATATATGGTTGTATTAAAATCTAGTTACGCAACACCATTTTTAAAATGATCATTCTTGTTTGCACATCCCTCCGATCTCTGTAACATGCTCCGGGTCTAGAACCCTACTGTGTAACTCTGTTTAAACTT